>NC_136065.1:597180114-597780114 GCF_964261635.1 Lissotriton helveticus | reverse complement strand
AGGTTCCCCAGGACTTGGTCGACGGGCCTCGTCCCATTTTGGTAACACGTGTTTGGTAGGAGTTGATTTGGCGAACAAGAAGTGCAACTACGTGTGTGTGTGTGTGTGTGTTTCGTTGTGATTGTGTGACCTGGGAGTTCGTGAGAGGGTGAGTGAAAATTTCGTGTTGGTGTGAGATTGAGTGAGTGGAGATGTCGTGTTTTAGTAAGTTGCGGCATCTGGGGTGCTGCTGCGGCACCTCAGACACTAGATTGGCCGAGAGCCAACCCGCCCCAGTGGAGGGCTCCCCTAATTTCGAGATGTATGTCAAGCATGGACTGACTCCGATTTTGTTTAACACTTTGTGGCACAGATACACAAAAGGAAACATGGATTTGCAGTGGCCGTTGACTGGTTCTTTCGATGTGGCGAAATTAGATTATTTACAAGACAGATTGTTTGCTAGGCGCAGTCGCCAGAGCATGTTTGATTCCCTGAGGATGTGGCAGAAGGAAGTAAAGGAGCGACAGCTAAGAGAGGAGAAGGTAGCTCAGAAGAGAGCGGCGCAGACGATGGCGCAGACGGCGAGAGAACATACTAAGAAAGAGAATGAGCAGCGGATTGAGCGTGCAGACAGACTTTACAGGTTACAAGACAATAAAAGTTATGTGGTAAGAGAGAAGGAACAAGATGAGATGGAGTACATTTTGAACGCTCGCCCCCCTCCCCCATATGCCCCGCAACCGTTGTACCCTGTGTTGACGGGTTCTGCTTCCTCTGCAGTGGTTTCGGTTCCGCAAACGGGTGCCCCTCCCTTGTCTGGCACCCCTACCTCCTCCTCTGTTTCAGCCCCAACTTTGTTGGGAGATGTTGAACAAGCCTTGTCTTCTGTCACTTCTTCATTGACTGCGCCCTTGGTCTCTCTCTTGGCGGCGAGCTCACCTGCCCCCTCGGTGGTCTCCCCTGCGCTTCCTACTGTTTCTGCCAGCGCTACCCCTCAAGGTGGGTTGGTGACCCCGGCTCGAGGTGCGGGAAGTGGGCTGCTTACTCAGGTACGAAAGTTGCTTACGGGTTCTGCTGTTGGGTTGGATGAGAAAACGGTGGTGGCTAATCAGGCTTGTCAGTGGGCTATAAATAATATTTATTCAAATGAAGACATTTGGTCCACGATGAAAGATTATGAACCCCTGATGCAGCAACATGCTTTATGGCATATGTCAACGACACTAATAGCGTTGTGGGAACAGGGCTAATCTGGAACGGAGCCTGTGGTTCTTTATGACATTAAGAACAGAGCCTATAGGGCTAATACTGGAATAAAGGATGTGTTGCAGAGTTTGCAGTCCTTGTTAGAATACAGAAATGAGTTGCCGACGGCAGGAGAGCCCCATTTTCCTGGGGTGCACCCAATGCGTGAGGTACACCCTATCTTCCATCCTGAAGTGGCTGAAGTGGTAGACCCAGTAACTCAGACTGTTACTAGGGCTCGGGTAGATGCTCATTTCCAAGAACAGTGGGTATACACACCTTGGAAAAGGAGCAAGGTTTTGGCATTGAAAGCTCAGTTGCCTGATTCGAGGAAAAATCCGACTGCTTATTACAAAGAGCTGACGGAGGCAGCTTCTTCGGCGGTCATGACTTTAGCTGACGTTGAATTGTTTTTCGGACTACTGGTTCCGGTGCTTGTATGAAGACAGGTAAAGGGGGCAGATCAGGCGGAGGAATTGGGTGATACTTGGGATAAAATTAGGGATTGGGACAAGGAGCGGAAGCCAGGGGAGAAGCCGAAGGCTGAGATTTTAGCATTGCCAGGACGAATAATAAAATATATGCACTCCCTTATTCCTCCGAAGAAAGTGGATTGGGATAAGTTGACTGCCTGTAGGCAGAAAAAAGATGAAGCAGTTTCAGATTTTTTCACTCGTTTCGAGGAGGCTTTTATGGATTTCAGTGGTCAGGATCTATCTCAGGATGGAGGCTTGCGACTTTTCTTTAATAGATTCATAACGAATTTGTTACCGGAAATATCGGCTAGATTGCAGGCGTCGGAGAGTACGTGGACGACATCCACCCCCTCTGGTATTCTGAGTATGGCTCAGTATTATGAGCATAGAGAGAACGAGAACAAAGACAGACAGGACAAGAAAGCGAAAGACTTGAAAACGAGGGTGTTGCTGCAGCAGGTGTCGAAGGGTCGGGGACGGGGAGCCCCACCCATGGTAGCGGGTCGAGGGGGAGGTAGCTACGGAAGGGGAGAGAAGAGAGAGCGTTTAGGGCAGAATCAGTGTGCGGAATGCAAGAAGGAAGGGCATTGGTGGAAAGATTGTCCAGAACTCCGGTCCCATGTTGGGCCAGGCAGAGGTAGAGGTCGGCGTGAATTTCGTCGGGATGACAGACAGTCTGATGACGGCAGGAGACCAGGAAGGAATTATTTTGACACAGAGAAGGATCGCCAACACTTTCAAGCAGAGGGTGACGCCGGTAGAGACAGACAATACTACAATGATGCATATACTATGGACGACTTGACTGGGTTCTCTCATAAATAGGACAGCATAGGACAGAGCATGGGACCGGTTTCTGTGGATGTTGCTCAACAAGGACCCTATGTGACTGCGGATTTGTTGGGGTCTTCTCAGAAACTTTTGGTGGACACGGGTGCTATGAAGAGTTCTGTGGCACGATCTCAGGTCCCAGGGGCGGCTCTGTCTGGCAAGAATAATATCTCCGTAGGGTTCTCAGGTACTGCGGTGATTAGCCCCATTTCTAAGCCTCTTGCTCTCATGATTGGTCCCTTTACTGTTGACTCCCCTTTCCTTCTGACTTCAAATTGTGGTGAAAATTTGTTGGGTTTGGATTTATTGAAGAGGTTGAATGCTACGATTTACTGTTCTCCAGACGGTGTATATCTTACGTTGGGTCCTACTGTCGCGCAAGCGCAGCAGTGTTTCTCGAAAGACGAGCCTCTCCCGGCTGAGTTTGTGGGAGTCCCAGAGACTCTGTGGGCTAATAGCGATACTGATGTGGGAAAAATTGATATAGCTCCTGTGTCCATCAAGGTTAAGGTGGGAACCCGGTTACCACGTATTCCCCAGTAGAAGATATCTAGGGATGGAGAGAAGGCTTTGCTCCAGATAATACAGGAATTGATACGATCAGGTGTAGTGGAGGAGACAGACTCTAACAGTTGTAATAGTCCTATTCTCCCGATCCTTAAACGACCCTCTGCTGATGCCCCCATTGGTACACCTGACGTCTATCGCTTTGTGATTGATTTACGCCACGTTAATAAGGTGGTTGAGCCTCAATACCCGGTGGTTTCTGATATTACCACGATTTTGACAATGATACCCCCCACGGCCAAATATTTTTCTGTTTTGGATTTAAAAAACGTTTTTTAGCATTCCTGTGCATCCTGATAGCCGTTTCCTTTTCGGATTCTCATTGGCTGGCCGAAGCTTCAGATTTTGTAGATTTCCCCAAGGCTATACTGAGAGTCCCAGCATTTACAGCTAGGCTTTGAAGGCTCAATTGGATGAATTAGAGCTACCCAAGGGTAATGTTCTTTTGCAATATGTAGATGATCTTCTTATCGCATCTGACACCGAGAAAGGGTGTCGAGAAACAACGGTGAAATTACTGCATCATTTGGCTCGCAAAGGACATAAAGTGTCCCTTCCTAAATTCCAATACTGCCGACAGGAGGTTACCTACCTAGGTCATCTCCTATCGAAGGAGGGGAGGAGGTTGACACCGGAGCGCATCAAGGCGATAACTAACATGGCTGTACCTAACACGCAGCGAGAGGTGCGCGCATTTCTGGGTATAACGTCGTATTGTCGCCAGTGGATACCTAATTATGCTTTACTAATCAAACCCCTTTTGTATTTGACTACTAAAGAAGTGCGCGAACCCCAACCCTGGACTCCAGCATGTCAAGAAGCGTTTGAGTTACTAAAAAATGCTTTGTGTTCCGCACCTGTTTTGGGAACTCCTGATTACCAGAAGCCTTTTGTGCTTTATGTACACGAGGCGGAAGGTTGCGCGTTGTCTGTCCTAACTCAATGTTTTGGCGGGAAACAGAGACCGTGCGCTTACTTTTCTGCTATGCTTGACAATGTGGCGAGAGCGTTGCCGAGCTGTCTAAGGGCTACAGCGGCTGCGGCGTTCTCAATAAGACAATCGGCAGTGCTCGTGTTGGGTTCAGAACTCACAGTGATGGTACCACACGCTGTGGACATTTTACTGAACAGAACGCAGACGCAGCATTTAACAAGTGCTTGTCTTACTGGTTATGAGATGACGTTATTTGCACCCCATGTTACAATTAAAAGATGTGCCACTCTGAACCCAGCCACGTTGATACCTATCCCTTCAGATGAAAAGGACGATGAAGTCCATGATTGTTTGTTTCGGACAGAGAAGGAGACAAAGGGGAGGATAGACTTGACAGACAACCCCCTAGACGATCCCGACGGGGAGCTGTATGTTGATGGTTCTTGTTTTAAACTTGCGGATGGTACCTCGACTGCAGCATATGCAGTCACGACATTGAAAACAGTGGTGGAGACTTCTAGGATCCCATACCACTCGGCCCAAGCTGCAGAAATAATAGCATTGATGCGTGCGTGTGAATTGAATGAAGGACTGGATGTGAATATTTACACTGACAGCCAGTACGCCTTCGGCGTGGCTCATAGTTACGGGCGACTGTGGACGGAGAGGGGATTTTTTGACATCACACGGACAGAGGATTCAGAATGGCCCATTGATACTACGACTATTGACAGCATTGACTCTTCCCAGATGACTGGCAGTGATCAAATGTAGTGCACACAAAGTGGTGGTGGATGATTTGGACGGGGAAATGCATTTGCAGATCAGATGGCTAAGGAGACGGCTAGGATGAAACTTCCACGAATGTTTGTGGCAGGGCCAGCTAGATGGGTACCAGATGTTAATATGTTTGCAAACACTGTACAAAGTGTGCGGAACATACAGGAAAAGGCAACTGACGACGAGTTGAGGACATGGAAGAATGGTGGGGGGCAGTTGGACTCGGATGAGTGTTGGACGGATGTGACAGACAAAAGACGATGGTTACTGCCGGACACGTATGTCCTTCCAGTGGTGACAATGGCTCATGGGCCAGCACACATTAGTGCAAGGGGAATATCCAAATTGTTAGACCCAGTGTGGAGCAATAAGAACATTTCCAAGGTAGCAACCCATTTGGTACGACAGTGCATGGTTTGCTTACGGCATAATCCGGGTAAGGGAACACCTGTCCCAGTTGGTAACTTTGCCCCTCCTTCTTTCCCTTTTGAAGTGATCCAGATGGATTATATTGAAATGGAGAGGGTCAGGAACCACAAGTACGTCCTAGTGGTGGTATGTTCTTTTAGTAGGTGGGTGGAAGCTTTCCCAACTAAGGATTGTACAGCTATTTCCACAGCTAAGATGTTGATCAAGGAGTATTTCTCCCGCTACGGGTTGCCCCGGGTGATCTGGAGAGACAATGGCACGTCTTTTAATACTGAATTGATGAAACAGATATGTAAGGGGCTGCAGATCTCCCAGAAGTTCCATGCAGCACAGCACCCTCAGGCTGCGGGTTTGGTAGAGAGGTTCAATGGGACCCTCAAATTGAAGATGGCCAAGATACAAGAGAGTACAGGGTTGTGTTGGCCAGATGCTCTTCCCCTAGCATTACTTTCCACTAGAGTGACAGTAAACTCCAAGACAGGGGTCTCACCCCACGAGGTTATTTTTGGACGCCCGCCAACGGTAAACAGTCATAATATCGATTCCAAAATATAGAATGGACATAATATCGAAGTAAAAATATAGAATGGACAAAATATCGAATGGACACAATATAGTGGTTAAAAATATCGAATTTAAGGTAAGTAATATCGATTTTCAAGATATAGAAGTCAAAATATCGAAGTATACAATATAAGCATTAAATATATCGATTTTTTAATAATATCAATTTTTTTAAAGTGTTTTGTATGTTAGTATATGTGTGAAAAGTGTATATTAATTTTTGTAATGTATGTTTAATGTATTTTAAGTAATTAATTTTATGTTATTTAATTTTTGCGTAATTTAATTCTGTAGCGGGTTGTGGGTTTATAGGGGAATAGGGTGGGAAGTAATTTAATTATATTAAATTAAATATTAATTTTTAGCAATTATTATTAATTTTTAATTAAATTTTGCTTTCTAGTTCTGTAGCGGGTTGTGGGTTTATATGGGAATAGGGTGGGAAGTAATTTATTTGTAATTAATTAAATATTTTTATTTATTTATTGGTCTTCATTTTGAATTTATTGTTATTTTTTAATTGGTAATTATTTTTATTAATTGCCAATTAATTTGTATTAATTGATTAATTGTTAATTATGTAAATTTTCTAAATTTATTTTCTGTAGCGGGTTGTGGGTTTATAGGGGAATAGGGTGGGAAGTAATTTCATTGTAATTAAGTAAATAATTGTTTTCATTTATTGGTATTAATTTTAAATTTATTGTTAATGAATTTTTAATTGGTAATTAATTTCTATTAATTGGCAATTAATTTTTATGAATTGGTAATTATTTTGTATTAATTAAATATTTGATAATTATGATAATTGTATTAATGTATTTTCTGTAGTGGGATGTGGGTTTATAGGGGAATAGGGTGGGAAGTAATGTAATTGTAATTAATTACATATTAAAAATACTTTTTGTGTATTGATAATTAATTTACTGTTAATTTTTAATTGGTATTAATTTTTATTATTAATTAGTTTTTGTTATTGAAAATTAATTACTTGTTAAATAATTATGAATAGGTTATTAATTTTTAATAAATAATATGTAGTTGTATTTCTAATTAATTATTACATAATATTAAATTGGTTATTTATTTCAATTAATGTTTTATTGGTATTGATATTTAATTTATTTTTAATAATATATTAAATCATTACTTTCCCTACTGTTGCACTCTCTGGAGTGGGAATAGTCTTTTTTACCCCTACGCTATCCAACGCTTTCCCTACTGTTGCACTCTCTGGAGTGGGATTAGTAATTTTTACCCCTACGCTATCCAAAGCTTTCCCTACTGTTGCACTATCTGGAGTGGGAATAGTAATTTTCACACTCCCGCTATCCAACGCTTTCCCTACTGTTGCACTCTCTGGAGTGGGAATAGTATTTTTTACCCCTACGCTATCCAACGCTTTCCCTACTGTTGCACTCTCTGGAGTGGGAATAGTAATTTTTACCCCTACGCTATCCAATGCTTTCCCTACTGTTGTACTCTCTGGAGTGGAAATAGTAATTTTTACCCTTCCAATATCCAACGATTTCCCTACTGTTGCACTCTCTGGAGTGGGAATAGTAATTTTTACCCCTACGCTATCCAACGCTTTCCCTACTGTTGCACGCTCTGGAGTTGGAATAGTAATTTTTACCCTCCCGCTATCCAACGCTTTCCCTACTGTTGCACTCTCTGGAGTGGGAATAGTAATTTTTACCCTTATGTTATCCAACGCTTTCCCTACTGTTGCACTCACTGGAGTGGGAATAGTATTTTTTACCCCTACGCTATCCAACACTTTCCCTACTGTTGCACTCTCTGGAGTGGGAATAGTAATTTTTACCCCTACGCTATCCAACGCTTTCCCTACTGTTGCACTCTCTGGAGTGGAAATAGTATTTTTTACCCCTACGCTATCCAGCGCTTCCCCTACTGTTGCACTCACTGGAGTGGGAATAGTATTTTTTACCCTCCCGCTATCCAACGCTTTCCCTACTGTTGCACTCTCTGGAGTGGGAATAGTAATTTTTACCCTTACGCTATCCAACGTTTTCCCTACTGTTGCACTCTCTGGAGTGGGAATAGTAATTTTTACCCCTACGCTATCCAAAGCTTTCCCTACTGTTGCATTCTCTGGAGTGGGATTAGTATTTTTTACCCCTACGCTATCCAACGCTTTCCCTACTGTTGCACTCACTGGAGTGGGAATAGTATTTTTTACCCCTACGCTATCCAACGCTTTCCCTACTGTTGCACTCACTGGAGTGGTAATATTAAATGTTACCCTCCTGCTATCCTACGGTAAAATATTGTACATTTTTTATTAATAACTTAAATTAATTATATCTTAATTTTAAGGTTATTTGAGTATTTTTAAGTACGTTTTAGTTAATTATATTTATTATTTAATTAATTTTAAATTACTTTTAAGACATTTAAAAAAAATCGATATTTTGACTGACTATATTTTTTACAGACTATATTTTGGATTCGATATTTTTGTACTTACCTGTTTGTAGATAGGAATTCGGTATTTTGGCAGTCTATATTTTGGTGACTATATTTTGGTAAGTCTATATTTTGTCATTCTATATTATGTCAGTGATCCCCCGCCAACGTGTGGGGCGTCCCTAGACCAAAATGTTTCTCCGAAATTGAATATCCTTTGTTGATAGATTACCTGTATGCTTTGACTAAAGATCTTCGTTCTATTCATCAGCAGGTAGCAGACACCCTGAAGCCGCTGCCGGAGGGGCCAGGCCATGCCATACAACCCGGGGACTGGGTTGTCGTGTAGAAGTACCAGAGGAAGTCCTGTTTGGAACCCAGGTGGTCAGAGCCGAGGCAGGTGCTTCTGACCACCCGCACCGCACTTCGGATCCGGGGTCGAAAGGCATGGACGCATTCCTCGCATGTCAAACGCGTCCCCCTGCCGCTGCCATATGTTGAATGGGTGAGAGACGGCGTCGCTGATCAGGAGTGTGAGGTGGTTCCTCGGTACATACCCTTCTCGGATGCTTCATTGAGGGGTGAGGAGCCGGATCAAAGAGCAAAGAGGCCAGTTCTGACTGCAAGTGGCGAGGCTTCTTCCGATCACAGCGCGCAAACAGCAGAGAATACATCTTCTGTAATTGAGCCCCCCATCCTGTTCACAGATCCAGAGGTGCGAGGGAGCACTCGTTATAATTTGCGGCCCAGAAAAGAGAAGAAAAAGTACTGAGCACTGGATGAAGGGCTGAGATAGGGATTAGATGAGGACTGTGTTACAGGTTAGTCAAGTGATAGGGATGGACTGCTGGTAAGAGCCCTGGTGCACTATCGAGACACTGTTGAATGGGACATTAGGATTGTGCCTGGGCCCAGATTTAGTGCTCCTGAGTTGCAAGACTGTGCGACTCCGTTGTGGGATTAGGGAACGAACAATAGAAGTCTGCCTGTGAGGCCTTAACGGACACAGGGAGAAGATCCCTTTTGAGGGTGAAGAACCCCTCTGGCTGACTTCGGAGTGACTGGGACTATTTGAGTATCTTGTAGTTTAGCTTTGGACTTTTAGTTAGGGAAATATGTATCCCTTTGGTCGCCCCATCCCTGAGGAGGAGCAACCCTTTGCAGCTCCTCGTAGACCAGAACCAGATTCTCCATGGCTTGCTCTATCAAGGAAAGGGAAAGTGGTGGTCATGGTGTTACTGATCATCGAGTTTCTGATAATTCTTGGAATACTGTTTTTTCTCGATGAAGCTTACCCTGTCCATAAGTTCGTTCCTACCCCTTCCGCCTTGCCTGAGCATAATATGATTACTGTTGATTATGGTGAACAATGCATGCGGAAGGGCTATCGAGATAATGTTTTCATTAAAACTCTACATCATGCTCATGCTGTGTATAATGTGACAGATTGTTGGGTCTGTGGGTTGCTCCCCTCTGCTGCATACAAAAAGGATAGATTGCTGGCACTTCCTTTAATACCTGTGAATAGTTGTGTGGGTTGGTACACTTTAATTGGTATGGTGAAATTCTTCCAGCATCCTGACTTCTTGGACCCTCGATTACCTGGTACAGGATCGACGTTGACAATGCGAGTACGTCCTATGCCCACCTCCTCCCTTGGACGGTTGTTTACTGACAGACGTTTTGATCAGACATTTCTAGAGACGTGCTCGAGGAAGGTAGAATGATTTGTGACACCCAACGACACTGACAAAGTGAGGGAAAGTTTTCTACAGTTGTTCTCTTCCTTAGCCTATAGACATCCTCCTTCGACAAACAGTAGTGGTCATTCTCTGGTACCCCTGGTGGTTGTTGGGCCTTCACCCTTTTTCTGTATTTTAGGAAGGGGTCCTATTAAGGTGGGGGACAGCTCTTGCAATGTGACTGCCTCGATTCGCCTGCCCCTTAGCCCTTCTTTAGTTACTCCCCCGAATATTTACTTTGTATGCGGGATAATGGATACTTGTGGTTGCCTGAGGGTTGGGGTGGGGTTTGTTATCTGGCCTATTTACTTCCCACTGTTTATGTAGCACCCTCAGATTATCATAAAACACATCGGCGGTTTGCTATAATGCCTGGACAGCGTAAAAGGAGGGCGCTCCAAGTTGAGGATGTAGATCAGACTGACACTTCTTTGCAGCAATGGACGGATTTCTCTAAGGGTTTACTGCCGTTCTGGGGTCCTATCTTTAACAGTAGAGCTATTCGGAGACTGTCAAGGGTGATGGAAAAGGTAGTGAATACAAAGGCAGATATTGCGGCCAATATGTCCATTGAGATGCAGGCTATGAGATTATTTATGATCCAGAACAGGATGGTGCTTGACGTCATCCTCGCAGATAGGGGTGGAGCCTGCCGCATCATCGGGACGTCTTGCTGTGTATATATTCCTGACTCGGCCCTGACTGTTAATTTAGCCGTACAGAAACTCCATAGATTGGCAGCTGAACTCCATCAGGATACGGGTACTTGGTCATTAAAGACATGGTTGTGGAGTGTTTTCTCCTTCTGGGGCTGGAAGATTTAGATGGGTGTCGTGGGAGTTGTGGGTATCTTGCTGACCTGCTGTTTGTGTGTTTATTGCCTCCCCCCTTGTTGCTCCATGTGTGCCAGCAATTTACGAGTTCCTCGGAGACAAACACGCCAATACCCTGTTTCAGATGCAATGGAGCTTCATGATATTCATTGGTTAATGCTTATTGATGATGATATTTTCGACTGATCTGTTGCCCCGCCCCTAGCATTTTGTGCGAAGGCCCTTCTTTTGGCTAATAAAGGCTGCACTCATGTTAGCCACAGTATGCTAAAAGGAGGGTCTGATAGGTTTAATTTTCCGATGCCCCGCCCACTTACACTTACGCTTATGAGTTAGCATAATGTGTCTAACCAATGACATATTCATTTATGCATTTACGTTTATATTCTCCATTTCATTATTGTCACATGCGTGTGACATTATTCAGTTTTCTTAGCTTAGCTTGTGTGCCACCATTTTGGACTGCTTCTCTCTGCGTGCGAGTCGCACTCGCTCACCCCTCCCGTAGGAATAGAAAAACCCTGAACGCAGCAGTTTTCGTTTCTTGGCTAACTGTGATCGAAACTATAGCAAATTCGTAGTGATGTTCTCATGTGCTGGAGACGCTGAGGCCTGGCTCCGCGGCCTTGGGCCGAGATAAGCAATGTTGTCATCGCAGGTGCAGAAGCTTCTTGTGTGAGGCCATTGTTCGCACTTTCAGGGGTCCAGTAGTTTTCCAGTATGGGCGTGTTTTATATTACTGTATCCTGTTATAATGTATTGCTATGATGAGATGAGTCAGTCCTCTCGGCGCATTCTTAGGGGTGAGGTCGGACAGGGCCCTCTCATATGGGAGTTTGTGGTCTAATAAAATATCCTGCTTATCCTTCTCCACTGTCCGGCTGACTTATTACTTGGTAATTATACCGTATTTTCCGGCGTATAAGACGACTTTTTAACCCCTTAAGATTTTCTTGAAAGTCGGGGGTCGTCTTATACGCCGGGTGCCAAAGTTGACGGTATGTTTTCATGCGTTTTTTACATAGCGCGGACTTCACCCGAAGGTGTCAGACCGCTTCTCAATAGGAAATGCTTAGGGAACAAACACAAGAACGAACGTTACGTAGGCGATGGTGGCACTGTAGAAGTATCGAAACACAACACACTGAAAGCGGGAAATAAATTAAGGTACCGGTAATCTGCACACGCGCATCCAACTGCTTGCACATCCCCAGGAAGACGAGGCAACAGGAACGGGCAGCGCCGAAGCACCTAAGATGGCGGCCCCCACTGTGTTACAAGTCTGATACGCCCCCTCCACATGTGCTGATCCCTCTCTCCTTCCATAAATCTCACGCTCATCGGTAGGAGAGGAGCGTCAGTACCACATGATCTCCTCATCCATGGACATAGAAAGGGGACTGTAGAATGTTCCTAATGGCAGTTTTGCAGCAGTTCTTTCAGCATGGTACATTCCTAATGAATTACAAAACACACTACTAAGCACATTTCTTTTTAAGGTTTTTATATGACTGACTGAGCTATACAACCTTCATTATTATGTTGAATTCTTACATAAGGTAGGTACCTTCTTTTGACACACACCTCAAATGCACTATACAGTTTAATAAAGAAAGGAGATGCTTGGAGAGGGCCTGTAGTGTGAGCACAGAGTTTGTATGCAGTGTGCACAGGAAGTACCGGTACCAGTACCAGTAGAGCACTTGCCCTGATTGGCTGGTTGTTGCAAACAGGAAAGGCAGTCTGGTTAGCAGATATTTACATGTGGTGGTGAAGACAGTACAGCACCAGTCTCTGTACCTGTTCATACAGTACAGCACCAGTACATACAGTACAGTAGGCAAATGGATGACAGTCAAGAAGCCATCATGGCTCCAGCAGCAGCAAGAAGAAAGAAATATTAAGCCAGTTACAAACTTAAAGTTGTAAATTTTGCCATGGAACATAATAACTGTGCTGCTGCAAGACAATATGGAGTAACAGAAAAGATGGTTCGGGCCTGGAAGCAAATGAAAAAGCATTAAGGAGTATGCCAAGGGGTAAGTGTGCATTAAGAAGAGGCACCCCACATTGGCCAGAACTCGAAAAACATGTAGCAGACATGGTGAATGAGCATCGCCAAAGCGGTTATGTAGTGACACGAAATAAAATGCGTTTGTTTGCACTTCAGTGGGCCAAATCTAACCCAGATCTCAGCAACAGATTTAAGGCCACTGTATCCTGGTGTACTAGATTATTGGGAAGGCATAATCTGGTATTGAGGCAAAAGACGAAAATTGCACAAAATTACCTGTAGATCTTGATGCCAAAATACATAGTTTCCATCGCTACGTTATTAGCTACGCAATGAACATGGCTATGCGCTAAGTAGTATCGGAAATATGGATGAAACTCCAACGAATTTTGATATGGTTGCAAACAAAACTGTCCATCCAAAAGGTGAAAAAACAATTTTAATAAAAAAACAGGACATGAGAAGTCCAGTTTTACAGTGGTACTTGCATGCACAGCTGATGGCGCCAAACTGAGACCAATGGTTATTTTTAAAAGAAAAAGAATGCCGAAACTCAAGTTTCCTGTTGGTTGTTTTGTACATGTGAATGAAAAAGGCTGGATGGAAGAAGAAGGGGTAAAGCTATGGCTTGATAATGTATGGAGCAGGCGACGAGGTGGACTTCTTCAAAAACGTAGTCTACTGGTTTGGGATATGTTCAGGGCTCATTTAACTCCCAGCACCAAGCAAAGACTGGCAAGAATAAAAACAGATGCTGCAGTTATTCCTGGAGGATTGACATCGTTGGTACAGCCACTGGATGTGTGCCTAAACAAGCCATTTAAAGATCGCATTCGAGAACAGTGGAATGAGTGGATGGTTCGCGGTGAAAAAACATTCACAAAAGGAGGAAACATGCGTGCTCCACAGTTGGATGTTTTGTGCAAGTTTCTCATAAAAGCCTGGTATGATATCGATGCAGAAACAGTCATAAAGTCTTTCAAGAAGTGTGGCATATCAAATTCATTAGATGGTATGGAGGACGACTACTTGTGGCAAGATGAAGAGGAAGCCGAAGCCGAGACCACACCATCTGATACGGAATTACCAGATCCATACGATGACTGCTTTACAGATGTACCACAAGATCTCATTGATTTACTTATGAGATCAGATGACGAAGAGGAGGATTTTGAAGGCTTTTAAAGGGAACGTTGGCAAATCCTGTAAAAATCGCTTGGAGTTATGAAAGGTTTAATCCACTTGCACTGTTTTATGTTTACCTTACATGTTTGATGACAAACAGCCTTATGTTTATAAGTGACTGTTTTTCATATGGTTCTAAATAAAAATATCGTGACTAAAGCAATATTGTTTATACAACCAATTTGTTTGAGTTCAGTCTTTGAGTGTGTACAATAAACGCTTAACACTGTCCTCTGATAAAGCCTTACTGCTCACCCACACGGAGGAGGACTAGAATCACTAATAAGCCCAAAATAAATTCTCAAAATGGCTATGCAGGACTGCGTTGGACTGCGCTGGAAGTGGGGGTAGTCTTATACGGCGAGTATAGCACAAAACCTACATTTTATCAAGAAAAGTAGGGGATTGTCTTATACGCCGGGTCGTCTTATACGCCGGAAAATACGGTAGGTGAGTGTGGTAAGTCACTCGGGTGGATTTGAACCACGCTTATCAATACTTGAGTGAATTCCTCTACCATTGATCATTTGGGGAGCTCCTAGTTTGTCCAAGTTTTGGCTGCCACATAGTTGGTGAGGACAATGTATGTGGTAGACTTTCAACTGAGTCTGTCAGAAGAAAAGGATTACTTCGGGTGCCACTGATCCCATGGTGTGATTCATTGAACCATGCAGTGCTTAATTTGTGCCGGTGCTTTCCGGTGCTTAGCACCCGCACTTATTTCTTAGGGCCGGGTCTACTCTGTGGTCAAGTCCACTTGCAGTATATGTAATAATTGCATGTGCATTCTGAGAGTAGGTGCCACTGTTCCAGTCTCTTCACATTCCCGTGAAGAGCTGATATCGCACATGATTGCATGCATGCGTAAAATATTTCAAATTGATTGCAGTGGTTCTGCCGCCTGCCTAAATGTGAGCCACACACATCAAATTACCCTCAGAAACTGAAACTGCCTGGGCTGGGTCCCTGCCTCAGCGTAGGCTACCAACACAGTCACGCCCCATTTCCATTTTGCAGTCATTCATTGGTAGCGCGCTTGCGTAATGCACTACCAATAAACAATTGCAAAATATATTATCCTGGCCCTGTCCCGAATCATGAAGTTTGTACCCCGAATCGGACAAATGAGTAGTGTTTTTACCTGCGGCCCGCGCAGAATACTGCGCCGCTGCGGCTTTAATCATTATCCGACGACACAAGCAATCAGTGTGTGGTGCAGCAGGCCTCCTCCCTTGCAGATTAATTGAAACTAAAAATGCTGTCCTGCAGTACCTTTAAGTAATGCCTTTCACCAGAACTATATTTGTCTACAATTTTAACATAGAAATGTATGATTATGCTAAATGTTTTATAGTGTGGGGCCCATGGATGAGCTCTTTCTTTACTGCTGCTGGCTTTTAACTTTTGTCTAAAGTTAAAAGCTAGCAGCAGTGGCGGAAGAACTGCAGCCATGGGCCCCACACGATAAAACGTTATTTAGCATCATAATCGGAACGAATTGTAGGACTATGTGAACGTGCCACTCGACGGAAAATTGCCTCGAGTGGCACATTCAGGTAATCTTATTTTTCTGTAATCAGCTGTGTGCCAGTGTTCTGTGTTATATTTGTCTATAAAGCATTCAAATGGCTGATTGTGCTAAATAACATTTTATGCTGTATGGGGGCCACGGCTGCATCTCTTCCTCCACTGCTGCTGACAACTTTTGTGGCAAAATAAGACGGGGTGTACCACTCTGTTCTGGGGTTGAATAAGTGCTGGTGGAGTGTATCATTTATTCCGCTCCACATCTCAAGCAATGGTCTTTCGCTGTCCTTCCATCTTACCAACCTTGATGAGATTATCTTTTATCAGACACTAGCAGCCCGTCCCGACGTTGTCCGGGTATGAAATAGAATGTGTGTAATGTGTGTATTTGGCAAGGGCAATTTATTTTAAAATCTCACGGTAGACAACATTTTTTGTTTCGTTAGAATAGGGACTGAGAAGGGCCAGCTGCAGCCCTGGTTGATGTTAGCAGGCGTGTGTAATTGGTGTAGTGATCCGCCGCTTGAGCCCGGCTACAGCCCTGGTTGATGTTAGCAGGCGCATGTAATGTTGTTGAATGAGAGAGTTATCAGCCGCGGGTAAATCCGTTTAATGAGAGAGTTCAGCGACAGCGAACAGGAGAGGCTGCAGTAATTGTCCCCGCAGACACGCTCATTTGCGTGTTCCCCCGCTTAAGGCCCACATGCAGGCCTGTTTGATGTTAGCAGGCGCGTGTTCCCCCACTTGAGGCCCAACTGCAGCCCTGGTTGATGTTATCAGGCGTGTGTAATTAGTGTACTGATCCACCGCCTGAGCCCGGCTAGAGCCCTGGTTGATGGTAGCAAGCGCGTCTAATTTCGTTGAATGAGAGAATTCAGTAACAGGGAGCAGGAGAGGCTGCAGTAATGTTACTTACCAGGCCTCCAGCTGAACGCGTTTGTAATGCCCCAGCACACGGCCACAGCAGACGTTCTTCTGATTAATGTACGACCCACATGGCGTGAAGGGCGGAATGTAGCACACGCCCCCAGCGTTTCTCACGCCCCCAGCGTGCCCCTTGATGCGGTGCAATTGCGTTCACATGGCATGAAGGCCGGACACACGCCCCCAGCGTTTCTCACGCCCGCAGCGTGTCACGCCCCCAGCATACCCCTTGATGTTGCGCAGCAACGTAATTGGCGTTTGTATGTACGACTCACATGGCATAAAGAGCGGACACACGCCCCCAGCATTTGTCACGCCTCCAGCACACGCCCACAGCCCACGATGTGATGGCCGTACCACACGCCCCCAGCATTAGTCACGCCCCCAGCCCACGCCCAGAGCACAACGCAGACACGCCCACAAGGGAGTACTTTGCTGGCACGGTTCTTTTACCTTTTAAATGTATATGGTGTCCTACGGTACAATTGTATGTCTTGCACTGTATGATTGTGATGAACACCACTGTTTCTTGAAAAGCTAATAAAAACAATTAAAAAGAAAAAAAAATGTATATGGTGGCCGTCTGCATAGCCTATGTCCTTCTGCTGCAACTGCCCTTTCCAACGCTGTATTGGGTGTTGTGATTGGTGCTGTGGTTACTGGGATTACACGCCTCAAAGGTTTGGGCTCTCTCTTTATAATATTAGTATGGATGTATAGAGCAGCCTTTCAGGGCTTGATGGCAGGTGGACTATTGATTGATTTATTTGCAGTTCTATATAGAGTGTACCAGACACAAGGGGGCGGAAGTGCTTCACAGGAGGAAACAAGTGGAAAGTTGCATTTCAACAAATATAAAACATGGAAGTATTAAACCTATACAGACAAAGTTCAATAGGAATTAACATCATCCAGGCATTATTTTTAGATTTTGGAGATATTATTTGATTAGTTGGCAGTGGTGAAAATGGAATAAAATGTACTCCGTGATCACATAAATTGGGGGTAAAGACTTACTTAAATGGTCATAGACAGGTTGCCTTTTAAAACGTGGGAATAAGGCACCAGCTGCAGATCTCTTTGTGAACCCATCTTCCATACTGCTTGTAGATAGTAGTAAGATATCTCTGGCGGTTAAAGTGCTTACTGGAGAGATTGTTTGCAGACTAGGCAGGTTGGCTCATCATAAAATACCATAGAAGATTCATTTGTCTGTTGCAAAGCACACCCTCTAGCATGCAGGTCAGAGGTCTGTGTTTCATGTAGACAGTTCAGGGGGTTACTGCTATTGCTGGAGAGTTCCTTCTTTTGCCTGCTTGTCAACAGTTACAAAACTTCTAATTTAGCTCAGCGAGTTATGAACCAACATCAAGGAGCTGCGTGCGAACTGCACGGCATTAAGAGTTGAAACTTGCTCTTTTTACCCGGTCTTTCATAATTGCTTATCGAATACAAAGCCAGACTAAACTACAACCATGTGCTTGCAGTTCCATGTGGTAGATACTGGGAGCAGTTGATTGGCGGCCTACACTGGTCAAATCATCTTCTCATTTGTTCACATTAAGGTTTAGCCCTTGCTATATTCATGAGACCAGCGAGGCAATGTGCGCTGGTGACAAAACCCCATATTTTGGTTGAAGAGTAAGAACAGTAGGACATGACATAGCAGCTTTTATCACACTCAACCATCATCGGCATCTCCATGAAATCAAAAATTCTCCCACAAGTTGCTATTAAATGTTATGCGGAGGTCTAGGACAGCGTTTCTGCAAATGCTACAATGAAAATTTGTCAATTATTATCATGAAATGATCACCTCTTGGTAGGTCAATGAAGTTGATACCCATGATTTGCCTTCAAGCTGCAGGTATCAGATTTGTGATGAAGGGTGTTGGTTGTGTGATGGTGCCATAGAGATGCAGGTGTGAGATGTGTTGTCCCATTGAGTGGGGCACCCTCCATTGTGACTGTGAACTCATGACAGAAGTAACAGGACTCAACGGCTCCTTCTAGATTGCAGCGTGCGATTCCCCAGTGACTGTTCCAGTTTCTCCCAGGAGTGTGACCTGCAGACCTGTAGGACTACCTATCGAATTAGGCACACTGTTTCAGAATCTCTTGACATAGCAACTTTGAGGCATGAAAGCTGTAGAATGAGGCTGAGGTACTGCTCTAGAGTTGTTTTTCTTTTGACTCAGTTGCCTAGTGATGTGCCAGGTAATTTGCTGGATTTATTGTGCCTGGTCAGGGTTTTACTTGGTAGTCACACCACTGTAGCGGAAACATCCAGTATTTTATTTGTATTGGGGTTGTGGTAGACAAAGTTGTTGGAAATATAAGCAAGGGCCAAATGTCATGGACCTGGATTTATTAAGAATTATCTGCAGCTGTTACCTGACCATGCCCTAATGTTGGCTGTCTCTTCCTTTCTGAAAGGTGCTTTACACTGGAATAAAATTAGTTATGAACTCATAATAATTTTTTTATTGGAAGCCTATGGGCGGTAATATTAAACGTATTTTAAGTATGTCATAAGGATGATTTTTACAATTATGTATGTTTTTTATATGTTTGTATCTTTTATGATTATGTTATATAATCGAATAAAGATGTATTCATTGATTCAATTCAAGAACTATAGTGCATTTTACAGAGCTCTTGAGCATTTATTTAACCCCTTTAGCTGCTCTAAATACTTCTTTTTGGCTTTCATTTTTTCTACTAAACTGGTAATACTCACCTCCTGACACAACTAGGAGATAGTAGCTGTGCCTCTCTTGTTATAGTTCAAGAAGGTTGTGTTCCATTCACATCTTGGGTGAGCAATACACCTTTAAAGCTGAACTCAAATAAAACGGAAGCCTTGGTCCTAGGGAAGCAACCTTGAAACTGGAACTCATTTTGGTAGCCACAGCCTCTTGACCCACCCAGGGCCCCTGCTACTGTGATCAAAAATGTGGATGCTATTGTTGACGCTCATTTTACTTTCAGCTCTCATTTTAACAAGATCACTGCTACATTTTTCACCCCTTTTGAAGTGCTTAAGGAAAATTCTCTCTTGCCTCTCAGTTGAAGGGAAAAGGATGATGGTCATATATTGTTGATCACTACCAAATTATGCATAACACAGTTGAAGAGCTATTACTTAATCTACAGTGGCGTAACGAAACTTGAGGGGGGTCTCCTGCAAAGTACATGCCGGGGGCCCCGCACTCCAGAACCAGTCCGGAGCTCTCAGGCCAGAGACCTGCCTGTGCTGGAGGGGGTCCCCAGAACATTGCGGGGGGGGGGTTGTTATGCTACTGAATCTACGCCACTGCAAAACTATTAAACACCCGTAGGATGTACTCCACAGGTTACCGGTGAATGTCCAGATCTGGTTTGAGACATATTGCATGGTCAGAAGGCACTTGTTGGTATGTGCCTTAAAGTATCTCGCCTCTCAATTTCAGTCCTACACACCTCATGCATGCTTCTTGGCTCTTCTGAAGCACTCTTGCCAATCTTCCATCTTAACAAAGCAAGTGGACGCTTATTCTTGGTTATCACTCCTACTTAGTGGAAGAAGTTACTTGAGAAGCTGAGACACACATCCAACTATCTTGTCTTTCGAAGAGTCTGAAGAGCTATTTCTCCCCTCTTGTTGTTTAAATCACCTTGGTGGAGCATTTGGTCAATTTGCTCACCCTAGTTCTGGGACGCCTTTATGTGGCAGCTGCAAGCTGTACTTTATAGAATGCATTATCCATTCATTCATTCTGGGTTTCCAACCCATGCTACCTTCCTAAGTAAGCCTTGAACTGTTCTGCCTCTTAGTCGCACAGTTTATCAGTAAAGTAGCGCACTTCGTGCCAAGTCGAACAGCAAAGTGGCTCGAGTACCAGAGGTAAAAGAGGGTAAGGGGCAGCACATTAAAGCTAGATCCATACATCGGACAATACAAAATGGCGGCATCATATCTCTGAAAGATGCTGAACGCTTGCAAGAAGTGCGAGCATTTCTGATGGATTAGATCCAAGGGCCACTGCTGCATGCTTTGGAGAACAAAGGAAGTGCACATTTGAAAAGAGGAATCAGTAGAGGCCTGTGGGTTACCATGATGGCCTACACTGAAAGTTAAATACATTGAAGTTGAGGGAGGCCCAAACCTGCGGAGTGCATCCTTCTGATATATGGTCGACCTGACACGAAGTTTGTAAAAATGAAAGCATTTAAATGTATTTTCAAATGTAAAGGTCTCTCACTGCAAAAATAAAAAAAACTCGATCGCTCTGGTAAACTGAAATAAAAACAGTCTTTTGGTTTGAAGTATCAAGGAAGTTCTAACTTTACTAATTGGAGAAAAGTGTCTCTTTCAGTGGGAAATGATGAACTTGCATAAAAGAAGGACAAATAATATGCACTAGAGAATAGCAGTTCTTTTTAGTTTATGCTGATTGCAGAGCTGCAGTGATCAAGTCTCCTAATTAAGGTTCTAATGTGAGGCGGGTCCTCGGGAGTTTCAACTCTACCGAGCCCTTGGCCTGTACCTTAAGACTTTACTCTAATGCACCGCCCTCTCAGGCGGTTCATTCACATTCTTATTTTTAGTTCTTGGCAGGGGTCACGTCAGGGTCGAATGCCATACTCTTTGGAAAAATAGTTGTATGTTGAGCTTGAAGGATACATTTCCCACTGGCTCTGAAAGCGAAATCATACCTTTCTTGTATCTTGGTCTGTGGACTGATTTTCCACATTCATGATCTTTTCAAGAAAATAGGGATAATTTACATTTTAACAGTGTGGCCCCCATTACGAGTGAGCTGATAATTACCAATATGTGTGTTAAGGTGAAGAGCCATAACAACGCAGGGATTACCCCGCACTGCCATCACGACGCGGGGATTACAACGAAAGTCGTTACAACGACTTTCGCTGGAGGGCGCTGTTGGATAGGGAATAGTTTAATTTTCTATCCAACACCTTCCCAACTGTCAACGTGGGCTGGAGTTGGAATAGAAAATTAAACTATTCCACTATACAGCGCCCTGCAGCGAAAGTCGTTGTAACGACTTTCGCTGGAATCCCCGCGTTGTAACGGCATGCGGGGTAAAAGCCCGCGTTGTATTGACATACAACCGTGTGTTAATGCATGTTACAGTACATATCAGAATTATGAGGTGTGCATTTCGTTTTGTCTGGTACATACTGGGTGTGATAAAAAAGAATGCATTGCCTGTTAAATATCATAAGGTAATGCTGCTGGAAGTTAAAGGAATTTAAATGCCCGGTAATTACTCAATTACCTGCCGCAAAACTCCACATGTTATAACCCAATTTTATGGACGAACTTCATAACAGGCAAAAATGACTTCTTCCGATACATTTTGAACACCCTGTTTTATAAATTGGCTATTTATTGTGTCCAAAAGCGGCCATTCATAAGCAGGGCTTGTGTCTACAACCCAACCAGACAGATTCATCCTAATCTACAGACTTCTTTCATGTTTGTATGTCATAACATAAAAGCTGAAATATTGAGCGTTAGAAATATATTTGCAAGATAAATGTAGATCTACTATATTAACTACCAACCGCGACAATACTTGGGGAGTCAATAATGTGTTCATGTTTTTGTGCGCTTCTTTGGGTTGATATTTCACCAGTGATTTTGCCGTATCCCGCCTTGTTTCGCTAGCCTTGGGCCCTTACTATGAGTTGGCCTGAATTCGCTGTGAGAATTGTGGGTTTGAATCTCCGATTCAGGCAGGAATCACCACACCAAATTAATGACCAGGGGCCTTATTTATGAAAAGTGACGCATCGCTGCGTGAAAACAGCTATGCGTCACTTTTCATTATGCCCTCCTTGCGACACCAATGATGCGTCATATTTACAGTATGATGCATCATTGCGCAAGGAGATACAGTATTTCTGACGTATCTGTATGGCGCAAAAATTACGCATTGCTGGAGTGTGACACAAAAGTGACGCAACTCCAGTAATGTGTCCTTTCCCACGGGGCAAGCCCCATGTGAAAGGGCCTGCGTCAATCTTACGCCTGCTGTGAGGCAGGCCTAAGAAATTGACGCATTTGCGTCCAAGAAGTGGCGCAGTGAAGTCATATAGATTTCACTGCGTCACTTCTATGACCCTTTCTTGCGTCAGAACGCCCCCCTGCATACATTATACCTGGCGCAGGTATAATATAGCGCAGGGGTTTACAAAGTGATGCATCTACCTAGATGCGTCACTTTGTAAATATGGCGCAACAAGGGGCATTTTTTACGCCACTGGTGCGTCACAAAAAGTGACGCACCGGCGGCGTAAAAGTGACGCACAGACTCATAAATTAGGTCCCAGATGTACAAAACACTGATCACAATATTCTGGTTGCAATTTCAATTTTTCTGCTCTGAGTGTGGAATTTTGTGAACCGACCAATGTACTAATAGATTGCTTCACAAAATCCCGAATCGTAGTGGGTTGCAATACTACCTACATCATCAACATTCACGTTCAAGTCGGCTTACTACAATTAATGGCCTTCTCAGGTATGGTGGCCTACTGAGGCAAGCAGACAACAATGTCTGTAATCTCTTTTTAAATATTTTTTTAATGCAGCCCATTACCCTTCTAAAACACAGGCTGTGCTGAAAAAACTTTTTAAAAGTTTGGGGCCCATCTACGGTTTGGTGGACAGGGAATTATTCAGTTGATGGAGCTAACAGGGATTCAGGTGATGGAATACTTAAGTTCCACCCATCTCTAAATGAGGCGGGCGGGCAGGGGGTTTGGCAGGTAGGGTACCCCGTCATCCAAACTCTAAATTGGACCCTTTGTTTGAGAATAGATATTGGTTTCCAGAACACTGCCTATTCCCCAAAAATTGTTGTTTACACTGACATAGGAAGGACTCCATCCCTTGTGCAAATGGCTTACAACCCCATGTTGGGATTTAGTAAAATGTCAATGTTTTCCAACTGGATTTCATTCACAAAATATTTGTGCATACCACAATGAATCATTAATTAGAAGGGACGTCCTAAACATGCTTCTTCTAACCCCAGTTTTCAGATTCAGTTATCTGTTCCAAAATTACAAAATGGGTCCAGCGCATACCAAAAGCCCATTTAGCTAGCCTTGTGATTTAGCTAATCAAAGGGTTTGCAACCACTTTGTGTAACTGGCCCTCAGGCTTTTCAGGCAGCTTGCCATGCCGACTCCTTGAATAGAAAGCAGGGTGCACAGACTGATGGCAGCAGCCCTTCTCCTCCGAGGGAAACTGCATTGTGTGGACCATGCAGGAGCTCACATCTGCACCTGCATCAAGCTTTTTCCTTCCATGGCAATTCAACCTTTTCTGGCCCACTCCTCTGTGGATTGCAGCACATTGTGGGGCACTAAAGAGTCGCACAGCCTTCTACAACCACTAGGCAAGGAAGAGGTAATTTAAAAGTTCACCTAAATGTTCTTGGCCAATCTGGTGGAGAAGGGCACATACATCACCCATTTTCCAGCAAGGCAGGGTGGTTTAAAACATGCAACCTACATCTTAGGTGCAGTAGGGGTGGAAGGCACACATTACACATACCATTTGTTAGGGCATGATTAGATATGAAAGTAATCCACTTGCCTCGCCCTTAGCAAGGGGGAGCAGCACCCTAATTCAGCTTCTGGTGAGATAGGGTAAGTTAAAATAAAATAACCTCCCATCTTTGGGCAACTTGGGAGTACACAATAAACTCCCACCTAAGCAGGGATTATTGAAAAAACATAGGCATCACTTTAGGGCAAGGTGGTGGATACATGGGGCAAACACTACTCTCACCATGGTCAAAGTGTGGATTGTTTCAGAATAAAAGCCTGCAACATTGGGTCAGGGTGGTGGGGGGATAATGCCTCTGTAACTCCAAACACTATTAGCTAAGGATGAAAATAGCTCTTTGATACGGTTTTAGGTCGAGCCTAGAGCAGCACTTTTGCTGCTTGCTCGACTTTTAGCAAGGGGGTTTTCAAAGTGCTACCAGAGGCTTTAGCTGGCCTCAAGATGGCGGTAAGCCGCGTGTGCATGTGCGCAGCCGCCATCCATCTTTTCTCCGTCATGAGTAATTAAGTGCATTGCGATCACTTTCACTTTCGGCAATTAAGTGCATCGCGATGCACTTCCACTTTCGGCACCCGCGCGGCCAATGCTTTTCGCGCGCGCTTGTTTGCCATCATCAACTGCGCTTGTTTTAATCCTCAGATGAATTCTTTCAAATGGTGCCTCGTTCTTTTCTTCAATGAGTGTGCGTCTTGTCTTTTATTGGGAGCTAAAAATTATTTAAACGTGTGGCTGCCTGGACGTAAACAGAACTTAAGCCCATCAGAGTGCACGCTGAGTTTGCAAGTTAACCCACCTTCAAGCTGTCTCGCAGCAAACAATGTTGTTTTCTCTTTAAATTCTGGCCCACATAAAGCACCTTAGTCCGACACGCTTCGCTTGAAAAGGAATGTGAAAACTATACCTTTCTGAGGAGCCAGGTGTGCGCTGCATACATTATTGAGGGGCCAACTTTGCAATTTAGTAACAGCAGACCTGCTGAACGGCCGGACCCTTGCATCTCCCAACTTCCACCACACACAGGAAAAATTCCCCCCTTTCATCATAGGGCCTCTCTCGGAACCCCGCATTTGTCACAGTTTCTCCTCACTGCACTGGATGAGCAGCAAGTGCGTATCCCTCCCCAGGGACTCTCAGAGGTGCATTGTGGGTTGTACGCGCTAACTGGGTAATGCAATACTCATGTCCTGCTGTTGCCCCGGGGTTTCCATTCATGAGCAAGCTTTCTCCTACCCCTTCTGTGCTTTTGACCCTGATCTGCCATGGGGTTGGGGGTCCCCCCCTACAAGTTTCTGCAGACCAGACACTGTTTTACTCGAACCGGAGGTAGGACTAACATCTCGCCATGCGTGGTCGGCAGTGAATACCAAAACAAAAGCGGCCTATCCGACAGCTGACAGAAAAGAGTGGCCTTCGTTTGCAGATTGGGCAGTTCTATCTTGCACAGACACGCTGCTTAGGTTCGTACAGACTCACTGTAAGGTCTTTTGCGAGCTGTGAACAGCTATGCATTTGGATCACAAGAGGAAAGTGGTCATTGTTCGACTGTAAATGGCAGTGAAATGTCGGCCGGAGCCCTCTAAAGGGATCTATTGTGAAATATCCCTTAGAATACAGGGATGCCAAAGGGGAAATCTGTCTCAAGGGATTGGGCACAGTCAGTGCTGCCTACTGGGAAACTGGGAAACTGGGTTACAGCTTCGTCGTCCTCGGCATCCTGCGATTCTGGGTAAATCAATAATCTCCCCTGCCAAAAATCTAAAGAAAATGCCTACCCACCACTAAGGGTGTACAAAATCGCATCATTTTATCAGCCGGAGACTAGTCCACACAAAAATAGGCATTGGCATAGTCAAAAGGTCTCGCCTTTAGGACCTTATCAGTGTTTAGTTATCCAGCACAATATCCTTGGTGCAACAACATCAAGTGGTACATGGCTAAACACTTATAAGGTCCCAAAGGAGAGACCTATTGGCTATGCCAATGCTTGTTTACATTACTTTATAGAGAGTCACATTTTCCAAAAATAAAATAATACCCATTCCAAGTTTAAAACTTAATTAAACTTCTAATGTCCAAACCATGTGCCTTTGTTTAAGGTGACAGGCAGTAAGGTCATGTTCAGAAATGTAAAATTGCATTTTGTTATAAAAGTGGACCGCCTCGAAATAAATTGAAATTTCTTTTAAAACAGACTTATATCCCCATCTTTGGTGGGTGGCTAATAGCTCTTAACCTTGCCTAGTTTGACCAAAAGTGAGGAGTGTTAAAAACGGCATGTGGCAGCTCACAGCTACCCTGTGTCCTCAAAATGTGAATAGTGCTGAAATCTGTACCCCTTCCTATCTTGCCTAACTGTGGGGAGTGGCATATTTGATCCCCTCTGCCTTCCGTCTTCGCCAAGGGTGAGAGGAGGCTTAAAAGCAGACCATTTATACCTCCCAATGTCCTTTTTAGGTCTCGCCTAGCATTGCAGCGCATGCGCTACTCACTCGGCGAGACCTATAGTGAGAGAGGAGATTTAACCTGTTGGCTGGTTCGAACGTTCTGCGCCAGTGCTGAACGTTCGAAGAAACTGGTGGGGCCGTGTCGGCCAACAGATGTGCGCAGCAATACCGAGGTAGTGCTCGCGACAACCTTGGCCGACGGCAGCAGCCAACGGGTTAAGAAGGGGACTTAAAGCCCAGCCCATCCTTTTCATTTGGTCGCATCAGCATTTATGCTAAACGCTTGCTTCCCATTGAAAATTATGCTTTTGGACTACTGCCCTTTCTCCCTTTCGTCCGGCCCATCCGGACTGGCTGGTCTGCTTCACGGCTGTCATGAAGCACTTTCTTATTTTTAGGGGGTGGCATCTGTTTCTAATTAGCATGGCCTTAGTGCGGCCATACTAATTAGAAACAGATGGCCCCCACATAAAGATAAGAAAGTCTGCAGTCACAACCCTGCATACTGAGGTCTCCTCGCTTCAGCGTTCCCCCGCTTGGAGCACACGTAACTTGTTTAAAAAGCTCTGAGTCCTCCCAGAGTCGTAGTCCTGAGGTCGGACACTCTTGAAGCGTTGCTGGTGGATCCGACGCACGCCTAGGCCTCGGGTAGAGATGTAATGAGATGTCCATTTCTGTAGGTACGCTGGCCCTTTATCCCAGCATGCACTGCGGATGATGCACCAGGCCGCATCTGTTGGGAATGGGCAAGAATGGACACGTGCTGAGCAACGGACTTTGCACAAAAAGAACTTCGTTTAAAAGCCCGCCGGAGCGGTCCGCGCAGGCTACACTGGTGAAAAGTGGTCAACTTTACAAAAAGCATGAATAGCACCATTATATAATACGCATGCCTTTGTTTATCGACTAGTGCTCGACTAATCTGCTTTTGTACAGTTGCAGACCTAAATACTGTTAGGTTTAGATATCGCCTATATGGCCGCTCCCCCTGACCTACCTCAACACCAGAAGTAGCGCTTCCAGGCAGCTGGGCGCTGGATTTCATTTCCCCGGGCCATGGGGAGGGCCAGGGACTGAAGCTGAGGCAGTAAATCTGCTGCATACCGCTGTGGCTTGTAACTTCTTCGGCCTAATCTGGCTGACACCTCGTGATGCTGCTTGTGCACATTCCCACCACCCCGCTGGCTGCCCTTCCGTGCTGGTGGGAAATTGTGTTTTTCTGCTCGTTACTCGTTGCCTGCGCTCCACACACGCCCACGTGGGCAGATTTTATGCTTCACGGGGAAGTTAAATAAAAATATGTTGATTTTAGAGCACAGCTCATTATACTCCTCTGTAAGTAATTGTTGGTACGAATTGCAGCTTGGGAACCCAAGGCTCTCAAGCGTCGGTTTTCTGTGGGTTCGCCCTGTGGAAGCATGAATCAAGATGGTGTCTTAACATTGATCAGAGCAGACATCCACCTGTACCGCTGCTCTCTCCTCCCCCACCTAGACCTAACGGCCTTCTGTCTGGCATGGTGTTTTGGCCCTACTCTCTTTCACCTCTGTGAGCCCCTCTCTTTCACCTCTGTTTGCCTCTCTCACCTGCTCCCCTCTCGCTCACCTCTGTGCACCCCTCTCACCTCTGTGTGCCCCTTTCTCATCTCTGTGCGCCCCTCTCTCCTCTGTGTGCCCCTTTCTCATCTCTGTGCGCCCCTCTCTCCTCTCTGTGCGCCCCTCTCTCCTCTCTGTGCGCCCCTCTCTCATCTCTGTGCGACCCTCTCTCACCCCTGTGGGCCTCGCTCTCATGCCTCTGTGCGCCACTCTCACATGCATCTGTGCACCCCTCTCACACGTCTCTGTGCACCCCTCTCTCACCCCTGTGTGCCTTTGTCCCCCCCAGCTTGTTGGGTATGACGTGAAGTTGGTATGCAGGTGGGTTTCCTGCTCACAGTGCTTGAGGCTGTGTGATGGTAAAAAGCACAAGCTCGATTTCTGCCCGCTATCCTTGTTTCTGCCCCCTGCATGTGCCGAGGATAACTCATGGGGCATTCGCAAGATGTAGCGTGTGGAGAGGGCATCCTCGCAGCCCCTCCTCACCTGGCACTGCTGTCGGAAGTGCACTTTTGGTGCAGGCGGATGTCGCATCCCTTCATAGCGGGTTTTTAGCTCTGCTGAACTGTAAAAACCTCCCCTTTGGGAGCAGCTTCTCTACAGTGGGGAGCAGTGCAGTCCCGTTGCACCCCTGTGTTCCCCATTTACGCCTACACATCCCCTGATACACGCCTCTGTTAATCCCCAACCCGCCAAAGAAAATATATCTAACACCACACGCCGCGGAGACAGAGCTGCGATGTGTGCTGCCCCAAGGCGACTCCCATGATTGCAGATCTAAAGAAAAAACAAGCATGGGAAATGCAATACGTCTCGCATTTGCTTAAGTTTGAGCTTTTGGCTTCGCTAATGGTACAGTATTTTAGCCATGTGTTATTGAGTGTATGTATGTGATGTGAGTGTAATTATGCGGGTTGAATTGTAATTGTGAGGAGTGGAGCAGTATGAAGCATAGACTTAGTAGGCGAAGTGCAGTGTGATGAATTGGGAAGGGGAGTGAGGATTAGAAGAACAGCATGAGGGAGAAGGAAGGGAAGTGAGGGGGAGAGTAGCATGAGACGGGATAAAGGCGAGTGAGGAGAGCTGTATGAGGAAGAATGAAGAGAGTGAGGAGGATAGCAGCCTGAGGTAGAAGAAAGGAGAGTAAGGATAGTAGCATGAGGCAGAAGGATGGAGAGAGGAGGTGAAGAGTAGCATGAGGGAAATAAAAGGGGAGTGAGGAGTAGAAGAGTAGCATGAGGCACAAGGAAGGAGAGAGGTGGAGAAGAGCAGTGTGAGGTTGATGGAAGGAGAGTAAAAGGGAAGAGCAGCGTGAGACAGAGGGTAGAGAGTAGGGTGACCAGGCGTCCCTGTTTTGCCAGGACAGTCCCTTTTTTTTAACCAGCTGTCCCAGCAAATTTCAAGAAATTTAGCTCATGTCCCCGTTTTTGGAGAGGGTCGACTGAAAACGGTGGGAGGTGCTTTTTATGTTTTACAAAGCAGGGATAGTTAGCAGTTGTTTCAAGTAAGTAATTTAATTAACAGGCAAGCTACTGAGCTTAAAAAGTGCATTTTATGAATGTTCTTACTGCCTGTTCTGTAATTCTCTGCTGAGGAGTGTTCTCATCGTTTGAAGGAAAAGTGTAGTCCTTCTTCTATTTTTGTGAAATGTCCCGGTTTTTGGCTTTAAAATTCTGGTCACCCTAGTAGAGAGTGATGAGGAGAAGAGCAGTGCGAGGCACAAGGGCAGAGAGTGAGGAGCTGAAGCGTAGTCTGAAGCACAAGGTTGGTGAGTGAGGAGAGGAAGAGAAGAGCAGCGCGAGTTACTAAAAAGCAGAGAGAGATTAGCATAAGGCACAAGGAAGCTGGTAGTGGGACTGGTATGGTATATTGTGTTGGTGACTCTGGTGGTGTTGGTGCAATGCAATAGGTCTCGCATTTGCTAGATTTTCAACAATTGGCATTGTAAATGACAATGCCATTTATTTATTCGTTTAAAAAACACCTGCAATAATAAAAGGCATTGTCATTTACAATACCAATAGGTCAACGCTTTGAAGTTTCTATTGCCATAGTACATAACAATGCCTTTTATTTTTGTTTTAAAAAAGAAACAAAAGACATTGTCATTTACAATGTCAATAACTCAAACTAATGTCAATGCGAGACCAATTGCATTGCAAATGCTTGTTCTCACTATGTCCAAGTGTGTGGAGGTGTGTTATGCCATTCCTGTCCCAGGGGTGTAGCTTGGGCAGTATGATCGGAGTGGGGTGAGTTTCAGATTACCCAACAATCACTGAGGGCCAGCTTGCTAAAACACATTATATGTGAAGCAGGACATGAGGGGGGATCAAGGGACAGTGGAAAGAGAGGGGAGTGTGGATTGTTAGGGTAATTAAAACGCAATATCTTTCAAACTAAACACTTTTAAGGCCTTCAAAACATAGACGAGAGAGTGTGTGTGTGTTTTTGTCAGTGTGGACATGCAAAAATCCCAGGTGAAATCCAACAGGCACTTCATATTGCCCGACTGAAAGCACTTGTACCCAACTAATTACTACAGGACTACAGAATACATTTTTCCCAAAACACCCAAACCCCCCCCCCCCCCCCCCCCCCCGGGAGCTACACCCCTACTCTTCCCTAACCAAGGTACAGGTTGTGCTAATCATTTCACTTTGCCAAACTGCATTGACTAAGGGAGGAGGAAGGGAAAGTCACCATCCCCCACATTGACAATAACAAGGGCAGCACAAACCAGTTATCCTGGCCAGCTATTAAATGCCCTATTTCCTTTTTCACATTTCGCTTGATCTTACGTTGATTAGGAAAACAAACATTGGGAATGTCAATAGGCCTCAATTGTATAATGTGAGTGCTGGTCTGTTGGCTTTCTATTCTTACAAAAAAAAAGAAAAACACTTAAAAATACTGGATGCAATGCAAACACATATCTTATGGCGTCACAAAACTGTACATTCAATTTAATGTTTCAAATCTTTATAAATCTCATGTTTTATTTTCAAATTCTTTTCACTCAAGAAACTCTGGACAGAACTTAAGAAACTAAGGAAGTCTCATAAAGTAGAGGGAAACGCTTGCCAAGGCCTAATTTACTTTCCACAGGATTCAGCCGTTTAGTCCTCTACAGTAGCCATGAAAGAATATTTATCAGCCTGTCGGAGAAGTGTCATGCTAAGTACACCTTCTGCCTCAGAAGAGAGCTAAGTAAGTAGAGCAGATGGACCTTCCCCCAGAGCCATAAAGGCCTATGTGTGCCCAAAGCTTGTGCTTTCTTGCAGTATAGGTAATGCACTAGATAAAACAAAAGCAACTCTTAAAGTCTGCTTTTTAGCCATACCACAGAAAAATGACTCTGTTGCTGTGCTTTTACAGACAAGCTGAGAGGAGTGGGAGCAGCATGGGCAGTGGGGTGTATATTTGAAGGCAGGTGGCAGCACAAGGGAGTTAGCTAGGAAGCACAGGCACTCTCATGGAGTGCAGAATGAAAAAGAAACATCTAGGATTCTGAAAGTGAGCAGTGGAAGGATACAAGTCAGCCAATCAAAAGGATCACAAAGAGGTAATGCGACAAGGGAGGGACAAACGCAAGAAGAAGGCAAGCCATCTAATCAGCAAGAATATGAGATTGACAATAAAGCCAACCAATGGTAACCAATGAACGGGCTCTAAGCTCAATGCAAATTCACAATCAGTAGTTTGCAACCAAACAGCATGCACTGCCTGGTAGGACCAGACATAAAATTGGCGCTTAAGGAAGGCCATTACAGCCCACAGCTGTATTGCTGATGTTTGAAATTGGCACACAGTCTACCATGGTAGTAGTTAGTTGCTCCATTCCCATGCTTTAAGTGCCCTTGCACCTGGGCAATGCAAAGGTAAAGGGGGCAAATGTACACATTCTTGGGAATATAGCTCATCTTTCACTGTTCTTCAAGATGAGTAATGTTCCTCAACATTATATTCCACAGAAGTGAACAGGGTGATTTGGCATAATGCTCCTATCTGCCAACATTTCTCTTCAGCAAGGTGAGGGGTATGGAAAAAAAACATACAACATGCAAATTTTCTTGATTTCTCCCTATGTTTGTGATCATCGAGATAGATAAAAACAATATATTAACCCTCCCTTGTACTTAGGAAAGGTGAAGTAAAGCAGAACTAGCTCCACACCCTAGGGTAAGGTGAAAGGAAGCAGAGGTACTTGGTAAAGTAGGAGTTGTGACTGACTTCATGCCTACATCTTTGCCCCACAACTCTTATGCAAAGGAGGGCAAGGCGGGTGTTGGTTGTGATATGCTCCACCCCTTCCATTGGTCAAGGTGGGAGGCAGTGGCAAAACATTGTTGTGGTCGTACTGTATCCACCCGCCAAATAAATGCATACTTAGCTTGATAGTTGGGTCTGGGGACCCTGAGATGAGTCTGGTATCTCTGTGTCGGGTTTTCTCATTGTGAGCCAAGAATGAAAGACAAAATAGTGTCCTTAGATGATAGCGAGAGAGAAACAGACAGCGAGCGAGAAAGAGAGAGAGCGAGAAAGAGAGAGAGAGAGAGAGCAAGAGAGAGAGAGATCCATCTGAAGCCTGGATTTCAAAATGTGAAACCAGATAACCTGGAATCAATACCGACTTCCCTGCTTGTTCAAATGATGAAATCTTAGGCAAATATTTTATTTCACACAGTTGCTTCTTTCTATATTAGCACATATGAGCGCACTTTTAAATATTTGAGTTCAGTATGTGTGCTGTACAAGTATCTGTTATGTTTGATTTAATAGACTACAATGTTGCTCCATCTATAATAATAATCTAGTCCACGTTTAGGGTTTGCATGACTATTGACTTGCATCTTAGTTCACTAATGGCATTGTCATAGGGAGGCAAGCCACAAATGTTTCTAAAAGCTATCACTGTTTTAATAAATGCCTGTCTATGCAGTGATATCATCTGATATACCAATGTGAAACGCTTCCACATGTTAAAGAAATAAACTTGTATGAAGTTTGGAGAATAAGTATAATAATTTTACATTCTTTTTTTGCACAATATACATGTCAAACATTTTCGTGACTAAGCTCATGCACAGACTACTAGAGCCAAGCCAAACTAATGGGTTGGGTCTGTCTTGGCTTGCCCTATTAATTTGCCTGTGCATCCTCTTCTATTTGCAACTCAGGCTTAGTACATGGGACTGTCAGTCACTTTGTAAAACGATTTGTAAAATGAGAGGGCTAAAAACATGCAGCCTTGCCCATATGCACCCTTTTTACATCTCTGCCATAAAGGCTTCTTGTAGCATAGACGAAGAAGACGAAGAAGAATGCATGCAGTAAAAATACATTCAAAATAAGTGAGGCCCGGAAAGGGATGTCTAGGTTGTTGTGTTGTACATGACTGTCTTCATGATTTTCCAGGGAGAACTACAAGGAAGAGGTGGGACAGGCTGTGACGCAGCTTCTGTGATTATGTTTAGGGTGTGACACCCCTCAAATGTATTCTTTGTTTGTTAGTTGGTTCTAGAGGCCATGGGTTGGTTCTGCTATGTCTGTGTCGGTTTTGTTCTGATTTCACTAAGAGTTTTAACTTGTTCATTTTTTGGATGTGGATCTCAAATATATTAGTGGCTAGTTTACCAAAATAATTGTAAATCTGAACACATAGGAGTACTCTTTGAATGGGTGCAAAATGTAACAGTTTTTGGAATTCACAAATGTACTGCTTTTTCGAATTCACAAACTTTGGCAGAAGCAGGCATGGAAAGCTGCACCAGTTTTAAGTTTCCAGACATACTGCTGGAAATCACGGGGCATATTACCAAGGGCAATTATCGCCGCTTTAGCGGAACTTTTTCCCGCTGAAGCGGCGATAATTTTATCGCCCTATTACCAAGCTGTCACTAACACCAGTTAGCGACAGCTTGTAGGCGATAGCGGACATTTTGGGGCCCACTTTGCATGTCAGCGATAATTATCGCTAACGACATGCAAAGTGGGCGTGCCAAAATGTCAGCGACTGAAAACAGTCGCTGCCATCGCTATTGCCTATGATCAACACAGGCGTAGTTTAAGAAATATTTGTGCTAAGCGCGAATATCTCCAAAAGCTAACGCCTGCCCTGACCAGTTCTTAGCCATGTTATCCAATGAGAGGTGGATAACATGGCTAAGAGCATTGTCACGGTAATGCCTGAATATCGCTGTATTGACAGCGATATTCACGCATTTCGCCTGTTTTTTATCACTCCTGAGATAAACCTTGCTAATAGCAAGGTATCTCAGCGATAAAAACAGGTGAAGGGCGGCAATATAAATATTCCCGCTAAGCCAACACAGCGATAATTATCGCTAGTTGTTGGTAATATGCCCCCAGATACCCAAAAGGTGATAGGTTGAATATTTGCAAATCGTCTAACTAGAGGCAACAGCTTGGGTTTGTGTAGAACAGTCCATCCCTAAACTTGGTCACCTCACCCTCCACCCTGCAGCCCAAAGGTGTTTTTTTAAAGTTGGGAAATTCAAGATTCATGCCCTCCCCCCGAATCTCACTGACTAAGTTACGCCCCTGAGTGGCATATTTCAGATCTTTGGTTGCAAACTCCTAGGGTGAAAAGAAGGGAAATTAAGGGTTTAAAGGACTGTGCTGTGTCATTGTCGAATGAAATGGAAGGATGAACAGTCCAGCTGGAATATATGGCAAGAGCATCACTTTTCTGTGTTCTGGAGGGTACATCTCTGTTGACAGCAATACAGAGAAGACGTTGCTGTCTGAGACATTATCATGTGTGGTGATATTAGGTGCCTGGAGAAAAAGGCAGCAATTATCCATGTCGGACTGGCCTGTAGGCAAGGTGGAAGGGCTTGAAAGGATGATCTAACAGGCCAATGAATGGACCAGTGGTTGGTTGTTTGTGGGCTTGTTTTATGGTCTGGTGGGCTGATTTTACTGATGATTTCCCTGATATTACCACAGCCATTGGCTGCAGCAAGAACATATTCACACAGTCCACCACACCTTGCAAACAAATATTTACAGAATGTCTTTCAAAACTGACCAATTTGCAGAACTTGAACCACTTTTTTAGCTTAATGATTCGCTATTGGGGGGCCCCGTTTATTTTGGTACTGGGGCTTATTTTCATTACTAGTCCGACCCAGTCAATTACAAGGCTAAAATCGCTGTAATTGTGGCCATGAGTAATCCCTCTGGAAGAGAAGTGTTGCTTCGTGCACTCTAGCACCAGGGAACTGTTCTAATGGACACAAACAGATCCTGGTTATTCCAGACTACTGGCCAAGGATGTGCCCGTCAAAGCCCGAACAAGGCTGGGCTGGGTCACCCCCCTAACGCCTGCAGTGGAATTAGTTGGCATTCACGATGGTATGCAGTCCAAGGTACAGTGTTCTGTCTTCTTATTGAAGCAATAAGAGTCGTTGTTGGCTGGCACGACTTGCTTGGTATAAATCACTTACTTCTGTGCTTGTTGTACGCCCCCCTGCTAGCCAGTTCTTTATAATGGGTAAGAGAAAGGGTGCTTCAAGTACAATACCTCCCCCCGTACCCGCTCGACAATTGACACGTATCTAACCCGAGCAGTAGACATGGTTACAAATGAGATCCAGTTTGTAGAGCGTCGCCTTTCCCTTACACCGTAGGAGATCACCCATCAACCCACTGATCAAAGTTGCTGTGATCTGCTATCAACACAGAGTGTATCAGTAACAACAAGCCCACCTGTGGTATTTCCGAGCCAGGCTTGTTCCGTGTCGCTGGTCCATAATGCGGGTGAAGGTAAAGACTGTGCGGGGTTTGTACCTGGTGAGGGGCCTGTGTCTAGTTCAATCAGTATAGACGGTAGTGATCAGCTTTGTGATTCTGAAGGGGAGAGCAGCCCAAGCGCTAAGCAGAAGAGGAAACTGCTAAAGTTACTAAGCCTAGAAACTCTGTCAGAACCAGCAAAATTCCTCTGCGTAATAAGGCTACAGATGGAGTCCTGTCTGGGGGATTGGCTGAAGTTACCGAGAGCACTTGGGGTGGTCTGAGTAAAAGCCTTGGTGACCTCTTGGACTCAAAGCTATTCCCCATTTTTGCTCAATTATCTAAAATTGAATCCATTCTGGTGAAGTCACCGGATTCCAGGTCTTCCACTTGAACCCAGTACTCGGTTTCCGATGCTACTTCTACTATTCCTCCTCAGAGCAATGCCGCTTTACAACCACGTGACAATGTACCAGCAATCAATCCTGTTATACAACAGGCATACCTTGCTCCTAATCAGGCAATTCTTCCTGTGATAGACCTTCCCCCAGCATAAGCACCATACGTCGTTGCACTGATAAACGTGCCCAAGCTTACAGGAATCTACATGCAAACCACCAGAGGCCTAATGAATAAAACCATCCATGGGCTTAATCTCAACGTTACTGGTAACTGGGACACATCTAAAGATATTCTGATGGCTAGATGAGTTGGGGGCATTGGGGGCAGGGTCCATGGAAATAATGGAGATGTCATTGTGGTAAATTTTCGCACCCCGATGATAGTCAAGAAAATACTGCACAAAGCAAACATGGGAATGGTCAAAACTAGTTCCATTAAGATAGTCCCACTTGTTTTTTTCTATCAGCACTTTGCGAATCAATATTGTACTCCTGGTAGTCTTTATCTCGGCGACTCTGTGCTGCATAGACCCCTTCCTTCGGCATCACTCCATTTGACCAATAGATTTGCTCCATTAGCCGGGCTGGAAGATATTGATTGACGGTTTAAGGAGGTGGTTATCTGTTCTGGCTCCAGGAGGTGGATGGGTCATCTGACAATATAGTTTTTGCTACCCAACTGCCACCCTCAACCCATCACAATCCTCTGCCCACAATGTCTGGACCTATGGAGAAGGTTTGGTTTCCTTGTGTTTTGAGGTTGGCGGTACAAGCAAATATCTCTCTCCCACATGATCTCTTGGGTGTAGGACCCTGCAATGAGAACCCTGAGGAAGTTCTTGCTAGGTTATCTTCTACTTCACAACTGCCTCCTGGCCCCTTACAGAAAATTTTCCATTTAGAGGCCAGCATATGAGGGGAGAACGATGAAGTTGAAATAGACAGCGTATGCTTGAAAATGTTAAATTGGAATATAGCGGGAGTAGCATCAAAGTTTATGTTGGAGGGATGGCGATCCTTCATTATGACTAACGACATATTTTTTTGCAAGAAACTTGGGGGAGTAAGGATATTATATTTGATGGGTTCGCATGTTTTAGCTTGCCTGCTGCTCCATCTACAGCAGGTAGAGCTGAGGGGGGACTGACAGATTGGTTCAAAGTAGAAATTGTGGGTCTAATTGTACAGGTATTTCACGAACAGTGGGAAGCAAAGGCTTTATGTCTTACTTGAAATGATAGTAATAAGCTGTTTGACCCGATGGTTTTTCATTACGAGTTCCAACCCCCGTTCCCGGGACCTGAATTTCATGTACTTTTCTCCCCTCTTAGAATCCTAGGACCTATTGAAGGCAATGTATACTCTGACCAATCCTTTTTAAAAAAACGGTAAGATTACCATGCCCCCTCCTTACCACTATCCTATCACTGCCACTTACGGCTCAAAGCCTTAGCAGAACCGACGCTTCACATAAGAAAAATCACCACAGAATTTTTCTGCTCCGTAGGCACGTTAAGCCTTGGTTTGCTCCATGTCACCCGCATGACCCAAATTAGCTATACTCGACCCAGCCCCAGGCACGCTGACTACAGTTCAGCTCCAAGTCACCTGCATGACCTCATCCCTATAGATGAAGAAAACAGACAGGATAAATGACTTTGCAACCATCTATTCGTACACCATTTTATTTTGATAATAGATGCCTTACCATCACAAGCCCTCAGGCTCACTCGCTATACGATAGCAGTTATTTCTAAATCCCTAATATGATCTTCCTGAGAATTTCACCCGAGCTAAATGTCACTCTTCCTTCTATTTCCTCTATGATTGCTGTCTGCTGTTGGACCCACTTAAACTAGGGGACTATGTAAATATACCTCTTTCGCCCACCTACAATGTTTAAATTCATCGACGTATCTTTCGACCTATTGCTTTGCATATATGCTTTTAATCGATGCTCTGCTATTTTTGGAACCATGGAAATGTTTCCCTCCCTACCTACATTGTTTTACTTCCCCGACTTTCTCTGCCATAACTCTTTTACTGATGTATATTTCTATTATCTGCATACTTGGGCCTTAGCTCTACCGACCTTCACACCAATGGCCTTTTGAAACTGCCATGTTCAAACCCTGCCCCCACCTTATCACTGTATATATTGCATGATCATTACCGACATACTGCCTTCGGCAACCTTCTCTCATCCTCTTTTGCTGCTCATGGCGATCCACCACTACAAATGCGCCCGAAAAAAACATGATACTTTACCCAATTATTAGCCCCCCGTTTCTTTATCAATTCACAATGTAAGAATCTGTACCTTGAATTTTGAAACGTGTTCTTTAATCTTTGATACTTATACCATGTTCATTGAAATGTTATCTTTACTCGACGCTTGCCTGTTTACTATGATACCATACATGTACTAAACGCCATGCATGCTTCTTACCTCTCCTCCGTCTATCTATATTTTTACTTCCATCAACCACCCTACTACTATTATGTATATACTTATTCAAATGTCTTTCGCACTTATACCTGACTTGCTCACTGTTCTGTCGCACTAACCAAATGCCCTGCTTGCTTCCTGCCTCTGATTTTAATTAAAACACTGTCTATATTGTGCATCCCAACCACCTCTTCTTCCTATCTTTATGGCGTACTCTTCACCCTGACACTATGTCCCCCTTCTTCCCCTTCACTCTCGCCTTTCTCTTCCCTTCTCTCTCCTTCACTCCTTCACTACCCAACTTTTGGCTATTGCACTAACCAATTCAACTTCTATCCAAACACTTTCCCTCTTTATTCACCTAACTCTGGAAACACTACCTCTCCTTCTTTCTGGGTACTATACATTCCCTGCAATTGTTGTATAATATGTACATATGCACAGCCCTGAGGAAGCCCCAGGCCAGCAGGCCATGTAAGGGGGTGAAACACGTGTTGGCTATTCTTCCACTCACTCTGGAGGATAGTGTGAAAGCTTTCTCATAAATAATTTACACCAAAAATTTGTATGTGATTTGAATTATTTCCGTGTAAAGAATAATATAACCATCCTTGCCCAGACAATCCTGTTTAACTCCGTACTTCTGCAGTTACAGGACATAGTTAACGTCAACCTGGATGGGGCTAGGTAGATCTAAATACACGATTAGACCATCATAAGCATGACCAGAGTTGCCGTATTGGGCAATGGGCGTTTTCCGGGTGGGCTGGAAGGGTGGGGTCCGGATGTGGGCCGGTGGGGGCTGTTTCTGTTAGGGGGGTGTTTTTGCAAAATCGGCTGCCTGTAACAAAAGCACAGCAGTGTTTCCCACAAGGATCCTCCCTCCACCCCCTCCCTAGGGGGCTGGTCCAACGTAATTGCCTCGGCTGGTTTGCGTTCCCAGTCCAGTCCTGAGCATCAGCTACCTTGCATACACTGATTAATGCAACATGATCTAATGGACATCTGGCGGCAGAGGAACCCGGAAAAAAAAAGACAAAAGTTCTATTCCTCAGTACAAGGTGCGAAGACCGTGAGAGATTATTGGCTAGTCACACATGATGTAAGTACTTGGGTGTCTGGGACTATGATCCAGCCCCACATGTTATCATACACTCCCCTGTGTCCATCCACCTTACAGGTCTTTCAGAGGTAGGGCTTGGAGATTCCCATAAGAAGGGGTGTTAGACACAATGTATAATGAGAGGGTAAAACAAGCTGCAATCGAATACTTTCACCTAAATTCTGATTCACTACCTAGTCCGGGCAGTGTATTGGAGTCATTTAAAGCTAATATTAGGGGATCTCAGAACAAACAAGCAGGCATGCTGAAATCTATATGAACTACCATGGCTGCGCTGGAAAGTGAAATTTATTTTATTTATTTATTTAATGAGTTTTATATAGCGCTGGCTAGACCCCTGGGTATCAGAGTGCTTTACATTAGGAATCACATTATTACACAGTTAAAAACAGTTACAGGTTACATCGGTTATACGAAACACATTTAAAGAGCATGAAGGAAGGATAAATAGGGCGGGCAGGGGTAAGGGGGAACGGTGTAGGGGGAAGGAGGGAGATAACGGCAGGCGAGACGAAGGAAGGTCTGCCCAATGTCCGGTTGGGTAGGTGACGGCCAGGGAGGGAATCCACAGCCCATCTCCCCTATAGCTATCGGTGAAGGCTAGACGAGGAATACTATAAATCACATCAACCAGAAATATTCGGAGGCCCTAATATATTGATGCTAGAATTTAGAAATTAGGCTGCCCTAGAGGTCAAGTATTAACATAAATGTGCAATGGCTAGGCAATATGGAGAGGGATACCACCCACCAAAACACTGGGCCTCACAAGAGGAAATGGCCATTGTGCCAGAAAATTACACACACTTTATGAACATGCCCTAAACGTTTACAGCATTCACTAAGCCATATACAACTAGACCCAAAACATTCATTGCATAATCTCAGAATATCTAAATAGGATTGGCATTGTGTCGCTGGAACAGTGTGAGAGAGAACCACTGATGCAATCCATAACCACTGCATAGTTAAAAGACGCCATTATCACTCATAAACAGATGCACTAAAATACAAGCTAATGTTAAAGCTTTTCATTTATGACCGATGTAAGAGCTTTTGAGTGTTTAAAATGAAATGTGCATTAATATTTGTAGTTCTGCATCTCAGTTCACTTGTGTATACTGATATGGACCTAGGGCAACTGAAACAAAATTATTGCAGTATGTTAAAGTGTGTTTTTTTGGCTAAGACTAACTAGGTTTCATTTAGGTCTCAACACCATTTTATCTTGTTCAAAATGGATACCATTTCATAAAGTTCACTCTGTGTTTATATTTCTTGCTTGACACTATGTGCAGCAGGATGTGGCTTGTTTATTTCGGAATGACACTCTTCTCGAAGAGCCTGCTAGAAGAGATCGTTTTGCAACATTTTACAATGACCTTCCTCTTGTATGCGGTATTTCATTCATTCACAATGGTTCCCTGTAGTTTAAGTAACTACTTTGTTTCTACGCCTCCAGATGACACTCACCACTTATGCTGAATCAATATTCATGTAGTGAGTTAGTGCTAAATTGTTAAGGTTAAGTGATGTTTATGATTGTGAAATTGCGATTTGTTGGAGTCATGATCATACTGTGCTGATTTTACAGATTATGTACTTTCCTATGCAAGAAACTGGATACAAACCCTTGAATTTGGGGTGGAGCAGAGGCCTTTCTTGTGTCTCTAGATATGCTATCGAGTTTCTTATTGATTTTGCTGCACACTTTACACTGAGCATTTTTCTGATTTTTGACTATTTATATATTATTGTGGTTTTGATGACCTTCCTGAGAAAATATTTATTTTTAATTTAGTGAGATTACAACTGCATCTGAATTTACTATTCCTGTGTTGCTCCTTTGAATTGTATAATAAACCTTCATGGTTTTTCTACATTTCTGATCTTGAAACTTACTTTTTGAGTCAGTCCTTTCTTTTGACTGTATTTTGAAATGCTGATTTGAAACTTATCTCTAGGGGGACATTGCCTCATATTTAATGTTATCACCGACCCTGATCCGTCCAATGTTTGGGTGCACTTTAATTGTAGATTCCCTAGGGCCCTGCTGCCCACACAGAAATGGCATTCCCTCACCAGGCTAGGTTTATACCTGTTCCACGATACATAACCTAAGGACTCTCTTTTCGCTTATAAATCAAACTTATCCCAATTCATCTGCTGAGGCAGTGTTTCAGTAAACAGAAACAGAGTTTGATTCATAGAATGTCCCTTTATTTACGCGATCATTAGAATATTGGAATGGATGGGTATATAATGAAATTGAGCTTCCTGTTGTATGCAATACCACTGGCCCATATAAATATAAACCGATGCATGCCACATTTCATCGATATTTCCAGAGGCACTAAACAGGGCTGTCCACTATCCCCACTACTATTTGTCATCTCTTTTGAACCCCTGGCCTGCAGGAGTATCTCTGATAAATTCCTGAGGTTAGGCAAGAGGTAATATGCTTCCTCCCTTTCTGAAAATAACAATTTACTATATGCAAGAGACTCTGAGCAGAATCATTCTGAGTGCATGGAGTTTTGCTCCAAGCCTGGCTTACAATGAATTGTAATAAATTGGAATTGTTTTCCCTGACTCTTAGTGCCACTAAACCATACCTTGATCCTGTGAGATGTTGTACGGTTTCAGTTAGATATCGAGGGATACATATAAACCAGAAACTGAATGTAATGCAGAATGATCACTGTGGTTTGGTAATGCCCAGGTTGTAAGAGTCAGTAATGCAGTAGAAAGAGCCTCCCTCATCAAGATGATGGCCCGCCTGAAGTTGCTGTACCTTTTTATCAGTGTTCGCATTTCACTAAATAAATATTTCTTCACAATTATATGCACCCTGTTGATCTGGTTGGTTTGAGCCGAGAAAAAAGTCACAATTAAACTGAGCTATAATGTCAATTCCATTCCAAAATGGGAGGGTTCTCAGTACCACAAATGGATCAATATATTTGGGTGTTGTAGTCGCATACTACTCACTGTTGGTATCCTTTGGAACCCCATGCACCTTATTCAGCAGAAATCGCGTCCTCTTGCCCCCCCTCAATACGACTCCGGCCAAATAATGGATGAACAGATTGTCCAATCAAGAGAACGCAATGGCGTGCACAGAATGGCCATGGAATTGGTAGGCATTGAGTGTTGGCTCTGGTTTCTTGTACATCTTGAGATATTCTGCTTCCTTTATTATTGCATTATCTCGTATCTGTGATGCTACAGCTAATTCAAGGCTTCTTGGAGACATGGTACCCAGACAACATTGAGATGTACGTTTGGAAACTCCAACAATAGTTGAGCAATGGGAGTACAGCTGCTCACAAGCTAAGGGTGTCTTAATGGCGGCCGTAGATTGCAGCACTATCAGTTTTTACGTACCCCAGTGAGATGGAAAATCTCATGGCATAGAGATGGGCACTGAATGTGCCCGCTGCTGACACCCAGATGCCTATTTTATACACTTGGCATGCACGTCTCCAAGAGAAGCAGAACACTGATGCCAAATATTCAACATAGTCTCTAACACGAAAAGCACACGTGATTCCATCCTAAAAACAGTGCCGCAGGTATACGGGAAGCGCCCGGCCTCTAGTGGGCAGTACAGAGTGATCGCCAATTGGAGGATGACGATCATCTGAGGGAGCAATCTGCTTCCCACACTGCAAGACTTGCTAAAGGTCTTGGTATGTTATCATAACATAGATGCTTATGACACTTTACTTCAACGCACATCGCCCCATAAAGTTATTTTGAAGCCCCCTCAAGGGGTACCTACTGAGTAAGAAAACTCTGGAGGGACAGATAGGACACAACAAGAACGTGACTCATGAGTCAGCCAAGGACTTGAAAACACGACAAAAAATAATGAAAGCACTTACATGAGGTCCATAATAGAGATTCAGAGTGGGAGAAGACTATTATCTGACTAGACAACAAATAAAACAAGTCACCAGACTATCACTACAGCAATATGGTAGAAAATATGTATGAAGAAGCATGCATCTTTCACAGCTTAGTTGTGTATCCCAGGAGTTTGCAGACTCTTAAAATAATGTGCATAATCTGGAATGCTCTTGAGGTTGTGATCCCTACTTGGTAGGGTGCTTCTGAGACCCAATACATGAGTTTAACAAGTGTTTAAACCACAGATATTATCAGGCATGTTGAATGCTAATTTCAATAAAGCTTTAAGGTGGGCCCCAAGATGGCGGCATTTTTTCTGCACTCCGATGGATGACCCCGGTCTTCCCTTGCTGACATCTCTTTCAGTGACTTTGATCCATCGAGTACGGTCCGAGGCTATGGATGCGTCGGAGCATCTTTTAGCGATTCCAGCTGCAACAGCAGCAAGGCCTCAGTGACTGCCACTTCCCAGCCACTCTGCTGAGTAGGATTTTGGAGCATCGATGTGGGTACTTGTGGAGATACGGTTAGTGGTAGCAACTCTGTGTGAGCCGCAGAGTGGGGAGAAAGTGCAGATAACACTGAGGAGAACCCGCCTGAGTGCTAACAGAAGCAAAATGGGTAAGGGGTGGAGTTTCTGCGAGCCTCAGTTGACCCGGGGCTGAAGGAGAACCAGGAAAATATCCTGTGAGAGCAGCGGTGGAGGAATAGCATTGAACTCTAGGGTCAAACAACACTAGAAAACCATTGGAGAGATCCAGTGACTGTCTCCTCTATTGGAGGCGATGAGCTGAAGCAGCAGAGAGGAGTCTGTCTGTGTTAAGAAATCTGTGCATATGATCAACCTGACGCCGGTGCTCCCGCACTACTTCAGAGCTGCTTTACCCAAAGTATTTTAAGAGTCCTTGTCTGGGAGAAGAGGAAGGAAGAAGGACTTCTTTTTAACCCAAAGTGGTGGTGGCATAGTCTAGAGGCAAAGTGAACACTTTACTGAGAGTGAAGGTGATCAGCATTTCACACCAGGTGAGTGGACCCTGTTACAGTCCATTAATGCAAAGTGACCAGCAATGGCTGAAGAAAATAGCTAACATTGATTGGGAAGTAAAAGCAGCAGAAAATACAGGAGGGACTGACCAACAGAGTGGGGGGCATTGAGATAGATATTGGTACACAATGAAAAGGAGCGTGAAAATACCAGGGGAGGCAGATGCAGTTGGAGAGTCATATGCTTCGGGGACAAGGTGCTTGAGGGCATGACAATGCTAGATGCCAAGGTAGATAACTGAGATATTTCCACATGAGGTTCTGTAATTCTCGAGCCTGACTCCATTTTGTGTTGCCCTCACGTAGGCCTGTGAAAGAGGCCCGGCGAACAAGTGGCCTGGCCTTCTGAGTTCATGTATATATTAACTCGGTTTCTTTCGACTCTGAAAGAACTGCAGAGAAACTGACCTCTTCACCTAAAACTGACCTCGCAAAGCCAATTTCCCTTGGTTTGATCCTTGTCTAAGATTGCCACTTAATGTTCAGGACCTCGTTAACCTTTAGTTTCCTTGCACATGTTTATCTTGTTCAGCATCTATTACTGTTTCCTTTATGTTCTGACATTACATGGGTTGTGCTTTTCAATTATAAATTTGTCCGGCTTGCAAAGAGTGAATTTGGGACATTCCTAATAATTAACTTTTGGGTTGGGTTACTGTAAATTGGGTTTTTGTTAATGTGATACTCAGTTAGAAAATGTGCCCTATTGGTTAGAATTTTGCGCAGTGGGTGTACATTTATAATGAGAATATGGTGTATAAAATGAGATGTCTTGCCTTAGTAATTTGAACAGTCTCCTAGGAATATACATTGTGATGTATTGTTGGGATTTCTGTTACTAGCTGCAGCTAATAAACTTGGTCTCTGACGCCACCCAGAGGTATTCCATGTCTCTGTATACCAAGACAGGTGGAACTCGAAGATTTCAGGTGTGTCCCTGGCACCGCTGGGTTCTGACCCGGTTCTTCAACTGGCACCCAACGTGGGGCGACTTCAGCGGTACCGGTCCAAGCCCGAAGATTAGGAGGAGCCCCGTGAGGAAACTCTGGAGGAGGGCCCCCACTCTATAGACCCCTGCATGTCGAAAAGTGGACCAAAGGTATTTTCTGCGAGGTTTCCCCTTTCCAACGGCTACGAAGGACTGCTGCCCTGACTGTCGCCCTGTCTTGGACCCTCGTGTGACGATTTGTAAGGCGAGACGTTAGACGGTCTTCTGGTGGCGTGACAGACATTTTGGTTAAGTATAAGTGGGTCGCTCCCACGACTTTGTTTTGTTTCTTGGTTTTGATTCGGCCATTGCAATAGTCAAAGCCGAGGGGTTCGTATATTTACGAGTGTATCATTTTTTTAATACCCTTTGAAGTTTGAAACCAGACTAGTGAGCAAGATGCCTGGTCTTGGTAAACTTGGTAAATGGTTTGTTTGTGGTCTTAATAGGGATTCCCGATTGGAGGATTTGTGTCCGATACCTCCGGTTGGAACTCCAACTTATGAGCTTTATTCGAAACATGGCGTGGGTCCCATTACCTTTAATGAGGTTTGGGTCCGCTACACTAGGAAGGACAGTGTTTTACGATGGCCCCCACATGGTAGTTTTGAAACAGAGATTTTAGATAACTTAGAAGTTACGCTATTTAGGAAGAAAGCCCGGCCGGCGATGTTTGACTCTTTCCGCCTTTGGCGTAAGGAAGCCAAACAGCGAGGAATTAAACAAGCGAAAAGAGATAGGAAAGAAAGGAATATGTCAGTAATGCAAGCCGCTACGCAGTTTAAGGACGATGAAGAAGATCGTGCGATTGAAGTGTCAGATAGACAGCATTGCATGGCCATTGACAAATGGTATCCGGCTTTGCCACCTCCCCTTTCAACTGTGACTGAAGACCCTGAAAAGGATCCTTTTATGTCGCATCTACTGAGATTACCACCCTCTTATGCGCAGAGTGCTACAGCACCTCCGTTACCTCCAGTTGTTGCACCCCCTAATGTTGTTCAACCCCCTGCTGTTGTTCAGCCATTTGTTGCTCCACAAGTGGTTCTTCCTCTTGCGGTGCAGCCCCCTCTAGGGCCGCCAGCTTTGTTACCAGCTTTGCCTCAAACTCCTTTGACTTACACTGCCTTATCTTCGTCTTCTCTTACTTCTGTCCCTATGACTCCTATTCCTCAGACTACTTTGTCTCCTGTCCTTATGTCAACTTCTTCTCCTTCTGCTCGACAAAGAATGACTGAAACTATCACTAGTCTTTTTTCTCCTTTCTTTGGGTCACTGAATAGGACCCCTGTTTCTGAACGTAAGCAGAGACGTAGTCAGCTTCCTGGTCCCGAAGAGCGGGCAGTGTTAGATCTCCTTGCTCGTAGATGGGTTTCGTATGCTTCCAGGTACAGTTTACAAGCGGTTATGGATGTTTTTCTACAGTGGGAAGCACCAAAGCAAAGGTATGTTTTTGATGTCATGTGTACCTTCCTTCGACAAGAGTGGGAAGATAATGAGTTGGGTCCAATTCCGTTGGACTTGATTAATGTTCAGTCCGAATTTGCTAAGGGAACGATAGTGGGTTCAGATGTTGAGGTAGCGGTAGAGACAATACTTACTTTTAGGTCTAGACTTCCACCTCAGTCATTGTTCGAACCTGATCCTTCTGTTAGGAGAAAAGTGAAGCAGTATCCTATGCGAGAGGTTCCTCCAGTATGGAGAGAGGCAGTTGAGGCTGACGTTCCTAATGGTGTTTTGGCTGCACCAGCACATTTTCAGCGAGTGTGGGTACATGTCCCTTGGAAGAGAGCAGAGGTTTTGGCACTTAAGCAGACATTGCCTGACCCCCGTAAACATCCTGCTGGTTATTACAAGGAGTTGTCTCAGACAGTTGATGCGTGTGTTATGAATTTAGCTGACATCGATATGTTGATGGGTAATGTAGTTCCTCAACCTTTGTGGGCGAAGATCCGTCACGAGGATCATGTGCAAGAGTTAGGAGAAACATGGGTTAATATTACTGCTGCAGATTGTAGACAGGTAGGAGGTGCTAAACCTGAGCCTTTAGTTGCAGAACTACCAGGGAGGATTGTTAATTTAATGAAAACTTTGATGCCTCCTTTGCGAGTGAATTGGGACAAGTTAGCAGCATGCAAACAAAAGAAAGATGAGAGTGTGTCTGATTTCTTCACTAGGTTTGAAGAAACATTCATTGATCATAGTGGTCAGGACATGAGTACAGAAGGTGGTCAGAGGTTGTTCGTAGATAAATCTGTTTTTAATTTACTCCCCGAACTTTGCAATAAGTTAAAGGACTCTGAGAGTTCATGGGCAGTTTCTTCTTCGGCCTAGATATTGGCTACTGCACAATACTATGAGAATAGAGACAAAGATGAGAAGGATAAAGTAGAGAAGAAGACTAATGAATTAAAAACGAAAGTTCTTTTGCAGCAGGCTTATCCACCTCGCCCTAATCAGCATCAGTTTCAGCAACCCCCACAGTTTCAGAAACCATTGCAGACGCCTGAGTCTTTTGTTCCGCGATTTCCGCTAGGCCCTAATCAGTGCGCTTATTGTAAAGAGGAAGGTCATTTCAAGAGTAGTTGTCCGGTCTTGCTACAATGTGTGAATGGTATGTCTGGTCTGAGAGGTCGTGGTGGTTACCAACAAGTACTTAGGGATAGGGGAGGTGGTACGTTTCCTCAGAATGAACGTTCCTTTCCCCCCCAGAATGCTGCAAATTATTTTGACCGACAGAATGTTCCGAACGTCCAGTAGCTCAGTACTACGTTGATGATTATTATGTTGGAAGCGAGAGTGCTGGTTTTAATGATAGCTAGGACAGCCATGGACAAAGAGAGGGAGTAGTGTCTGTTCCAGTAGACCAGAGTGGGCCTTATGTTGAAGTGCTTACATCAGGTGTGGCAGAACCTTTTCTTTTGGATACTGGTGCAACAAAGAGTTCTATCATGCACTCTAAACTCCCTGGCGCACCTTTGTCAGGCTTGACGAATGTTTCGGTAGGATTTTCTGGCGCCCCAGTTAGCAATCCTGTTTCTAGTCCTTTGCCCCTTTCTATTGGTCTCTGTGAATTGGAGGCTCCCCTTATTCTAACGACTGGTTGTGGTGAGAATTTGTTGGGTTTGGACTTGTTGAAAAGATTGCATGCGACATTATATTGTTCTCCGTTGGGAGTACATCTTACCTTGGGTAAGAAAGTGATCTCCCCGATGTATTTGTCTAAGGATTGCCTACCGCTGGAATTGCGTTCTCTCCCTGATACACTTTGGGCTACGGGTCCTAATGATGTTGGTCTTTTGCAGATTCCACCCTAGGTTGTTACGCTTAAATCAAATACTAAATTGCCACGCATTCCTCAGTACAAAATTTCCAGTGATGGTGAAAGAGCTCTTTTAGTGATTATTTATGATTTGGTTGAGAAAGGTGTGGTTGAAGAAACGAGAGGTAATGTGTGTAACAGTCCTGTTCTGCCTATTCTTAAGTGTACTGACTCTTCTCAGCCACCTCTGTATCGATTTGTGATCGACCTTCGAGAGGTCAATAAGATTGTTGTGCCACAGTTTTCTGTTGTTCAGGACATTACTGCTTTATTGACTATGGTCCCTGCCTCAGCTGCTTGGTTTTCTGTGATTGATCTGAAGAATGCTTTCTTCAGTATTCCGATCGCTGAGGAAAGTAGGGATATTTTCGGCTTCTCTTTAGGAGGCCGCAGCTTCCGGTTTAAGCGAGCTCCTCAAGGTTATTGTGAGAGTCCCTCCATTTATTGTCAGGTTTTGAAAACTCAACTCGATACTCTTGTGTTGCCTTCTGGTGCTACTCTTATCCAGTACGTTGATGATCTCCTAGTGGCTGCTGATAATGAGGAGATTTGTAAAGAGGTTACTCTTTCTTTGCTACGACATTTGTCTGACCTTCATCATAAAGTTTCCCCTTCCAAGTTGCAGTATTGTCGACAAGAAGTGACCTACTTAGGTCATCTCTTATCGAAGGAGGGAAGACGATTGACCCCAGAGCGTATTCAAGCAATTGCCCAAATGACTGTACCATCCACACAGAGAGAAGTGCGTGCTTTCTTGGGTATCACCTCGTATTGTCGGCAGTGGATCCCGAACTTTTCTTTGCTAGCGAAACCTTTGCTGGCACTAAATCTCAAAGATACCCCACACCCTCTTCCTTGGTCTGACGAATGTTAGAAGAGTTTTTCTGAATTGCGTGATGCATTGTGTTCTGCTTCGGTGTTGGGTAAACCTTTTACACTTTATGTGCACGAGAGAGAAGGTTGTGCGTTGTCAGTGTTGACGCAACAATTTGGAGACAAGCAGCGCCCATGTGTGTATTTTTCGGCTACTTTAGATCCGGTAGCTAGGGCGTTGCCTGGTTGCCTAAGAGCTACGGCAGCAGCAGCTGTTTCTATCCGACAGTCTGCTGGTTTGGTATTGGATAATACATTGATTGTGATGGTCCCACATGCAGTGGATACCTTATTAAACAGGACGAAGACTCAGCACCTTACTAGTGCACGTCTGTCAGGTTACGAGTTGACGCTTTTGGCTAGTCATGTGCACATTAAGAGGTGCAACACATTGAATCCAGCTACATTGTTGCCAATTTGTGTAGAGACAGATGATCAAGAACAGCATGATTGTGTTCTTAGGACAGAGGAGGAAACAAAGGGTAGAATTGATTTGAAAGATACTCCTCTTTCAAACCATGATGGCATCCTATGGGTAGATGGTTCATGCTTTAAGCTTTCGAATGGAGAGACGACTGCAGCATATGCTGTCACAACTTTGCACACGATTGTTGAAACAGCGCGTATTGCACAGAATTCAGCTCAGGCAGCTGAATTGATAGCCTTGACTAGAGCGTGTGTGTTGTCAAAAGGAAATAGAGTGAATATTTTTACTGATAGCCAGTATGCGTTTGGCGTTGCTCATAGCTTTGGACGATTGTGGAAAGAAAGAGGATTTCTTACTTCTCATGGTACGAAAATCCAGCATGGCCAATTAGTGAGTGAGCTTCTTGAATCGCTTACTTTGCCAACACAAATCGCCATTGTAAAGTGTAGTGCGCATAAAAAGGTTACAGATGATGTGGGTCAAGGGAGTGCGTTTGCGGATGAAGTAGCAAGAGAAACAGCGAGGGATTTGACGAGTCGAATGTATGTTGCAGGTCCTGCAAGATGGGTTGTGGAAAGAGGAATGTGTGAAGTTACAATAGAAAGTGTGAAGATGATTCAGGCAGAAGCTACTGAGAAAGAATTGAGTACGTGGAGAGAGAGTACGGGAATGTTGGATCGACAGGCTGTTGGATTGAGTTGTCAGAGCATCGGCGAAGGTTGTTGCCAGATGCGTATGTGCTTCCAGTGGTTACTATGGCTCATGGGATGGCTCATATCAGCTCAAAAGGCCCGGCGAATGTTTGGGGTGTGCCGAGGCCAAGAGAATACAGCGATATTGAGTACCCTATGTTGGTTGACTATTTACATGATTTGACTGCTAAATTGCGTGTTCTTCACCAACAGGTTCATGATACCTTACCTTCAGCTTCTGCTGACGCGGGACATGCGTTCCAACCCAGCGACTGGATTCTGATCAGGAACTTCCAGAGGTCCAAGAACCTACAGGCGAGGTGGACTGGTCCTTATCAAGTGCTGCTAGCAATGAGGACCGCTGTGAAAGTCTTCGGGAAAAAGAGTTGGTGCATGCCACCCACACGAAAAGGATACCTCTGCCCTTACCGTATGATCAGTGGGTCCGGGAAGGTGTTGCCGATTCTGAGACTGAAAATGTCCCGAGATTTGTGCCTTTTAGTAATGCTCGTTTGAAATGGACTCAGTCGGAACGTGCGGATGATGAAATTTTGCAAGAAGCTGTGCCGCCTCATTTGAGACTGGACACTACGCATCCGGAGACTCTTTTTCAGCATCAAACTGTGCCGAATAAAGAACATTATAGTTTAAGGTCGAGGTCTAAAAAAGGACAAATAAAGTAATATTTTTTGTGTATTGTGCTCTCTCAGACAAGAGACTATTTTTCTTTTTGCTTTTTCGAACCACCATCCGGGTTCAGCTGCAGGGTCGTGGTATAAGACTTAAGGGGTGAACCGCGAATTGACGAAAGGTCTGTGGTTCTAGGTTGTCTAGGACGCCTGGACGCACACTTGAGTGAAGAAGGAAAATTGCCGCGAGCAGCACGTTAGAGGATGGAGTCTTTTGTACCTGAGAGAGATGTTGAGAAAATAGACCTTAAAATGAAATTCTGTACATTGATACGTAGCAAATGTTTTATAATATCATGTTTTTTTTAATGTTTTTAAGTATTGCAACAGCTTATGTGGGATGGATTGTCTATGCTACACAACAGACGTTTGCACCCACTTCCCAACCTATGCTTTCTTACACTACTGTTTCTTTGCATCAGTTCTATACGTTGCCTGAACATGAACAGACAAGGAGGTCAGAATTTGTCAACAACTCATTCATACAGTTGTTGCATCAGTTAGTAGTGAATACCACTAACTGTTGGGTTTGTGGTCTTATGCCGCATACGACCGATAAGGGTATGCCATATTTGGTTTTGCCTTTTTCTTTTAATGGGTCTGTGTGGGCTTTACAGACTATGTTTATCTATGCAAATGAGATATGCCCTTCACGTTCCCTTAAGGATAACTCCAGCAATAGTGCCTTGATAAAGGGAATAGTAGATATGATCCGCGATATCGATGCATATAATGCTATCCCCAAGGATGAGATGCAGGCTTATGTTGGTTGGAATTTGACCGGATATAGTACCAGCTTGACTGAGAAGGAGAGACGAAAAAGGTCTCCCCGATTTGGATTGTGCCCCATCAAGGTTATTTTTGTTTGCAAGGCACTGGTCGAAATCCGAAAGCTCAGCTAGGTAAGAGTGTGTGTGTTCACACCTATGTCTATTCATCCCAGACTTCTCCACCGTACGTACCAGCTAAAGGCACATATTTTGTTTGTCACGACAGAGCCTATACATGGTTGCAACCTGATTTTTCAGGTACATGGTATGTGGCGTTTTTGCTTCCCCCTACATATACTACGGCTCCGGACTATCATAGAACGAGATATGGTAGAGGGGTCTTCGATAAGGAAGATACTGCAGGACAAGAAGCAGGAGATTTCTTCAAGGGTTTCCTGCCCTTTTGGGGTCCTATGATCGATAGTGGGCATATTCGACAGCTTGTCCGCGTTGTTGAAGCTACTATTAACGAGACAGCAGGTGCTCTTAGTAATGTTACAGCTGAGCTTCAAGCGGACCGCCTTAAGGCGTTGCAGGTTTGGTTTTAGACGTCATACTTGCAGATCGAGGTGGAGTATGCAAATTGATCGGATCTAGTTGTTGCATTTACGTACCAGATAATGCTCCTACAGTGTACCAAGCCATCTCTAGGTTACATAAGATCTCTGAGTCTATCCATGTAGACAAAGGAGACTGGTCATTGACGGGATGGTTTTGGGAATTGCTGTCTAAATGGGGATGGAAGATTTTGACATTCCTTGGTATGGTTTTGGCCATCCTTTTCTCTTGTTGTCTTTGCATCCAGTGTGGTCCCGCCATTTGTAGTCTTTGTGCTACTATGTGCGTTAGAAGACCTGTCCCGAGAGATGTAGAGAATAATAGGATGATGCTACAGCAACACTTAGATGACCTAATGAAGATTGATATGGACCTAGATTCAGATTAACATGAGTATAGGTTATTGCCTCCGTAATGGCAAAAGGAGGTCTGAGGTTCTGTAATTCTCGAGCTTGACTCCATTTTGTGTTGCCCTCACGTAGGCCTGTGAAAGAGGCCCGGCGAACAAGTGGCCTGGCCTTCTGAGTTCATGTATATATCAACTCGGTTTCTTTCGACTCTGAAAGAACTGCAGAGAAACTGACCTCTTCACCTGAAACTGACCTCGCAAAGCCAATTTCCCTTGGTTTGATCCTTGTCTAAGATTGCCACTTAATGTTCAGGACCTCGTTAACCTTTAGTTTCCTTGCACATGTTTTATCTTGTTCAGCATCTATTACTGTTTCCTTTATGTTCTGACATTACATGGGTTGTGCTTTTCAATTATAAATGTGTCCGGCTTGCAAAGATTGAATTTGGGACATTCCTAATAATTAACTTTTGGGTTGGGTTACTGTAAATTGGGTTTTTGTTATTGTGATACTCAGTTAGAAAATGTGCCCTATTGGTTAGAATTTTGCACAGTGGGTGTACATTTATAATGAGAATATGGTGTATAAAAGGAGATGTCTTGCCTTAGTAATTTGAACAGTCTCCTAGGAATATACAAACTTGGTCTCTGACACCACCCAGAAGTATTCCGTGCTCTGTATACCAAGACAGGTGGAACTCGAAGATTTCAGCTGTGTCCCTGGCACCGCTGGGTTTTGACCCGGTTCTTCACACAGAGAAACCCAGATGAGAGTTCTTAGTATCCCGGGAACTGTCCAAGCTGACACACTGTGACTGTAGTAGTGCACAGTCCTCAGAGAAGTACTGTGGGCCTCATTTAGGGGTTATTTGCCGTAGGGCAGCACAACAGGCCTTGTTGCTACGATGCCCTACGGCAAAAGAAAAGAGCAGAAATGTGCCGTATCTATTGGATACGGCGCACTCTTGTCCTTTTCCCCTAGCGCTGGTACACAATGGGCTGCCGTGCGCCAACGCAGGCACCTTTGCACCATGGTGAAAGGGTGCCTGCATTGCAGGGATGGCTATTTTTCTGCAGGAAGTGAAACCTTGCGGCACAAAAACAATCACAAGAGGCTTTTTCCTCTTTATACACATAGAAAGAGAAAAAACGAGGGGAAATAAATATGTTTGTCCTCGTTGTGCCTCCCTTACGCTTCCCCTGAGGATGCATACGTTTTTGGCACTGCCTCAGACTTATGATTTCCGGTCCTATATACAATCCCAGAGGAATTCTTCTAGACACCAAGTTAGTAGTCATCTCACTCAACAGGAGCAGGAACCTCAAAAACAGTTCATGCACTATTCTTCGTCAGCCCACGTCATCTGCTGCAAAATCTCCATGACGTTCTCAGCCTAGTTAATCTGTGAAAATACATATCACTAAACAGCAAAATCCACCTTCAGCCTCACTGACACAGTGATGCCCCTCACCATCAAGCTGCTCTTCTCCATTAGGGACTTTTTTCTTTCAATGTCTGGGGAGAAGAGGAGCCTGGCCTTTCCTAGCATGACTTTTCGTTCAATAATTTTCAGAGGCTTTTTTATTGACGGAAGCGCACGCTCTGTAATATATTGAAAGATATTTAAATTAAATAAAGTTCTTTAAAAACTGGGTGAGGATACCATTTGTGGCTCCAGTGCACTGGGAATGAGGCCCTGCATATTTGACGGAGTTTATTTTGTCTTAGAGATGGGAAGCTGGTTTTGTAGACTGGGAAGCGCCCATGTGCGCGTGCATACTCAGATGGAGCTCTAGTTCTGTAGGCCCGCCCATCACAGGGGTAAGTACGTTTGTGATTGGGCGGTGCTAAAAAGAGAAACTCAACAGCAAACACTGGACATGTTAGACATTCCTCTATAGCAGTGATACTCAAAGTACGGCCCAGGGTCAGCATGCGGCCGTCCTGACCTTTAAATGCGGCCCCCTCCTCAACAGCAGCACCAGGTTGCTATTTACTCAACTCAGTACTAACAACAACAAAAAATGTTAAAAGAACACAAAATCATTTATCTCAAGGTTAATTTAAGTTAAAGAAAGGAAATAACAAGGTTTTCCTGCACTGCTTAACTTTAGAAACACTTTCATTTTTTAAGACATCTTGCAGCACAAGTAGAAAAAATGATGAAATCTCTTCAAAGTTCAAAATAAGTATTTCCTTAGCCATGACAAAAAATTTTCCTTAGTACATGAGATTATATCAGTGCATTGAGAAGTATATATTTTTTTAAGTGATAATTTTCAAACAGAAACATTAATTGTACCCCCCCACTAATCTTCCCAACAAAGCCCATAGTGAACTAAGAGGCACATCAGTTGTCATGTGCACTCTTTGGGCCAGAATTTCAGAAAATGCACGCAACACAGAATAGTGCAGCCCCCAAAGAGGCTGCACTGCACTGTGTGACAGCGACAGAGCAGAGGAGCGTCTTATCTACTGAGATATGGCTCTCTCCTCTCCTCTCCCTAGCGCTGATGCTGTTCCAGCTGCAGTGCACCAGGCACACACGTTAGCGCCATTACACTAGGGTGTGTGCATGAGTCTAGCATAGGTTTTGTACAGGAAGGATACCCTCTCTGTACAAAATACCATGCCTTCTCCTGTTTAAAAGCTTTCCCCACTTTGTATGTGAGCTGCACAGTGCAGCACGCACCAAAGTCAGAAAAAAACAGGCGAAATAAAAAAAATTCTCCTGTTAGTGCCTCCAATGAAGTAGCATTAACTTTTGCCACTAAACCCTGTCTACAATTCTTTATAGATAGGGATTTGCATCATAAGTTAGTGGTTGCTTGGGAACGCCCATGTACCACCCATGTAACGCCACCTTGGCGCTAAGTAATGCGAAGCAGTGCTTTGCGTTGCTTTGCAATACTTTTAGGATACTTTCCAGCTCAAAACAAGTTTTGCACTGGAAAGTAAATTAGAAAAAAAAAATTGTGCTGGTTAGCGTCGCTTTTGTGACTTTAATTCAGCGCAAATGTTTTGAAAATCTACCCCTTTGGGTGGCCTGGGTTCCTATTATGCATGAGTAACATTATAAATTACTAAATCAAGCACAGGAGAAGGTTTTCTAAAGCGTACATCCTGAATTTATGTATTTCGAGGCCCTCTTATAAGTTATAACGAAAAAAAGAAGGGAAAGTGAAATAAAACTATTGCCTAGGATCCTACATTTTGGTTAAGTGGGGAATCTGGGATTAATCCCAGGTTTTCTGGTTCCACATTGTCCAATTTAGCCACTAGTTGTATATGATCCGCTTTCCCTGCATCCACTTTACTGCCAATCCCCTCCCCTCCAATCCCCGGCTACCACCCTGTAGGCATCAGGGCCACCCTCGGGCACATCACAGACCAAACTTTTTGGCTTCTTGGCAAAGGTTTGTGAGAACTCATGCTCTGTAGTACTGTGTAACAGTATTCCTGAATAAAAATGGGGATCAACAATTGAAATATAAAGAATTCTTGCAGAGGAATAGATAAATCATGTTGCCTCGCGGCAAATGCAGAATTCTTCACGCCTCAACTATTCCTTAGTTTTAAACTTCATTAAACAATGTGCACACTTTACGGATTATATAAAGGCTTCGCAGAGAGGAATAGATAAATAATTTGGTGCAAAGCATGGAATTAGTCATGGCTCAACTATTCTTCAATTTTATACTTCATTAAATTATGTGCGCGCTGTGTTGATGACAACTGATGGACAATGCTTTGTTCAAAGTTAATTTCGACTTTTATTTATATGCTGTACAAAAACATATCTTTATTTTTCATTGTCTAGTGCTTCCGTGCTTTCAAGAAGCAGGTCTGACACAAAAATGCATACATTTAAAAAGAACATTTTCCAAGTCGATTACATTTTTCTAGAGAAAGGGTATTTTAATTGACATCCTACACTAATCACTTTGCCATAAGTAATGTATAGTTTAAGCAAATTAATATTGCCCAGACATTTTTGGGGGGATTGTAGTTTATTTCTTTATAAATATAGTCTCCTGGTAGTAGTCAACACGTTTCTGACATTTTGTCTTTTATATGGCCGTATGCAGGACGTAGATGAATCTTTCAGATTACCACTCTTACAAAGCCAAGGTGGGGGTGTGCTGAATGGGCTCTGTTCTTTATGTGGCTCTTATTTTGCTGCTCTTTTTTGGGCATAATGGAGAGAATGGAATACACATAAGAGGCAGGCAACATTCATGGTCATCCCATGGTCCCTAATTACCTGGGTGGATTACGGTGTTTGTTCAGCCCACTACCTTAGTCCAAGGAGACTGGCCGGCAGTATGCCAGGTCATCCGTAGAAGGACCTCAGACATCCTGCTTTGTGAGAGCACCCACATTACAGAAGAGAGGCCAGGTCACTGGAGCTCTTGACATTCTCTTCCCTTCTTAGTATTGATCTAGGTTATATGTCGTTACTACGAATTCCGTTGCAACGCATGCCTTTTCCACGCATGTGTTACCACGGAATTCGTTTTCCCCGCATCACCTTTACCACGTCGCTCTTACGTCGTAAAGAGGAAGCGGAAGTTTATTTGGCTTCCTCTCTAACGATGCTGATTTCTAAGGCACGGCGGGTTCGTTTTTTTATGGGGGGGAGACCCCCCAACCCCCCTTTTTAATCCTACGGGTTTTTTTTTATGCGTGGTAAAGATGATCGTTGAAGGCATACGCGTTGAAAAGACGTTTACGTGGTAAGTGCTTCGTTGTAAACGTTACGCGTAGTAATGCCTTCGTTGTTAATGATGTTTCCCATTGATCTAGATATGTAGAGCTACACATCTGGCGGACTGGATTGTATCTGACCTGAGACAGGTCAGTTGATTAGCTGATCTTCAGGACTGTTGTAAGAGACTGACTCATCCACCTGAATGTGCTCATGTGATATGATTCGAGTTTATCTAGAAGCCTACATTTGAATCATGACCCCCAAAGCAATGCACCCTCTCAAGGTGGATATTGATTATGTCCTTGTGTTGGGATAGAAATGTCCTGCTGCAAAGTCTGGTGTAGTGTGCACACCTGACCTGAGTCCTCCTTGTATGATGTCTTTAGGCTTTTGATTTACCACCTTAGTACATTTGACAATCACATTGTGCACTGAGGCCTTCTGTGAACTGGTATGAGACTCTCGAAGGTCTCTGTGGTCACGTCAGTGCATCTGTCTGTTTCGCGCATGACTGCTGTCCTCTCGCTGGGCTCAGATGAACTGGCAGTGATAGCAGCAACTGACTGTAGTAAACAAAGGAGGCCTTTTTAGGTTTTGCCTGGCGAAAAGATGCGCTCTGCGCATCTTTTTCGCGCAGGCGAAAACCTGATGAGAACTGTAGTGTGGCTTGGGTCGGCCCTCGTCATTCATTGGCTGGCTCCATAAATGGAGCCTAGCCATTGGACGAGGGGCCTGTCCGTCAATGCCGGACCAGATTCGGGGGCGTTCCCGAGATTCTTTGGCTTTTGCCGACGTCACGCGACGTCAGCCGAAAGCCGGGAACGCCCCCGAATCTGGTCCGGCATTAGAAACACCGGAAGAAGATGTCCGGCCCGCCGCCTGGTTGTGGGCGGGGCCGGGAGGACGTGGTTTCGCTTCCCCCTTCCTTGGGGAAGCCATTTCCTGCCTTGCCGGTCTCCCGTGTTGTGAGGGAGACCGGAGATGCTGCCCGAAGCGAGATCAGGCCCGAAGGAAGCAGCCGTGTGCCTCGCATTAGAAACACCGGAAGAAGATGTCCGGCCCGCCGCCTGGTTGTGGGCGGGGCCGGGAGGACGTGGTTTCGCTTCCCCCTTCCTTGGGGAAGCCATTTCCTGCCTTGCCGGTCTCCCGTGTTGTGAGGGAGACCGGAGATGCTGCCCGCAGCGAGATCCGGCCCGAAGGAAGCAGCCGTGTGCCTCCAGCCAGGGCCGCGCTGGGATTGGCCCAGCCGGCCGAGCCTCCGCTAGCTGGGTGTCCCTTTAACTGTTTGAGGTACCGTAAAGTTTCTGGTTAGGGGGGTTGCCTTTATCGGTGTCAGTTGACCCTGGCAGAGGCATAACTCATTTGTAATAAACTATTCACCGGCACGCTTGGTTTTTTTTCTGGAGAGAGGCCTGGAAGAGGGCTATGGAGAACTAGTGCTCGTTTGTTCAAACAGAAAACAATCCATTAAAAGCGAGAGGGGCGTAACTGCTCACTTGAACAGGTTTATCTTTAAATTGTGATTCCTCGTAGTAGTAGAAAATAGTTAATTTAATTTGGTCTGAATTAGTAGAGCTGGCGGTTGGGGAGCCCCCGAAAGCTGAAGCCCAGCTGTCGGAATCTCGAGTTTTTATGCGGCTTCTGCTTTTCTCCCTCGCTCCACCCAGGATGTGTGATCTTGGGGCCAGAGCTGCCGACTCTGGAGCCGGGGGACCAGGTTCAATCTCGGCGTCGGCTCCACATCCTGTGACTCCCAGGAAAGCCTTCATCTCACCCGTGTATACGCAATGAATGTGACCTAATGTAACGTGTTCATGTGAAGAGCTCTAAACTCGCTCTAAATGAAACCTCCAGAAACCAGCATGGCGGTAAAAGCAAAGCCTTAACATAATGAAATCAAATGCATACCGATTGACTGGCCGCTTTGTACAAAGCGAAACCAGAAAACATGCTTAATTATGTGATCTTGTGCACAATGTTCATTATCGCACGCATATGAAAGCACTTTGAAAGGTGGGCTGACTACAAGTTGTACGAATACCTGTTTGATTTGATACAAGTGTGGTTGCTGTATAATCTGGGCCCAGAACAGGGCGTAAACGAGTGACCCTATTTAAACTTGCACCATTAGAGAACTATCACTCTTGATACATTCTTATTGATGCGGTGTCATGTGCTTTATTTCAAAACCTTTCCATGTTGAAGAAATATACGAATTGAGTTTTGAATAGACTTTATCATGCTCATGATACTGAGTGATGGTAGTTGTATGATTTACTTAGCAAACCTTTTCAGGGTTCGTGCTCTGAGATCCGAGCCTGACCCTTGACTCGGCTCTGCCTGTTAATTTGTTGGCTCACCTGTGTCTGTTAGACGCAGCTGCCAAGTTTCTCCAGGCTGGCAACTCGTTTTGGGCTTTTAGCCAATGGGATCGTGAGCGCGCAATAAACCACATCTTCATGTTCATAGTCGTGTTTGTGACACTCCGGTCAGTTTCAGGCACATTGGGCTTTAAGGGGCGTTGGGTTGCAGTCTCCGCAGGTGACTGTAAGTTAATGTAACTGTTCTAATAGTCCTGTGTGGCTAATAGTTTATCCGATATTTTGCCAGTCAATGGCCAATTTGAAGTGTTTCTTTTTGACCTTCCCTCTGCTGCTAGGCGCTTTCTGTGAAGTTGGTCTGGTCTTGCTCCTTAATAAACACGTTCCCATCGCGCTCATCCATGGGAGAGTACTGATTAGATACGTCATCCATGGGAGCGTACTGATTAGATACGTCACAAGTGTGGCTTTTCCGCAGTGTCCTTCAGGCCGTCCCTAACATCTGCTTCTCTACAGAAGACCTCGTGAAGTCTGTAATAAACGGCACACTCTAGATATCGGAGCTCGGCCTAGAACAAGGGGTGCATGTCATGGGTCCCTGCACATTCCTCCGGAGTAACCCGAGGATCATGATTGTGGCATGTTGATTAGTCTCCATGCAACTTCGAGGTTCCAAACATAGGGGTGTGTAAAACTCACTTAATTTGCTTTGGCATAATTAAGTGAAAATCTGCAAGGTACATAAAAATTAAGTTTTCACAAGTTTCATTTTAACTTGAAATGAATCTCCTTGGGTAGTGCTGAACACATGCTGCAAACAAGAACGTATTTTCTGGTTATAAGTCTTAAAAGCAAAGATGTTGTTGCAGGTAAAATTGCACCACATGGTGGAGTGCCATAATTTAGCAGTAGGTGAATTCGTATAATATTAGAGTTGTATTGAATTTCACCAGGGCCTTGTTCCATATGCCAACTACTGTACGTTGTTATAACTTGCAGGTAGCAATCTGTTTTGGGGTAAAACAATCCAGGGTGATTTTCTCATATCACTTGTTTGCAGCTCAAAAGCTGAACCTTGGCTAGAGTGCTCTGTGTAGGGTAGGAGGTGGGCATCTGTCATGGCTGCTATAGGCCAGATGAACTAGAAAGGTAATTGGAAGAAGTCTTTCTAACTTCTCAATGATTACATTACCAATCTGGTGTGTTAATTGTTTCTTTCCAGGCTCAGTTTGATGACATACTGGCACAGTCCCATTCGAAGCTGGTCGTCGTAGACTTCACTGCGTCTTGGTGTGGGCCATGCAGAACGATTGCACCTGTGTTTCAGGTAAGTAAGCCCCTCTTTAATACTATGTGTTGGGACCCAGTTATCAAGGCATCCCCTGCCTTGTGAAGGACTTCAAATAGGTCTGGTTTTGTGCCCTGCTGAATCTGATGTCTGGCTCTGACCTTCCTAAGGCATCACGAGTCCGCTGAAATGGGATCAGCAGCCCAACAATCCGCTGCACTTGGTGGCGCCGCAATGGGTAGCGAAGGGTTGACCACAAGGTACTCAGTTTGCCTGGCTCTCTCGCAATGCAGGACATGTCTGGGACAAGGGTGGGCCTGTCGGTGGCTGGGCTAGGCCACCCCACTTGCTTCCTATAATCAAGAAAAGAGGGTTCCCGATTAGAATATAGGCAGGTTGGTCTAGGGAATATCGTGGAACTAGAAAAACCACAGGTGGCGATTTGCCCCCTCTTAAGGTGTTTTTAGGTTTTGCCTGGCGAAAGCTGCGCTCTGCGCAGCTTTTTCGCGCAGGCGAAAACCTAATGACTATGGTAGGGGAGACAGGAACGGCCCCCGTCTATCATTGGCTAGCTCCATAAATGGAGGCTAGCCATTGGAAGACGGGCCTGTCCGTCAATGCCGGACCAGATTCGGGGGCGTTCCCGAGAATTTTTGGCTTTTGGCTACGTCAGCCGAAAGCCTGTTCCCGGGAACGCCCCCGAATCTGTGCTGGCATTGACGGCACCCGCCCTCATTGCAGCCGCCGTCATTTCGGAAGTGGTTGGCCGGCCGGCCGGCCAATCCTGGCGCGGCCAGCCGGAAGTCCCGCCCCCGCCCGGACGACGCATGGAGCCCCGGAGGAGAAGTGCTGGATGGTGCGGGGCTCCCGTGTGCTGAGGGAGCCCCGGGGGAAGAGACGGCAGCAGCGGAGCTGTGAAGCTGAATGCGTGCAGCCATTTAACATCGTGCAGCCGGTCCGCGTTTTGGGTTAGTTATCCCAATAACTGAGGGAAAATCTGCTCTATCCAGCCGAGAACCAAGATCTGGACCTCGGTACTTCTTAAAGGTACAGTGCATTTCAATTGCGGTTGAGCTCAGCTGGCAGCCGGACACGCTTGTAAAAAGTTATGGGAGGCGTTCTTCCTGCGTCTGTGGGAGGGTGAATCGATAGCAGGGGGTGGGCCATTTTCCGCAGTGTTATAATGCCCCCCCCCCACACTGAGTACAAGGAAGCCCAGGGTCTAAAAACTCCAAATCATGGCAAATGGAGGCTGCGTAGTTTATCACCTTAACCTGTGCTCGGGCCATGCTCCCCTGTGGCTGCTGCCGGCTCGCCACATCTAGCCAACTCTCCACGGTCTCGAGCCTTACCCATGCCTGCTCAGTGCTGCTGCCTCCCTGCTGGCCCACTTCTTAGCCAGTCTGCCCATTCCTGCCACCCCATTACGCTTCCAGCGTTGCCTCTCTGCACGCATTCCTGTCTCCGCCTGCCTCCCAGGTCTTTGACAGCTCGGACTCTGGCATGCCTTTGTGCTCCATCAACTCCCCTGCCTACTCGGTGCCCTCCTTTGTCAGTCATTTGCATTATTGGTGGGGTCGTTGACCTCAGGCGCACTATGTGCAAGATTGCTACATAATTTACATTCCATTTCTTTCTCTTTTTGTCACCTTGAGCAAAGCTGACTTGACAGCAGCCTGGGGTCAGGCAAGGGGAGGAAATTCCTGTGAGCTGAGTTTTGTGAATGAACCTTGGTTTCCATGACGCTGGCTAGGTGTGGCTAGTGGGGTCATAGTGTACTTTATTGTAGGACAGATGAGTCATGGCACCTTCGCGCATCTGGAACTCGCTCCCCATTCAAGGGAAGCATCCGGTTTCCGGTGGGAGACGTGTACTTTCACGCTTTATACGTTTAGATGGCCTGATCCAGAATTCACGTTTTGAGACTTATTGTACAGCGTATTAAAAGTACGATTTATGGAGCTTCCATTCGACTGCTCTGAAGAACGACAACAGTCGCAGGAAAGCAGGCACAACTGCTCTGACTACGGGGGGAAAAGGGCGGTCTATGGGCGGGGCACTTAACAAATAAAGCCCATTGTAAAAAAGTTAACTTCTGTTTTGTGTAAAGCTGATACAGGCTGGTAATGTCTAGCTCTTGGTATCAATTCTAATCCTAGCTTTGATGTCACGAAAGCCCTTTAAGCAAACACACCCGTTCCCTTCAATAAAAGAAAATACTCTCAATTTTTTGGGAAAATTGTAAATTCACAGATTGAAGAGACCGATAGGTGTATGGACCCAATGACCCCACGGCATCAATGTGTGGCACTTTTTTATAAGCAATACAACATCGCCACTTTAATAGATATGCCAGGAAGCATAAATAGTAGTGATTCCCCAAAATTACCCTAAAGGGAGGTATTAAAGTGCTGGGCCTAAATGGGGTCCCTATTGACTTATTCAAAGACAATAGATTGGTGAGCCCCACTATTATTCAACGTATTGAGGAGTGCAGAATACACTGACCCCCTGCTTCTTGGTCTAACTCAGTCATTGCCCTATTTTCATGTTTATCCCCAGTGTGTGTGGGGGGGTCTTGCGGTGTGTGTGTGGGGGGGGGTCTTGCGGTGTGTGTGGGGGGGGTCTCGCAGTGTGTGGGGGGGTCTCGCAGTGTGTGGGGGGGTCTCGCAGTGTGTGGGGGGGGCTCTGTGTGGGTGTGTGGGGGGCTCTGTGTGGGTGTGTGTGGGGGCTCTGTGAGGGGGGCTCTGTGTGGGTGTATGCCAGGAAGCATAAATAGTAGTGATTCCACAAAATTACCCTGAAGGGAGGTATCAAAGTGCTGGGCCTAAATGGGGTCCCTATTGACTTATTCAAAGACAATAGATTGGTGAGCCCCACTATTATTCAACGTATTGAGGAGTGCAGAATACACTGACCCCCTGCTTCTTGGTCTAACTCAGTCATTGCCCTATTTTCATGTTGATCCCCAGTGTGTGTGGGGGGGTCTCGCAGTGTGTGGGGGGGTCTCGCAGTGTGTGGGGAGGGCTTGCAGTGTGTGGGGGGGGCTCTGTGTGGGGGGGCTCTGTGTGGCTGTGTGTGTGAGGCTCTGTGTGGGTGTGTGTGGGGGGGGCTCTGTGTGGGTGTGTGTGGGGGGGCTCTGTGTGTGGGGGGGGCTCTCTGTGGGTGTTTGTGTGTGGCATTTGCGAGAGATTAAGCTATTGGCATTGTAAATGACAATGCCATTTATTTATGTTAGAAAAAACATAAATAAAAATAATGTCAAGAGCAATGCCAATAGCTCTAACTTTAACAAAGGCAAAACCATTGCATTGTAAATGCTTGTTATTTATTGCCTTCAATGGGTCCACCTACTGACCTCTCATGTTTAAAGAAGTCTGCCAGTTCATGTCTACTGCGCTTGTGTTCCCTCTGTGTGGGGCATGGATGGAGAAGCATATATAAGCTGCACGGACAGGGCAGGGTGAACGCAGAGTATGTATGTTGTGCTTCACTTACTACAGAGAGAAACGGATTCATTACGAAATTCCTGGGGGTGAATGGCTGACAATATGGAGGGTGGTGGGGGAGGCAGTCAGATAAGGATGTGATGTGGTGGGAAGCCAAGGAACATGCCTTGCACATTTGAAATGGTCAAGGTGCCTAGGAATAGATGGTGAGTGAAACCCAGAATGAAGAGCAGGGATCGTCCATGACCCTTTTCTATGTAAATTTTTCCCCATCGGTACACTTCAGTTTTATTTAGCAGTCAGGTAGGGAAGAACCTCTCCTTTTGTGCCATTATCTCAAATCCAATGAAGGGAACATCAATCAATCAATCAATCAATCACAGAACTTGTAAAGTGCGCTACAGGTGGGTGGGGAAGGTGTTCCAGGTCTTGGCAACGAGGAAGGAGAAGGATCTGCCTCCGGAGGTGGTACGCTGGATTCGTGGGACGTCGGTGAGGGCGAGGCTGGCGGAGCGGAGCTGGCAGGTGGGGGTGTAGAAGTTGAGTCTGTTGTTTAGGTAGGCTGGTCAGGAGTTGTGGAGTGCTTGGTGAGCGTGGGTGAGGAGCTTGAAGGTGATCCTCTTGTTGATGGGGAGCCAGTGAAGGTCTCTGAGGCGGGGGGTGATGTGGCTGCGTCGGGGGAGGTTGAGGATCAGATGGGCCGAGCCGTTCTGGATGCGTTGTAGCCGCTGTGGATGTTTGGTCGGGATTCCCGCGTAGAGTGCATTGCCGTAGTCCAGCCGGCTGCTGACGAGGACTTGGGTCACCGTTCTTCTGGTTTCAATCGGGATCCACTTGTAGATCCTGCGGAGCATGCGGAGGGTGTTGAAGCCGGAGGAGGAGACGGCGCTGACCTGCATGGACATGGAGAGGGAGGAGTCGAGGATGACTACCAAGTTGCGTGCGTGGTCCGTGGGCATCGGTGCTGTTCCTAGCGTTGTCGGCCACCAGGAGTTGTCCCAGGCAGACGGGGTGGGGCCGAGGATGAGGACTTCCATCTTGTCTGAGTTCAGCTTCAGACGGCTGCTCCTCATCCACTCGGCGACGGCCTTCATTCCTTCGTGGAGGTTAGTTTTGGCGGTGTGTGGGTCCTTGGTGAGGGAGAGGATGAGCTGGGTGTCGTCGGCATAGGAGATGATGTTCAGGTCGTGTTGGTGGGCCACTTGAGCGAGGGGGGCCATGTAGATTTTGAACAACGTCGGGCTGAGGGATGATCCCTGGGGTACGCCGCTGATGAGGTTGGTAGCTTTGGAATGGTGGGGTGGGAGGCGGACCCTCTGGGTTCTGTCGGAGAGGAAGGAGGTGGTCCAGTCCAGAGCTTTTTCCCAAATTCCGGCTTCTTGGAGGCATGTTCTTAGTGTGTGGTGGCAGACCGTGTCGAAGGCAGCTGACAGGTCCAGGAGGATGAAGGCTGAGGTTTCGCCGTTGTCTAGTTGGCGTCGGATGTCGTCTGTGGCGGCAATAAGGGCTGTCTCGGTGCTGTGGTTCCGTCTGAATCCGGATTGCGACGGGTCTAGGATGTTGTTGTCCTTGAGGTGGCGGGTCATCTGTATGTTGGCGATTTTCTCAATGACCTTCGCCGGGAAGGGGAGCAGGAAGATGGGGTGGAAGTTCTTGAGGTCCTTGGGGTCTGCCTTGCGCTTTTTGAGGAGGGCGTTGATTTTGGCGTGCTTCCAGCTTTCCGGGTATGTCGCTGAGTCGAAGGAGATGTTGATGAACTTTCGTAGTTGGGGTGCTAAGGTGGCGTCTGCTTTGTTGAACACGTGGTGTGGGAAGGGGTCTGCTGTGATCCAGAGTGGATGGAGTTCATGATCTTTCGTGTCTCGTCATCGTTGACGTGAGCCCAGGATGTCAGCTGGTTGGTGCAGGCGGTATTCGGGATGAGGTCAGTCGTGGTTGGGTCTGGCGGTGCGTTGAAGCTGTTGTGGATGTCTATGATCTTGCGATGGAAGAAAGCGGCCAGTGAGTCGCACAGTTCTTGCGAGGGCGAGATGTCGTTGGTGTTGGCGCTGAGGGTGGAGAGTTCCTTGACGATGCTGAAGAGCTCTTTGCAATCGTGTGCGTTGTTGTCCAGGCGGGCTTTGAAGGAGGATCTCTTGGTTGTTCTGATGAGTTGGTGGTGTCTGCGAATGGCGTCCTTGTGGGCTGCGTGGTTGTCTGACGTGCGGTCTTGGAGCCATTTTTTTCTAGCATCCGGCATGAGTGTTTGGAGGTCTGGAGTTCTTTGGTGAACCAGGTGGCTTTCTTGATAGAGGGCTTCTTTAGCGGGGCTAGGGTGTTGGCACAGTCTTCGATCCACTGTCTGAGGCTTCGGGCGGCGGTGTCAGGATCGGTTGGGTCGGTTGGCGGGTCGAGGGCAGAGGTCAGTTGGTTCTCGGTGATTTTGCCCCAGCAGCGGCGAGGTAGCTGTTGAGTGTGGTGGTGATTGGTTGCCTTTTTGACTGTGAAGTGGATGCAGTGGTGGTCGGTCCAGTGGATTCGGTGGTGAGGTTGATTGCGACGCGGGTGCTTGTGGAGAAGATGGGGTCGAGCGTGTGGCCGGCGGCGTGGGTGGGGTCGGTGACGAGTTGTCGGAGGCCGAGGTTGGCGAGGTTGTCGATCAAGGTGGCGGAGTTGGTGTCGTTGTTGTTTTCGAGGTGGTAGTTCAGGTCCCCGAGGAGGATGTAGTCCGTGGAGGCTAGTGCGTGGGTGCTGGCGAGGTCGGCGATGGAGTCGCTGAACAGGGCCCAGGGTCCGGGAGGTCTGTAGACGAGTGTTCCTCTGAGGGTGGTGTTGGGGTCGGTGTGGATCCGTAAGTGAAGGTGTTCGGCGGAGTTGAGAGAGTCGTCTGCGAGGGTGTGGACCTGGAGTGTGGCCTTGTGGACGATGGCTATTCCTCCTCCGATTCCATTTGCAAGATCCCTGCGGGTGATCTTGTAGCCGTCCGGGATGGCTATGGCGATGTCCGGTGCTGAGGATTCGTTCCACCAGGTCTCGGTCAGGAATGCCACGTCTGGGGCCGTTCTGAGTAGGTCCCAGAGCTCGACGGCGTGCTTGCATGCGGAGCAGGTGTTCAGGAGTATGCAGTGGAGGTGGTTGGGTCCGGTCCTTGGAGGCTTGGTGGTTCTGTCACAGGAGAAGTTGCAGGTGTGGCAGGAGAAGGGTCAGTGGGTGCGTTTCAGGGCAGCCTGGAAGCAGCGGCGGTCCCGGCCGGTGTTGAGGGCGAGGAGGGATTTGGCGTAGTATCGGAGTCTGGCGTTGCTGGGGGTGCGGGATCCAGGGGTTCTGGCGCTGGGCACGGTCCAGGCGCAGACGGGCTTGCCTTTGGTGCACCTTCGGCATGCCAGCGGCGCGCCCACTGCACGCGTCTGCGCGGCGTCCTCCATAAGAGGCGAAGTGGGAGGGAGGAGCAGCTTGGACACAGGAGTGGGGCGGCCAATGGGCGTGGGGGAACGGGGACGGGACACAGAAGGCAAAGGGGGCGAGGCCGCAGGGGTGCAGCGGCAGGAAGCGGGGAGGTGGTGGGTACAGAGGGCAAGGGGCTAAACTATAAAACAAATGATACCAAAAACGAAATGTCAATGAAAATAGATTTGAAATAAAATAACGGTAAGAGGCACAAGCAGTCACCCGATCGCAGCCACAGGAGCACACCAGCGGCGAACTCTCGGCAGCGTCAGCAGGGGGCAGGAGTCACGGGCGCACAGAGGGAGCCGTGCGGCGTGGGGAGCGACCCGACCTGCGAGCAGGGTCAAGGGTCACACTCACTGCCGCGTGGCGTCCGCCATAAGAGGCCAAGTGGGAGGGAGGAGCAGCTGTGAAGCGGGAGCGGGGCGGCCAATGGGCGTGGGGGACGGGGACGGGACGGGACACAGAAGGCAAAGTGGGCGGGCCGCAGGGGTGTAGCGGCGGGAAGCGGGGAGCGGTGGGTACAGAGGGCAAGGGGCGCTAAGGGCGCCTAAACTACAAAACAAACAATACCAAAAACGAAATGACTATGAAAATAGATTTGAAATAAAATAACAGTAAGAGGCACAAGCAGTCACCCGATCGCAGCCCCAGGAGCACACCAGTGGCGAACTCTCGGCAGCGGCAGCAGGGGGCAGGAGTCATGGGCGCACAGGGGGAGCCTTGTGGCGTGGGGAGCGACCCGACCTGCGAGCAGGGTCAATGGTCATCCAACATCCAAATCCATACCCCAATTCCTTCAAACCCAGCAGATGAAAGAGATCCTCTCCTGTGATGCATGCCCTTACCCAATTTAGAGACGGGCTCTGGGATACATTTTGGCATCTGAAAGCCAAGGGTAAATACTGGATTGAAAGCACAAGTCAGTGGTCCATGGTGTTCTCACTGACCGGTGAGTGTGGGAGAGAAATTTCCCTGAATTCCAGTTCCTTTACCAGTTTGGAACCAAAACCTGAAATTCTGCTATAACCTTCTACAAACACTGCTTGGATGGAGATTGAGATAAGGTGCTATCACTGAGGAGAAGGAGTGTAGCAGGTGCCCGTACAGCGAAGAGCTACCTCTAACAGTGATGTAAAGCCCATGTGAGGAGAGTTAGATCTGTGCAAGAAGGTCTAGACCTCATCGTCTTGCACCAAGTGGCGCCCAGGGGAAGGGCAAGCCTACCAAGAACTTTTGTGAACCCTTTTGTCCTAAATTCAGGTGAACTCCCACACCTCAGTGTGTCCCCACACTTACGGTTAACCCCATTTGAGCCAGGAGCTTGCTCAGCCTATCTTCTGACCGAAAGGTGTTTTGGGGATAATCTGGGAAAATAGGTTTCAAGAACCACAAAGAGCATTTACACCACTGCAGCAATTGTATAACAATATCCACTGAAACCATGTATCTCACCAGCACACTATCTGACCAAGGATGACAGCTTCTAACAAACACCAACATACTCCTCAAGCAGTACTTTGGTGTGAATATTTTGCATATTGTCAATAAAGAATGTTCAACATACGACAAGTCTGAACAAAATTGAATGAATTTGTGAACTCTGGATGTAAACTACTTTAATTAAATAATGCTGGAATCCAGTATTGCAATTGATTAATTTTGTTGTTACTAGAATAGACAATATTTGGATAAACAATAGATAGTGAGTGCTGATCTCTTTAGTGTAAAGGTGTGTGGATCATTTCTGCTTATGGGGAACCAGGACGCTGTTTTCCCCTGATCTGAGCACCACTCCTTTGGATTATATCCTACAGCTTGATATGTGTGGTATCTAGAGTCTAGGCCTCTTTTTGTAAATCTCTGAATCCTCAAGCACTCATCACCTCTTGGGCCTGGGGATTCTTCTATGTGGACACTTGGGTGTATCTTTAGTCCCCCATCGGACCCCTCCCATCTTGCCTCTTTGAGTTCAAGGCAGAGGAGTGTCGCCCCACTGCTATTTCAGCAGTGCAAAAAAGAAAAAAGAAAAAAATGATAAGAACAGGACGTTATTATCATTTTATTTTTCTATGCGGGAGTCGGGGCAGGGCTGGGCAATAACGCCAGAGCAGGGGAGGAGTGGTTTGCACTCCACTAAGTGCACATTATGGTTTGGCCGGCCATCTAGGGCCTGCGAAACCTCCATGCGCACTTGGCATGTTCTCCATTGGGTTGTGTTGCACAGTGCTGTCGGGAAGATGCCCAACCAACCAGGCACTGACTGAGAGTCCAAACAGGACGCTCAGACCAATCATGACACTGCTCCTAGAGCATTGTGATTGGCTATGAGAGTCCGGAAGCCTGGGTTCCTCCGGTGCTTAATGGCAGACCTTCCTTCCAGGACGGAGGAGAGACGTGCCGCGGCGGTAGAGGCCGTGCGGCTGACAAGGTACCTTGATTTATTTATTTTTTTTTTAATCCATCCCCCCGCCCCACCCCCCCAGGTTCCGAGGCAGCTGCCACTGCCACACACACAAAAGACCATCACTCCAATGTATGTTTGAGATCTTCGTCATAGTTTTGGGTTCAGCCAGTGTGACTGATCAGAAAAAACCCAAGGCTTTCTCCCGAACAGGGTCCACTTCTTCTGCACCTCTTCCTAAAACAGTCAGCCTCTCTGCCCAGCTATCCTGGATACAGGTACAGCTCAGAGTGCTCCTAGCGGCTGAGCACACAGGGCCACAGGGAAGCTCGGATGGCTACAAACAGATAGCGACACAGACGTAGCATAAGGGCTCAAAGGGAGTCTTGTTAGTGGGGGACAAAGGGAGTCTTGTTAGTGGGGGACCCCTGTCAACAACCCCAGAGAGTTGTGAAGCAAACCTGGCTTCTACTAAAGTATATCATAGCCTGGTCATAACTTCTACTTTGATTCCCTTATGTATAGCGACTCTGATGCTAGTTTTATATGTGATTGTATATGAGGTGTATAGGGATTAAAGTATGTTTTTTCTTTTTAAGACAGACACTGGCTGGGCATTGACTTATTAATTATTATTGTATATACTGAGTTCCCAGTCTCTAGCTCACACGACCTTCGGGTAAGCCTTGGAGCGCTCTGTCCGGCCATTTTGAAAGTCAAGCACTAACATTGCTAATTTTTCCAAAAGGCCAAGGAAGTGGCGGCTCCTCCTGTGCTAAAGCGTTATTATCATTTAGCTTTTTGTATTCAGCTTGCAGTTGAGGGGGGTTCGGGGCTGGAAGGAAGAGGGGTGGCAGCACCAAAAGTGCGCATGACGATTTGGCCAGCCTGGGTGGAGAACATGCCCAGCCTTCCAGCCCCTGTCTGAATGCCGAACCAATGCGCTCAGACCAATCACAACGCTGCTAAGGTAGCGTTGTGATTGGCCAGGTGATTCTGGGAAGCCGTGTGCTTCGCTCCCTGGTTCAAGGCTGCTCCAGAGAGGACGGAGGAGAGGTGGTGGTCAGCGGTATGAAGGTAAGTGGTATTTCCCCCCCAATCTCCCTCGGTCTCCCCGCCTTACCGCCTTTTTGGTAGCAGCCGCTACTGGCCAAAGGACCTCAGACGTAAAAAGCCCCAATTGGAGAGAGGTAACCCTTGTTTCCATTGTGACTCCTCAAACACCCTACAACCTGTTACAACATCATGTAATTAAGTTGTGGCAGTAGTACAGTAGTACAGTGATTACTGTGGGAGTGACTGGGGCCTGCATTCCTGAAACAAAGTGGATTAATTGTATTCTGTTCCTGCAGAGTGAAATGCAGTGGTCTAACCCATCGTATCCATGTATCACTGCAGGAGCCCGCTACCAGGGGCACCAAATAGCCATTCCTGTTAACATGCATATATATTTTTTCAGTTTATATAGCGCAAACTCGACCCTGAAGGTATCAGGCTGATTTACATGAGCACCAGTTGCTTTGCAGACTGACTAATTCTTTTTTGTTGTTGTTAGGCACGGGGAGATTAAGTGATTTGCTGAGAATCACAGGATGTTGAGCATCTCTGATGAGACTCATTCCCGGTTCCCCAACTACGAGGTCGACCTGCTGTAGCCATTAGGCCCCATACTCTCCCCTGCAACATAAGTTACACCACTCATGGCTCCACCTTCTAGATTGGGAAGTATACCCCATATTCTGGGTGGCATGAGCCAAGTTCTACAATTTTTTTAATGGCTCAGTTAGCAGTGGTGGCCGGCACGGCTCGCGGGTGGCAGGGTAGGCGTGGAGGGGGGGGGGGGGGGGGGGGGGGGGTGACGAGGACTGCAATGTAAAATAAAATACAATAAAAAAATAACACTTAACCAGGCGCCCTCCCCTAAGCCAATCATAAAATAGCAATACAGGGTTGTGATTGGTCTGAGTGCCGTGACACAGCGCTCAGCCAGGGGCTGTAGGGATGGACATGTTCTCCATGTAGGCTGTAATGCAGCCTGCATGGAGAACAGGAAAGTGTGCATGACTGTTTTGGGCGGCCCGAGAGGGCCAATCAAACAGACATTGCGCACTTAGGAGTGGGCAAACCACTCCTCCACTGAACTTCAGCCCCGCCCACCCCCTCACGAAAAGTGACTGCAGCAGGAGGACAAAATAAAATAATAACATTACGTTATTATCATTTAATTTTTTCCTTTCTTAACTGCTGAAGAGAAGTGAGGCGATGCTCCTCCGCCATAGTAGAGGAGCTGCCACTGTCAGTTAGTCACTATTTCAGACATTCTTTCAACAATCACCTCCCATGGTTGGTAGCGCCTTGATGAGAATTAGCATCACTGCAGGTGTTGCTCCCACATGGTCGACACTTAGAGCAGCCCGGTGCAGTGCTCCCTCAGTGCTCTAAAAATTATTAGAAACTCCGGAACGCTACTTCCATATTACTCCATTATTTTACCCACCAATGAAAGGAAAGCATGGCACACACCCATTGGCCTTTACATGAACTTTTCTCCGTCATTAGGCTCCCCATGGTGGTTTTGAACAGGGTTCCTGCTACAGGTGTGAATGGGCCGTCAAGGATTTTAGCTGCTACCCCTGGTTTCTCCGTCGTTTGGGTACCCTGGCAGTGCTCTTGTCACCCATGATTTCTGGGGGTCATAAACTGGGTTAGCTTGGGATTAAACATCAGCCGGGCACGCTAAAAAAAAGGGGCCCACATTTGCATATTGTCTTTCTGCAAAACTCTGCTTCAGCAAAGTTTTATAAAAAGAGGTGGGGGTCTCTGACCTGCCGCTGGCGGCATCCAAGCAGCACAGACACCCCCAAATCGTGCCACGGCTGCCCAAAAAAGCAGCCCACAGCTGGAACTCGGATACCAGCCCCTATGCCATTGTCCAAGTGCCCGCCTTACCAATCCGACCCTGGTCATAAACTCAGCAGCAGGAACAGGATGGAAATCGTATTTACTTTTGCCGAACACTACAACCCCTCCTTGTAATTTTAGTAGGTCCTCGGCAGCAAACAGGGCTCTGTTTGGGAGATAAGGAATAGGGTTCAATGCTTGGATGTCATCAGAGCTCAGACTGTGTGATGTCACTTTGACTACAATAGGAATTTCCGTGAAGTCACTACCACGGTAGGCCAATAAGGCAGGTCCCGATGGGCTGCTCAGAGTGCGCGCCGGTTTTTGGGCTGTTTGTCAGCCTGTTTTAGGGTCTGCAGGGCTGCGTTTTTTTATCGTTGATTTCCCTGATATTAAAACAAACATTGCCTGCAGCAGGCTCATGCAGATTTCCACACCTAGCACAACATCTATTAAAAAACCCTGCTCCAATTTGCAACAAGGCAGGGGTGTAGCTTGGTCAATAAGGTTGGGGATGTGAGCTTCAGATTTCTCAACAGTCAGCTGTGATATCTGTTTTAAATCACATTATATGAGATGCAGGAGCTACGGGGTGGGGGGGTTAAGCAGTGGTCGAATTGGGGGAAAAAAGGAGGGGAACTCTGGGCTGCAGATCAGAGGGCGGGAATAACCCGTGGATTGGGTCAGTGGGTGGAGTCAGAGGTATTGCCTGAAAGAGCAAAACATCCAAATTTGTATTAGTATTTGTTTAGCATTTCACTGACCAGTTACAGCTTACTGCGTCATTTAATTCAACCAATGGATATGCATGTTTATTAAAGGTTTAATATGAGTTATTGACATTAAAATACATTCACAATGTGGGATACGTTCCCAATCACAGAATGTCCCAAATACGCTTAAAAGTGGATGGCAAGCCATTTGTCTATGAGCCATGGAGTTTCTGTCATCAGCACTTATCCCTTTTTCCACAAGAGCAGTTCAAACATGAAGGGCAAAATATCCTAATTTGAAAATGTTTTCCACATAATTATGGCTGTGCCACATAATACATCATCTGCTGCATAATCTGACGATTATAACTAATAAATTGTTTGCAGATCAAACGTATCAAAAGTTACTAACAGATGTGACTTGTATTGCTGCGAAGTGGCAGGCCCTTTGCAAAGGTTGACTGGACATCTTTCTCACTGCTGCATTTCTATGTTAACCTTTTACTAATGAGGCAACCCATTACGCTGCAGCCTTTTTGTGCTGCATAATTTAGTCAACAGGTAGAACATGTAAAAATGTTGGGCATGAAGCAGAAAGACTTTACTTTGAATTTTGCAAACTTAGTTTGCTGTGTGTGCAATTCCTGCATTGCCGATCCCTGGTGAGTTACACTACTACTGCTGAAACAAGGCCAATGGAGGTACCAAAGGGTGAGGCGACTGTCCACAATGGTCCTATGACCTCAGTGACAGAGTCATTGCCGCTCTGGGTTGTGCTGCTTCGTAGGCCAGTCCCCGAGACTGGAGTTGAACTTCAGTATAGATTGTGGTGGACAGGCATTCAAGGTTCACCCACACTTGCCACTGCTAGGGGCTAGGATCCACCTGCTGGCGCAAAGACACCAGTGCTTCTAAGGCCGAGCAAGGCCTTCTAAGGTCTAGCATGGGAATGTGCTGTCTCGGGAGAGTGGTCTGATGGACTGGTCATGAAGGCTGAAACTGGTACCCCAGTTTCAAATTCAGCAGCTGTGGCCATAGTGCCACATCCTCTTCCCCACTAAACACCATACTGCACCACTGAGAAACTCGCACTGCCTTCAGCTCAGCTACAACCCAATTGTGCCCCGCTATAAAAACCTGGATGCGACTCAATTCAAATTATGCACTAAACAAGAGTAATACGCGGCCTGAAAAAAAAAAAAAAGTAACAACATCCTGGTAAAAGAAAAAACTCATAGGGAATGCAAAATTAGGTAAAGTATGTGAAATGTAAGCAGGAACAACACACAACATGGTTATCTTAACACTTTTACACTCATTCAGAAATCAGTAAGTGCTTTTGCCTGAAGAGTTAAGGGCACGGCTACAGGGCCCAGAAGGGACCCGCTTCAATGTCCATTACTTATATCCTTACAAAATGCAAGCAGTATAGTTTAAAAAGACCACAGAGCCATCAGGTATTTCAGTACATCCAAGAATGGTGCACTTCTCTACCCGGGAAAACAATGTTGTTCTGGCCACCATGCGACCACTCTGTCTTGCTTTATTTAGTTATTTTTCATATATTAAACCTTTCATTTCTCTTCATCCCGAGGCTGCACTATATAATAGAACGACATTTCAAGGAAACGTGATTTCCGTTTTTGGATCCATTTCACAGGGGAACAAAAACTAAAGGAGAGGAAAAGAGGGTAAGAAGAGTTTCTAGAAGTCATGGTTTTCAGCAAGTGAGTAGGAGCACGACAGAAAGGGAGGGATTAAGATGAAGAAAGAGTGGGGGGGCAGCTGCCAGCAGGAGAAGCGGACACTGTCCTTGTCTTCTCTGGTCAAGAAGGAAAAGACAGAGGGCCTCATTTATGAGACATGACGCATCGCTGCGTGAAAGCAGCGATGCGTCATTTCTCAGTGCGCACTCCTTACAACATACCTGATGCGTCATATTTGATGTATGACGCATCATGTCGCAAGGAGTTACAGATAAGTCAGCATTTCTGACGTATCTGTAAGCTCAAAAGTGACGCATTGCTGGAGTGTGTCACAAAAGTGACGCAACTCCAGCAATGCGTCCTTTCACATGGGGCAAGCCCCATGTGAAAAAGCCTGCGTCAGTCTTACGCCTGCTGTGAGGCAGGCGCAAGATTTTGATGCAACGACATCCTAAAAGTGACGCAGTGAAATCTCGTAGATTTCACTGCGTCACTTCTACGAGGCTTCCTAACGTGGGAACGCCCCCCTGCATACATTATACCTGACGCAGGTATACTGTAGTGCAGGGGTTTACAAAGTGACGCATCTGCTTAGATGCGACACTTTGTAAATAGTGCGCAACAGGAGGCATGTTTTACACCACCGATGCATCACAAAAAGTGACGCATCGGAAGCGCAAAACTGACGCAAGGAGGCCCAGAGGCATTTTCCTTCTCTGCCCGACCTGCCAGTCCTTGAACGTCCACGAGCGCCGAGCCTGTCGTCCTGGGACACAGTCTTAAAAATTAAAAAGTAGGGGATCGGATTCCACCCAATTAAAGAAGTAGGGGCACGCCATGCCCTGCCAATCCCGCCCACTTCGACCACTGGGGTTAAGAGGCAGTGGAAGGAGAGAGGAGGGTGGATTGTTAGGGACACTTAAGACAAACATTTTTCAAACGAAGCAACATTTTTGAAGGCCTCCAAACATAAAAGAGAGAGGGAGAGTTTTGTTAGTGTGGCCATGTAAAAATCCCAGGTGAAATCCGACAGACACTTCACCATGCCTGACTGAAAGCCCCTGTGCCAAACCAATCCAAGACAGCGGTGAGACGAAAGGGAATAAACAGAGAGGGGACAGCAGCTGTTCATCATGCTAAGGACGGCGAGCTCACCGTTCACACGACCACCCTTATGAAACCCACATCAGCAGAACCTTGGTCTCCCTCAAGGGGCTTCCGACACAAGGGGTCGCCCGGGCAATCTGCAGATATTTAACGACCCAAGAGCCGGCTGTGAAACGACCACAAAGGGGCATGCAAGCGCTTTACAAGTCAATAAGCCAATTGAGGCGAATCACGCCGTTGAGGGCATTAATAGATAATAATTTACGTCGGATGGATGCATGTTAAATAGCTGCGCCCAGGCCTCTTGAGCAGGAATAAAAGATGTACATTAATATAAAGTATACGCCTCCAGCTCCTAAGCACCATATACTTCAGGGAGCGCTTTGGCAACACTTTCAATTAATTCACAGCTCTTCGCTGCATCTGTCTGTGCTGTAAGCCCCCTGCTATAAATCCGCAGCATCGTCTGAATCTAATAGTTAATAGTGATGCCCGGCTCAGGTCGCTTTGAACTCCAGGAACCCCGAGTCTGAGGGAAACCTGCCCCCTGACAGTGCTGGCAGCCTGCAGCGACAGAGGAGATCAAGAGTTTGGGGCTTAGTCATATGAGGCCAGTCACTAACGTAGCACACATCCTCTTCATCCCTTCGTTCATCCAGTGCCACGGTACCCAACCACCACTTGCACATCCATTCATCCAGTCATTGACTTCTCACACTTATTTGTGTACTTCTGCACCAACTTGTACTATTTACTCACTTACAAAACTGTTCATGTGTCTGCTCCCGCATTCATTTATTCACTCATTCATTCATCCACCCATTCATGCATTCCCTTTCTTTTCATTCAGAACTTCTCCTCTGCTTATTCATTCGCTTGCATGTATGTTCAACACTCGAGTGTCACGCGTAAAGGTGGCCCCCTTTGGAGAAGGACGCACCTGTGTAGGCTGTCTGCGCTTAATTTTCATCACTAGACTTTGAGCCCAGGGGGTTTGAGCATGCAGGAGGGACTGGGATTGCTACCTCATAAAGCTACTGATATATTCATCATTTCTACAATTTCAGGTAGGACGTTGAAGAATCTGGTGGTTCCCTCATTACTGCTGGAGCTTAGGTAGCAGTGGTGTACTGGCACATGCAGGTTCACTCCCCGACAATACAACTGAGCATGCGCAGCAGCTGCGGCACCTCCGTAATGGCGGAGGGGCGTGCTCAGATCCAGCAGTTGAAAAATAAAATAACAAAACAATTTTATTACCATTTTGGTTTTCAGTGACTGACTGAGCTATGTGAGTGTAGGGCGGGGCGGAGCCGGGCCAAAGCCAGGAGGAAGAGTAGTGCGCATTGTAAGTGCGCATGTCGGTGTGGCCGGCCGTCTTAGAACAACCAAACCGAAATGCGCACTCATATTTCTCCAAATCAGCTGCTTTATACAGCCGGGTGGTGTAAAGGCACAGGCTCCCTTTGCCTGAGCAATCATCAAACCAACCAGCTCTGGTCAATTCCAGTGCTTCTTTCCTGCTTGGTAATAGCAGGAGAGCAGCGTATGGATTGGGTGGGGAGTCTGTGTGCCCATGATTCAGAGGAACCCCGAGGCGGCCGGCAGTCTCAGCAGCAGGTAAGTCTTCTTTTTAATTTATTATTATTCCCTCCCACCCGAGTTGCCTCACCATTCTATATTGGCAGCAGCCGCTACTGAGGCGCAGTTAAAGATATCCAGAGCCCATCATGGATTTAGTGCGACTGCTGAGAGATCTGGAAGCTGGAAAGCTTCTACAACTTAAAGAGGAATCCCAGATGTGCTCTACCTAACAGAGTCTGAATGAGCGTTTGGGGATTGCATGGAAACCTGCCATGCATCCCTTGAGGGCAAAAGGAATATGACTGTGGCTAGGAATATCGAATCCCAAATATAAACGGGATACATATCATAACAACAGCACCAAGGGACAAAATATCCAATGGGAAGTGCACAGAGGGTGTATGGATTTACAATCCTTAACTCCACATCTATGTGCCTAGAAAATATATCAACAAGGTGTGTATGTGTGAAGTTAGGTATATGACTCTCTTGCACTGCCAGCTCCTCAGAGGAGGGAGCTGTTGTTGCTCCAAGAGGGTGAGGTCTTGGAATATCCTACTGTGCGCAGCTCACTTCATCCCCTGATGTGTTTCCTAGAGTGGAGTCTGGGAGTTGCGCCTTTCTTGGTGGTAAGGGCAGGGGCACTTTAATGAGGATGCAGCCTCTTGGTGAAGGAACTCAGGTTCACCTCCCGCTATTGCACCCCTTCACGCCACAACCAGAATACATAAACTATCCAGACCACTCAACTGACAGGAAGGACTTGGGGTGGGCACCGTGGGCTGCAGGTGAGGTGACTACCAGAACCCGTCTGTGTGTCTCTCCCTATAAACAAAGAGGAGCAACACGTAAGCACATTAATACATAGACGTATGCTCCCTAGATTCTTCCTGAGTGCCTATGAGCTACTGTGTCTATATGTACCTGTTGATTACCTTTCCTCTCTAATGTGATGTAGGTGGTTAACTGGAAATGCCAATATATCTAGGGGCAAAATAACAATTGTTGGAATGTGAATAATCCCTGGAAGAAATGATTACACAAATATGTATATATCTATATCTATATCAATATCTAGATAGATAGATAACTGAGGCCTAATTTAGTACCTCTATGTTTCTGTTAAAATCAGGTTTCATTACAGGATTGCAGAGGAAATCAAAAACAAGGAAAACAAGCGATATATACAATAGAGTGCATTATATCATGATTGTACTTTCAGGGAATACTGACTTGTGACTATATATATATTGATTGATTTGGCATTTAGACTCATACATACAGAACTCAGTGTTTGTATGAACAACTTTTGTCTCGTTTGTTAGACTATATATATATATATATATATATATAGCCTAACAAACGAGACAAATGTTGTTCATACAAGCACTGAGTTCTGTATGTATGAGTCTAAATGCCAAATCAATCAACATAAATGTCTTTTATGTCCCCATAGAACCAGCTGAATAAAGCCTTCTCCATTATTATAAGAAAACTGCAGAAAGTGCACCAAACTTAGATACGTTTTTCAGGTTGCAATTGTCCCAAAGACATATGAATAAGCGTGCAAGGCACATTACCCTAAATGTTCAGTTGTAGCTTAGGAGTTCTTGTTTTCAGTGTTGTAGGTTCACTGGCAAAGGACTTTCCCCAGGACCATGGAACAGCAGGAAGGCACAGTAGCTTCCTGTCGGCCAGCGCATTGTATATAGATTACACGCTCCGCTCTTGACGCGCACCAAGTCCCAGGCGGGGAGCAAGCAAGCCTGACAATGGCTTGCCATTGGTTGGCTTTGATTTCACTCTTATTCCCTTTCCTTGTCCCAGTCTGTCCACCTTGTTTTTGTTCCTCTCATGCAGAATAGCCTCTTTATTATCTCTTTGATTGGTTGGCTTCTATGGTTCCTCAGTGCTCTTCTAGGGTACTACTGTTTTCTTTTTAAGAACTCGATGAGTGCAAGTGTTTTCCACCTATCTCTCTAGTGTGCTTCTTCTGCTTCACCCTCTATGTTGCTCTCTCTCCAAAGTGCTTGCTTCTCTTACCCCATCCACACTTGTGTTCCGTGTGCTTCTCTCCACCTCCAAGGTCCACGTTGTTCTCTTTGATCCGTGTGCTCTCCCTCCTTTTGCGTCTCCCCCACCTGCTCTGATGCTTCACCCTCCTCCCATGCGTTGTTTCACCCCACCTGTCATGTTACATCACCCTCACCCCCTCGACAACCCACTCCCGCAACACACTTCGTTTAATCGTTTAACACCTTTATTAATTTTAAAAAGCGGTTTTGCACTATATTTTAAAAGAGATTTTTTCTTAAGTTTAAAGATCCATCTCAGATTAGTAAATAGAAAAATAATGTCCTTTTGTAGGCACGCGCAGGCTTGTTGAATGCTTTTGCCCCCCTACAAAAGATGCGGCTGCCATTTCATCACATTTTATATATTTTTTATTTTGCCATGCTGGACAGCAGCCACTATGCTCAGTCTACACCATACTGTAGACTCTACAGTATGGTAAAAACATAGGCAGTTAATAGATGTTATAAGTTAAACACATTGGGTTTTGCCAAGGCTTGTTTCCTTATGTTAGTGAGGTACACCAACATCACACATTCTAAACCAGGACTAGAAACCCTAAACAAAACTGCCTGAACACAACACTTTCTTTCTGGTCCAATTCCACAACATGCATGGTGATCCCTTATTGGGCTCTATAGTTTCACCCAGGAGGACGGCATGTTTACCAAGTGCCTAAGCATCCTTCATCGAAGACCTGTGTAGCAGAGGCACTCGTGCAATCAGCCACTCACTCACATGCTCTCGGACAGCAGAGGATTCCAGTTCTAGCATGCTTCACAGAGTTACTGAGAAGGTAGGTAGACATGCCCCAAGGCATGCAGATAAAAAGGCACATGCCCCTGTATACTGATGAGGTATCACCAATCTTCAGTCTCTTTGTAGTCTAGTGACAGGACAGTAGTAACCCTCGGTGTTGGGTCAGGTCCGCTTTTGGGCCTCCTGCCCCCTTCTGGGGAAATAACAGGAACGCACATGGGGTATTTTCCACTGGTTCTCGGATCCAGGCTTCCAAAAAAAAGAATACAGGTTAAAGCAGAATGCACAATTTAGAGTCAGAATTTCACAGTTCTCGATCTGTGAGGATCATATCCACTTTTAGTATACGGCATTCGAAAAGTAACCATATCCATTTCCTCAACAGGAATTAGACATGAAATTCTATGGTCTTTGAAGTACACAGTGGCGTAGCAAGGGGGGTGGTCCGCCTGGGCGGCACGAGTTTTGAGGGTGGCGGCCTCCCCCCGACTCACCGCTCTTACCTGCAGCCATTGCGGGCGGCTGCCACAGGAATCGCCAGCACCACCCCGCCCTCTTTCATAATGGCGCTAGAACTAGAGTCAAGAATTTGGAAAGGACAGATAGAGCTGGGAAAGCCAGGTTTTGAAAACCTTGCTAAACTTAAAATAACAGGTCAAAACTTATAACTCGAGTGAAAGGAATTTTCGGGAGAGAGACCTCTTCTTGGTCACAACCTTCAACTTACTTTGGCACACCCTGTAGGGAGATAGAGGACCAGAGTGTACAGTAGCATAATGACGGAGACTTTTGACTGGAATGAACACTAACAATACAAATTCATACAGTAAAATATTACAAAACATTTTTAGGTGTAGAATCGCGAAGGGGGTCTTTTCTGTTGTGTAATTTATCACACTGTAAAAAAATGATTGCCTCAAAAATTTCGAAGTAGAGCACCCTGTCGCATCACATATATTCCACGCATTTCTTTTCAAATTCCTCCTGAGTATCCCGATTCTCTTCCGCTCTGATTTCATTTCTCTCACACACACACACACATACACACAAACAAGCAGACAAACACTCTCTATAAGTCTTTACATCTCTAACCTCTCGATCCCTCCCCCTCACTTCTCTCCCATATGTACCTAAGTCTGTCCCACTCTCTTTACCCCAATTGTATCCTGTCATTCTCTACAATCACTCTCTCTATTTCTCCATACCTCACTTACTCTTACAATTGCTGTCTCGATCGCTTCCCCATCTCTATCTGCGCTTACCCCTTCTGTCTATCTTTTTCCCCTTTAAACTCTCGTTTGCTTCTTCTATATCTGCCCCTTCACTCTTCACCTTCTCTCATCCCATTATCCAACCTCTGCCCTCTGCAGAAGGCCCCATGTTCGGTAAGCTTTCAGAGGCAGACAGTGAGCAATTCTGAGTCGTGAACAAGTACAGTGTTCAGCAGGGAAAAGGTCAGGGGCAGGACAATACTGGCCTTTGACGGGAAGGTCAGTAGACCGACCGCCTCTCACCTCACCTGGGCAACAGGGAGTCCACTGCCTCTTCCCCGCCCATCATGTAATCAATGTCACAGTAGGCGGGCGGGGTGGGGTTGATTTGCAGGGGCAAGTGAGTCAGGGGAAAGACAGCCAGACCCCAGTGGGAGGCCAAGGGGCAAAAATGGCCCTTGTTACCTGGGTTCCTAAGTGGTCACTCCTGGGCAGGCTCTCTCCCCCTCTCCCACTCATTCAGTCTGCACACATCACTGTGCCCCAGGCAGCAAATTTCCCATACACTATCTAACAAGATGGTCCAGCAAGGAGGCTCGGCAGGGGGCTGTTGAGGACAATGAGAGCTTTCATCTGGGTGGGGAGGGAGCAGAGGCCCACTTGCCACAGCAGCAGACCTCCAGCAGGCCGTTCAGGCCTCATCGTGCCTCTTGCCACAGCTGAATGACGCAGACAGACGGCAAATATGCTGTAAAAAAAAATGGCACACAGCCGGCCATCGGCACAGGCCAAGTGCCCGCCTTACGAATTCTACCCTGAGTACCAGTACTCTTCTTGGCAGTGGAGAAGTGCCGGTACTCAGCTTAGTAAAAACAAGAAGTGCCGGTACTCAGTACCTGTGAGTACCGGCCCAATTAAAGCTCTGGTAATAGTGGCATTCCAGGTTCATATCTGTGAGATTCAAACTTTAGAAAGAAGCTCCTCGCTTTCGAAGCTCTCCTGCACTTCTTAGGTAGGAAAGAAGAAGGCAATTTCACCCGCTCAATCTTTAAATTATTCCAATCTTCTAAAAAAAGAATATTGATAACATTTGTAGTCAAGTGGTGTGCTGAGGAACAAAACTCACAGTGCTATCTACCAAGGGGCTGATTAGAAGGGGTGTACATAATTTATTGCATCCAATAAAATCTGATACCTCTGGGTTTGAGATTTATCCTGTGTGATAAATTCAGCTATTCTTGGTTTTGGTTCAGTAACAAAGTTTAACATGCATATTTTTGATTTTCCTGCACGAAAATCTGCTTAGCGCACCAAATTGTGCATGTCCCAGTCAATAGCGTGACTATTTTCACAGTTAAAATACAGCAGATTTGACCTGATGAAATTGAACTAGGGTGCAAACTTAATCACACCTGGTACTCATCCAGTAATTTCCAAGTGCAATAAACATTGCACCGCTTATAATTGTGCTCATCAATTTGCGGAAGGATTGGTATTTAATCAATCAATCAATCAATCAATCAATCAGGGGTTTATATCGCGCTACTCACCCGTGAGGTCTCAAGGTGCTGTGGGGGGGGGGGGGGGGGGGTGTAGCGCCTCCGGATCAGTTGAAGAGCCAGGTCTTGAGGTGATTCCTGAACGAGTGCAGGGTTGGGGAATTTAACAAGTCACTTGTAATCAGGCATAAGAAGTGAGAAACGACTCACATGCTTCTCATAAGAGGTAAAACAATATTTCATTATACATATTGGGGTATACATAACAATCCAAATGACGGTGTTGGGATCAGTAGCTGATACATTTTCAGGTAGACACAGCTTATAACTGTAAAATTGTTTGAGCAGTACATAATAATAGTACAATTGGTATAGGCATAAAGGCATAATGACCTAAAGGCAATACGTCAGCAAAATATCTAAGGCATTTCTGAGGTAGAGACAGATATAAAACGGTATTCTTTTAACATGCGTAGTATTGCACATACTTGGGTAGGTATAAAGATATAGAGGTAGGACGTTAGCGAAATACCAGAGGCATTGGGATCAATAGCAGATAGATTATTGAGGTAGAAACAGCATAAATTAATATATAACGTTTTAAAAGTGTATAGATACATTTGCCTACGGTTACGCAGGGAGTAAGTAAGAATAAATAGGACCGATAGCTTAACATTGGGCTGCAGTGTGCATAAACAACACACATGAAGGCAAAAGGTTCCGAAACTGCTACATTACTGGAGTAAATGCAGCATATATATATGTATATATTACCTACTGGTGGTCGCCAGTAGGTAGTTATAGTTAGGGCCTATTATCCATATAAAATCCGCAACATTCTATTCCCAATAACTTTGGCACCGATTGATGAATCTTTGCGATATTTTCCAAACTTTTGGCCAGCTCTGGTCCGGTCCTATCCTGAAAGTCCTCGGGTGATTGGTGGGGGGGGGAGGGGTGAGAAAAAGGGGGGTCCCAAAACATGTTTTCCCCATGCAATTTCCCATAGGACCTTTAGCCACAGCTACAGCCCGAACGGCTGAACGGAATTACTCCAAATTCGGCAAAGAGGTAGTCCTCAGCTCCGACTTGTGCCTTTCGCTTATATGGTGTCAATCTGTTCTGTAGTTCCTGAGAAAATTACAGTTAAAGTCATTTATATATCTATGGGCGCGGTGGATCCGCTGAGGATGCGAGGATTGTCATCGTACCATAAGCGCACCGTCCCGATCACGAGCTGAATGCTGATTGGTTGTTAAGTGGTTGTAAACATTTGAAACCAGGAACTGTTGGCAGACATTTTGTGCCTCGGTAGAAGCGAGGCTGAGGAAGTCAGTGGAATATGTGTGCAAAACTGTGAAAGGGGGCAGGGTAGAAATAATTTTACCCTCTAGACCTGCTACCCCCAGGGCCCACATTTCTTTTTTTTTTAAACCTGGCAGGTGCGTGTAGGGTGCGCGGACTGTGGCGTAAAATAAATAAAATAAAAGTAGGCTTTTTTAATAATTCGTCCCCGGGGGGTTAAATACCGGGGGCAAAATTATTAAATTTTATGTGGGGCCCAGAGGGGCCCCCAGCCTCAGGGATCGTCACCCCCTGGTGCTAAAAAAAAAATGGTGGGGGGAGGGGTCGAAGGTCCTCAAAGCCGCAGGGACCACCACCCCCCGGGGTTTTATGTATTGTGGGATGGGGACTGCGTGGCCCCCCTCTTAGAGCACTCGAGGGCCCCGTTACCTACCGCCGTTACCTACCGGGGCTTCACAAAAAATGGTTAGGGGGGCTGTAGTGTCTCCAAAGCCCCGGTGACCACTACTCCCGGGGCTTTATGTATTGTGGGAGGGCCGGTTCCTGTAGTGTCCCGGGTGTCTATCCCGCCCTCCCATAGCAAGGAAATCTGTTCTCTCTTTCAAAATGTAAATGAGATTGCTTTTCCACATGGGGAGCTGCATGTAAGTAGCTCGCCATGTGGAAAAAAAATGTTGGCTCCCAAACGTGTAGAAGTTGTGCAGCAAAGGCGCTCGAGTCGTGCACCCTACAGATTATGAATCGTGCATCCAACACGTGTACACCAGGGGGCCGCACTGAGCGCTGTGCTGGGTGCACGACTTTTATTTTTCTGTAAAAATAGCCCTTATCAGTAATTTCTAATATTCCCGGGGGCCGTATCCCCCGTGTCTTATAAAAAATGTTGGGGATCGTGGGGGGAGCCACAATGTCTCCACGGTCTCGCCGGCTCCCCACATTATTTTTAAGATGGGAAAAGTGACGCAAAAGTGGTGCAACGGTGTTGTAAATCTGGTTTGGATTTTGAAAGATAGAGCAGGGTGCATCTGTAGGGTAAGTGCAGGTTAGTGTAGGGGTAACAATTACTATTTTAAGTCCAGGGGGTGCATCTGTAGGGTAAGTGCATGTTAGTGTAGGGGTAACAATTACCATTCTAACTCCAGGAGGGTGCATCTGTAGAGTATGTGTTGGGTAGTGTATGAGTAACAATTACTATTGCAAATCCAGGGGGTTGCATCTGTGGGGTATTTGCTGGATACTGTATAAGTAACAATTACTATGAAAAAGAAAGGAGTTAAAAGAGAAGGAGACACGCACTTTCTCTGTGAACATGGAATAAGAGAAAGTAACGAGAGATGATTGCCGATGTGTTTAGGCTTGAGAGCCTGGTTAATCATTAAATGGGGTCTGGCGGATAAGTGCGTATTTATTCTGCAAGAAGACTTTCGAGTCTTGCGAAAGGAAGCCATGTTTAATAATTGCCTCTTGCTGCATGTACTTGCAAGGTCATCTGATTTGCTCGTATGTTAAAAACAGAAACTTTTTACACCTCTTTTTCATTGGTTGTCAAGAAGATGTATTACCGACCAATCCGTTTCCTTGCACAGATTTTGAAAAACATTTGATTGGCTGCTGTGTGGTTAACTCTACCTTCCTGATCTTAATGTTGATTGGCTTGTTTTTTCTATGTGACGTTACGATACCCTCACCATGTATGTGGCCCATTTTGTGACGCACTTTATTTTACAATGCGTTTCAAACCCTCCTTTATAATATACAATAGGTTGTGGTAGGGTGTTTTTACTGTCTACTGTGCTTATGAGTTTGTTGGCTGTGAAGGGACGCCCTTCTAACTGAGAGGCAGCCGTGAGGTGAACGGCGTTTTTGTAAAAAGGACATCGCCCTACCTGCTCCTGACCACGCCGTGAGGGGAACGGCTTCTGGCTTCTACGCACCTCAGCACCCGCCGTGAGGGGAACGGCAAGGACGGCCACAAGCCCCAAGGGGCTTTGCGCGGCCCCATAGAGTTGCATCAGCAGAGGGCGCCATAGCCCTCAAAGCCGCCCGGCCCTCCCGCAGCACGATACGCGCTTCTAACTGAGAGGCAGCCGTGAGGTGAACGGTGTTTTTGTAAAATGGACATCGCCCTACCTGCTCCTGACCGCGCCATGAGGAGAACGGCTTCTGGCTTCTACGCACCTCAGTAGCTGCCGAGAGGGGAACGGCAAGGACTGCCACAAACCCTAGAGGGCTCTGCGTGGCCCCGTAGAGTTGCGTCAGCAGAGGGCGCCGGAGGCCCTCAAAGCCACCCTGGCCCTTCCGCAGCATGGGACACGCTTCTAACTGAGAGGCAGCCATGAGGTGAACAGCGTTTTTGTAAAAAGGACATCGCCCTACCTGCTCCTGACCGCGCCGTGAGGAGAACGGCTTCTGGGTTCTAGGCACCTCAGCACCCGCCGTGAAGGGAATGGCAAGGACGACCACAATCCCCAAGGGGGCTCTGCACAGCCCCGTAGAGTTGCGTCAGCAGAGGGCGCCGGAGGCCCTCAAAGCCTCCCCAGCATGCCTGTCGAAGCCCAGAGGAGGCTGGGCTGGGCCACTCCTCGTAGCTCTTGGACTCTGGAGAGAATAAGGTGAGCCTAAGTACTCCTATTTACGCCTTTGTTTCCTTATCTGATTTAAGACATCCCTGCACACACAGCCATGAGTAAATGTACCGGGGGAGTTTGCCACACAACACGATCTTCAACTAGCATTGACACTATGCTGGAGAGGGCTGTTAGTATAGTCGCAAACAAAATTGAACTTACTGAAACGCAACTTTCATTGGGCTTGGTGACTTCGCAATCATGCTTATTAATCGGAGAGCCTACAGAGGGGCCTACCGATCATGTCCCAACATCCAATTTGCCATCCATACCCAATCGTCAAATAGTTCCGACAATCACGATGACCAACAAATATCTGGATCTGGGGTTGGAAATGAGCGGGAGCGTTCCATCAACCAAGTCTTTGCCGGTTAACGGGGCCAAAAGGAAAGTAAATAATCCGATTGCCCCGAAAAGGAAACAACCGCCCGCACAACTATCCCCAGTAATCCTATCAGTACATGGATTCAAGGTTGTGGGAGTACTATCAGTAGCACTGTTAACGACGCGACTGGTAAGAAGATTTTAGACGCAACCCAGGTCACAACCCACTCCATTAGTACACAGACTGAAAATGTTGCGAACTGTTTGGAGGACAATGGACAGGGAAGTGTCTCAATTGATTCTGTCATGAACACTGTTTGCGATCGCTTTAATGATATTCTAGAAAAAAAAAATCTACCACGTGGTCAAGGCTGGATAACATGGAAAAATTTTTAATCAGGGGGAATCATTTGGGAAACATATCTGAACCCAGTATACAAAACATGGTAGATCCTTACCCCGCTGGGATAACCAATGTGAGCCACGGCACACATCACATAGTAAAAAGTGTGAATGTACCCCTGGAAACTTGTAAGACCTGTAATAAGATCAAGGAATGTTTTTTGTCCAAATACAATGCTAGCAATGACATAGAATCTGACATGGCAAATAAAGCAGGGCAATCGAATTGTATACCAACAACCTCATTATCTGGTCCCCTAGTTTCGGTAATGAGTGCAGCGGGAACAGACCTGGGAAATACAGGGAGCAGTCCATTCAGGGTAGCTGGTACACAAAATAGGAAAGCGCCTAACTTCCCTACAATGAATAATGAAGAGGGTAGTAGGGATATATAATGCCTCCCCCCGGCTGCTTGTCCATACGTCCTGGTATTAGCAGATGTGCCCCCACTTAGAAATAACCAAAAAGAATCTTGGCCACAGCTGAGAAATAAATGTGCTGATTGGCTCCGAAAACATAAGGGGTTACGCGCAGAGTACTTTAATGATATCATCATAGTACGGAGGGTTGGGTGGGTGGGTGAATCCCCAAAGAGCATCAGAGGTGACTATATAGTCATCAACTTTAAGAAACCACCCTTGGTAAAGAGATTGTTATCCATCATGGAGGATAAAACTATTGCAGACCCGACCAGTATCAGCTCACTCCCACTGGGGTATTTCTATAAGCCTGATTCAACCATGTTTATCAGAGTATCTAGGGAGGTAACTCAGATGACTACATATAGTAGGTTCTCCACTCTGTCTGGTCTAGATGACCAGGATTGACTGGATGTTCACCTCCAGCTAGATGTTATTGCTATACCGCGGGTAGACTTAGCATCCCTGTCCTTGACCTGTCAAACAAACCCTGAAACAGAATCTAATTTTACTATTCTGGGTCGGAATGTTGCTGTCACTGCCTTTAAAGATAATTTAGACCATCATGTCCCTGCTACTGGCACTGATGATAATATCATCCCCAACAAAGAATTGGACAGTGCTGGTCAGTCCGGTGGTAACTCCACAGATAATAAATGTCAGATTATGTTTTGGAACGTGGCTGGTCTAAAAACAAAGGTGAGTAATAATGTGCGGGTGGATCTTGTAAATAACTATGAGAGACGATGTATACAAGAAACCTGGGCTATTGAACCCCTCAATCTGTGTGGTTTTAAAACATTACACACACCAGCTATTAGTGCAAAACACGGTAGAACGAAAGGGGGCCTTTGTACTTACATCTCTAACCAGCTAAAGTGTGTGAAAGTTGAAATGGTCCATAAAAACATTTATTTTCACATTGTTAGAATACATGTGGATAAGGCCTTATGCCTGATTGTTGTAGATTTTTATAATAATGTCCCCCCTGAGGCGATGGAAGATGTGTTAAAAATTTTGAGTCGTAATGTAAAAAGTTTACTTGGTGGACTTATCAAAGATGTCTTCATGATCTGGGGAGGGGATTTTAATAGTTTTTTTTATGTAATAGAGGGAAGACGGGGACATGCGGGTTAATGTTGGATAAAGACACTAATATTTCACATTTCGCACACTCTATGTGCGGGGACCTACTGAATGACATTATGTTCTCATGTGATATGGGGTACGCAAATAACTTATGTCAACCGGAGGTCCCTTTTCATCCTACTTTTAATGGCAGAGGTGTTTTCTCTACAATTGATTATATATTAATGTCTTGCGGATATTCTGCATTTGTTAGGAACTTTAAGACACTCGGTACTGCCCTCAGTGACCACTTCCCAATAAGCATTGATATTGTATTACCAAATCAAGTTTCCAAAAGGGATTCCATCTCTAGGCAGTCTGCGCATAACACTGCCTTAAACAGACAAAATGGATATGATCTGAAATGGACGAAAGTGATCTCTGAGGATTTTTTATTTAACTTGGTGAGGAATTGCAAGAATAATTTTAGTATTTGTTTAAATGAAAATTCCACTGACCTCGCCATTATAGATAATTTTACATCTATAGCTGTGCATATAAAAAAATCTTTATGGAAGGAAACTAAAGGTTACTAACACCAAGGGCTGGTTTGATTCAGCTTGTACTAAGGCTTACTCCAATATTAAGCATGCCTTAAATGCTATAGACAAGGATCAAAATCTAATTAGGGGTCTCAGAGGGAACTATAAAAAGGCACTCAAAAAAAGGAAGGATGAAATGAAACAGGACACGTGGAATTCCCTGCATGAGGCTGCAATGAACCAAGATACTGCCGCCTTTTGAAAGGCAGTGAATGCTCCTTTTTTATGATAATACCAAAGCAAGATTAGAGGTTGCCAGCTTGGGTATCACACTTTGTACAGTTGTATAGTAATCTATCTTTAGCCAATCAGGCCGTGGAACCGGAAGAGGAGGCACTAGTACAGGAACCCTTAACTCCCTTACAGAAAATGGATATAGGTTTTACCTTAAATGAAGTTAATACAGCGATTAAATCCAGTAAGGGAGGGGGAGGCACCGGGCCCGGATGGCGTCCCTGTCGACCTCTTCAAAAATAATGTGGTATTATGGGGACCATTGCTTATGCAAATATTTCATGCATGTTGCTCGAGGGGATTGTTAACATCTTGGTATGATTCTACTCTCGTCCCCATATTTAAAAAGGGTGATAGGGCTAGTCCTAAGTGCTACCGCCCAATATCGTTATTGGATTCTTCAATTAAGATAATCGGGCGTGTGATTTTAGACAGATTACAGATATGGGCTGATGAGCAATCAGTAATCAGCGACCTCCAATATGGATTTCAGAAAGGCATTGGTACTGTAGACCAGGGCCTAAATCTGCACATTTTGTTTGATAAATATACTAAAGCTAAGGGAGGAATGCTGTTTTTAACTTTTGTTGATTTAACATCAGCCTTTGATTGTGTTATCCATTCCAAGCTGTGGATGATTATGTAAAAGCTGGGTGTTGATGTCCACATAGTTTCTTTCCTCAGGCAACTTTATTCAGGGGCTAGGGCAAAGGTCAGATTAGGTAAGAATGGAGACTGTACTAAGGCGTTTGCTATCGCAAGAAGGGTGCGGCAAGGCTGTATCCGTCCCCCTTTCTTGTTCACATTATATATTAATGACCTAGAAAGAACTTTACTGAGGGAGTGCAGGGACATGCCTCTGGTATCTACAAGATCAGTCAGTCCCTGCACTCCTTTACACCGATGATGCGGTGTTGATGGCCTGGACGCCCATTGCTATGCGAAAGGCAGTAACGTCCTTTTCACTGTTTATGACGAGCCTGGACCTGACTATAAATTGCACCAAAACTTTCACTATGAACTGTGGCCCTGGGGTCAATAAAATGTAGAAGCCCATTTGTATTAATTTTGAAGGCCTTGGACATTACCCCTACATTTCCTTATTTAGGGATATTGTTCGATCAATCTGGTTCATGGTGTAATGCTATAAAAACTAGGAGGCTTCTGTTTTCTAAGTCCCTAATGGCCTTAACCAACTTCAGTAGGAAGTTGGGTAGGAGGCCGACCGAGGAGCTGCTGTCCGTATACAGGGCAACCTGTGTAGCAATTGCAAATTATGGTACAGGTATTTGGGGGTACTCAAATGTGACCACACTACAGCTGGCAGAAAACTTCTTCTTGAGGTACCGCTCAGCAGTTCCATCCAGTGTTTCCACATTCATATGCCACGTCGAACTTGGTTTACCGTATATTGAAGATATAATTAAAATTCATCCAGTTCTTCTGTGGAACAGGGTTTGGACAACCGATGAATGTGCTTTTAATCGCTCTGTTTTAAAAGATGCTATGAGTTCAGATAAGGCTCATAAAATAAGATGGTTGCAATATGTAAAAAAAATTCTAATACAAATTGGTCACCAGGATTACTCCAGTGATCCTTCACTGGATTTAGAAGCCAAGTGGGCACAGTCGAACAGTGTTTAAATCTAAATTTGATCATGGCCAAATATATTATTGTTAAAAAATCCCCTCTTTATTTAGGCTTCATGGACCTGAGTTCCGCATTTGATTTTGTTAATCGTTCTAGGTTGTGGTCACTTTTGCTCGATTATGGTTTGGATGACTCATTGGTTTATTTTCTGTCTGAGTTACATAGGGACTTAAAAGCTAGAGTACGGATCAATAATGATGGCGATCTGTCCAATGATGTTTTTATCAGCAGAGGAGTTAGACAGGGCTGCGTACTCGCCCCCCTGCTTTTTATTTTATATATTAATGGGTTGAGTAGCACTCTGAGTAAAATTACCAAGGACGTTCCAATTATAAACGGCTCCCCCATTACTACCTTACTTTATGCGGATGACGCAGTATTAATGGGGCGAACCCCGAATGCGTTACGTATTCTAATTTCAGGGTTTGTTGCGTTTATGTCCGACCTTGGATTAAGTACTAATTTAAAAAAATCCTTTATCATGAACTGCGGACCAAAAAAGTACAATGTCACATCAATTAAATCTGGTAATAATATTTTAAACTGCACTAGCACTTTTCCCTATTTAGGGTTGCTTTTTTCCAACTCTAGCTCATGGCAGCCACATGCTGCTTATGCGAGGAATAAAATTGGCAAGTCAATTAATTCAATTCTATCCCTCCGACAACCGAAAATGGCAGATGTGATAACACCCCTACTTAGTATATACCGCACGCAATGTCGTCCAACTGGGACATATGGAGCTGAAGTGTGGGGATACTGTAATAGCAACGGTCTGCAGTCGGAGGAAAATAGATTTTGTAGGAGGGTGTTGGGGGGAGTCCCTTGCGCCTCCACACTTATTTGTCATAATGAACTAAGATTGTCTTACATTGTTGATTTCATTAGGTCTAGGCCTGCTCTTTTTTGGATCAAGGTATGGTTAAATCCAGCAGCGTCCTTGACGCGCAGTATAATATCTGACTGTCTGTCAAGTGATAACACCCACCACATACCTTGGTTAAATGCAGTTAAGAATAGCCTGCAGAGTGTGGGTCAGGGTTCTTTGTTTAGTTCCCCGAATTCTATTGTACCCGCCCATAAGAGTAGTATCAAACGGGCTTTACTTGACTTATATAAAGAGGATCGACGGCGATCTGAGTCTACTAAACCTGGTGTTATCAGCTATCAGCTCATTATTGATTTAAGTTGTGATAATTTAACTGATTTGAATAATTTTTATAGATACTTGTCAAAACCAATAGGAAAGTGGAATCGGAGCCTTTTATTCAGGTTTCGGGATGGAAGCATAGTAAATCTGCTCAGCTTCCCGCTCGGCTACAATAAAAAATTGGAAGATTTGGACTGTCCCTGTTCTCAGGGCGGGAAACAAAGTTTATTGCACTTCTTCTTTTTTTGTGGCTTCTATAAATTGTATACCTGTCAATATTTAAGGCCGACCCTTTGTAAATATAACCTTAGAGACTTTAAGCTCGCATTAAAATTTCTCCAAATGTTGCACACCGATGAAGTGATATACATTGTAAGTTGCTTTATAAAAAGATGTGTGAAATCGAGGTCATGCTTGGAGTTTGGATAATAGATATTAGTACTTTGGCATTTTTTGCACTATTTGCACTTATTTATTTTATTGACCATTGATTTAGCTGATTATCAATATTGATACAAATGATTCCTGGGAGAACATAACATGAATTTTATGTCTGAGTTGTCAATTGAACAATGTTTCTCCCCTATTATCTACTTTGTACTGTACACTAGGCACTTCGCACTTTATGATACATGCTGCTTAACCCCAGTTTGATAAATTAGTTTTTATCATCTTATTTGCTTGTGAACTGTTTTAAATTGCATTTTATCTGTATGTACTTTTATGGATGTACTGTTAATCCGAATAAAGATCATTTGACTTGACTTGACTTGATCCTTCACTGATGTGCCAGGTTCCTAGAAAGGTCCTCATAAATTGCTGTTTGGCACACCTGAAGGAAATTAGAATAACTCATGAAATGACAAAACCTACTGTGGTGGCTCATCATCTTATATTGACTACTGATAAAATACAGCCTTATCTTATGCTTTCCATGACGGACTTGGAAAGGTTTTTATTAACCCGTTTTAGATTAAATATTATGCACAGACTCTTAAGTTTTCCTAAGGGAAACGACTGGACTAGGACACTTTGTAAATGTCCTTGTGACGATCTATCTAGCCAGTCGTGTATTCATATTTTGTTCTTTTGCACATTTTATACAATACCTAGGAAAAGATGGATAGTACCATTGTTAAAAGAAATGAAATTAAGACAATGTCAACCCGCATTTTTAGCTAACCAGCAGTTGGATAATATTTTTACTGTTGCCTCTGGCACCGCCTTTTTAAAAGCAGTTTACAGATATAGGAAATTTATTGTAACATGAAATTAATCTCTCATTTTTATGGAATTTTTATCTGATGTATTATATGATTGCTGTCTTTTGCATACTGTGATTTTGATATATCAACTTCACTTTTATGGTTATTTTTCTCTCTATAATAACCGAATAAATGAAAATGACTGTGAAGGTATTTAAAAATATTATTCTATTTTCTATTCTATCAAAATTGTGCTGACTTTTCTCCTTTAGCGCGGAGTACTTTGTCCTTTCATTAAATGTATAATTCTTCAAACCATCCTTGAAAGAAAAATGCACAAGTTTTTAAAATAATTTTTTGAGTCTTTTATATTCATCACATGGATGAAATGCAAAATCTTTTTTTCAATTATTGGTGTTGGACCATATTTATTTTATTTTATCATAAGCACTAATTCCTTATGTTTACATTATATAAGTGTTGCCCCATCATTTTTATTTAAATATTTGGGCTTTTTTTACTTTCAAATAAAGTAGAATAGAAGTGCTACGCCAAACACTCCCTCACTACTTCATCTTTCTTTTTTTATGTACATTTCATTTCAATATTACATTTACCAATTATTTAAAAAAAATGTAAAGAATTATTAACATTTGAAGCCACAATTATATACTTTTTTTCAAAAAGAGTGCTTTCGTCGATAGTTTATTTATACTACATTTTTCAATCATTAAGAAATACTTGCATACTAAAATAAATATTATTTATTATGTTTTGATAGTAGAGTGCTCGTTTATGCTGGGTAATGTGGTCTTGTTGTGGGATGCTGAGGATGAGTCTGGCTGCGGTGTTCTGGACAGTCTGAAGTTTATGGAGTAGAAATGCGTTGATTCCGGTATAGAGGGCGTTCCTGTAGTCCAGCCTGCTGGTGATGAGTGCTTGGGTGATGGTCTTCCTTGATTCGGGGGGGTGGGTTCATTTGAAGGTCTAGCTGAGTATGTGGAGGGTGTTGAAGCATGTGAAAGCTGCAGCGTTGGCCTATGGATCTGTCACATGAAACATGTTTATCCACTTTAAATGTAAGTTGGGGAGACTTAATGTTGTGGTAATATCATTTGTGGGACATTGCATGTAATGATTTGAAATTTACTCAATTAGAAGCATTTAATTTTGATAAATGTTTTCCTAGCATTCTGCTGATAACTTCACCTGGAATTTTTTGGTGGTTAGTAGTGATAATTGTGCTTTGGGTGGTCATAGTGTAATGTTAATACATACCACCAGCACAGCCCCTACACTTCACAAACACTACTAGACTACCCTAAACCTTAAAACACTACTCCCAGCATGAACTTCTATAGTGCATAAACACCACTGCAGTTCTTTAAACCCGAAAACACTATCCCCTACAGTAGACGAACACCACTGCACTATTCTAAATCTTAAAACACTACCCTCAGCACGACCCCCTACACTACACAAACACCAGTGTACTACCCTAAACGCTAAATCTACCATCAACACGACCCCCTACTCTACACAAGGACCAATGCACTACCTTAAACACTAAATCTATCCCCAGCACAACCCGTTCAGTACACAAACACCATTACACTACCCTAAACGCTAAAACACTACCCCTAACACTGGTTTCGGTCTTTTTTAGCCGATCGCTCATTCAGGGTTGCAACCCCACCATTTGAGTCTAAATCTTACTTGCTCAAACTGGGAGTGCCTCAGGGATCGGCATTGAGCCCCACACTGTTCAACCTTTACGTGCAGCCGCTGGCTGCGGTCGCCAAGCACTGGGGTATGATTATGGTCTCCTATGCTGACGATACGCAGCTGGCGGTGACACTGAGTGGGAGGTCCGACCTTGATGCCCCCAGGTTCCGGGGCGGTCTCCTGGCTATAGCGGGCTGGATGACAGCTAACTGTCTTCAGCTCAATGCCAAGAAGACGGAGGTCCTGATGATCGTAGGTAAACAGAGCAACCTTTGGGGGGAAGAATGGTGGCTTCCAGAGCTAGGTGTCACCCTAACTCCGGTCCCGGAGGTTAAAAATCTGGATGTTTGGCTAGACTCTGCTCTCAGTTTTTGTAGCCACACAAAAATGTGGCAGCTACCTGTTTTGGGATTTTGCGAGGGCTCAGGCCCATCTTGAAATTTTTCGACGCTCCTACCAGGCAGTTGATTATGCAGGCTACGATTTTATTACGCTTGACTACGCCAGCTCACTTCTGTTAGGGGCAAATCAGGCGGAAGTCGCCCGGATGCAGCGGGTCCAAAATGCTGCTGCTAGAGCCTTGGTGGGTTTATCGAGGTTCTGCTCCGTGAAAGGAACCATCCGGACGCTACACTGGCTGCCCATGGCGCAACGGATCGATTTTAAGACCCTATGTCTGTCTTTTAAGATCCTTAAATTGTCCTCCCCCCACATTCTTGAAAATCTTCTCACTTCCTATGTTCCTTCTCGTTCCCTGAGGTCTTTGGGTCAAAACCTGGCGGTGGTCCCGCGGTTTAAGCTTTGCCGAGCTGGAGGACGATCCTTTCGTGCTTTAGCGGCTAAGCTATGGAACTCACTTCCATCCCAAATTCGTGCATTGGATGCGTTGCTTGATTTCAGGAGGGCCATTAAAACCCATCTGTTCCCTTCTGTACTTTGGCATTCTGTTCTCCTGTTATTTGATTCCCTGATGTTCATTGTCTTGTGTCTTGTGCTTGTCCAAAGCGCCGGGACGCCCCTTTGCTGGGGCAGCCGCACGCTATAAAAGTGCTGATAACATAACATAACATAACATAACATAACATTATCCAAACAGCACTTAGATAGTACCTCATAGTGTTATAAAATCACCATTACACGTATACAGTTATCCATACAGTTACTGATGCAATCACTTAGTTATATGTGTACTTCTTTATATACAACAAATTTCGCACACAGTGTCTTTTATTTTTGTACTTTATTGTACATGTAGCATTGAGAGATATATTTGCTCATTACCACACCCATAAAGATATTAACTCACCCAAACAATTGTTATAACATGTAGTCTTAACGTAAAAAACCTACTGAATTAACTATTCACACATCTTTGGGCAGTCAAACTCCCCCAGCGACCCACACACACATTCACTCTCCCATACAAATACTCAGTTAATTAATCAGTAAGTAATATAGATTTTCACGTAGGTAGTAACCAACTGGTGCAGCAGTTTACAGAACAATTAACAAAGTAATACAGATATTCACACAGTTTAGTCACTATCCAATATATTTAATGAGACACTATAAATTATTCAAGTAAACAATCAATCACACTGCTACTAAAACCTTTATCCAGATTTTTTTATATCCAGTCATTCTTCAATGCAGATTGCTATATGTATAATACATATTTAAATACTAAACCAAACCATATTCACTGGATGCTGTCATCAGTGATGTCATAAGTGATGTCACTAACCATGTCATGAATGATGTCATATATATACGTAAAGAGTTCCGTATGAAGGGGCCGTTTTTAAAAGGAAAGGAAAAGTTATGCAGGGTAACTTTTTATCTCCTTGTAAATATGGAGGAGCGACCTGCGCAACCAGTACGTCACAAAAAGTGGCGTACTGGTGGCGCACAGAGCTTGTAAATCTGCCGTACAATTTTTTTCATTTCTCCTCATTTTATTCTTACCATATACGCTACGATGTACAGCTTACATTGTAGGAGAAAAATGTCTTCATTGATTGTTTTTGTGCAGGAAGGTGTGTCTTCCTACACAAAAGCAAATGCCACACGACACAGATATTGTTGCACCATGGTGCAAGGGTGCGTGTATCACCACATGCCTGCAGTTTAAACAGCAGTGCAGAGGGAAGGACAGACTTCCAACATATTTATGTACATATGTTGCATCTCTGTCCTTCGGAAGAAGCTCAGCACACTGTAGCTAAAGAGCTTTCAGTGTCATGCTACAGCACTTCCTTATAGTTCTGCAGTTATACATTCACCATTTATGACAAATGCATTCTTTACTGAATTTTGCAGTATACATACATTTATGTAAACTTTCACATACTAGCATATACATTTAGCTATTTCTTTGACCAGAGTAGTTAGTTCTGAAAATAACTTTTATTTTGTTTTTTTTATACATTTTTTTATTTTTAGAACTATTTTTCTTTTTTTTTTTAGAAAGAAAAAAAAAGTCAACTGAACGAAGAAAACCATGAACTTTGAGGGAATAAAAAAAAAACTAGCATTGATGGTTAACAATTGCTCTGCAAACTAGGTCTACTGATTGCTCCTTATAACAAATTAAACAATTGCACTTCACGCAGTTCATTCTAACTTTCACGAATTGGGGACGTATGTCTGGTCATGATGTTGAAGGTAATGCTGCAGAGGTACTTGGTATTGCCGGTGGTGGAGGTATATTTTGGCGCAGTCTTCTACATTCTTTGGGAGCATAGTTCACAGGATGCATGGATTGGAGGTGCTTGCGCATACTAGCAGTGCCACAGGAACATTTCTTGTTTGGATCTCCTCTGGACAGTACTGCCTGGCAAATCTTGCATGTTACTTTGGTGGCATTACATTTCTTTTGCCCCACTGGAAAAGTTAAAAAAATTTCATACGATGGATGTGTATCTTTTGGGAGGGCGAGGTTCTGGTACAAATTGTTGAGTAACAAAATCATCAGAATCAGATTATTCTTGCACTGGTGTAGCCATTTTTGAATCCAAAAAAGAAGTTCAGGTTTCCAATGAACAAAAAGTGACGTTCTTTTCAGGATAGGTCTTCTCGTAAGGAAGGTCTAAGAAGAGTAATTGAAATGGGTGGGGTTCTCCAATAGTTAGAACAGTAAGGGGTCCATTAGGATATCGGGCGGATTGCCTCCGCCAGGGTGGCGGTGGGCACCGCCACCCTGGTGGAGGCAATCCGCCCGACAACCACTCTCGTTTTCCCCTGCGCCAGATTAGGATGGCGGAGGGGACAGCGGTGGACGGAAAGACCGTCCGCCGCTTTACCGCCGCGGTCGCCTTGCGACCGCGGCGGTAATAGATTAATATGGTGGCGGGGTCCAATGGACACCGCCAGCCATATTACGATGGCAAAATGTGTGGCCTTTCCGCAGCGGCAATGCCGCCACGGAAAGGCAGGCGGAGATTGCTGCGGGTGCCCCCTGCAGGGCCCCCAGGTTGCCGCCACTGTGGGGGGGCACATGGGGGTACCTATGGTACCCCCCCACCTTTACATATGCAAAGCGGCAGGCACTGCGCGGTGCCAGCCGCTTTGCATGTGTGAATGCGTCAACTTATGTTTTACATTGTGGCGTGCGTTGCAGAGAGCACCGCCCACCACAATGTAAAACATATAGGATGTGCCCTCCACTGTGGCGGGCACATCCTAATACCCCCAACGGGACCCCCGCCCTTATGGCGGGCGGTCCCGATCTCCGTTAGGGTGGCGCTAATGGACCCCTAAGTGTTATAAACAAATGAAATCTCTTTTTTTTGTCACAATGGGATCCGCGTTGGGTGCGTACACACAGCAGGCATGTAGCGCGACTTCTCCAAATTGCATTTAAAAGTAATAAAACTTTATTAAAACTAAAAGAATAATATTTTTCCCTTAATATTTATACTAAATACACATATATATTTTTTTTGTATCGAAAAAATTTGCGGAAGTCGCGCGCTCACTGCGTTGAACACGTACATGACATCATGCGGAAACGCGCGCGCACGGTGTGGCGAGATACGTATATCTTACGTATGCGCTTCAAGTCATGTACGGGTCGCATAGCAATTGTGCATGAAAATATGTACCCAGCGCACACCCTACGTGCATCCTACAGAACAATTGTAAAATGGTGGCTACGTTCTGCACAGCAATAGAGAGAGGTGCGCTTTGGGTGCGAGACTGCTCAAAATAATTTTTTTTTAAAGAAAACAGAAAATATTATAAAAAATGTTAAAAATATATATATTACATTTAAAAAAATATATATATATATATTAAAAATGTGTAATGCAATCTTAAAAATAAGATATCTAAAAATGAATATATTTAAAAGAAATTTGTAAATCAGAATCAAAGAAATAAATATAACAATTAATAGATTTAAAAATTGTTATTGAATAAATCTTTCAAAATCACTGAAAAAAACCTTGGGTTTCAGGCAGGTTATACTTTGGAATTATCACTTAAAAAACCTTCGAAATTCACTGAAAAACCATAGGTTTCAAGCAGGTTATAGTTAGGAATTATCACTTAAAAAAACCATTGAAATTCACTGAAAAAACCATAGGCTTCAAGCAAATTATTGTTAGGAATTATCATTTAAAAAACCTTAGAAATTCACTAAAAAACCATAGGTTTTAGGGGTGTTATAGTTAGCTGGGCATTTCACTCATACAAAACCATTGAAATTCCTTTGCTATAGTTAGTTGTACTAACTGTTACTCTCGCGCCTGCAATCCACTGGTGATGATGTCACATATTACATCATTCATGTCATTGCTAGATCTACACAAACATGTAATCAATTACCTATAGATTCACTCATACATGCTGTCAATGATCAATAGAACACTATCAAATATACTTATACACCATTATTGACATTACACACCAGCACACATCATATTTACTTATGCAGTCATCCTAGTCACTTATGCAAACAATGGATCTTACTTATATTTACTCAGCTACACATTTTACAAACACCACTTAATGTATTCATATAGATAGTAACTCATACTTATTGTGTTATAAAATCACTATTACAGGTATACAGTTATCCATACAGTCACTCATGCAATCACTGAGTCTTATGTATACTTATTTATATACAACAAATGTCACATACACTGCCTTTTATTATCTAGTTTGTTGGACATGTATCATTGAGAGATATATGTGCCCATCAGCACACCCATATACATATTCATTCACCCAGACAACTATTATAATATGTAGTCTTAACGACATATACCTACTGAATCAACTATTGACACATCTTTGGGCAGTCACACACACCCCACCGAACCACACACACACATTCATTCTCCCATACAAATAATCAGTTAACTAATCAATAACTAATATACACTTCCACATAGCTAGTAACCAAATGGTGTAGCAGTTTACACAACAACTAAGAAAATAATACAGATATTCATACAGTTTAGCCACTATCCAATATATTTAGTGAGACACTATAAAATAGTCATGTAAACAGTCAATCACACTGCTACTAAATCCTCCTTCCAGACATTTATACATTCACTCATTCTTCAATGCAGATTGCTATATATATAATACAAATTGACACATGGAACCAAACCACATTTACTGGATGATGTCATCAGTGATGTCATTTGAGATGTCATCAGTGATGTCATCAGTGATGTCACTGACCATGTCATGAATGATGTAATATGTGACATCATCACCAGTGGATTGCGGGTGCGAGAGTTACAGTTAGTACAACTAACTATAACGGAGGACTTTAAATGGTCTTGTATTAGTGAAATGTCCAGCTAACTATAACACCCCTAAAACCTATGGTTATTTCAGTGATATATATATATATATATATATATATATATATATATATATATATATATATATATATATATATTCGTACATATATCCACATATAAATATACAAACATATGGTTAAGCTTTGAGTTAGAGAAGACAGTAAGAGTTAAATTTGGGTCCTATGATTCAAATCTCAACGTTTTTACCACTATGTGTTTGTATTTCTAATTGAAATTCACATTAAAAACTAAATTTTCACTACAACCTTCATATGTCTACATTGTTAAATACTATATTTTAATACTGGATTTTTTTCATTTATCCTGAATTAAAAATGTGATTTTAAAATGACCTCCTATTCAATGTGCAGAAATGATGTAGAAAGACTTGAAATGTGAATGTCCAAAAACACCCAGCACCTGAAGTCAAATCACCCTGAGGGGATGTAGGCTGGGAGGAGGGATTAAAGCCTGGCTTCTGAATTCAGACCTTAAGCTTAAACTACAGTTGCTGGGAGCTCCTGCTTTCTTCTCAGTTGCCTGCACTGATGAATCCTTGAAACCTGGAGAGGAGTTCCTGATTCCTGCTACTACTTTTTTGCAGTTTCCTGTGGCTGTCCTGAACAGCATCGTGCATATGACTTCCCCTTGTTTCTCAGTCTCACCTTCCTTTCCAGCCTGATATCCTGATTTCTGTGTTTCCTTGTTTGGGTTCTGACCAGATATTCGCTGAGTTGGCAGCATTTTCCATTATTTCTTTTTCTGAATTTCTGTTCTGTTCTTGTTCTGAATTCCTGTGTTTTTCCCATGTACCAGCAGGGCATAATTTGTGTCAGTGCCTGTTGGGACATTCTTGAATTCCTTGTTCTGATTCAAGTTTCCATGTACCAGCAGGGCAGTTCATATTCTAATGCCTGTAGGGTACATCCTTGAATAACACAAATCCAAGAAGTGATTGAGGTTTTTCTTTTTCCTTTTTTTCTTTTGTTTCTTTCATGATGGTAGGAAACTATAGTTCCTCCTTAGGGTTACATAAAACAAATTGACACTAGGGTCCAACTATATATTTCTCTTGTGCAAGTGGTGGGATTGGTTTGTTCTCGGTGTACACACTCTCTCTCCCCACCTTTCCTTGTTTGTGTAGCAAGGAAAGGAAAAGGGAAAGAGAAAATAAAACAAAGAAACAATTGGGCTGGAAAAAGATGTCAATCCACAACCTCCCTCCTGACCTCACGTGATTCTCCACCACCAGTCGCTCCCCTTGCTACGTCACTTACCGCCTCTGCACTCATGCACGGTCTCTTTGGGTGAATACCACTCCTCTCACCACCCGCAGGGACTCCACTCGAGTTTGACGTCTCCATCTCTTGAATCAGACAGGTATGTCTCTTCGTCGTCCTCTGGAGTCTCCCACGGTTCCCAGATGGTTTTCTCCTCCTTGGCGTCTTCCGAGTTGCAGGTTTCACTCCTCCCTCCTTCTCCGAGCACTGGCAAAACTCCCTCCAGTGAGCGTTCCACACTCCAAGGTGATCGATCCAGCAATGCTCAATTCAGCAGCCTCTCTTTGTCATGACAACAGTTTAAATCTGATGCAGTGTAGAGTTCCAAATCCAAAGTCAGCAAAGAAGCACAAAATTTGACCCTGGATGGGGGCGGCCAAGAATAGCTGGGCAATGCAAGCTAGAAGGTGTAAGAATTAGGGTGATACTGGATGATACTGGAGGAGGACTGGTGGTGGGACAGGTGATGGGGTAGCTACGTTTACCGCTTACACTTCTGCAGCCCTGTAGCACTTGACCTCTACACACAGGCGCCTAATACACCATGCTTGCTTCCTCACCTCCTGACCTCTGCTTCTGTCCTCCACCTCTGTTACTGGCCTCCAGTGCCCCCAAATGCTGCACCTCACATCAGTACCTGCCACCCAGCGTCTGGTGTCCAATGACCGGTATCCTTGGGGAAACTGCTTTGCCGCTGCTACATCTGTCTGCTCACTTATGTGTTCGCTCCGCCTTGAACGTCCTACTTTCCTGCAGCCAATACTGATTGCAGACAGCTTCAATTCTCGTGAAAGCCTGTTGCACTGGCGGGGACAGGTGAGAACAACTCTCAGGAAGAGGAGCAAAGGAACTGGCAAGGGAAGAGGTGTGACCTCCTCCTCCTCCTGGTGAGATGGACAAACTGGGTGTGAACCCAAAAGGGAGATTCAAAGGGGTAGCCACCTTTGAAGGGCAGATGCCAGTTACACTAGGAAGGGGCTGGTCTTTTGTTTTGGCAGACAGGCTGGAATCTCATACAGATAGGAAAAATCTGCTGTCAAGCCCCCAGGGTCCTGCCATGTTGGGAGTGGGCATATTAGTGCACCCTGTCATACTTAGATGTCACACTTGACGGGATTAGTGATCACGAGGTAGGGGTCCTGTACACCCTTAGGCTAGTTAGTCAACACTACTCCCTAGGCTCAGATCACTACTGTATTGGCAAGCGGACCCAAGAAGGATTGCCCTGCTGCTCCCTGGACCCAGCAATGAGAGTTTGTACCAAAGACTGGCCTGCACCTGCTGCACTTGGTGACAGGCAAAGAGAGGACTGTGCCTGCGGTGCGTCACTAACAGAAAAGTTGCCCACGAGTACCAGACAGAAGGAGTGATACCAATAGTCAGTTGACTTATTCCCTGCTACAGCAATAGGGCCTTAAAAGCTGATAAGACTGCAACCTTGAGAGCAAAAAGCCTGACTGCAGCTGACACTGAGGTGAAGACTAAGGACCAGATGTAGGTAATCCAGATTTACCCATTGTAAAGTACCGAATTTTGCCGATTCAGTATTTTAGAATCTGTAAATGGGATGTAGGTATCCATTCGGTATTTTTTACCCAATCGGTAAGATTTGGTAAATACCGAATCTGTATTTACCGATTCGGTATTTCCCATTCATCCCTATGGGCCTCCAGGCTCATAGGAATGAATGGGAATTACCGAATCGGTAAATACCGATTCGGTAAAATGGGGAACACATTCAAGGGGGGCAGGGTGTCACATTGACACCCTGTTGCACCCCTTAATAGTGCATGGGTACACATGTGGCACACATACGTGCCCTAAGGGCATGTATGTCTGTCACATGGCACTGTTAAAAAAGCAGAAAATTGTTTTTTTAACGGTTTTCGTTATTTACCACCAACTTGTATTTGGTGGTAAATAACGAATCCTTACAAGTGAAAAGCACTCACTTGAGTGCTTCCTACATTAAGGATTCAGTAATTTACCAAATCGGTATTTAAGAATTCGGTAATTTACCGATTCTTGAAATTACCGATTCTGTAAATTACCGAATCCTTAAATAAGGGCTCTACATCTCAAATGCCTAATACCGGTCGGTAACGGCTGAAATTCGGTCATTTTGGCCGTTACTGACTGGTATTAGGCTTCCTACATCTGGCCCGAAGTCTTGACCCTCACGAGTTGACCCCATGTTCATGTGAAGGCTGTCAAGCGTGCAGTTTAGCGGCCCATCAAGAAAATAATTGCCAACTAAAGAAGACTGCTGGAATTGCTCTAACCAGGGCCAGTGGTAACTGGTCCCGCATTGGACTTCACCTGGGCACTATGGGAGATCGATCCCTGATGCCAAAGTCACAACCCCAAGATCGAGGACTGAATGGTGGTCACAGGAAGATCCACTGCAATGTGTCAGCATCTTCAGCATCCAACAACATGCTGTATTCATTTCTTCAGGTCCATCCCATTGACTTTAATGGCAGTTTGACCTAAGGATTTGGAACTGGACTGGAGACCGCGTAAACCAACAGAGAACTGTCCCCGTGGACCACTTTGGTCCCTGTGACTAGATCCCTATCACAGCTGGCGCCCTCAAAGGTACCCTTATAGCTGTTTTGAACTTGCTTGTCATAGCTAAACCTAAACGGCTTTCGTAGTCGATTACATAATTTATTACACTGAAGGAAAAAGTAGTGATTTATTGTTTCAACTAAAATGAATATCTCCAGATCCCTCCGGTGGACTTTTGCTGTTCAGGTGTCTATTTAAAGATAAAAATACAGCTTATTTTCATAAATTGGTGTTGGATTTTATTGTGTTGTATGTTCCTCTTATTTACTGTTTTTGGTGCTACCTAATGCTTTTTACTTGTTTCTTTGAAAAAGCCTAACTGCTCATGTCAAAGCTACCCAGTACTGAGCTAAAGTCTTACAAATGAACCTAACTGAGCCTGCTACGGAATTGTGTATTTAAAACACACTGAAGTTGCACAACTACAATATTTAATTATCCACAGTTCTTAAAAAATGCATATACTGTAAGAGTGTCAGATGTTTCTGTTTGAATGAGTAATTACACAAATACCAATTTAAATAGCACTTACTCCGTTTTTTTATTTCTTTATAGCGCTACTCATCCATATGTAGGGTGTCAGAGTGTTTCACATCATGTACACACAGTATACCAAGACAATAATATATGCAAGCATGTACATTAATGTAGATAAATGTTACATAAGACATGAAGGGTTACTAGGTAAATGAGTTTTATAGCGCCCATATAGGTAAGCATTATATGTTAAGAGTGCATGGGCTGGGAGAAGAACACAATTAGAATTTAAAACATAACGCAGTACTTGGGGTTGTCTGTACTAATACATCTTTATTACTACCCAATAAAAACCTGTGTTAGCAACCTTAGAATAATGACAGGTCGAGAAAAAAAAATACGGTTCTAAAGCCATGCCTTGCTGTTTGCATACAGCACACTGATGCAGGTTAATAGCTCACTGATCTATATTAGAAGGTTTATACACCTATGAACTGCAAGTAACAAAGGTAGATATTATCGTCAAAAGTACTTAACTTATGTATCTATATAAAATGGTAACTGCATGTTAAATTAAATGCTTTGTAGCAGGCACATTAACTATGTTATGAGTTAAAGCTGTGGTTAAAAAAAACATAGATCTTTCCAGCAAGAGCATTAACCAACAGAATTATCTTATCCTTATTACTATTCCCTGAAAATTGCTAGGCACGTAAAGATGTATGCAGCAGGTGCCTCAGCTCCATATTTAAAAAAGCAAACCCCTCTGTGATGACCACAGTCCTCTACACAGTCGTGGCTGCTACCTAGAAGCAGCTGTTGGGTGGGTGGGGGGTGTCCTACCACTCCTCCCAGCCCCGCCCCCTCACCCAAGCTGCTGCAGCAGGAGCACAAAATAAAATGATAACATCACTTTAATACAATTTGATTTTTTCCTTTCTTTTGCTGCTTCAAGGCAGTGGGACGACGCTCCTTCGCCTTAGCGGAGGAGCCACCACTGCCTCTACTGCCCTTGACTCTCTCAGGGTAGTGAGATAGAGCAGTTCAAGACTTACTCAAGGAGGTGAGGTAGATAAGACATTCAGAATACAGATTACACCATAATAGCCCTACTTTACATTACAAAAGAAAAGTACTTTAATCACACAAGGAAAATATGCTGCACATAAAAATAAGACAGTGAAAACCAGAAGTAGGGTGGGAGTACACTGCCTCACATCGCAGCACTCAATTTGCCCCACAGTGAAAACCAGAAGTCTCTATGCACCTTGTGAGCCAGAGTTCAGACCCCAAACAGCATTACAGCCCATAGACACTAAGCACTATTAAAACAGTTAACATTACATTATACCGACTATGTTGCACAGGGTTACTCTTCAAAGCTAGATCAAGGGTATCAATATTTGTCTTTCAATAGTATGGTTTCAGCACTTGATATGGTGTCAAATGTTCCTAGTCCACCCACTGTCCCACCACCAACAACAAGAGAAGTGCCCACCCTTCCTTGGTGAGTACACTCCTCTGGTGGTGTCAGTGATCTGGATAGGTGTGCCTGGTGTCTTGGCACAGTTAGTGGAGTCCCACTAGTCTATTAGCCATTAGGCTACCCGTAAATGGGTAGTGGGTAGCCAGCGTAGCCTTAGATGTCACAAAAGGAGTGGGCACCCGGGGGGATGGTGCTATTTGCTACTCCAGGAGGATAAACACGATTAATTTAAACATCGCGGCCCCAATTGTACATTAGGCAAAGGAATACGAGGGAATGTTTGTATTGAGTATGGTCCGATAATGTCGGAACTTTGATAACAAGCGTCTACTCTCGGTGAGAGAATATGAACTGTGAACAGACGCTCCAGTTCCATTGTTCCTGCCACCCTTCACTTTGAGGTGCTCATCTCATGCTACCTTATCCCTATTGATGATCCATTAGAGAGAGCTGGACTGGTGAAAAAACACATATAATCCAGGATATTTGTCCATCATTCATGGCTTCCTAATGAAGGCGGGATAGCCAAACTTGCGTAGATGTGAATGTATAGCAACGATGGATAAGAAAGAATTCACACATTTTTTATAATTTGAGACAATATTGTAACGAATAAGGACTAAGAATATTTGAATCTTGATCTCATTGAAATGTATTGTCATTACAGAAGAATATACCCTTTTGCAAGATTTAAAATAGTAAATGTTTACATATTAAAACAATATAGCAAGTCTACACACAAAAAAACATCTATTTCAAAAAATAGGATGAATGATGACGGATGAATGAGCACTAGGGATGTTACAATATAATGATATGACTAAACTATCCTTGAGTTTTACTGATCTGATCATAATTGATATGTATGTATTTTTATAAATGTTCTATTTTTGATACAATAAATTATTGAGATTTAATTTTACATCTGGGTTCCGGTAATCTTTCATAGATGTCCCCACTACAAAGATAACGGTCAAGTACAAAGCTGCCTCATAATTTTTTGTACAATTGTTTTTCAGTCCCTGACCTTACCTAGTATCAGGGAAACACCTACATATAATCAGTTCCTCTTTGCTACCGGATGCAGGGCAAGCAAAATCCAAGCTGGGGACTATACAAGTCCTGGTGCAGGGACCTAGGATTCACATGGTAAGTTCTTCAACAGGCACTCTTCCCCCACTGACAGCTGGTAACTGGAAGCACCCACAGGTTCCGATAGCACAAGAGAGGGGTCAGGGGCGAGGCAGTCTCACCTTCAATGACAGCATGGAGCTTCCCCCGTCTCCCTCAATGTTGATGTACAGCATGTTTCCTCAGCATGTTTCCTCATCTTGAGCAACTGTCTGAAATCTCCTTGTGTTCCAAAGCACAAATAGCCTCCACAGACTTCAGACAGCTCGTTCTCGGTTGGGATGCCGTTTGACGAGCTGCAGCCCAGCTCCTTCCATCAGACAGGTACATTTCTTTCACCGGTAATCCATCGCAAAGAACTTCTCAAGTTCAAACCCTATCCCCACGACTGACAATAGGATGACAATCCAGCCCTGGACTCCTCCACTCCTGGCTCTCTGCTTCACTAACGCCCTTTGTGGGTGCCTTGTCTGAAAAGGAGAACAGTCTTGCACTTCCTATTGACTGATGAGGCCAGACTTTTATTATTCCTGATTGACAGACAAATCCAATCAGAGGGCCTGTTACTTTTGCATCCTGAGTGCCTGTTCAATCCTTGGACATATTTCCTGCATGTTCACTGAGTGATTAGTCCATGTGAGGGGGGTTCGCCCAGTCTCTTGGTACCCGTCTGTCCTAGAGAGGAATTTAAATTAGCTCTAGACCAGGAGGCCCTGACATTCACCAAGCCGAAAAGGAGAGGGTAGTCCCAGCAGATGGTGTCTTTGCTAAATGTAGCTAAGAGCACTTCCTACCGCAACCCACAAAGATTCTTCTAAGACTAGAAGAATAGGGAGGGGTATTGGGAAGCAGGATTGTCTAGCAGAACAGATACTAGCTTGGCTCACACTAGACACAATGACTCACCATCTTCACCCACTGAACTCATTGCATCTCAATACACATATCACACAATCACTGAGGCATAAAGAACCCAGGTAAGTGGGGAGCCCGTAGAGACCTTACCAGGAGGGAGCCGGTAGGCAGCACCTCCAGGGTACAGGTACCACTGAGTATAGATTAATGCAGCCACCACTGTCAGTCTACCACAGCCTGGTTACAGAGGGCAGTAGTCACTCTTTAAACGTGAGGTGCACTATACATGCCCCCTTGAACTCAGAGGAAGCTCTAGGGTTTCAATCCATGTAAACATGACGACCATCAGTGGACATGCGTGATTGTCATGTTCACTGAGGTAGAAATCAAAAAAACCTACAGTACTTTCCAGTGACTTGCCAGGAGAAAAACATAGGGCAGGGAAGCACGCTCTCCAGAGCCATGCAGAATACTTCCTGTTCTATCACTCTCTGTTCCCAATTAAGTAACCACAATAGATTTACTGTCACGTTTGTGCTTATAAATATATACGTTGACTGTTATACTATGTTTTTCATTACTCTACTCCTTGTAACTCCACCCTGTTTCAGCCACCACACCTATATCCAAAATGTATGGGTTCCCGAAGTAATTGGTTTTCCATTTCCAGTACTGTTCTCCACAAAGAGCTGGCATGTTTTCCTGTACCAAAGAACATATGTTCCTTGCCCAAAACACTTCAAATGGCCCAAGAGAACACCATGGATTGACAATGCCTTTTCTGCATTCACCAGTGGCGGCTCGCTCGGTTCGGGGGTGGGAGGCGCGGACGGTTCAAAACAAAATTACAAAAATTAAATTACCTTGTCTGACGCGCTGCTGCACGCCTCTCCCACTGCCGCATTCCACTCCTCTGTCTGCTGGAAGCACCGGAAGCACCCAGGCTTCTGGACTCTCCCAGCCAATCAAGAACCTGCATGAGCAGCATCGTGATTGGTCTGAGGATCCTGTTTGGATGCTCAGGCAGTGCATGGGGAGGCTGGGCATGCTCTCCACGGAACTGTGCAACACAGCCCAATGGAGAACATGCTAAGTGTGCATGACGGTTTGGCTGGCCCTAGAGGTCCAAACTTAAAGGAGTGCAAACTACTCCTCCCCAGCTCTGACATCACGGAGCCAGCCCCTCCCCGACTCCTGCATAGAAAAAGAAAATGATAATAATGTCCTGTTATTATCATTTTCTTTTTCTTTTTTGCACTGCTGAAATAGCAATGGGGCGACGCTCCACCGCCTTAGCGAAGGAGCTGCCACTGCCATCATCCCCAACATAGCCTCAGTGTATCAGTTTTCTCCTCTTCTCTCTGACAAGCTGAAAAACTAGCCCAGGGTGTGTAAAGTCTTTGGCTTAGGGCTACGTGGAAACATGTGCTTTGAAAAAAGAGAGAAAGATTCCTTACGACACAGAGCCACTGAAAAGAAATGCATTTCATTACTGCCTTGTCAGAGCATTTTAGATTTCAACTGAATTCATATTGTGAAGGCAGTGATTTGAGATCTACATGTCCTTTGACCCGGAAGCTTTAGCATCTGCAAAAATCATTAGATCGGCTCTTCAACAAGGTCCAATACCGAATTCCAAAGTTCTCCTGAATTCCTGCTCTGCCTAAGTACCACATTTACTAAAATGTATATATTAATTTTTAAGAAACGATGAATGTTGTCGGTGAAGTGTAGGAGGAGAATGCAATCACGAGCTATTGTCTTCCTCCAGCAAACCTTGTGTCAGAAAACACTTTCGAGGCGTTTTAACCATGTTTTAAGCACACAGGCCTATACAGTGAACAGCATCTCACAGTTAATAAGACTCGGTGCTACAGCCTTTCCATGAATCCATCACACAGGTACTGTTCGCTGTGTTCAAATGAAAGCCCTGCTGTGAAAAAATAGATGACACGGCAAAGAAAGAAACGACCTCAAAACAAACAAACAGGTCTGTGAGCCACATGTTATTTCAATAGAGGAGCGGAAAGCTTCCGAGAGAGGTGCCGTGGTAGCCATGCACGAAAAATACGGCCCGAAAGTTATTTCGGCTGCGTAGATGGAGGCTTCTCTACCTCACACGTGAGACACAGGTGGGTATGTAGTAAGTTTCTGCTAGGATGTGTTTACCCCCAGCTTTTGTGAGAACGCAGCCAATAAATAATTGCTTTGGGCAGTGACGTTTTCAGAAACTGATGCACGCGCCTTTTTTTTTTCTTTCTTCTAGGAGATATGTGTCTCAAATGTTATTGGATAGACAGGGTGGATTGATTTGTGAGTTTAAGTAAAACTGCTTTTTCCCACCCTGAAAAAGCACAAGCTGTTCACTTTACATTTCAAATGTTTTAAAATTCATCAATTGTCAATGTTAAAATGAAAGTGGGCTCCAACTTTTTGCATTAGTTCGGTGGGCAGGTAGGTAAACATTGACCGCAAAAGAGGACAAGTATCTCAAGCTGGCCCCCTTTCATACTCTCAGGGGCAGATTTCTTTGTGACGCAGCAGCATCGTAAACAATGTGCCACGTTGCGACACATTTACAACGTGACGCATCTATTGAGATGTTTCACGTTGTAAAGCCCTGCGTCACAATATACCTGCATCAGGTATAATGTATCTAGGGTGGGCGGTCCGACGCAAGAAAGCCTCATAAAAGTGACACAGTGAAATAGTCACTTTTACTACGCCACTGCATCAAAACCTTACACCTGCTTGAAACAGGCATAAGGAGTGATGCAGCATAACAGCAACAGGCAGTCCGAAGCATTGCAGGAGTTGCGTCGTGCTTGCGACACGACTCCAGAAATGGGTTGCCTTTACGCCAATAGATGCATCACGCATCTGTCCATCCTTGCGCCACAGTGCGCCGCATTGTAAATGTGACGCATCCATGGTGGCGCAAGGGTTTTTTCACGTGGCGCAATTTAACTGACGCATCTCTGCTAATATGCAGAGATGCGTCAGTTTTGTAAATCTGCCCCTCTATCCTTAATCATCCCCCTGGTCCGTCTTGGGGACGGAACCCTCAACTTGGTACCCCTCTAGCACGCCCAGAGAGGTAGGATTACTCATTTGGCCAGGGAGTAATATTATATTACCGTCTCCTTTTATTGCCACCGTTTTGGGTGATTTGGCTAGCTGTTGAACACTGTGTTTTGGCTGATTGAGGACAATCTTGAAATGTATGTGGCCTGCACCACCACCAGCCATTGCAGGACCAAAACTAAAAGCAACCCTGGTCAACGTAATCATACCAAGCACACATCCTGCCAAGCAAGGGAACTTTGCCCCATTCAGGAGAGTACAGGGTGGATAGTATCTTTTTGTGGAAAAAACGTAAAGGGTAATACTAGAAGATTCCAGCACTTCAAGCTGGCCTACTGTTCTGTAGCAGTAAACCATGCATGTGTCAGTGTGAAAATTGTGAGCCTGAGGGAAACCACTGCTGAAAAACAGGCAAATATATTTTTTGCAAAGGAGAAACTATGCATTCAAACACACGCTAGTTCTAAATACTGTTTTATAATATACTGCTCATCCTAATTGTCTACCAGTTTTATTTTAGGGAGGGTATACCTAGTCCATGGTCTGGTAGCATTCTGTGCCACTGGAGTCAAGCTGCACCTCAAGATGAGGCCCAAAAAGGCTGAAATGTGTCTAGTTTTGCTTGTGAGACCATACAATGGGGGATTTGGCTTGTAAGTTTGTACTGAGCTGTCCCTTTCTGGGGCAGGGCCAAGACTGACTTGTATATGGTTGCTCCCTGTCTCTCGGGGCACAATGAACAACAACAACAAACTGGAGTGCATCCCAAAGTATTACTAGTGGCCAAGATTCATTCAAACATTTCATCCATCACATTTTGTTACTGATTCCATCAAAGTTGAAGTGTTAGAAAATAATATACCCTCACAGATGAATCCATTTTATGCCTGTGTGCAGCCATCATATAAAGAAAGCAAAAATGTGATAGGTGCAATATACCTGAAATAATCTTAGCCATAGGTAATTATTCAGGGTCGCATCCCAGTCTGTAGTTTTTCTGCCCACCATGCCACATGAAACATAAACCAGACATATACAAATCAGCCTGGGTCTTGCTCCAATCGGAACAGAGCAGTGTGGAGTGCAAGACTACGTCCACTCTAAATAGGAACACAGGCAACCATAGAACAGTTTCTGGAGATTTGGGCATGTCCAAGATATACGAGTGTTGGGCATGGAATTCAGCGTGCTATTATATTTTTAGGTTTTGTGAACAGATTCAACGACACTGCTAATTAGATGATGATCATTGCCATGGTGGTTGTTGATGCTGACTTGGACCAAGTGCCATGGTGGTTGTTGATGCTGACCTGGACTAAGTGCCATGATGGTTGTTGATGCTGACCTGGACCAAGTCTGTTCATTGAGCTCGGGGTTTGCTCGCAGTAGTGTTTGTTGGAGGGGAGATGTCTGCAAGATGCCAGGGCTTTTGCTTACAGGAATATAGCAGATACATTTTTATCCTCAGGTTACTGAAATAATAGACTCATTCCCTTATTATTTAAAGGCCATTTTCTCTGCCACCACCATATCTATAGCATACGTTTCAATGAGAGCGTCCCTATTGCCCCAGTTTACAGAAGCCCTGTCTGTGCAACACTTACCTTATCATTTGTGTGAGTCCCCTCATGCCTGACCTCAAGATGGCTGCCTCAGTAAGACCCTCCTCGATGCTCTATCTCTCCTGGTCCAAAATCATTGGTCATCGTCCTGATCTTGATCAGCCCTCATCCGACCCTGTTCCTGCTCACCCACCATGACATTTAACTCTGAGAACTTTCCCTCGATAGCTGAGACCTAGCCATTTTGACTGCTGCCCGGTGGAGCTACCTCGCAAGCTAAAGGGGAGATGGGCTATGGACTCCCTCCTTGACTATACCCAGACGATCTTTGGGCAAACTCTCCTGTGTCTCTCCTGACCTTTTCTCCCCCCTCCCCCTTCACCCTAAATCCTACCCCTCTCCTCTCCACTCTTCTCCTCATTCCAGCTATTGACCTCTGCCCTCACCCGTCCTTGCTCATAGTTCCCACCCTGTTTATCCACTGGACTTTCTTCTGTGAACTTTCCCTCGTCAGTTGAGACATACCTATTTGACTGAGACCTGATCTAGCTACCTTGTTTATCTATAGGGGAGATGGGCTTCACCTACCCAGTCGGGCTTTGGGCAGACTTCCTTTCGTCTCTCCTGCCATCTTTTTCTTCATCCTGCCCCTTCACACTTCCCCCATCCCCCTTCCACTCTACTTGTCTCACCTTTCTTTCCTCTCTCAATGTGTTGCTTATTTTTGATGTAATGTGTAATTGTTATCTTTTCCTGTAACATTGTGTAACTTAATGTAAAGCGCTCTGATACATACGGACTTAGCCAGCGCTATATAAAACTAATTAAATTAAATAAATAAATAAGCGACCGGTCCCACAATGACAGTTTCCATATTGCCATAATGCACCATTCCACTGACAATTTCTACATTGCTCTGTATGTAAAAGATACATTGTCAGGATAGAGTCCATATAACACCTCTGTATACGGCACACATTATGTAAAGCACACACAAGCCTGTTTCCAGTTAGTGCTGCACACAATTAATTCTGTGACAATTTAGCTAGTTTCCATGGACAAGTGCGCTTTATATTCTGGGCATGTGGAAAAAGCATTACCTGAAAACAGCTTTACATATAAGATAATATAGCCTTGCATGCAAACTACACAGTCATGCCATTTTCACTTGTGAGCTGATGTGAAACAAAATGTCACAAATATATTTTAATATACTTAGACATATGCAACCCGTTTACCTGTGGCTTTGTATTAAACATACATTCTCACACCTGCTCTTTAGAACTATCGGGGCTGAGTACCTGCAGAACCCGGCCCACTTAAAGCCCTGAGTACAGTCAGTGGAGGCAGTGGCTTTGATCTATTAACAGGTAGTTCAATTCGCCTGGAAGATGCTTCCACATACTACCACGATTCTGAGGTGCAGGGCCCTTGGTGACTGTGGTTAATCATTTTCATTGCATTTTCATATGTCTTTATTTCGAATATTTCATCATAAAAGACGTTACCATAATAAAATACATCATATTAAAAAGGGAACACACATCAATTTAAAAAAACATGAAAGTAAGTTTTGTATGCACTCATAGCCTTACATAATAACATATTAAAATATAAAATGAGATTGGTAACCCTTAAAAAGCAAGCAAAACGTGGCTACATAAGACCTATCAATTGCTTACTGTTTAGCCCTAATAATCCACACCCATCCCAAATATTTTGCTACAGCGATTACAATGGGTTCACTCGTCTCTGTCCTAATGATCCTTAAAGCTTCCAACCCGACCCTGGTACCCTTGTTGCGGCAAATGGGTTTAAGCCATTTTCCCCGAGGGGCTGCATATGCTGGGCAATCGAAAAATATGTGGCCAACAGACTCCTTACGAACAGGGCACCAGCGACAGAATTCAACCTCATGGCCCTTCCATTTTTTTAGTAAACGTTCTAATTGGGAGAGAGCCAACCCTCAGCTGATGGAAGAGTTTCCTATCGCTAGGCTTAGTGATAGTGTCCCAATAGTCTTCTAGAGATGGATCGATTTTATGCTCCAGAAACAAACCGGACAGAGAAGTAGCTGATATTTGTCCAATGTGCTTCTGGAGGACAGCTGACCAGTATAGACTTTTAAATACTTTTTTAGATGGAAAGCAGTTATTAACAGGGTCAGTCCACAAATTGCTCAAGCCCATGGTTTCTAAGAGGAGTCTGACTTGTTTAAACCAAGAAATGTTACCCGAACCCATTATAGATCTAACATCCAAAATTGATTTTGCAAAGAGAGCCAATTCGGGAGTGGTCCAGACCCTCCTCCATAAGGCCACTGGCTTAAAACGAGCAATGTCATCTATAGAGTGACAGCCCAAATCCATTAATAGCGGCTTCATGGGACTAGAACAGGGAAGGCCTGTTAAATTCCGTAGAAATTTGTTCTGGACTTTGACCAACGGGGAAAGGTCCGCAAAACCCCAGAGGTCCGCTCCGTACAGGATCGCTGAACCTATCCTGGAGTTATAGATTTTCAGAGCTGGACCTATCCTTTTGGTCTGGGACGATCTCTGTTCTTTAACCAGACACCCTGAGAGCTGGGCAAACTTGAGAGATGAGGTATCAATCTGGGGTTTCCAACTCATTTTACTCTCTAGAACAATCCCTAGATAGGTCATGACATTAGTCTGCTCTAGCTTAGTGTTGTTCATCATGACATGGCTAACCACAGGTCTACTTTTTGTAAGGATCATGAATTTAGTTTTGGTTACGTTAACCTGCAAATCATGATCAAGGCAGAATTCCTCAAATGTGTTCAACGCCGCCTGCAGGCCCACCTGTGTCTGCGATAATATAAGGGTGTCATCCACAAACATGAGTAGCGGAAACTTCGTGCCACCCAGAGAGGGGGCATCTGTCGGAAAGGCTCAGTAACATTGCACAACCCTGTTTATGAATAGCAGAAACAGGGTTGACGCTAAAACGCACCCTTGCCTGACACGACGGGACACCGGAAATCTATTGGTAACCGGCCCTTGCTTACCCCAGCGGACTTGTGCAAAATTCGCCTCATGTAAATTAATTACAACATTTAGAAGCTCATGTGGCATCCCCATGTTTCTTGAGACCCCCCACAGTTTGCCCCTGGGTACGAGGTCAAATGCTGACTTAAAGTCAACAAAGGCGGCATAGATAGTACCACCACCCAAACTGACTACTTTCCAGTAAATCAGTAGGAACCTAAGGACCTGCTTGATGGTACTTATGCAAGATCTGAATCCAGCCTGCAAGGGCGATAATTTATCCTCAAGCTCTATCCAGCTCTGGATTCTGGCCAGGACCAACCTTGCAACAATTTTTTGTATGGAGTCGATCAGACTGATCGGTCGATAATTCCCCAGAATGGAGCGGTCCCCCTTCTTGTGAATGGGCAAGATCTAGGCTCCTCGCCAAGAGTCCGGGATGCTAGCCCCCTTGGCAATTGCATTTCCCAAAAATACGATGTAGGGGATCCAATTCGTTGGATCGTACTTAAAGAGGTCTGCTGGGATGCAATCCATTCCCGGGGCCTTTACACAAGGAATCTTTTTCAGAGCAGCCTCGACTTCTCTGCAGTCAAATGTTATGGCTTTTATATTAGGCATAGGACCAAGGTCAAAGGGAAGGCGATCGCTATTCAAGTCCAGCCCAGAGAACTCTGACTCAAAATGCTCCACCCAAACCTCAATGGGAACATGGTTTGTAGGAACCTGAGACTGGTGAGTATTTCCCCATTTTACTATATGCCAGAAGTTAGTTAAGTTTTTCTGCTTGCTGGTAACAAGTAGTTCAAACCAGTGTTGAGTGTCACAGCAGTGTTCAACCAAGCTTCCCTGGTGTCATTTTAGACAAATCATAGAGGTAGCAAAAGTAATGTGCCAGGCTCTTAGACCGCTCTCTGTTTCACCATGATGTCACCGCAAGCATCATGACGTGGTCGTCCAAGCTAACATGATATAAGGGGCCCTTTAACCCACAATAGCTTTTCAGGAAGAGGCATCACTTTGTCCCCTTATTGGTACTCCTCATCACAGTCAATACATATTGAGATAGTCCTTCCTCCAGGCAGCCTATCTACAAGAGTTGTGCTACAGTGTGTTTCTTTTTTTAGTCCTTCTATTATGTTGCTGAATGCCCTGTCCTCCCTCTATGATGTCCTGCTGATTCCTGGCTTCCTGGAATAGCCTGTTGGTAAGTACATCTTCAGACTAAGTTTTTTTATTTAGTATATATGCATAAGATGTGTATTAAACATACGTTTTAAAATGTAAAATTATTTAGACCTTTTATACGCAATAAGGTGCAGAGGTGCCGAACAGGCTCATGTCGAGCCTAGGGGGGGAGCTGAGCATTGTGCTGGGTCTGGAAGGCGCCTTTTCTCATTTGGACTCAGTGTGCATTATAAGCATGGAGGTCTGATTAGGTAGGCACCAAGGATTCTCTCTGTATCTCAGTCACAGCGCTGTCTTATTCAAACAAGCATTTGCAATGCAATCGGTCTCGCCTTTGGGACCTTATATGTATTTAGCTATGCAGCACATTAACCTGGGTGCTGAAACATCTACTGTTCTTTAACATGGTGGAAAGTAAGCACTAAACTGTGTGACACGTCAGGTATGGGAACACAGGGAGAGAAATATTGCCTTTCAGTGGGAAATGGTATAGTCCAAAGCTCTGTTTTTAATATAAAATAAGGGCCTTCGATGGTCATATCATTGAAAATACAAGATTTGAAAACAATATTATTGTCTACGGGTGCTCATGGAAGACAATTTCTATGGACTGGAATCTAGAGAATGCTAAACTGATTCTGGTATTTTACTGACCTCTGCTGGTCGTTTTCACTCAAGAAAATTAAATAAAGGCAGTCGCCAGAAAAATTAAAAAAAAAGAAAGCCCCTCAGCAGAAAGAAATTCTGGTATTTTACTGACCTCTACTGGTCCTTTTTTATTAAGACAGTTAAATAGAGGGAGATGAACAGAAAAAAGTCCCTAAGCAGAAGCAGACAAGTCCTAGGGCTGATCTCCAGAGCCCACAAAGTACACACACATATATGTATATACTAATATATAAGTATATACTAAAGTATATACAAGAGGTCTTGAATGCTCGACCTATAAAGACAACCAGGAGGTGAAGAGCTATTTCAATCGAAAAGGAGGAACAAAGAACAAATGTATAGTAATTTTGGGACACACAATTTTGCTTGGTCAGAGATGTCTAGTAATTTTGGGACACACAATTTCTGCTTGGTCAGAGACCAATCTATTACTCCTCAAGGCAGTGCACATACCTGGGAAAAGCAATGTGCAGGCAGCCAGGCTCAGATGCTGAATTAAGACATATGTGCCTATTCACCGGAGTCGGGAATCATTCAGGTTAGTGGTGGTATTGGTTTGGGATACAGTGGTTGGAACATTTTGCATCTCAGAGCAATACCCTACTTCCTCAGTACAGCTTGGACCACTGGTCTCCAAATGTCACGACAGTGGCTGCATTATCGATTCAGGGGCTTTAAGGGTTACTCCATGCTTTTCCCCTGATTCCATTACCACCAAAATTACTAAGAAAAATCCAATAGGAGAATGTAGACGTCCTGATTGTGCCATTTTAGCTGCACAGGCCCTAGCTTCCCTACCTGAGCAGACTGGCGATAGATCAGTATCACCAGCTTGCATGGGGCCCTCCACCTCTTCTGTTTCCAATGGTAATGCACAAACAGCTGCAGAAGTTACATCCAACAGCATGTAAATTGAGCGGACAGCCTTACTAGACCTAGAGTATTTAAGGCAGGTAGCATTAGACATTCAAGCTGTAAGAAAAATGTCTACACTCAGATCATACTCAAAGCCCTGGTCACTTCTTAAAAAATGGTGTACCTCCAAGGTCCTAGAACCCAAAACCTGTCACCAATCCCAAATTTTAGAGTTCCTGATGGATGGGTTTCTAACAGGCCTAGCTCTCGTAGCATTGTCAGGTCAATGGGTTGCTATAAGAGCTTCTAGAGAAACTCCTCAGATATTTAAAAAGTAATTCTGCTGGTAGCACAGCTATTGAATAATTTCAGGCTAAGGAATCCTGTATCCCAACCCCAATGGCAGATGGCATAGTGGGATTTGTCAATAGCATTAAAAGGTTTACAGCGCTTTCCCTTTAAGGCACTGGAATCAGTCAGCGTTTCATGGGTGTCATCTAGAGTGCCGTTCCTAATTGGAGTTACATCGGCCAGAAGACTGGGGGGAGGATTAGTTCACTGATAGTAAATTATTCTTTCTTAAAAATGTTACTCCACCGGGTACTTCACAGGCCAGCCTCAAAGCTTAGGCCTAAGGTTCAAAAGAAATTCCCTCTATCACAATAAATAATGTTACCAGCGTCTAAGACAAAGCCACTTAGTAATGAGATATTTAAAATAACCCTTTAAATATAATTTTAAAGGACAAAAATGTAAGAGAATCAAATTCCTTTTTTGTTTCGCCTGTGGTAATTAACAAATGGTCTAAGGCATGGGTACTCACAAACTTTCTCTCGGGGGCCAAATTTACAGTGTAGTTTGTGGCCGAGGGCCGCACCGGTGGAGGGGGGTCAGTGGGGGAGGGGGAAGGGGCTAGAAAGAAAAAAACTGTGACCATGAAGTTGAACACAGGCCCCTGCAGCTGACACGATCATCCACTGAGCCAACAGACCAGCATACACACACATTACTCTTTCTCTCTCTCTCTCTCTCTCCCTATCTCTCCCTCCCTCTCTCTGTCTCCCTCCTTCTATCTCTCTCTCTCGCTCCCTCCTTCCCTCTCTCTCTGTCTCCCTCCCTCTGTCTCTCTCTGTCTTACCTCTCTTTCTCTCTCTGTCTCCCTCCCTCTCTTTCCTTCCCTCTCTCCGTCTCCCTCCATCTGTCGCCCTCTATCTGTGTCCCACTGTCCATCTCCCTATGTCTCCCTCCCTCCGTCTGCCCTCTGTCTGTCTCCCTCCCTCCCTCTGTCTGTCTCCATCCCTCCCTCTGTCTCCCTCCCTCCCTCCCTCCCTCTGCCTGTCTCCCTCCCTCTGTCTGTCTCCCTCCCTCCCTCTGTCTGTCTCCCTCCCTCTGTCTGTCTGTCTCCCTCCCTCTGTCTGTCTGTCTCCCTCCCTCCCTCTGTCTGTCTCCCTCCCTCTGTCTGTCTGTCTCCCTCCCTCTGTCTGTCTGTCTCCCTCCCTCTGTCTCTGTCGCTGTCTGTCTCTATCGCTGTCTGTCTCTACCTCTATCTGTCTCTGCCTCTATCTGTCTCTGTCTGTCCCTGACTCTGACCCTATCTAGCTCCGTCTGTCCCTGTCTTTATCTGTCTCTATCTCTATCTGTCTCACCTCACCAGGCTCTCAGTCCCTGCTGCCCTCCGTCACCCCACCCGGCTCTCACTCCATGCTCTGCCCTCCCACACCCGGCTCTCACTCCCTGCTCTGCCCTCTATCACCTCACCGGGCTCTCACTCCCTGCTCTGCCCTCCCACCTCACAGGGATCTCACTCCCTGCTGCCCTCCAACCTCTCTCACCTGGGCTCTCACTCCCTGCTCTGCCCTCCCACCTCCCTCACCCGGGCTCTCACTCCCTGCTCTGCCCTCCCACCTCACCCGGCTCTCAGTTTCTGCTGCCCCCCCCCCTCGCTGACACAGCCTCCCAGGCACCCCAGTACTTCACAGGTCTTTAAAAGACCATTTGTTTGTTAATTAGGCTGCTTTGTTCACCTCTTAGCGCCTCTGCAGCTCCACTCTTGACTGTATCGCCCGGGCCCCCACAGAGCAGTGTTTTTGACTCGCACTGCTGCTCCCCGAGGTGTTTGCTGAAGTTAAAAAAAAACACACAGGTGCGATGTGTCTCAAGCTCCGCGGGCCGCCACTGAAGGCTTGCAGGGCCGCTACTGGCCCGCGGACCGTACTTTGAGTACCCCTGGTCTAAGGTATGTGCACGACACTGTGCAGGTGGGTTAGGCAAGCAATATATTTGTTAGCAGATGCAGAACTACTTCAAACAATTCAGGTGAGCTCAACAAGTGCAAGAGATCTGCTGGGCAGCTACCTTGTCCACCCCGAATACTTTTGTTTCACAATATGGTTTGGATTAAAGAGAGAGATAAATGTGTTAATTTTGCGTCTGGAAATCAAAAAGCTGCAATGAAATAATTGTGAGCTTTGAAGTAGAAAACTAAATTTCAAGCATGCATGAATATTGTGGTGCCAATTTTGGATCTTGTATATATCTACAATACGTATTGACCGGGACGAAGAGCACCATAACGCAAGGTAAAGAAGTTTACTGGTAAGTAATTAAATCATAACGTGACCAGTAACACTACAAGAAGTTACAGAAATCGTTCTTTGAGCAAAAAAAAAAAAACGGAAGGGGACAAAATCCAATAATAGGCTTAAAACTAATAATTAAAGTCAAACTCTCATAGCAGCATCTAAAAAGACATCCAGCATCCATCAGAAGGTTAGCATTGATGTAAAAGTTATAAACCTTGCTGACCCACAGATGACCCCTCTGCCATCTGCTACTGTGGCACAGAGCCCCTTGGCTCAGATCCTGGCTGGTTCCTCAGAGGTCTATGTTTGTAGGGCAGCTGGGTTGTGCTGTTTCTGCGGGTGGGGAGACCCAGGAGACAGTGCTGTTGAATGCAGAGAGCACTCAGCAACATCGGGTTGCTAAGGAAAGCAACATCCTCAGAACTGAAAAATTAGGTCATACCCTGCTAAAAGGTCACCTCCACTGAATGGCCTCTCAATGGAGATAGCCCTAATAGGGTCACTTGGAAAGCCATTTTCGGTGTATGACACTCCTGCCCACTGGGAACTGGGCGAGGTATATTAAAATAATTCCACATAAGCCACCAAAGGCACTACATCCGAGGGGGGCATATTGGGAAAAGGACATGGAGGACAGTGCCAAACCCCTGAGCAGTAAAATGATGTATTTATGTGAAATATCCTGTTTGTCCCTCATATGTCGCGTGCAGTAATGCTAAAACCCCCAACAATTAATAAGAACAACATTATGCAGACAGACATGTATAGCTATCTATATAAGTGAAGTAAATGACAGTCTTAAGTAGTCCTTGTGAATGTGTTGAGTTTTTTACTTAGCCCTTTATAAGGTTACTAGGTCTCCCCAATTTCAGCAGAACTGAGGGACAGAGAGGTAAAGTGACTTACTCAGGATCACACGAATTGTTCAAATGGAAAATCTGGGAGTAAAACTTTAGTCTGCTAGTTCCACAGTAGACAATTTAGCCATAATACCACAGTGTCTTTATTGAAGGCATGTACAGGGCCAAACGGGCCTTTCATCTTATCGTAGTCTGGCACGCACACAAATCATTATTGGTGTGATTCTATATGAAGATTTCTTGGATTCTTTTAAGAGACATATGAAAGTACACTCAATCAACTTCCCATAATTCAGTTTTAATTTCTATCAATTAAATGGGATTTGGAGAAGTGTGGCTCACCGATTAGAGCGGCAGACCCTGAGGCAGAGGTCTGGCCCGGGACCAGGGTTCAATTCCCGACACGGCAGGGTCTTGGGCTCAATGTCAACGGACTCGATAATTCTCGCCTAGGTGCCTACTCTAATCATGGGTCCCACTCTGCAACTCTGGACAATAGCTTGCTTAATCTCCACAATGGCCTCGAAAGTGCTAGGATGCCTGGCTTCACCTCGGGGGTGCCCAGTAGAGGGCATCTCACAGGGAAAGCCAGGAAGGGTTCCACAGCGGTATACAGCGCCAGGATGCCGTAAAGGTGACAGTGTGCTTTACAAGTATACATACATACATACACATACACATACATTTGTACTAGAGGGGTATGTAGTTCTAAAGACAGCTGATTAACAACTTTACATATATTCTAAACTATTAAAGCTTTGTGAAATGCTCTTTTTTTTAAAAAATCGTTGGCCTCAGCTCAGAGCCCTACCTACCACACCTCACACCTGTGGTGGTGAATGTTCAGCCTCCACACTCAACAATTTTGCTGGAGGATGTCCTACCTGGGACATTCTATATCAAGAAATCAACACTCGCGGAAAGGCCTAAGGGGTAAACCTTGTTCAAGTAAAGTTAGGAAAATTCCTCTACCTTGTAAAGGGTGGTGTTTCCTTATTCCACCCCACTTCGTAAGTGAAGTTTTAATTGAACTCACCGATAACTTAAAATAACTTTACCGAGAGCTGTGTTGTGGGGAATTAGTTGTGAACAGAGAGTTTTAAACATTTTAGGGCTGCAATAATGGTCAAAACGAAATGGAATTTATATGTATATTTCCAGGGGAAGTTGGGAAGGTCTCACAATAAATCTCACTATTAGGTTGTGACAAAAGGTGGATAGTTCAATTACATTTGAACAAAAGCAGCCGTCAAAACCACATCAACTTGAAGCAGGCTCTGACATTGGCAGACAACCCTCATAGTTACAGACAAGTTGTACTAATGGTGCTGTTCCTCAGACATCCACCAGCAAGACAGGTAGCCATGGTAGGAGAAGGGTGATTGTGTGAGCCTGGGATGTGTCCATTTGAGGCCTGTGGCCTTGCTAAGGAGATTAATTGCATCTCCAGTTAGAGGAGCCTTAGATGGGCAGGCAGCTGCATGGTATCTAAGGCTCTGAGTGGTGGTCTCATAGTTTTGCATCTGGAATCCTGCTCTGTGTCTCTCTGATGCTGGTGCCTACCATTTAGATGCTGCAGAGTTCTCTACTTCCTGCATTATGGACATTCTCCTTTCTTACGCTTGCAGTAGACAGCTTACATAGAATCCTCAAGGGGGCACCATCTATGTGCCTAAAATTGCTTGGACAAGCATATACTTTTCGGAGTGGTGAATGTAGAAAGCATGTACATTTGCCATGTGAATAGAATAGAAATGGAAAATATTTACTTGCAGGGGAATCGTTCAGTATTACTACAGGTGCAGATAAAAGTCAAGCTCCATATTATGAAACAGTTAAACAGGCTGCCATATTTAATGTACACTAGAAAGCTAAATAACCTCAATAATACAACCTGGACTTCACAGTAAGCATGCTGTACCCTCCAGCAACTATACCAGCAAATCTAGACATGGCTGCTATGCCTTAAAAGAGAATACGCTATACCCTCATTGTTTGATTCTCTCCCTGATCAAACCTTGTAATGACCAAGAATGGTTTCCTTTCTGATTTCAGGACTTGAAAATTGTTACAAAGCATATACAGGTATGATACAAATTACGCTGATCGGTATGTGAGTTGAAGGTCCCCCATGTGTGGTTTTGACTGAGTGTATGTTTATTTGTGTTTTTCAGATTATGTCTGTCGGTCCTGAAGAGAATCTCTCAACCTAAGTAGAGATTCGAAACGCGTCAACCCCTTTTTCTTCATTAAATAACCCTCTCTCCTCATTGATTTTGAAACATTCTGTTTTTTGCGACCAACGTTGATTTCAAAATGTTGTAAATATATACAAAAGTGTGTGGTCGTATATACAATAATTTGTCAAATTTGGCACGTCTTCATTTAAATGCATAGGCCTTGTCTAAAATTCGAGCAGATATTCTGCAATAGGCCTTACCCTGTGTAGTTAGCATTTAAAGAGTGGCTTCACTTAGCCGTACTACCTTCATGTGTTGTCAATTGTCTATTGTCTAATTGTTGTCCAATTGTGCCATTGATGTTGTAGTGGGGAATTGTGTTGTGGGTTTGTACCCTGTTGTCTTTGGCCCTGGCTATTATTTAAAAAGCCCTTATAAATTTGGTGTTTATTAGTTGAGTGTTCTGTGAACATTCCTTTTTGCTTGAATTTATTTCCTCGGTTGATTTGTGTGGTCATATACACCTTTGTGTACGGAAAAAGAAAGAAAAAAAAGAAATAAGTCAAAATTAATAAAATAAATAACAAAAAATAAATTTATTTTCATAAACATTCAAGACTGAACTGGTGGTCTTTGGGTTGAGTAAACTTTTTTGCTCGACACCTAAATAAAATAAAAATAATTGCACAGTACTGGCAATTTCTTTGTTCATTAAAAGAGAAGGCTTCAGCACTATTTACCAAGAGCATTTATGACAAAAACAAAAGAGGGTTGCCATTGTTAAGCAATTGGCAAACTGCAATGTGAATTGAGGAACAATGGCTAGACCTTAAAGGGACTTTAAAGCACACAATACAAGGTAATTTTCTGATCTTACACTAATATCCTTTTGAGAAAAAAAGGGAAAAGGTATGCATTGAAATCATATTGGGCTCTGTGCATTGGCCAAAACACGATAAGCTATAATTTCCATTTACATTTTCAAAGCACCTTCTCTCCATATGTATCTAGCCATCATTTTGCCCCATTAGGCTCTCTCTCCTACTCTCTCTCTCTCTTCTCTCCCCATCTCCTAATCTCTGTCCCGTATGCCTCTCTCACACTTTTCCCCACAACCTCTTTCTGTCGCTGCATCTGTGTATCTTCCTATTAATGTCTATTCTGCTCGCTCTCTTACTTTTCCTACACTTTTCTTTCTCTCTTTTTCTTTTCTAGAACCTCCTTTCTCTATCCTCTCTATCTTCTCAGTATTCTTCATTCTCTGCCTTCCTCCGAGGATCTATAAAATTCTTACCAGCCAACGTTCCCACACTCCTCCCTATAAAAACGGTACCCCAAATGTTCACCAAGTATTTGGCATAAGGCACATACTATATTTATTACATTGATTTGATTTGACATATGTACTCATAACAGTAATGTTTTTGCAGTGACCATAAACAGTGCTTAATATGTGCCGGTGGGTCTCACTGGCACTTATTTTCGGGGATCTGCACTTATTTTTCCTCACCAGACCTTCCCCGAGAGCAAGAGAGAGAAAAACACACAAACAGGAAAGGAGGAGAAAAAGAAAGATGGAAAAACTGTCACAAAGGGAGAAAGCAGAAACCTGCAGTAGTGAGACAAAGGGGCATGGAGTATCTTCTGGTAGTCATTTAAAGGGGCATGATGCAGATTCCAGACAAGCAGCCTTGGAGTTCGGCAAACTAACATTTATTAGCACCAATTGTGGGCGTCTGAGTAGAGCTTTGGATACCAGCACTCATTCATTTACAAATTAAGCACAGACCATAAATTAAAGATAAAAGTGAATTTCAAAGGAGTCAAAAAATGCATTTGAAAAACTAGATTGATGTGCCTCCATAATTCAGAGATTTTAGATTACTTGCAGTTAAAAACAAATCTAAAAATATTAATTGACCTTGTGCGGAGCTGTCTAGAGAGGTGGATTATAATATAATTGCAACTCAGCATCATATGCCCATATTATGATTTCTACAATATTCGGTTCAAATAAATGAATCCTCAATGTACTGAATCTGGAAGGGTTATCTAGATATTAAGCCATTTTTGAAAGATAGATAGTCCATTATAGCAGTCCTTTGTAAACTAAAAGGCTATATTTTTTGGGTCATTTCAGATTTACACTCCTAGGGTAATTGCAGCCTCTGCAGCAGGCACATTAACCTAACAAAACTGCCTGGCACTTGCCAACAAAGCAGAGATCTCTGGAGAATATATACAATACCACCAGTTTATATTTCACAACAGAAAACTGCCCCTGGAAAGGTTGAAGGCTGGAACAATGTCAGTCAAATGTAAGTCATATCTGGCTTGTGATAACTCTTCACCAGCCCAGAAGGCTAATCAAAGCACTATGCCATATTGGATTTAAACATTCCCTGAAAGGACATTGCTACTGAAGGGCTGGTAGGTTTAGGCAATGATAACCACTCATGTATGCAGAATAGGCAATGTCTTGAAAGTTGCTGGCTTAAGAAAAACTTGATTCAATGTCCTGAAGAGTTATGCAATCTTTTCACAGAGCAAATGCTTGTTGTTCATAACATGGTAAAGGTGAGACGAGAGTACAGGTAATGTCTATTGATTCTTTGCCTCTCAGCTGTGTCCGAGAAGTAGTGTTAGTATTGTGTCATTAAAAGGTTCGGCAGCCTTGAGAATTGCTATTAAAGTTATTAGTGCCTTGTAAGAAAGAGGCCTGCTGAGACCAGTGTTACCATACTTAATGAGAAGTACTCAGTCTGATCCATTAAAACTGCAGCTGTCAGGCTTATAAGTATTGGTAATTCACCCAAAATTATACCAGCCCTGCTTGGAAGCACTGGTAATTTTCCCTTAAAACTTAGTTTCAGCCTTGCTGAAAAGTGCCCCTACTTGCCCTCTTACCATCAGTGTGCTCTTAACAGATTCAGAAAACTAATGCTGTTGTGGGTGTGGAGAGTCCTTCCGTGATCATATAATCCTTAGCTTCTATGACACTGCTTCGATTTAACCCCTTCCACGCTGATGACGAGCTGGGCTCGTCATGAGGTAGCCTCCTGCTACGCTGATGACGAGCCCAGCTCGTCACGTAACATGCGCTTTTAAAAAACTCAGCGTACGAGCGGAATTCTGCCCGCACGCATGCGGTTAATTGTTCAGTTATCCACTGAGCGCTACATACCACCCTGTTTCTAAGAACTTCATTGACCTGACTCTCAAAGCTGTTTGTGCATGTAAGTTCAACTTACATGTATGTATGTATGTGTGTATATATATATGTACGTATATATGTATGTATGATCTATGCATGTATGCATTTATCTATGTAGGAGATACTTCTATTATGCAAACCTAGCAAAAAGGCCATGAAGTACTATACAGGGTCGAAAAGAAGCTTAAAGAAGCGTAGGAGAGGTAGCTGGTTTGTTCACTGTTAATTCATTATGATGCAATACTTTTTAAAGAGGTACCTCTTCAACTCGTTCCTAAACTGGAACTGCGAGGGCGTGGCCCTGATGGACACAGGGATTTTGTTCCAGTTCATGGAGCACTGAAAGAAAAGTCCTGCTGTGTTTTTTTTTTTTTTACACTTCTATCCCAAGAACCACCAGAGATAATGACCTTCTCTGTAAGATAAGTAGGGGTGCTAGTTGTGATGGATTTCTAAATGATTCCACTGATTTTGAAGATGGTGCGGTCCGGTAAAGAGAGCCAGTGCAGCTCCATCAGGATGAGGGTGATATGATCATATCTTATCAGGCTTTAGATGAGACATGCTGCGGCATGTAGGAAGTTCTACAGTGGTGTCAGTGTAGAGTGTGGGAGGTCATGGAGTGAGACATTACCACCATCCAGATGCAAGAGTACAAATGCTTGAATAGCAGTTCTGAAGTCACTTTCTGGAAGAAACAGTTTCACTTACTTTCTTTGGGAGAAGAGATGGTACCAGGCCATCTCTGTTTTTTAGACAATGTGTTGTAGACGGTGAGGTTGGTGTCCAAAATGAATCCAAGTGACGGCATTCAGTCAAGGTTGGGGTTTGAAGCCTTTAAGGTTTGTGTCATTGAGCCAGATTTGTGCTGATTTTCTTTGTTGCTGTGGGCAACCAACAGGGATTCTTTCTTGGTTTGGTTCCCCATCCAGTAGGCACTGGGCATCCAGGTTTGGATGATGTGCAGGCAGTGATTGAAGCACTGGATGTCTGAAGCAGAGGAGACTTTCAAGTAGACTTGTGTATCATCGGAGTGTTGAAGTTCCAGTAAATTCAGGAGACAAGGGTCATCCTCATCTGTGGTCAAGGGTGCACTGTCTATGATGTGTAAGGTAGTCTCTATGCCTCAGCATAATCTTAAGCCAGACTGGTACTCATGTATATGTAGATGGGTTCATTTACATATGCAAGGCATTCACAAACATCACCCTGCAACAGTAAATCTATTTACTTATACGTATTATCATTCAGGGTGACATAATATTGCTCATGAGTAAATCCTATGATAAGGCAGGGGATGGATGTTTGAGCATTTGGGTGCCAGGAAATGTTTTGAATTCTTTATTTTGTGAATAGTTATAAAAATGTTTCAAACTCATTCCTACCCTGGAATTGGTGGTAAACGTATTCCTTTTAAAGAGAAGGAGAAAGTACCAAGTAAAAAGTAGGAATTAACCTGGAACTCCCCCAGAATATGGGTACCTTATGGGAATGGGTAGCACCAAGAGCAAATATATTTTCCTGATGGAGAAAAAAAACAACCAAATAAGGCAAATCCAAATCCAAGCTCTTCATTATCAAAAAGAAGACCAATTCCTGAGTCAGTACTTTTTGTTTTAACTAGTGCCTATAATTTTCTTCATTATTTTCTTTCCCTGCTGACAGGTGAAAGCTGAGCCCCATATTAATGTAGCTCTGAAAATAATCTTATCTGCTTGCGGGAAGAGTTAACAGAAGCAATAGCATAACTGTAAACAGGCCATGTGCTTTTTTCAAATACATTGTATGCTTTCAAATGTGAATGCAGTTTGTTTGCAGAGAGAGAAAGAGAGGAGGGAAAGAAGGTGGCGGTGAGAGATCAGCGTGAGAGGGAGAGGAGAGAGAAAGAAACTGAATTAATAGAGAGAGAGGGTTAATCAAGTTACATTAGCAATTTTGACCTCCTATATCTACATTCTTTACATTAAAATATTTCTATGTAGGTAATAACTCAATTAAAGCACAAAAATAATTACAAATACATGGATATTAATTACAATTTGTATTGAATGATAAATCTAAACATAATGAGACAATTATAGATAACATTTTAACTTTATTCGAAGTAAACAATGATACACTTTTGGAATATAATATTATACAACATTTAACAGAATAAATAAAACATCACATTTCTAATAACTAATTATTTTATTCACATAGAAATGTAAGATTTCATGTGCATGTTAAAACATAAACAATCAATGTATTTTTAGGTAATTACAATAGGAAAAAATAATAGGTATCTATACACAGTTTTCCATAACTATTATTATAAGTAGTATGTTTTAAAAAAAATAAACTTTTGTTTACAATACTTAACATAAAACAGAGGAAATAAAACAAATGCATTGTCAATTCATAAACATTTTATTAGAGAAAACGCACATGAAATTAACAGATACATATTTAACATAATTAATTTTAAAGAGATTTAGAGACATGTTAGATTCTTTTAAGCATGTTTTCCCAAAAACATATCTTGTACATATTTTAAGTACGTTCATTAAGTAAATATACTCATTAAATATTTTTAAAACATTTTACATTATGTTTCAGGGAGAAGAAATATTTACTTTTTACATTGGGCTGCAATATATTTACATTCTCTTTTTCATTTGATTTGCCTCAATTTTCCAGTCCATTGAAATGTTTCGTTTTCATGTTATTTTTGACAATTTATTAATGAACTGCATGTTTACTTAAAATCTTTACAGTATAAGGTAAAAAACTTGATGAGCGTCCCGTCCCCCCCCCCACCTGTCCCATCCACTCATAAAAGTAAATATCACTTTAAGTTAAAATACTAACATATTAGTACTGTTTAGTTGTCCAAAACAGAGTTCTTTTAAAAGGAGTAGAGTGTAGGTTGCACCAATGTTTCCCAACTGATTAGGGGAGGCACATGAAAGTTCGGTAAAGTCAATTCGTGCACCGAGGGCGGTTGACGATAGATGGATTCCTCGTGGAGCTTAAAACCAGCCCAGGTTAAATGACTGGGGCCGAAGGATTCCAGTTACTTTGCAGACACTACCGTTAAGTGGGAGTCGAGTGCCATTTTTACCTGGTGTATGAATTTCCCAACTCTGGCTATCAAACAGGTCGTGGAGACTGAGAGGCACCAGTCCGAAGCCTCTCTGCAAGTTCTATAGTCCGTGTTCCGTAAAATCGGAAGCAACAAACGATGGCGGTCATTGGCCAACTTTGTGCAGCAACACAGCAAGTGTAGCCAGGATTCTCTGCGGTAGTTGCATAGACGACAGGCTATGGTGCCATCCGTACGGGCCCATTTGGGGATGAAGTCCACGATCCTGAGGGCCAAAAGGCGAAAGTAGAGAATTTTCTTTCTCGCGTAAGTGGATAGTGGGTCTTGCAGGTAAGGTTGGGGTTTACCTGGAATGTATGATTTGTCCAGGGCCTGAGTTAGTAGATTTTGCCGAAGAGATGCAAGGTCAAGCCCAAAGGAAATGGTCTGGACTTGGCGCTTAACAGCTTGAGCCCAGGCTGAAAATGGAATTTCGTGCAGGGGCAAACTCCTTCTCTCGATTTTCAATGCTTCAATAGCTTGTTCTACCTATGAGTGCCAGGGAGAGCCCACCTCATCAAAGATTGATTGTAGGGAGTGCTTTAGGATATGTTCTAGCGCTTTCAATACTCTAATAAAGAATTTTAACAGGTCCCCCAGTAATGCCAGCTCTGGTCGCTTAAGGCCTATTTCTAGCCTTAATCTGTTGTTCCTTGCGTATCTGGGGGCCTGTAACACCATCTTGTAGGCTTTCGCCTGGGCCGCGTTGACCACTTTGTCAAATGCACCGGGGTGGGCTATATGCCCATACGAGATGGGAGGAATCAGTTTTGCCCTGAGCACTGTCAACATTGGTTCTGCTGAGGGACTGTCCAAGTGATGACTTAGGCGCCTAAACGACAGAATGGTTTTGTCAGTTTTTGGTTTAAGCTCCTTCAGGTGTTTAACTGCAGTGGCACTCTCAGAGACCCAGGTGCCCAGATAGTTGTAGGATGGGGCAGTGACAATACGGTGCTCCCCCAGAGTCCATGAAGCTTCTTTTTTGTGGGGGTATTTGCCAAAAATGACGATTTTAGTCTTGCACACGTTGATCTGTAAGTCATTTGCCTTATTATATGAGGTAAAGCTACTTAAGGCTCTTTGGAGCCCCACCCTAGTGTGGTCCATGATCACAGTGTCATCTGCATACTGGAGCGTCCCCAAGACAAGCTTCCCCAAGTTTGGGGGTGCTAAGTTGGCATCTTTCAGAGCTGTCCCCATGTCCGCAGTATACAAGTTAAAAAGCATGGGGGCCAAGACGCACCCCTGCTTAAGGCCAGAGCTGGTGTCAATTCTAGCAGTTGTTAATGTAGGACTTAGCTTCACCTTGACCCAGGTACCCTCATAGAGCGCTTTTATGGCTTTTAGCAGAGCCTGTGGTAGCCCCCAGAAATCAAGTTTTGCCCAGAGCCGGCCTCTGTTCACTCGGTCAAAGGCTGTGGAGTAGTCTATGAAACAGCAGAACAGGGGCGGCTTGTTCCTTGTATTGGCCTTCTTCGCAAGGTAGGAAAGGGCTAAGATGTTGTCGAGAGTGGAGCTATGAGCCCCTAAGCCGGTCTGTGTGGGCGGAAGAATGTCGTTCTTATCCGCCCAGTCCTCCAGATCCCTGAGAAGAAGGCGGGCATATATCTTTGCTTCTATGTCGAGGAGAGCTATAAGCCTGTAATTGGCCGGGTTCGTGTGGTCCCCCTTTTTATGGATAGGGAATAGAATAGAACCTTTCCAGGAGGATGGCAAAATTGCAGTGGCAAAAGAATGGTTGAATAAAGGGGTAAGTCTCGATGCAAAAAAGGCTGCGGCAGTTTTCAGAACCTGGGCCGGAATCCCATTTGGGCCTTGAGTGCCATCAGTTCTAATGGCCTTGATGCACTTTAGTACCTCCGCCTCTGTGAACGTTCCGGGGCAGGTCAAATTTAGGCCTTCTGTCATGGAACTTTCGGATTCGATAATTTCTGCCGCCACCTTGGACCACGCAAGGCTTCCGGTAGTGGGCCGATTTGACTCACAGGTGTACAGCCCCTTGGCATACTGTTCCCACACTTTCCCTGCGACACTGTTTTCCTTTTGCGCTCCTCTGGGGGTCAGACTGTTAATAAAGCGCCAAAGCTTGCTGTTGTCATTTCCTTTAATTAAGGAGAACACGGTCAACCAATTCTGTTCAGTCTGCAGTTTTTTGTGGGCCCAGACTTTCTTTTTATAGTCAGTTCGCAAAGCAGCAATGGAGGGTCTCCCTGACAAATGAGTGCCTTTCTTTTGTGCCCTGATTGCCTTATTAAGAGCACGCTTGCTCTGTGACAGGCACCACGATTTTGCGCGGCGAGGCCCCGAATGGAATTGGCAACTTCTTAAATGGTGGTTATTGCCCAGACATTCCAATAAGTCGGAGGTCAGAGTTTCCCAGAGGTAGATGATGTTCTTAGTATGGACTGGGTTAGGTTCTTCCTCCCTTCTAGCTACATAATCTAGCAGGCTATGACTGAGATTGGTTGACCATTTTATTCTTTTAAGCACTTTATGTTGTTCTTCCCCCGTGGTGGTTCCAATAACTACTTGTGATTCTGCTTGTGCCCGCGCCAGATTGAATGTGGCGCGGAGGGGCCTATGATCGCTTTCCTATCTGTCGTCCACTGTAAAGCTGCAAAGATTGTGGGCTAGCCCTTCGTTGATAAAGATGTAATCTATAGTAGAGACATTGCTAAAGGTCGGGTTGGTGGTCCATTCAGGGTGGGTCTTTTTTTGTATTCTGTGGGTGGAGTGGAGCTTAAAATTAGCGAGAAATTCGGTTAGTTGGGTTGACTTCTTGCTTGATGGTGCCTCCGAGATTAGACCCAGGCCTCTGTGATTGAAGTCGCCCGCGATTATTACATCTTGGTCCTCCCAATTTATTAAAAGATCTTCCAATATCGAAATAAGTGATTCCATGGCCTGGGAGGATTGATACTTAATTGGTTTGAAATAACAATTAATTAGTAGGAGGGGGCGGGAATTTTGACCCGATAACAACCCACTGATTAGGATGGCTTGAAGGTCAGGAGACCCCAAATTTAATTCAGTTGTGTTAATTTTGCACGCATGACTTACATAGATGGAGAGGCCCCCTGACGGGCGACCAAAGATTGTCCTTTTGTCGCTGGTTTAAAATGTTTGTAAAAGCCACCAATGGCGGTCGTTGCCCTTGCCCAGGTTTCCTGAATACACAATATGTCCCCCTGTGCGAGGTATTCAGGTGTAGTTGTGTCGCTAAAGATGTTGCTCAACCCAGCAATGTTCCATGAGATAATGGTTAACTCGCGAACTAAACCCCTGAGTGGATTTGAACAGGCGTTCTTTACATGGCTGTTTATTAGGTTAGCGACACTGTCTCCATGTGGCCTCCGGGTGGGTAACTGGACATTATATCGACTACATAATATCGAATGGACAAAATATCGACGGAAAAATATCGACATTAACAAAATATCGACTATAGGAATATCGTTGAAAAAAATATCGACTGCAAAAATGACCCAAAAATATCGAATACAAAAATATCGACTTAAAAATATCGACTAGACAAAATATCGAAATATAGTGAAAGTAAAAAATATCGAGAAAATGTTAGAAAATATTGATTTTATAAAATAATATATATATAATATATAAATAAATAGTACCAAATGTTTAGGAGCGGGTTGTGGGTTTATAGGGGAATAGGGTGGGAAGTAATTTAATAATAATTAATTAGTTAATATATGTGTGGTAATTGTTTTAATTAGATTTTAATTGGTAATTAATTAATATTAATTAGTTAATTGTTTAATTGATTAATTAGCATATAATTTCATTGATTAATTGATTAATTGATTATTAATAATTAATATTTTTAAAAAAAAATTGTATAGGATTTTCATTGATATATTGGTTATTAATTAATAATAATTAGTGGTTTATTGTATTAAGAATTAGTATATTATTTACATTTATTAATTGCTAACACATTAATTATAATTAGTTAATGATGTAATTAATATATTGCATATCATTTAAATAAATTAATTGGTAATTAATTTATAATAATGACTTAATTACATTAATTGTATACATTTAAATGTAATGTGTTAATTAATGTTGATGTTAATTAATTAATTTGAATTAAACAATATTAATTAATCTAAATTATTATTATAGCTAATGTGATAATATATTTTATAATAGTTTTTTGAAAAATATTTTTTTTTTTATATATTTATGTTTAATGTTGTGTTCATTATTATTTATAGTGTTCTGGCTTAGTTTCATAGTTTTTGTTATAGGTTAATTGTTTAGGGTTCTGGGTAATTTTGGTAGTCGTGAGTAAAGGTGTATTTAGTGGGATTTGGGAAATTTTTAAGTTTGTGGGTAAATGGGTATTTTTGAGGTTGAGGGTCAGTTTTCTGTTCTTGTGTAAAGGGCTATTTGTAGAGTTCAGGGTCAGTTTTCAGTTTGTGGGTAAAGGGGTATTTGTAGGGGTCAGGGTCAGTTTTCAGTTTGTGGGTAAAGGAGTTTTTTGGAGGTTCAGGGTTAGTTTTCAGGTTGTGGGTGTAGGGGTATTTGTAGGGTTCAGGGTCAGTTTTCAGTTTGTGGGTAAAGGGGTATTTGTAGGGTTCAGGGTCAGTTTTCAGTTTGTGGGAAAAGGAGTATTTGTAGGGTTCAGGGTCAGTTTTCAGTTTGTGGGTGAAGGGCTATTTGTAGGGTTCAGGGTCAGTTTTCAGTTTGTGGGTAAAGGGGTATTTGTAGTGTTCAGGGTCAGTTTTCAGTTTGTGGGTAAAGGGGTATTTGTAGGGTTCAGGGTCAGTTTTCAGTTTGTTGGGAAAGGAGTATTTGTAGGGTTCAGGGTCAGTTTTCAGTTTGTGGGTGTAGGGGTATTTGTAGGGGTCAGGGTCAGTTTTCAGTTTGTTGGGAAAGGAGTATTTGTAGGGTTCAGGGTCAGTTTTCAGTTTGTGGGTGTAGGGGTATTTGTAGGGTTCAGGGTCAGTTTTCAGTTTGTGGGTAAAGGGGTATTTGTAGGGTTCAGGGTCAGTTTTCAGTTGGTGGGAAAAGGAGTATTTGTAGGGTTCAGGGTCAGTTTTCAGTTTGTGGGTGAAGGGCTATTTGTAGGGTTCAGGGTCAGTTTTCAGTTTGTGGGTAAAGGGGTATTTGTAGTGTTCAGGGTTAGTTTTCAGTTTGTGGGTAAAGGGGTATTTGTAGGGTTCAGGGTCAGTTTTCAGTTTGTTGGGAAAGGAGTATTTGTAGGGTTCAGGGTCAGTTTTCAGTTTGTGGGTGTAGGGGTATTTGTAGGGTTCAGGGTCAGTTTTCAGTTTGTTGGGAAAGGAGTATTTGTAGGGTTCAGGGTCAGTTTTCAGTTTGTGGTTGTAGGGGTATTTGTAGGGTTCAGGGTCAGTTTTCAGTTTGTGGGTAAAGGGGTATTTGTAGAATTCAGGGTCAGTTTTCAGTTTGTTGGGAAAGGAGTATTTGTAGGGTTCAGGGTCAGTTTTCAGTTTGTTGGGAAAGGAGTATTTGTAGGGTTCAGGGTCAGTTTTCAGTTTGTGGGTAAAGGGGTATTTGTAGGGTTCAGGGTCAGTTTTCAGTTTGTGGGTAAAGGAGTATTTGTAGGGTTCTGGGTCAGTTTTTAGTTTGTGGGTAAAGGGGTATTTGTAGGGTTCAGGGTCAGTTTTCAGTTTGTGGGTAAAGGGGTATTTGTAGGGTTCAGGGTCAGTTTTCAGTTTGTGGGTAAAGGGGTATTTGTAGGGTTCAGGGTCAGTTTTCAGTTTGTTGATAAAGGGGTATTTGTAGGGTTCTGGGTCAGTTTTGGCCTTTAGGGTCAAGGGGTCTTTTTAGTGTTTTGGGACAGTTTTGGGTATTTTAGAGTGCTGATGTATAGTTTAACTTAACAGTGATACATTAAATTTATTACACGAAAATAGATATTATTATAACTTTACATTAGTACACTTTATTTAGATAAAAACAATTTATGTATTAGCATGTTTCCAGACAGTAGCTAGAGTGGAGTTGGAATTCTCATTATTAATTGGTTGGTGTCCAGCACCATCAGTAATATTACCAACACTGGAGTTGGATTAATAAAAATACATTGGTTAGTCTCCACCACATTTTATGGTATTACCTTGAGTGTAGTAGGAATAGTAAAATAATTTTTGCTAGTGTCCTGCAGCTTCTATGATTTTAGATTGACTGGAGTAGTAACAATACATATAAAATTGGTCAGTGTGCAGCACATTTGTATACATTTGTTCATTACTGTGTTTTAATAATAAAAAATTATGCAACATAGATGTTTTCAAATTAGTTTATTAAACAATTTTTAATTTTTTTATTGTGTACTACAATAAAATCAAAAACAAATATAACATCACATTTTTTTTAACTTTTATTATTCACACAATAACATCTTTACATTTATATACATGTGGTCAATGTAAACAATAATTTGGATTACTAGATTCTTTCAGTAAATTTTACATATTCCCATCAGTCATTTACAATTTAAAGTATTTATATAGAAATACATTAAACAATGATTTGTTATATATTTCTTACATTAATATTTAATAATGTTAATATTAAATATTAATATAATAAAATATATAATACATATTTCTTTTTAACAAGTAACATGACTATTATTACATTTCTTAGGATAAATTGAAATACCAAAATAAATTTTCTTGGTGTATATTTCACACAATGTTGTTTTTACATAAAACATATAAATCGCTTTGGTTGTAAAGTTTATAATTGTATAGGGAAACAATATGTTTAATTATAATATCTGGTATTTATCAAATATTAGTAAAGCAATTATATAATTTTGTTATAATTAGAAATAATTATATTATCTTTTTTTACTAATTAATAAAAATAATAATTATTTTAATAATTATTATTATTATTAATTAATAAACATAAACATTCATTGATTATTAACAAAAATATATATATTCACAGATAAAATAGAGACTTTTTTCAGGCCATTCTTTATATACTAAATGGTTCTACTTGTTATATTAATAACAATAAATAAGTTATATTATTTATCATTATTAATTATTCCCATAAACATTTATAATGTTTTATAAAAATTATACACAAAATTATTCATATAAATATACAGAATAACTAAATATTTACATCTTTTATTCAAAGTTTTACATAATTATTTTATATTATTAATATATAATACATATTATATATTAATTTATATTAAATATATTATTTTTTGTTAATAAAGGAAAATTGTCATGAGTATAGTGTATTAATTTGTTACATTATACATGTGTATGTATTATATATTTTTTATTTCACATTGTTTATTCTATTATCCTTTTACACAAATGGGTTAAGGGGACTACTTTTTTACCGCGTAAGGTTATTGCGCTCCATTCAGGACTGGAGAAGCTCGCGGTTGGGAGTTGCTTCGCGTGGAGAGAGGTAAGGTTATTTTTTAATACAAATTATAAGTAAGTGGTCATGTTTGAGGGTGTAATCAAACTCTGTAGTGTTCTTTTGGTGTATGTATTATTAGTTTAAGTAGCGTTTGGGTGAAAAGTCTGCGTTATAGATGTGTCATGCTTTTTTTCCTTCAAGTCTAATTTTAAGTGTTCGGAAATGTCTTCTTACATGGTTAATGTTAATTGTTAGTATATTTACAAATGTGAAGGGGGTATTTGTGGGTGGCTTTCGTTATGTATGTTATTTTACAGGTTTCGGTTTCTCGCATGAAAACTACATGGAAGGAAGCGTGTTTTTTAACGGAGAAACAAATGTTTAAGTTATTATGCTTATATTTTGACTTTTATCTCCTATTTTTCGTGTTTGCCTGGAGCGGTTTTTTCACTTTTTAAACATTTTTCGGGTTTTTTGGAGGGTTTCGAATCGGATTGATACTTTGATATGCGTGACCGTTTTTTTAAAATTGTGTGTATATAACTTTAAATCCTAACGTGTACACACTACTGTTTTCGGGATTTCCTGGAGCGTTTTTTTACGTTTTACAATTTATTTTCGGGTTTTTGAGGGTTTCCCATATTGGAATTGTAAGATATTGGATTGGATTGTATGGATTGATTTTTCCTTGATTGCGTCTCTCAATTCCAAAAATTGTAAATATTTATTTTACAATTTTGATTGGGTGGGAAATGTCGATTTCTAATGTTATGTGTATGTTATAAAAAATTATAAACATTGCATATTTGTTACGAATTTTTTTACATATTTTTTAAAATTTTGTCAAACCAATATGTTTTATTTATAATTCATTATATATGTTTATGACATGTGATTTTTATTAGTATTGTAAGAAGACATTCGTATATTTACTTGACATTTTTATAGAAGACTTTTTGCTATTATTGCCAGGTATTCTAAACCTCTAGTTGTAGGGTATAATGTGACTTGACTTTGAAGTAGTCGGAACATTTGTTGGGTTTGTTTAGTGAGTTTGGGCCCTATTTGTGACACTGATTGTTCCATTCTTAGTTCCTGATAGCTTTGTTCTTTTTTCAAAGCTTCAAGAAGGTTGTGGAATGTGGGTTTGCCTCTGTTTGTAGTTGCTTGGAAAGCATTATGCCACCCTTCAACACTGTTGTTGGTTTTCGCCTCTTGGTTTAAAGTACTGAGATAGACATTCCACCAAGGGATTTGGAATTTGGGCTGGCGTCGATGTCCTGATCTGTGCAACCTTCCCACCCAAGTGTCTTCAAAATAGTCTAGCAATGGTGTTAGCTTATCCTCATTCCTCTTATAATATGCGCTGTCAATTAATAAATTGTAATGTTCAGCAACATCTGTAACAGGGACGTAGGCCAGGGCTATTAACTTTTTAACTTGATAGGCAAAGGTGCTATCTGTAGAGTATAGTACACTTAAAGTAGATTTTTGGAGATGCCTCCATATACTCTGATTAAAATGATAATAGCAACCCTGGATTGCTGTGTGGGGAAATGTTCTCAAAATGCTATTTATCATAGCTAATTCGAAATCAATAATTATTTTTTCGGGAAAATAATTATTGATTTCCGTTTTGAGAACATTTAAAATTTCGGTGTAGGTTGTTTGCTGTTTGTTGGGTAGCAAACAGTAAATGAAAGGTATGTTAGAATGATGGTATAAACCGTGGATGGAATACAGTTGGTAAAAAGGTTTTGGGCAGGGTTTAAATGTTCCATCCATCATCCATTGGGGACACTGTTGGATTTTTCGTAAATTACTTGCAGTTGCAAACATAATTATTCTGTTTGTACTGCTTTCATTATCAAAAAGAATAAATTTATCTTTATTGTGTGTGATGGCCATTTCGGGTGAAATAATAATTTCTTCAAAACAAGTTGGGTTGGGTTGGGTTGTGCTAGTGAGTCGTTTGGTGCGTGCAATTGTGCGTTTCAGGGAATCAATAGAGGGTAGTTGCCCTGAAGCATGGTTAGGGATTTTTACCAGTTCTTCTTTAAGTATTTGGGTGGTGGGTTTGTCACTTTGTGTGCTAGCACTTTTAATACTTTCTAAGGCATCTCTAATTTCAATTTCGGTGACATTTGGGGGATGATTATGTTCTCTAGTAAATAGCACATTAGTTTCCTCGGTAGTGGCCCTCCCATAACATTTGTTGGAGTAATATTGTGTACACTTCCAAAAAACCTTTCTACCACTTTGTCTCTCCTGATTATACACATAACCCATGTAGCATAATAGCAATTTATTTTTCTGAGACATGACAAATTCTGCACCTTCAGTCATTTTGATTTACTTGTTCTAGGAAAGAGTAGAAAGAAACAAAATCAGTACACATTTTTTTACTTATGTGGTGCTAACATCATTAGTGATGCATTTATACTTACAGTTAATCAAAGTAGTAGTCACAGAAGCAGAAATGTCTTTTGAATGATGTTCTTGTATGTATGTCTTTATTTGCTGTTGGTATGAAAATATAGAAAAACAACGTTAATGTTTATATATAACAAACGTATTTCCTACTCAAAAGCAGTTGTCATTTTTGTCTACTAGTGCATTTGATGTAAACATTACATATACTTACTTGTTTAAATAGTAGAATAGTAGTAATTGCTGGAGTTCATCAATTTAGTACAGGTATGATCTGTAGAGTAGATAGAAGAAATAAAAGCAAAATAATATAATTTTAATACTGAACCGTTTGGAAATGTAACAGATTTAAACGTATACTAACTTCTAAATATGTCGTTTTCTTTGTTGTAGGTAGAATAGCTGTATGATGTATTCAGAATATCTGTAGAGGAAATATAACATAGATAAGATGTTGTTAAGAACATAGACTGTGTTATTTTCGGCAGTTTTAGAGAAATGATAAATATACTTACATTTTTTACAAGGCGATTCTTCTATATTGGTATATTTTGTGTAGGATGTTTTCATATGATATGTAGAATAGATGTATGATGTTTTCAGAATATCTGTAGAGGCAATTTAAAATAAATAACATGGTGTTAAGAATATAGTTAGCGTTTTTTGTGCCCACATTTTAGCAAATAACAATTATACTTACATTTTTCTGAAGGGTATTTTTGTGTTTTGCTATAGTTGATCTTGGATCTTTCAAATGATCTATAGGGAAGATGTAAAAAGCAAGATATGTTGTTTAAAAATGTGCATTAATGAAATTGGCCGTTTTATAACAAACACATCTATACTTACATGTGTAATTAGGTTAGTTTTATCGTTTTTGCTGTAGAAATAGCACCATTTCTGTCTATCTGTAAATATAATGTCAATGAAAAATAAATACTCTTGTAAATTAGTGTTTAAACAAAGCAGTTGGTGTGTAACAGAGAATTATTATATACTTACTATCTGATTTTGCACATGAAGAAATATGACCATGTAATAGGAATTGTGTTGGAGTAGTTTCTATCAGAAAAGTAGGAAGACATGAAAATAAAATAAGTCTAAGAGTTAGGAGATGTAAGGAAAATAGTGCACTTCTAATGTAGTTTTCTACTAAAATGCTGTGTTACTTACTTGATTAATTAGCTAGTAAGCTGGATCTTTAAAGATGTTTATTCTGCAACAAAATCTTCAAAGTGTTGGCATCTACTTTCCAGATAGGTAGCAGCAACAAATGGTAGAATGCATGTAGCCCTTTTATAGTATATGTGTTATGTGTGCTTTGATTTGATTGGTTGTAGGATGTAAGGAAGCATAGTATAGGCTAGTTTGAATTTTTTAAAGTTAATTGGAGTGTTTGTTGATGTGAGAATGGTGGTATGTGGTTGTTCCCGCATTAAAGCAGGTTCGTGTTTAAATGAAATATATTTATATGTGAAAATAAGTAATGAAAATGTTATTTAAATGCAAAGAATAATAGAAAATGATAAAATGCATGTAATAGAATGTATAGTAAATGTGGATTAATAGTAATTTTATGTAAGAAACAGGTATTATATGTGAAAAGTTTTTTTTACTGAGAAATGACTTTTATTGATGATAAAGATGGTATTTTAGAAAGAAAAGTGTGCAAACATGAACTCGATATTATTTTTTTAACGATATTGTGGTAGTCTATATTTTTGTAGTCGATATTTTTGTAGTGTTAGGGCTAATTTCATGTCCAACGATATAATTGTAGTCGATATTTTTTTAAGCGATATTTATGTATTCGATATAGTTAGTACTCGATATTTTTTACTCGATATTTTTGTAGTTTGTGTAATAAGTATAGTAAGTCGATATGTTTGTTGTCGATAATTTGTCAACGATATTTTGGTAAGTCGATAATGTGTCCGTCGATAATATTTCAGTGATCCCTCCGGGTGATCTAATGTCTGGTGAGGCCGCTGCACACTCCTTTGCGAGTCGTTTTGCTGAATTTTGATCTTTAGCGGGGTTTTTGCCCGCCCTGATTTCGCCCCTATATCTGGGCAGGTGTGCCTTATGCCTTTGAGGACGGATGTCGGTTCGTGGTGTCCTGTTGCGGCAACAGGACGTGTGGATATTTCAGTATCCTTGGCGCAACGACTACAATGCCCCATTCAGCGAACAGTGTTGCTTCCTTAAGGACGGCCTGTTGGGCTTGCTGGCTCACAAGTCCAATTATGGTGGAGTCGTCGTGGGTGTCTGTCTCCAGTCTCTTGAATATCACCCACTCAATATTTTCTGAGGTGATTTGTGCCAGCGAGGCAATGTGGCCAAAGAGGCGGACAATATTAGACCTGTTCAAGATGTCAAAGGAGCCTTTAGCTGTGTACCTTGGGGTCAGCTGCAGCTCGTAGGTGGATTGTTTATTTTTTTGTGCGATGGAGCACCATCTCACCCCTTCTCCCGGGAGCTTTGGCCTCTGGTTACTTAAATTTGAAGGGTTTTTGTGAGTGGATTCTGGCTGCTGCCCATTAGGCCCCATGCTTGATTGACCTTTAACATGCGCAAATCCTTGCCACTCCCCCTGGTCTGGTGTCAAATTTAGGTAATTTTTGATTGTGACTCCTGGTTGCTGATTCCCTTGCCCCTCAGTTGGTAGACCTACCACTCTAGGCCGTTCTGGCTGTACGCCCTGTTGTAATTTAGGATTTGTTGCAGTCTCATGTTGAAAAACCCAACCGGAAGGGCTGGGGGCACTTAATGGTGCTGCGACAGACACCTGTGTAGGCCTTTGTAGGAGATCCTCATTGATTTGACCCTCCATGACAGGGATTTGTTGACTTTGGGCCTCACCACAAACAAGGGGTGCGTCACATGACTTGCCAATTTTAGATACCTGCTTGGGTATGAAAATGGGAAAGAGTGGTTTGGGGATACATTTAGTTTCAGTGACGCCCTGGATTGATACCACCAATGCTATGTTTCTACTTCTAGCTTTGGACTTCTTAAGTTGTTTTTTAAGTCTTTTTTTGGCTCTCCTTGATAACGGAGCTGTGGCGCTTACTAATGCTCCTTCGACCCTTTCCACCTGAGAGGTAATAACAGACAGGTCGTCACTTACGGTCTCGAGATCCGAGACCTCGGGGTCACCATTCCCTTTATCAGCCAAAGTAAAGTTAATGCGGGGGCCTACTAGGGGTTCCTTTGTGGCACTGTTGCCCGCTGTGCTAAGGGATGCTGTTTCGGCATGCTCTGTCATCAGTACTGGTAGCTTTTGTGCGGCTTGTTCTTGCGTGTTTGTGTCGCCCTGACCCTTGGCTAGTGCAAGCATTTCTTTTAGGACTTCGGGTAGACTTGCCCATTTATCAATTAAGGCATCACAGGAATTGGTGCTGGCGACATGAGCTTGTTGGGCGTTAAGTTGGGCTTCCAGCTTTGCCAGCTTGTCATCTTGGCATGCCAAATGCTGGGCTATCAACTGCAAAAGATCGATTTGGAGTTCCATCTTTGCGGACTGCCATAGCAGTGCCCTAGCCATTGTGTCCTGGACTTCTCTTATTGCTGACAAGTTAAGGTCTTTAAAAGTGGGTTCTTCAATTGGGTCGGTTAGATCTTGGTGATGAGTTAAGCTCAGCGGACTCCATCCCTCCGTTTGTACAGTTCTCGAGACATTAGCTCTTCCTAAGTTAATAGGTGTGGTTTCAAGTGTACGTTCAATAGTTTGTTCCAATTTTAATAAGAACGAGGTTGTTGGAACCTCCGTACCCTGGGGGATTGGCCTCTGTGTTTCCCTAGATGTCACAGTTGCATTCAGACCCTTGCCTGTGCTCTTTGGGGAGGAGGATGCGACAGCCTCGCTTGACCTCCCAGTATCTAAGTCCGCGTTCACCCCCTGAGTTGGCCTGTCATGAATGACGGCAGTGATCCTAATCGGGCTCTTTGTCCTGGCATCAAGCTGAAAGCGAGCTTCAAGGCTCCCAGGTAACTCGAAGTTAGCAGACTCACAGGAGTGAGAGTCCCTGAGGGCCAGGTGAATCTTTGGGATCCCGGTATGGCACTGTTCACAGGATCTTGTGATGTTTCTTCCAAAGGTGAGGGGCAGTTTGAGGCCTGAAAGAATTGAGTGATGAGGCCTTGGGGGAGGGTATTGCCAGTACCAGTGACCAGGTCCTGGGATTTTTGAGTACTTATACTTCTGGTTACCCTTCTTTGTGCTAAGCTCTCAGGGTTCACTTCCACCTCATCCTCCGTGCAGGGTTTAATCTTCCTCAGCGTCATCTCTTTTTGCGCCGTTTGCTGGGGCTAGGCTTGTTTGTGCCTGTTCGTGCTGTTCGTGCGGGGGGAGGAGGTACTAGTACTAGTACTAATGTAAGCCCTGTATTGAGCTGTGTTTTTTTTGTATTGTTGTTTGTTTTGAGGGCAAGGAGGGGGGGGAGGGAGGGGTAAGCAAGCGGTGTGCGCAAGGGAGGCCGCAAGCTGGAGACCTAGTCTAACAGCCCCTCAGGCCGCACCCTCGGGCTCTTACTTAGCGGCGGCCTCTAACGGCTGCCGCGCTTGCCTCCACCTCTTACCTCTTGTCTCCCATGTCGACAGCTGCTCTTGACGCTCTGTGATGCTCCGCGCCAGGTGCTCAAGGTGCTCCGGATGCTATTCGGTAGGCGATGGAAGACCTCCACTAGGTGAATTGATTCGGCTGGGCTATGAGCGGACACAAATCTCCGGACTTCAGGTCGTGGTCGTGGTCGTGGGCGTCAGCGTGGTGCTCTGACGGGGCTCTGACTCTGACTCTGACTCTGACTCTGGCTCTCTGGCTTCTGGGCACAGGGAACCAGGCTCTTTAGTCTTGTGGCTTACAAAGGAGCAGGCTCGTGGCGGCATAGGCGTAGGTGTAGGCAGAGACAGTGGCAGCGGAGGGCTATTGTCACAACACTCAGCCCTCAGCCCAGCTCAGACAGCTCAAGAAGCACTCGCACCTACACCCTACTCTTGCCTGCATGCCACGTCGTCGCCGCACCCGCGCCCGCCCCTCACTCACTCACTGCTGGTGAAGCACGTCCTGTTTTTTTCCAGGTCCTGTTGAAATTCTGAAGCAGTTTTTACTCCTCGCTGTAATGCTGTAATGCTATATCAGCGGGATGTGGGTACTGAGAGGTCTGCTGCCAGTAGTAATATCGTCTGCGTCTGCTTCTGCTCGAGGGGGTGAGTTTATGGCTCCCTGGAAGGCAACTTATGGGTTGAGGCTTGTAGCTCCTGTCACTCTGCAATCGCGGCACATTCGCGGCGATTCGCGGTACGTTCAATGAGCTAGGTAGGTGTGAAGCACTTGAGGGGCCTGGCCGCACACCACCGCACACCACCGCGTCTATCCCCGGGGCTACCCCCTGCAGTTACCGTGCCGCGTCCCGCCCTGTCCTGCCCGAAGTCCGTGGCTGGGGGGGGGGGGTCTCCGTAGTTGCAAAGGGCAGGAGTAGGGGTCGTCAGCGGTTTTCGGCAAGCTGTGGCAAAGGTTGTCAGCGGCTGTCAGCGGCCCGGACGTCTTCGCGTCTTCCTTCCCGCTTGGTGTCCGATGCTCGCAGCAATCCTTTTCATGTTATTGTCAGGCGCACATTGAGGACAGTGCCTGTAGAATCCTATTTGACCAGATCAAGTAAGAAAACAAAATTCTAATATTGTAGGTTGGCTAGATTTTCTTTGGGATATTGTAGTGTAATATGTTAATGTGGAAGATATTGGTTATCATTTTTAGATACAGCTGAGTGTGAGTTTGTGGATTTAGTGTTGGCTGAATTTTGGGATGTCTAGTTGTTAATTTGTGTTATTGTGACCTAAGTGAGTAGGTTTTGAGTTACATTAGTACTTTTTTTATATATTCAGTTTAATTTAAGGTGTTTGTTTAGGGGGAATTGGTATTGTTTTGCTTTACAGCTCAAGAAGAGTTGTGCTCCTTGAGATCCCCTCCCAGTATACTGTGTCATCTGTGTTTGGGGCGTATATTTTAGCTACCAGTATAGTTTTGTCACCCCTCCTCAAGTGTGTTATTAGCAGCCTACCTTCTTCGTCATGCTGTTGGTTTTCAATGGTTATCTTTGAATTTCTGTTTACCAGTGTGAGAAACTCCTTGCTCCTTCCCTATTGCTGGTGAGCATGCTACCCCTCCTATCCATCTTGCCCTAAGTTTGGCCGAATCTTCAGTGAAAAGTTTGGTTTCTTGTAGTAATATGACATCCCCTTTGTTCTTCGCTAAGTAGTCTAGTACCTTTTTTCTCTTGACAGGGTGGTTTAGGCCCTTTACGTTGAGGGAAACTATCTTCAGGTCTGCTATTAAGGCTGTGTTGTTATTATGCTGAGTAGCTGTATTGTTATTATGTATCATGGCTTACCGTGTGTGGGCCTCGCCTTCCTTCTCTCCCCCCTCCCTCCATGTGTTTCCCTTGTTTTGGATTCGGTATTAAGCTGGAAGCAGAGATGCATGGACTCTTTGGTCTTAGTGGAGAGTGTCAAAGTAGTTGACCTAGCTAACCAAATCGCACCGGACGGACTACACAAAGACACCACACGGACACTGACATGGACAAAACAGTATAGACATACAGTACTAACAGGACAAACTCCCCCCTTCCCACCCTCCCTTCCCCCCTCTTGCACTAAACCATCGTATTGTAGACGTGCGACGGCAAGATCCCCCCGCCCCGCCCCCCTCCCTGGGATATATGTACTAGTTCGCTAAGGTGGTATAAATTTTACTTTGGACTGTGCTTCTAGTTTTAAGTACTTAATTGTCTAATTAGCGGGCTCTTCCCTCTGCCCTCTTTGGTGTATGTAGAAAGGATATCAGGAAGTCTTTTAGTCTCTCGTGGTACTGTTTCTCCCCCTTGTCCGCTGGGTTAAGGCACTCCTCCTTTTGACTATATTAGTCTCTTTGTTATGTCTGGATTTCGATAGGGGCTGCTCGGGCATGTTCAATGAGGTAGATCTTGTTGTCATAGGGTATCTTTTTTGTTCATAATTTCTTGGTGTGCTCATTTTATTAGTTCTCTGGTTAGAGCCCCTGTGTTTAGCCTCTAGGAGTTACTATGAGGTAGATTTGGTATGTCTGAGGTAGAACGGTTTGACCGTAGATAAATTGTTGATTCAGGCTGATTTTTCTGATGTGTTTGGCCACTTTCTTGTTGTGGTTGGAGCCTTTATTCCACTCGTAGCTCCGGTGAAGCTCTTCTCTTGCTTGACAACGAGCTCGCTGTTTCCATTTCCTGGTGGGTTGGGCCATTTAGGTATCTGGACAAATCTCTGGGATTTTCGGAGAAGTGTGTTCTCCCTTTGTCAGTAATTTTGAACCTTGTAGGACCCATGAAGGAGAAGAGGATGTTCTCCTTCCTTAGCTTTTCTCTCTGAGCCAGGAAGCCTTTTCTTGTGTGCACCATAGATTTTGAGTAGTCCTGTGTGAGTATTATCTTGTGGCCGTTCCATTGCAGATTTTGGCTTTTTCTTGCTACTCCGAAGATGGCTTCTGTATGATGTGTCCTTAGTGGTTTACAGATTATTGGCCTCGGACCAGTTCTGTTCGTGGTTTTGAATGCCGGTACCCTTTATGCCTTGTCTAGTTCAAAGGGGTTATCAAACTTGAGAATCGTGAGCTTCGGGATTAGATCCTGGATGAGAGTCAGGCACGAGCCTATTTTATCTTCTTCTCCCTCTGGTACACCTAGAATCCTTATGTTTCCTTTTCTATTATGGTCGTCTAGCTCTGCTGTGTGTTTTAGGAGTTTTTCTGTAGTCCTTGTTAGTGCTATGACAGCCTGGTTTGTGTGGAGGTCTCCGTCTTCTATATCACTGACCCTTTGCTCCACTACAGATAGCCTGTTGTTTGCTGCGTGTATATCAGCTTTGCGGCGGCCAGTTCAAGCTGAATTGCATCCGTGGTTTGCTTAGTTGATCTGGCCCGGTCGTGGCCTTCTGCTAGTTTTTTGAGTATCATGTCCAGTGTGCTATTGATGTCTGGTTTGTGTTTGATGGGAGATTCAGTGTGTGCCTCTGGTTTGGTTTTCTTTGGCTGTTGCACAATCTTCCCCTCATTACCCGCCATGATTACGAGCCCGCGTTTCTGTTGTAGGAGCTCAAATCTTCTACTTTGTTCTGGGTTATGGGCTGGTGAACGAGCGTTTGTGATTGCTCTGCACGTGTGGTACTGGGCTTGGTTTTGGGTGTTTGCTGTGCAGGGTTTTCCTGCTGCTTCGGTATCTTCCGTTTGGGCCCGAGTGGGGTCCCTTATGCGGTTGTGGGGATCTTGTTTCCAGCTCTTACTGCTGCCACTTTTTTTTATATAGCTAGCGGTTAGTGTTCAGCCTGTAGTGTGGTTCTCCCGCCTTTGTCTGTGTTAAGGGCCCAATTGGTTGTGCTTTGATCCCTGCAGCTGGGTAGGTCTGGGTGTCAACCCCGTGAGATGTCACCCCCGTGAGATGTGTCCTCACTTTACCTTGGGTCACCTCTGCGTAGTACTTTGTGCCCCCTCTCTTTTGGGCATGTATGTATTTTCCAAATGATATGACAATACTGGCAGGAGAATTCAACCTACCACTAGACTACACCCTAGACAGACAGTCGCTGTCCCACGCCCTGCCCCAGCCTCACACAACAGAATATATGCAATAGATTTAACCTGAAAGACCCATGATGACTCTAACCTCCCGACACCAGAGACTACATTTTCTACTCAACCCCGCATAACTCCTATAGTAGAATAGACTACATTCTCATCTCAGGCTCACACACATACTTAATAGAGCACACGGATTTAGCGCCAAGAACAATTTCAGACCGCTCGTGCATTAGCCTACAACTAGCAGGGCGCCACAACGAAAACCCCACCCGCAGATGGCGTTTCAACAATGTAGTCATGATAAGACAAGAAGATAAAAATAGAATAGAGCAAGCCATCAAGGACTACATTATGGACAATGATACATCAGACATAGATCCCAAATCCCTATGGAACTCACTCAAAGCGTCAGTTAGAGGGACACTTAAAGATATCAAAGCCAGACAAAACAAGGAAGCACCTAGATCAATTAGAAGGAGACATTAAGTGCCTAGACACAACACACACCAGTGACACCAAGAATCCCAACTCCCTAAATGAGCTCACAGGAAAAAAGTATGAATTCAACAAAATCCTGAGTGAACAAGCAGGTCTGTGGATAACAAAATACAAACAAATCAACCTATGCGAGGCAAACAAGGCAGGAAAAACCCTAGCGTCATACCTTAAGCGCAAACAGAGACAACACACCATCTCATCCATTACAGACTCAAGCAACAACACACACATCCACCACAAAGACATACTACGCACGTTCAGGGACTTCAACCAAGATCTTTTCAAAAGAGACGAGACCCTAGACCAGGAGGGATGCAATGCATACCTAGACAGACTAAACCTGCCCAAGATTTCAAACGAGGAGCCCTTGTCGCTAGGACAAGAAATAAAAGCTAAGGAAATAGAAATGACGGTCAAGTCCCTTAAGAACAACAAAGCTCCAGGACCAGACCGATATACTGCCTCCTTCTATAAAACCTTCCAAATCCATCTACTCCCAATCATGAAAAAAGTCTTTAACCACTGCGAGAAAGGGATCACTGACATAATATCGACAGACAGAATATCGACATACATAATTATCGACACAAAAATATCGACATCAAAAATATCGGAGTTATATCTTTACAAAGGTAAGTACAAAAATATCGAAAAAAAATATCGTAGTACAAAAATATCGAAGTTAAAAATATAGTTTTTATAAATGTATTAATAATAATGTAAAATGAATTTTAAAATACATAAAAATTAACAAATATTAAATAAAAAAATTAAAACATATTTAAAAAAATATATACATTTAAAATAAATTAAAAACTCTACATATAAATTAATATATATAATTACTTCACATATTGCAACAGTAGGAAAAGCGTTGGATAGCGTAGGGGTAAAAATTACTATTCCCACTCCAGAGGGTGCAACAGTAGGGAAAGCGTTGGATAGCGTAGAGGTAAAAATTACTATTCCCACTCCAGAGGGTGCAACAGTAAGGAAAGCGTTGGATAGCGTAGGGGTAAAAATTACTATTCCCACTCCAGAGGGTGCAACAGTAGGGAAAGCGTTGGATAGCGTAGGGGTAAAAATTACTATTCCCACTCCAGAGGGTGCAACAGTAAGGAAAGCGTTGGATAGCGTAGGGATAAAAATTACTATTCCCACTCCAGAGGGTGCAACAGTAGGGAAAAAGTTGGATAGCGTAGGGGTAAAAATTACTATTCCCACTCCAAATGGTGCAATAGTAGGGAAAGCGTTGGATAGCGTAGGGGTAAAAATTACTATTCCCACTCCAGAGGGTGCAACAGTAGGGAAAAAGTTGGATAGCGTAGGGGTAAAAATTACTATTCCCACTCCAAATGGTGCAATAGTAGGGAAAGCGTTGGATAGCGTAGGGGTAAAAATTACTATTCCCACTCCAGAGGGTGCAACAGTAGGGAAAGCGTTGGATAGCGTAGGGGTAAAAATTACTATTCCCACTCCACAGGGTGCAACAGTAGGGAAAGCGTTGGATAGCGTAGGGGTAAAAATTACTATTCGCACTCCAGAGGGTGCAACAGTAGGGAAAGCGTTGGATAGCGTAGGGGTAAAAATTACTATTCCCACTCCAAAGGGTGCAACAGTAGGGAAAGCGTTGGATAGCGTAGGGGTAAAAATAACTATTCCCACTCCAGAGGGTGCAACAGTAGGGAAAGCATTGGATAGCATAGAGGTAAAAATTACTATTCCCACTCCAGAGTATGCAACATTAGGGAAAGCGTTGGATAGCATAGGGGTAAAATTACTATTCCTACTCCAGAGAGTGCAACAGTAGGGAAAGCGTTGGATAGTGTAGGGGTAAAAATTACTATTCCCACTCCAGAGGGTGCAACAGTAGGGAAAGCGTTGGATAGCGTAGGGGTTAAAATTAGTATTCCCACTCCAGAGGGTGTAACAGTAGGGAAAGCGTTGGATAGGGTAGAGGTAAAAATTACTATTCCCACTCCAGAGGGTACAACAGTAGGGAAAGCGTTGGATAGCATAGGGGTAAAAATGACTATTCCCACTCTAGAGGGTGCTACAGTAGGCAAAGCTTTGGATAGCATAGGGGTAAAAATTACTATTCCCACTCCCGAGGGTGCAACAGTAGGGAAAGCGTTGGATAGCGTAGGGGTAAAAATTACTATTCCCACTCCCAAGGGTGCAGCAGTAGGGAAAGCGTTGGATAGCGTAGGGGTAAAAAATACTATTCCCACTCCAGAGGGTGCAACAGTAGGGAAAGCGTTGGATAGCGTAGGGGTTAAAATTAGTATTCCCACTCCATAGGGTGTAACAGTATGGAAAGCGCTGGATAGCGTAGGGGTAAAAATTACTATTCCCACTCCAGATAGTGCAACAGTAGGGAAAGCGTTGGATAGCATAGGGGTAAAAATTACTATTCCCACTCCCAAGGGTGCAACAGTAAGAAAAGCGTTGGATAGCGTAGGGGTAAAAATTACTATTCCCACTCCAGAGGGTGCAACAGTAGGGAAAGCGTTGGATAGCGTAGGGGTAAAAATTACTATTCCCACTCCAAAGGTTGCAACAGTAAGGAAAGCGTTGGATAGCATGGGGGTAAAAATTACTACCCCACACTACTCCCCCTTTAACACACAACATACTACACATACAAAAAAACACAATTAATATAAATATCAATTAATTAATTAATAACAATTAATATTATTAAATTGATGTAATTATAAATGAGCTAATTAACACATATTAATTACCAATTAATTAACAATAAACACCAATAAATAAATACAATCTCTTTAATAAATGTAATTTAATTATGTCACACACTATTCCCCTATAAAAACACAGCCCACTACACATAAATACATCACATCATTAAACCACTTAATAATAATTAATTAACAATAAATTATGAATTAGCAATTACACAAAATCAAAATTATTAGCACATTAACTGTAATTAATTTGATTAACTAATTAATATAAATTAATTAGCAATTAATTATTAATAAACAATAACAAAACATAGTAAATACTACTACATTAACTCTGATTAATTCAATTAACTAATTAATAATAATTAATTACCAATTAATTAATAATTAACCAAAAAAATGGTAAATACTACTACATTAACTCTAATTAATTCAATTAACTAAATAATAATAATTAATTACCAATTAATTATTAATTAACAATAACAAACAATGGTAAATACTACTACATTAACTCTCATTAAATCAATTAACTAATTAATAATAATTAATTACTAATTAATTATTAATTAACATATGTATAAAAAATTATTAATTAATTAATTATTATTAAATTACTTACCACCCTATTCCCCTATAAACCCACATGCCGCTCTGATTCTAAAACGCAAAATGTAAACAAAATTACTAATTTCCAAACATACATTAAAAAACATATTTAACAAACATATAAACAACATAATAAAATACATAACACTAAACAAAATTTCCATATTAGTAAATTTCGATATTAGTAACATACATACCTTAAAAACGATATTCTGTCTGTCGATATTTTGCACTTCGATATTCTGTATCATCGAAATTAAAACATCGATATTATTGTATCTCGATATTTTAGTTTCGATATTTTGTCTCTCTACCGCGAGAAAGAGGGTGTAGTAACGCAATCCATGATGGAAGCAAACATAATAGTCATACCCAAGGAAGGCAAAGACGCTCAGCGGCCCCAAAACTACAGACCCATCTCACTTATCAACACAGACTGCAAGATTTATGCCAAAATCCAAGCCACAAGATTAAACAACGTACTACCTCAGCTGATTAACAACACACAAGTAGGCTTTCTGAAATCACACATGTTCAATGATAACACAAGACTCCTTTGCCATGTCCTTGATCAATCTTCCAAATCTACTAAACCGGCGGTAGCAATCACGCTAGACGCAGAGAAAGCCTTTGACAGGGTGTCCTGGCACTTCCTAGAACAGTCTATGCGAGCATACAACCTGGGAGATAGTTACATAAGGAAAGTAATGGCACTGTATAAAACCCCCAAGGCACAGATAGCTATTAATGGGACAATTTCACACTAATTCAATCTTCAACGGGGAACAAGACAAGGTTGCCCCCTATCCCCCGGCCATTTCCTATTGGCACTCAAGCCCCTGATTAGAGACGTCATAACCAATAGGAATATACTGGGAATTACCATCAATAAGACCACAGCCAAAATTGCAGCCTATGCAGACGACATACTCATAATAACAGAAGACCCAGAAACCTCGATCACCGCACTTATGGACACCATATCGCTGTACTCTGCCCACTCCGATTACAAACTAAACAGAGACAAGTCTGAATGCATGCCACTCAACATACACACAACCAGAGAGGTAATAGGTGACTCAGGATTAGCCTGGCAACCCGGGTTCGTCAAGTACCTGGGGATCCAATTCGGGAAGAACCTGCAATCCACTCTCGACCATAATGAGAAACTAACCCTTGCAAAGATTAAGAAGCTACTGGAAACCTGGTCGCCCAAATTCATCACGTGGTGAGGAAGAATAGACACCATAAAAATTATGATCACACCAGTGGTGAACTACCTGGCCGGCATGCTCCCCCTAACACTCACAGACGAGTTTCACCGCAAGATAGACTAAATGATAAACAAGTTCTATGACGAGACAAGGACCTAGAATAAGCTTACAAAAACTAAAACTAGAGAAGAGACTAGGAGGTCTAAACGTGTCGGACTTCAGGACATTCCAGACATCATTTGTAGCAAGACAGGGGATGTACTGGATCCTATCTAACAAGACATACACGCCAACCTAGCTCACCCTTGAGAAGGCCATGCTAAACAATACTGACCCAATAACTCTCCTCACCGCGAACAAACAGGCACAATTGAACAGCCCCATACTTAAAAACACAAGAAACGTGCTACTCAAGGTAGACCAGAAACTCGAACACAGTATTAAAAACTCGAACTGGGAATCTCTATGGGGGAACGGCAAGATAAAATATGGAGGGAAGCCCCTAGACATAGACTCCTGGAGGAGGCTAGGGTTCTCATACCCGGCCCAACTGGTAGACGGGGATAAACCTTGCACTTTTAACACACTATAAACACGACATAACCTACTGGACATAGAATGTTACAACTTCCTCAAAATCAAAACAGCCCTAGCAAAATCAAAAATAACAAGGCAGAAACCCTTTATTATTCAATACACGGAGAACTTAAATAAAGTGGCCCACCTGGTGTCCCACCTATACAAACTTCTCCGACCCAAGTCCTCAAAGCTTAATAACAAAACAAGCAGTTACTGGGAATGACAACTAGACACCACACTCACCGAGCAGGAGACGCATACTCTCTGGGCGTCCCCTTCGAAAAACATGAGCTCTTCTGCGATAGCTCAGACACAATTCTGGCTACTGCATAAGACATACTGGACTCCAGCGCGCTTAGCGTCACTGGGACTGAGAGAGAATGACCGCTGCTGGAAATGTAATTTAGAGAAAGAGGGCCTGGCGCACCTTATCTTCCACTGTATTAAGGTCAAAAAATTCTGGAAAAGAGTCTTCACATTCAAATAAGGCCTTATGCTGAACGCTAAAAGAAGAGTTTGCCACACTCACCACTGCACTCATAACGGCGGACGTAGCCCCACAATAAGACAGAAACCTCCTAGACTTCTTCTTAACAGCAGCAGCTAAAACTGTGCTCCCCAAATGGAAAGACCCAGCCAAAGCCACATTTAAGGGGTGGCTGAACTGGGTGACCTACCTTAGCGGATCCGACATTACAGCGTTAAGAAACTCACCATGAAAGAACCCCAACAGTGGGATGTGGGCAACCCTGGACAAATTCCTAGACCCCTACAAACCCCCATGAAGAAAAATTAAAAAAAATAAAAAGTAAATAAACAACGGGTATTATCCAATGGACCCACCCACAAAAAGAGCGGTTAAAGCAGGTCAGGGTAGTTGACTTGACAGGGGGCTGGTCAGACGTCAGACTCGATCACTCATAACATGCAGAAGGTCACCCCAGAACTAAAACCAGCACCTATATGTTTCGTGTTACATGTTGCACCTCTTAAACCTAGAACAAGCGCCACAACCTATATGTTTAATGTTAAATGTTGTAAGTCAGAGAGGCAAGGTAGCGCTGGAATATGTACCCTACCAAAGCCCTATGAAACCCAGCGGCCAAACACCATAGGCTGGGGGCCTTGCAACACCATAGGCTACGAAGTTTATATGTTAAATGTCACATGTTGTAAATGTGAAAAACACCAATAAAATATTTTACCAAAAAAAAGAATAGTTGTGCTAATTTTTGTTGTTGTTTTTTTAAAATAGAAAATGTGTTGAGTTTTTTTTTATATATACAACTGTTTTACATTGTCTTTTATATTTTAATGTACCTTGGGTCTATTTTAACTATTTATTGGGATTTTAAGGGGTATATTTAATGTGATATGGAACCTTCCATTTTGGATTAGTTGTTTTTGGACATTAGGATTTTTGCATTTTATTTGGGTACTGTGTGTTATTTTCTGTTGAGGAGGACATTCATTCCTGGGGTTTCGACAGTGTAGGAACTGTGAATATCCAGTTTTAAATAATTGTCTTTGGGAATATGGTTTGTGGGGTGACTTGAAGTGTTTACTTTGTAAACTGTTTAACTATCTATGTGTAAGTTTCAGGATTTCACTGGAGTTTAGATTAGGAAGTTCCATTCTAACTCCACTCTTTCCCCTTTCAGTCAAATAGGATTTGAAATAAATTCCAATAAACTTCAGAATCCGAGGAGGCTGTCAAGGGGTTCAAAAAGAGAAGGAAGATAGACCGATAAGAAACTCTCCTTAAGCATCTCCACATGCTGATCTTGGGACCACAAGGTGGTAGAATATGTGCAACACGGACCCTCGGTTTGCAATTGACTGACTTATGACCCCCGTAATGCTATATTATTATTATTATTAGAATTGCATTTATATAGCGCTTACTACCCCTGACGAGGTGTCGAAGCGCTTTTTCGGCGAGTAGCACGTTACTCCCGGACCCACAGAGGATTAGTGTTGAATTAGTATAGTGAAACATGCATGTACATTTTAAGTGGTGGATAGGTTAGTCAGTTATTTTAATTTGGAATGATAGCAGAAGGATAGTGGAGGACAAATGTTTGTGTTTATATATCGCTTGTTGATGCACGCTATTCAGGAAGCCTACAAAGGATTAGTGGTGAATTAATATGGTGAAATATGAAGTAATTTCAGTGGTGGATATTAGTCAGTTACTTGGAGTGAGAAGGATAGCAGAGGGATAAAAGGGGAAGAAAGATTTGCATTAATTTGGCACTTGTTACCCCTGATGGGTGTTGAGTCGCTTTTCTGGCGAGTAGCACACCACTCTGGGACCCATAAAGGATTACTGTTGAAAATTAGTACAGTAAAAAGAAATATGAAGTAATTTGAGTAGTGGATATGTTATTCAGTTATTTAATATGGAATTTGAGAAGTGAACATGTTAGTCTGTTAATTTCGATTGAAAAGTATAGTGGAGGGATAAAAGAATGAAAGTTTAAAAAAAATGTAGGTCTTAGCAATAGGAGGAGGCTTTTGGATGAGTAAATATGAGTTTTGGAGGGGAGGACTCAGAGGAAAGAGTTTAGAAAGGTTTGTTTTAGGGGATCGGTATCGTAAAAGAGGTGTCAGATGATGCAAGGAGGGGTAGAGTAGGAGAGAGTCTAGAAAGGGTTATTTTGGCAATCAAAGTAGTGGTATGGGGTTTGGATAAATGAGAGAGTGGGTGTAGAGGATATATTGATAGGTGTATAGGATGAGAGATAGGGTAGTGCATTGGAAGGAGTGTTAGAAGAAGTTTGAGATGAGTCAGAAGGTTGGGCTAGAAGATATATTGAGCGAAGTATAGGCTGAGAAATAGGGTAGTGCATTGGAAATGCTAAATTAGAAGAAAGTGATAAATATATAGATCCATAATTACATTGAAAGTATATAAACACATAAAGGAGGTAGGTATATTTAGATTAAAGATATTGATAGAGGCACAGGATGAGAAATAGGGTAGTGCATTGTATATGCTTTGGTAAAGAATTCCATAGTTTGGCTGCTTGAACAGAGAAGGATGTGCCACCCATGTTTTTTTTCTTGTATGGTTTGATTTTGAGGCTAGATGCTCCTTTAGAGCGAAGGTTCCTTTGTTGAATGTGTTTGGTGATTTTATTCCTGATGAAGAGCGGTCCCATTCCATGTATTGCTTTGTGGGTGATACAAAGCAGCTTGAACGTGGATCTTCTGGAAACCGGTAACCAATGCAGGCCTTTCGAGGCAGGGGAGATGTGGTCTCGCTGTTTGATATGCAAAAGTAGTCTAGCAGCCGAGTTCTGAATCCGTTGTAATCTTTTCATGGTTGTTAAAGGTGATCGGTGGTAGAGGCTATTGGCGTAATCGAGTTTGGACAGAACAAGGGAGATGGTAGCTTGGACCTTGTGTAGAAATCCCAAATGAGGGAAAATTAGTCGCAGCATTTTTATAGTAGCAAAGCTTGATCTTGCTAGTTTATCCACTTGGGCATTCATCGACAGCTTGGAGTCCATGGTCATTCCGAGGTTTCTTACTTCCTTCGATACTTTAGGCAGTGATCCCAGTTCATCAGGCTATGCGGCAAGCGGGTTGTAATGTTTCCAATCGCCACGCGTGAGTATTTCCGTTTTTGAAGAATTCAATTTGAGATGGCTCCAGGTCATCCACTGATCCACGGCTCTGATACAGCTGAAAATTGGTGATTTTCCAATGTCTTTTGGGCATTCCAGTTGAAGGAGTATTTGCGTGTCATCTGCATAGTTATAGCACATGAGGTGAAATGTATTGTCAGTACTTATAATCACTTCATGTAGCTGTTGAGAAGCATGGGCGAGATGATAGAACCTTGAGGGACCCCTGCTTTTGTGGAGTTTGGTTTGGTCGAGAAAGGTGGGGTATGGATGACATTAGTTCTGTTTCAAAGGTAGGACGCTATCCAGTCTAAAGCAGTTCCCTCTATGCCGGCTTCATAGAGTCTTTGTTTCAGAGTGTCATGGTCAACCGTGTCAAAGGCAGCTGAGAGGTCCAAGGGGAGTAGCGCAGCAACCCCGTTGCGGTCAACTGTATTCTTTAGGTCATCCCAGAAGGCAAGGAGGGCAGATTCAGTGCCTCTTCCCGGACGGAATCCTGTTTGGAAGTCTGAAAGTATGTCATTCTCGTCAATGAATTGTGACATCTGGTCGAACGCTGCTCTTTCTATCAGTTTGCCCAGGAACGGTCCATTTGTAATGGGTCTGTAGTTGTCAGGGTTCAGCGGGTCCAAGTTTGTTTTCTTCAGTAAAGGGCGTAAGAATGACTTTTTGAGTTCTTCTGGAAATATTCCAGTAGTTAAGGCATCGTTGATGATTCTTCTTACTGGAGTGGCAGCAGAGGTTGTTAAAAGAATTGTCTTTAAAGTTTGTGGCGGACAGGGGTCAGAAGGGCTGCCGGCAGGCCTGATTGCTTTGACCAGGTCCATCAATTCATTCTGTGAGATGTGTTGGAAGGAACGGAGAGGCTTGATTAGAGCATTCTTGGATTATTGTTTTGTACAAGGGTTAGCGATGGTGCTTTGTTTCTGTTTTGAGTACGATTCCAATGTGTCTGCTTTGTCCGTCGTGTAATGATTTGCCAGTTTGTCTGTGAAATCTTGAGTAACAGGATGAGTTCCTTCTAGGCAATTTGGTTTGCGAAATTCATTGAGTATTTTATAGAATTCTTTATTTGCACATTTAGCGTTTTGAATTCTGTCTGAATAGTACCTTTTCTTAGCTTTTTTGATAGCCGACTTGTATAATCTGTTAATTTTCTGCAGGTGAAGTTTGTCTTGTTTGGCGTTTGTTTTGAGCCAGGTACGTTGCAGCTTTCTAATTTGTTGTTTTATGTCTTTTATTTCTATGTTTCTCCAAGGCGCTTTTTTTCTTTTGCTCTTTTGTGTGGTTTTGAGTGGTATCAGGATGTCAAAAGCTTCCTGTAGCCACTCATAGATTTTGAACAGAATTTATGCTTTCCAGATTCGTACTGGATGTTAGTTGTGTTTCCAGGTGTTTCAAATTGAGTTTGTTTCACGGACGATAGGTGGATGGATGTGAGGTAGTTTTAGGTGAGTCGCTTAGCGTTGTTTCATGTTGGAAGGCAAGCAAGTGGTGGTCTGACCATGTGACTGGAGTTATAGTTTGAAAGGTAACTAGTTCAGTATTAGCAAAAAGGACATCTAGGATATGTCCAGCGGTGTGTGTCGGATTGTGGACAATCCGATGCAGGTTCAATGCATCTAGGCCGGTGATTATAGTTTTTGGATGGGTCAAATTGGGTTTATCAAACCAAATGTTAAGGTCACCCAGAACGCATAGGTTGGAGTGTATTGTTATCAGGTTTGAAACTGTGTCTAGAAGTGCGTCTGGGAATGTTGCCTTGCTAGGTGGAGGTCTGTAAAGGAGCAGGAAGTTACAGAAGGAAGACGGTGTAGGATTGCATCTTGTTAGAAGAGCCTCACAATTCTTTATGGAGATGTTGTCAATTTTAGTGATATGTATTGTTTGCTTGAATACAACAGCTAGACCACCGCCTTAATTGGCTATACAATTTTGGGTGATTATTTGATAGCCTAGAGGAATGGCTTCATGTAGGACTGGAGCCATATCTTCTCCTAACCATGATTTGGTTATGAATAGTATGTCTGGTTTTGCATCGGTGAGAAGGTCATAGATGTGATATTTGTTTTTAGAGAGGGATCGAGCATTTATTAGTAGACAGTTTAGTGAGTGGCCTTTGGTGATAGTGGGACCTTGTTTGGTAGAAGAGTGATCAGTATTGTGTGGGTTTTTATCAGCTGTGTTTTTAGTGCTGGTATTAGCTGTATTAGGATAGCAATCGTGTAGCTGTTCTGTATCGTGTTCCTCATCCAGCATGATAAGAAGGCATTTTGAGGGGTCTGCATGTGTATGTGTTGGAGATGGTATTTGAGAGTGAATTGGAGTGCTGTGTTGCTTTTGTGGTGTAACATTGTTGTGAAGTAGACATGGGGAAGCAAAGTTGTGACATGTGGCATGTTGCTTATATTTTTTGTGTGTGTTTAAGGCAGGATACAATGTCTTGTGAGTATCCGTAGAATAGCTTACCAGGATATGGAAGTTATAAAGGCAGAAACTAGCCCCCTTGTCTATCAGGATACAGTCGAGGAGCCAAACCCGAAAGTGGCTTCCAGTGGTCGAGACACCAGTAGCCAGAATGACTTGGAGAGTTCGAAGCTGAACATGAATTAAGAATTGGTAGCAAGAAAAGTTTAGTATCTGTGGAAGGAAGACTTAACCTAAGTTGCTCTACCCATATGGAGGAACCGAAAAGGAGTAAAACAAAAAAGATGTGGTTAAAACTAATAATGCGAAATATGTCACTAAAGGAGAGAACCCATCAACCACTGTTCTCTGTCAAAGTGTAACACTGTCACTGGTTCTTAAATCATCTCAGCTGCAACTTACCTGGAAGTTTCTGGAACCTCCCAGCTCTTTCAAGGATGTTCTGGCTCTTCCGGAATATTCTGTCTCTTTCCACCTTTCATCAGAAGTGCTGATCTGTGTTACCCCATGACTCCACCCTCCTTCACCACCTCAGACACAACTGGACTGTCTGCCACAGTCTCCAAGGTCAGCCCAATGAAAGCTTGTAACATCCCATCTGAGAAATGTGATCGCCTCCCTGCAACACTGGACATGATTCCCAGAAAGCATGGACTCCAGGATTCCTGGCAGTAAAGTTCTATTATGTACATGCATGTGCAATGCATGTACTGTATAATGTGTGCAACCTCATTTTTGGGGGTGTTTTGTCTTGTAATTGTGTTGATTTTAAAGAGTTGCTTATTGTCTTGATTTATAAATTAGGTTATTTTATAAATGTTATATTTAGGTATGTATTGATGGTGGGTATCTTATGCTTGATTGTTTAGGTATTTTATAATGTTTTGGTTTTATGACTTGTGAGTATATTGTTTAGTATATCTTTTTGTAATTGAATGCCTGTAGTTTTATTTAGAAAAAATGATAGACCCCAAAATATTTTTTTTAAAGAATGCACTGTGTAAATTGTTATGATACTTAGATTTTGAATATTTAGATAATCACAGCTCTAGTAGAAGGGGTGATTAGGTGTGATGAGGTGGTTTGATTTAAAATTTGTTTTTGAAGCCCATGTTCAAAGATAGTGTTATAGGATTCTGTGTGTCTTCATTCCCTGTTTTTCTGAGCTGGTGTAGAGAATTCTTAAATGTGGTGCAATAGAAAGTTGGTGTGTTGTGTGGAGTGAAAGGTAGGAGATTGGGGGAGTTGGAGAGAGGATGGAGCTCTACAGGTGGTTGGCCACATGTAGTGCTAGACTCACTAAAATGTGAAAGTTACTACAAAAGTTTGTGAATACCGAAATGTAGTAAACTTACTCACAGTTGTAAACTTACTCAAAAATGCAATTTGTCAATTAGGTCATTGGGGTTTATTTCTGTAGGTGACTCCAAGTGGTTTGGTTGAAATTGAACAAGCAGACATTTGTAGGGGTTATGGTGAATATCATGGCATGCTCAAATTCAGTTATTATCTTGGCTGGGGAATAAGTATTGATTTTGATAGATTATTTGACGGGAACTCTCAGTCTATTACAGAATATTTGTTGGGAAGAAGCCAAGGCATAATATTTCTGAGACACTGCCCATTAATAGTGTAAATTATGCTAATTGGAGATATTGTCAGTTTTTGGGATAAGATGCCACATAAGAGAGTCAGGAAATGTAGCACATGGAGTAAAGGGGAGACGGGGCAGTGTAGACTACAATCATGGAGGACATTAGCTTCCAGGGTCAGGTCTGATATATGCTGAGGACTGGCAGTTGACTTCAAGGTCAGAGAGGGCAGAGCCTTCGAAAATTTTGGTTGACACTAAAGACTGTGTCTCGCAACATCAATTGTTTGATTCTTCTGCTTGATGCTCTAGTTTGCACCAATAAATTCCTTTCCCTCATCTTTGTTGTTTTTTTCTCTTTATCAGTTCCCTCAGTTTCCCTCTCCCCTATTCCTGTTACTGACCTTGTACTCACCCTTGTATGTCTTGGACTGACTTATGTATTCCCCTAGCTATAGTTTTTTCACTGATTCCATAGCTCCCTTGAGAGTAGACTTTGGCGACTATGAACCAGTTTTTGGACTTGGCTTTCGATTTCCGTTTTGTGGTTTGGCTACTGCAGTTCTACCTGCTGGTAGGGAGGTGCACACTCCTCTTTGGTTCTCGGGGAAGCTTCCAGATTTGCCTTGGACATGTTACAGTAATGCTTCCTTTCACACCGAGTAACCAGTGTCACGATTTTGTGATCAAAGTTACCTAATATCATACATCTCATTTGTTGCTAAATGCTCACTGTCTTCTTTTTCCTTTGTTGACAGTGAGTTGCAACGTGCCTCTGCAACACTTTGTTCATCCTGTTCTACAGAAAGTCCACTTCATGGTCTTTTATCAAACATTCCGGCTGTAAACAAGTATCAAACTATCTCTCTCTCTGTCTGGTTCCTCACCCACTCTTCCCCTTTTTGAAAGAGGTACTCTCTACTCCTTGAGAGTGTGGTACAGGTAGTGGACCTTCCTATAAAGAGAGAAGGTGGGCTTAACCTTACAATCCGTCGAGCCATATTGCAAGGGTCGTGACAGATGGTGGCATGATTTAAAACTCACACCTGTTTAGCCAAATGGGAAGTTGGATTAATGTAAGTATATTTTATGCTATCCCAAATATTATCATTATTTTTTAGTTATTGTTTTTATCATTCGAGATAAAGTCTGCTTTGGTTTGTGCATGAGAGTAAAGGGGTGGATTTCTATATGTAGCAAAGGTCTTGGGTGCTGGTGTGGCCTGCCTCCCTGATCTTCTTTTTCCTGGCTATTGTCCATTATAAGTTTTTTATCTGTGGAATTTGGACAATAAATTGAGGTGGGAATATGGTGGCATATTCTTTTATAAGTGTTCCTGTAGAAACTGTATATCTGCTTGTTGCTTTTTTTGAGCCCTGGACTATGGTATTCATTTTCAACTCAACCATTGAGAGTGGATGATTGTGTTATCTTACATTCTCTATAGCTTCATCTCTGGACTGGCTCATCCTTAGCATCCACTCGAGAAATATTTAATATACTTCCAATTTGTGTGTTCATTAACTCTTTACAATAATTGTACCCTGTATCAGTCGGAAGTGGTTTCCTTTTTGTTATGTTGCCAACTCTGTTCTGTTCACATTTGTGGGCCTGTTTGCGATAATAATTAAATAAAAGGTACGTTTTTAGGAGTGGATTTTTCAGAGTGGTTACATTTAATTCATTTGTAATCATTTTATTAAAAAAAGAAATGTTGCACTCTTATATGTTCATTGGTTTTTAAAGCTTAAATCCTCAATTAAAGTTGGAAAATTAAGCCGAATTTTTTTCAGGTGGTGTGAGAATATAAGACATATTTCCAAAGTTTAAGCATAAATATTAATTAAATGTAGTTGTTTGCCATGAGGTTCTATGTTAAATATATTTTCTAAAATTTCATAAATAAAGGAGCACTTACTTAAATTAGTTTTGCAGTTGCTTCTGTCGTGCTGAGTGGCATTCTTCTCCCTCCTCAGGCTAGTGTGCAGCGGCTTATATTGTTTGGCACCTCTTCTATTTATACATCTCAGTTATCTATGGTACTTTTCAAGTTCATAGATCTTGTTTATTTGAATGTGATTGGCTTGAGCACAATTTTTTGATCTGTTGTTTTGTGTTTGTTACTTATTTTAAATCAAAATGTATTATTGTATTTTGAGGTCACTGCACGCATATAATCATATTGCGTTGTAAGCATTCTTTTACACTTCTTTCTGAAAGCACCGTAAGATTTCAACATATTACAATACAGTTATGTATGCCATGATCTCACCAACTCTCGTCCCTGTCCCCTCCCTGATTGCTGAGATGTACCTTTAAAAAATGTCCAAGTCTGGCCCAAGTACTCCACAGGTTTAAGAGTATCAGATATGAGCATCACCCAACCTGATACCATTCATTCCTTGATATGATTTTACAATGGCTATCCCCTCTTCGAGCTAGGACTGAGTCAGTCCTTACTTCCCTGATTAAAACGGTTTGAGAGTTTTCAACCTTGTAGCGTATGAAATAGAGGCATTCCTTCCGTTAAGTCCGGCAATACCATATCCCATAGAAATTCGAAGCCTTTGCCCTGTTCTGATAAGTGACGGGTTAGTTTTCAATAGTCATAATATTCCATAGTCTTGCCCACCCACGGGCAATTTTCTGGGGGGGTCCTTCTTCCACCAGAATGCAGCTATTGTAGTTTTTGCTGATCACAATGAGTTCTAAATCAGGATTTGTCTCCCCTGAATTGGAAACATGTTTCAGTCAGTAGGGTACTAGACACTGAGAATGTAACTGTCTCAGGAAGTGCGTAGCCGAAAATCCTCCTTATACCTGAGAATATTTCCCTCCAAAGAGGCTGAATCATGGGAGATTTCCACCAAATATGAGTCGGCTCGCCAAGCAAGCTGCATTCTATCCAACAGAGTGGGCTAGTTTTAGAGTCCAATTTTGTAGTTTGATAGGGTACATATACCAATCAGTTAAGAGTTTATAATGGACCTTTCTTCCCAAAATGCTTTGAGTCTGTATGCTACTTTTAAATTAATATATGTTTTAAATGTTGCTGCTTGTGAGTTTGTTACAGAAATGTATTTTGAGGAAATATATGTGTTTATTCTAGATTTTTTCAGCCAATATCATTGTTATTATATTTTTTGTAGTTGATATGATGATATTTTAGGTCTGGTATTTCAAACATTGACGTTGTAGTAGATATTGTGACAGAGAGGATTTCTAGTAGGCTGTTGACCCACAATTGTACTCTCACAAAAGACCAGACCACGGCAGTAGAATTCGTAAAAAACAAAGTGATGAAATAAATGCTTGAATTATTCTCAGCCATTAGCAATTGCTAGGGACCACCTTTCAGACCATTCTTTTTCACTCACTGTACGAGCCAAGCCAGCCTTATGTTAAACAGTCTTGGTCGTGCTTCAATTTGAACAGCTCATCCCAAGATGCCAGGCCAGGTCCTATCCAGATGGCAAAATAACCAACCTCAGACCTACTTAGATTTCATCACTGAGGTATAGCTAGAGTCCCATGGCACAGTGAGCAAGGGACTCACATCTGGGCATACCCGTCACACTTATGGTGTTGAATGAAAAAACAACAAGGTAGTGGGAGAAATGATTGAATTAATCTCAGCCAAAGGTGATTGCTTGGGTCGCATTCCAGGCTACCGTTTTCCATCTACTCTGCCACTCTGGACAGCGACCAGATTTACGAAAATCAGTTGTGGTCTTGCTGTAGCTGGAACTGTCCAGCCTGAGCTGCCAAGTCTAGTCTCCGCCAGGTGGGAACACGAACAACTGTAGATCTGCTTTGACCTTCTTAAATATCGTCAGGGAAGTATAGCTTAAGTCCTATGGCACAGTGAGCTTTGGACCCACATCTAGGGATAACCATCACACTTAGGGTCGATTTTGAGTTTGGTGCTGGTGGCCCGCTCCCGCACCACCAAATCCATGGTCACACCCTGCACCAAATGATGAGTTTCCTCGTGTCTGGCGGGTGGTTTTTGGCGGCCCCACAGCGGTGCTTCTGAAAATGGGCACCACAATGAGAACGCCAAAAACAGTGCCTGCACAGTCCATGCCATGCTGGAACTGGGGTGAATTCACACAGGGGGCACATGTTGTGCTCCTCTGCATGCATTCCTATGCACATGGGCAACAGGGGCCCCATTAGGGCCCCCATTGTTTCAGGACCACCAGCCTTGTCAAAGAGGAAAGACATCCATTACACCGCTGGCGGTCCTGAAACTCGTAATATGCATGGCAGTGCTGCAGCAGACAACCAGCATATTAATGAGGTCCAGGGATTGGCGGTTCCCTTTTCTCTGCATCACTACAATGGCAGTCAGACCGCTCAACTTGCAATGGGGTGGTCGGACCGCCGGTGCAGCTGTGACTGGACCGCCACCACCACACCCCTGCGAGTCTGCAATGCACATAGAAGTAACAGTCAAGACATTAGTAATTGTTTATGTGCAGGAAGGAACAATTTCCTGCACATAAACAGTCATTCCCTGCAATGCAGTCACCCTTTCACTATGGTGCACAGGTGCCTGCGCTGGTTAGGCAGCTAAATTTAGCGCCAGCGCCCTGGAAAACACAGGGCTGTGCTGTATTCATGTGAATACAGCGCATTCCTACATTTTGAAAATGTTGGAGTGCGGCACTGCCAAATTTGACGCAGCTCCACGCTTCAACATTTTCTCATAAACATGCCCCATAGTTTCTTAGTCTTTGACTGGCTGATATGGAGTAGAAAGTGCACACTACTTGAACAGAGAAAGCAACAGATTTACAGTCAATTACATTTTTACCTGCTGCATTTTCTAGGATCTGATACAAGCATTCTTCCACAGTTTATGGTTTCAATAGGGATTATTTTAACCTCTTTAGCGCGACGCGAATTTTCGCGCTGTGCTGAAGATTCGAAAAACGGGTGTGGTCATGACGGAACGGTTCCGTCATCAGCACAGCCCAACCGACGCTGATGACGGAACCGTTCCGTCATAAGCATCGAAGGGGTTAAGGAGAGGGGTCTCTATTATGGAGAATTGTATCAAATCCCAAAATGTTTGAAGGGCTCTTTGTAAGAGTTGCTTTAAACTAATGAATGTTTTACGTGCAAAGGTGAAGGCTAAATAAAGTATTTCTATCTGACTTAAATACTTTTGCAGACTTTTCTATTCATTGCAAAATATTTAAGCACGGCACAATTCCGGAGAAGACGCTGATAGACGGAGTCCCCCCACTATTTTTAGAGAGGGGACGCCGTACCCCTTTGACCAAGACCGAAAGATGCTCAGAGGCATTTGTAGTGCCACTTTGTGTCGCAATACCTATTTTTGCACCATCACATTCACTTTAATGTGCTCTCAGGGTGCTTTAACAATTCTTCCACCTGGTGGCATCATCTCTTTTGACATTAATGGCACCGGAGGGGCTTAGCGTTGATTACAAAGTGCCACACATCTGTTTAAAAAGGTTGTCATTATGCACCATTATGTACTGATATGTAGAAACCCGAGGTGGTTTATCAAAAGTAAAACAGAAATCAGAAATGTTTCTTTGAAATTTCTGTGTGGTTACGTTTTTGTTTTTGTAATTTGCGCTTGCTATCAGTAGGCTACTTCTGAGCGCTGGCACAGAACTCCAAAATGTTCTGCTGGAATTTTTGTGTGATTACATTTTTGTAACACGCATATCAGTCTACTTCCAAGTAGCCGGATAAAATAAACACATGGTCAAAACTGTGACGTCCTGTCATATTATTTTCATGTGTTACAAATAAATGCCTGTGCCTTCATGCGTCATGTTGTCAATTTTCACCCACAATTAGACTATTTTATATAGACAAAGAGGATCATTTATGAGAAAGTCACGCAGTGCAGCGCAAGTCATCTTGTTGCCCTGCACTGCGTGACAGGGAGAGGCCAGGAATGGGCCATATTTAAAGCAATACAGCATGTTGCTCTCCTTTCCCCTAAGCTGGCTCTACTTGGCAGTCTAGCACCAATGCAGGCACCCTTGTACTATGGTGCACGGGTGCATGTGTTGCATACTGGATTGTTTTTGTGCAGGAAAGGGCACCTTCCTGCACAAAACCATCCTGGGAGGCATATTCTTCTTTCTATGTGTGCTGCACACATAATGGAAAAAACAAGGGAGAAATAGAGACGTTTCTCCTAGTTACGCCTCGCCTGGGAAGGCGTAAGATTTTGGTGCCTTCCCAGGTGTAGAAGTTCCTGTAGATCTGGAAATACTTAAAAAAACATCTGAGTTGCATGGGAACACCTACGCAAGCCCATGGAAGGCCTTTCCAGGGCAGAGTAACACAGTGCAGCGATTTGTGATGCAGGGGCGGCCTTAGGCATGTGCAAGCTGTGCAACTGCACAGGGCCACCAAACCCCAGGGGCCACCATGGCAATATATATCCTTAATATAATAATTTTCTGAGGGAGGATACATATTTGCGTGGTGGCACCTGGCAGGGATTTGGCTGCCGGCTCTGTTCCACTTCCAAACACCTTGACCCCCCTCTTCACTGGCCTCCGTGCTCTGCCCCGCCCAGACCCCCTCTGCCAGGGCCCCCTACCTACGCTCCCTGCCCAGGGCCGCCATGAGCCTAGAGCCGCCCCTGTGTGATGCGTTGCTTTACTCCAGATTTTGGAGCCACTCAGAGGCAAGCAAAGTGGGTATGTGTGGCTTCAAAAATCTGACTTAGAGGTTTACTTTACGCATATACCACGTTGCATAGCACAAACGCGACACAAGTGTTTCATATATATGCCCCAAAGTCACAAGTTGCCTTAGTTACTGAGAATACACTGTATTGATGTGGAAATGCAGTGCATTAATGAATTCCTACTGTATCTTTCAACCACCCGATTACTTCAGTTATCTGTTTACTATATACTCCATTTGATTCAACTATTCGTCATTTCTGTTTTTATCGTAAATATGTCTGTAAAGCATCTGTCACCGAGAAATGGGCCATGGTAGCACTATAATGGATAAAAACTACTAAAACGTCACTGACACCAACTTCATGAGTTCCAAATACTAAACAATATGCAGTCTATTATATTTATTTATTTGCAGATAAGGTACACAAATATCTCAGTTACTTAATACTATGCATATGGTTAAATGTTTAAGAGCACAAGGATTATACTTTAAATGTAGAGTTTCTTATTGTCCAAAACATTCACTGCTTTTTTGTCACATTCACAGACAAGCAACCTATCTGTACACTTAGGGGTCTATTAGGATGGCGGGCGGATCACCACCGCCCGTCTGGCGGTGTCGATCTACCCGCTATTTTCCATCGCCCGCCTACCATTTCCCCCCTGCCAAATTACGATGGCGGTGGGGACTCCGGCGGACAGAAAGAAAGCCTGTCGGACAGGCGACCGGGCGGAAAAAGGCTCCAATATGGTGGCGGTGCCTGCAAGACACCGCCATCCATATTAGGATGGGCGGCGTGCAGGGCTTTCCATGGCGGAGAAGCCGCCATGGAAAGCCAGACGGAGTTCACTTTTAGGAGCCCGTTGCGGGCCTCCAGGGGTTGGGGGCACAACCCCCCTCCATTTGCATGCACAATGTGGCAGGCACCGCGCGGTGCCTGCCACGTTGTTCATGCAAATGCACGACATGCATATATTGCATTGTGGCGGGTGCTGCTTACAGCACCACCCGCCACAATGCATCCTAATTCCCATGGCTGGACCACCGCACATGGGGAGGCCGGACCCATTTCCCGGTACGGTGGCGGGCGGCATCGCAATAGGCCCCTTAGTTTTGTTAGGGATAATACATTGTTGTTAGGGATAATACATTGTATATACATGTTTATGCTCATATATAAAGACATTCGTTCAGATTTAACTGTACAGTAGCCCTTTTCCCTTTTACATGAGGTTTATGTTAGCACTGCGACATCACTTCCTGTGGCGTCATGCAATGTAATGTCATTTAAAATTACATATGCTAACGTCCCCCACTATTTTATTTATGACTTGTGCTCTGCTTTTAAGCACTTTCCCAGATCGTCACACACTGAGGATAACATCGACCTTTATGCAAATACGACATGGGTCATTTGTTTGTATCCAAACCCACAGAGCCTGGCAGCTTGGGACCGAGTTTGCTTCCGATGACTTGCTCCCTGTAAATAGTATTTGCATTGGTGAAACACACCTACTTCATTCTTTTCTGTTCCACCTGCTCCTGAGATTCTAACAGGGCACAGACCTGCTTTCTCTCTTACCTGTCCATTCAATAAGTCACAGCAGACATTAATGGACATTTCTAGAGTAACACATCTCCAGAAGTAAACCCTTCCTCAAGAAGCTCAGATTAAGCTACTAATCACACGTTTATACTAACATTATATGTTCTTTAACCTGTCCCTTCCAACAGACCCGGACTGGCCGTAGCGGGCAACAGGCAATCCCCCAGTGCGTCGCACGGGTGGGGGCCGATTTTGGGCCCCTGGGGGCCGTTTTGGTTACAGGGCCGTTTTTGCAGCATAGCTGCAAAATCGGCCCTGTAACAAAGTCGGCCGAAAACCGGCCCTGGCAAAGAGCTCGGTGGCACCTCCCACCCACGGAGGGTGGGGGGGGCCCGAGCACTTTGCCAGGGCTGGTTTCGGTTCTCAGTCCGGCCCTGCCTTCCAATCTCCTTTTGCTTTCACTTGAAAACCAACCCGCCCAAATATTGAGGGCTGGGCCTAGACGTGGCAGATGTGCAATGTAAACACTAATAAAAACGAAGTTAGTATAAGTGGATGCCTGCAGGACTCTCTCAGACTTTCTTATTACATGCTAATTGTGCCATCACTGCTAGCATGTAAGAAGAAAATGACGTAGTTCCTCACAGATTTTGGCGAACGGGTACTCCATCTCAAAGTTGAGGGATATCCCGTCTGTCTTATAGCAAGTCCAAAATTACATAATGAACCCTATATCGTTTAGACCAGATTCTAAATCCGGTAATTCACTGCTAGGACATAGAAACAGCTAACAAAACGTGTTACTCACTGTTCCTACCTCATACAGGCCTTCCAGGCCAGGCTGCGAGGATTGCCTCAGCCTGTCTGCACAGCACTGCTTGTCTGCTTTGACTGAAAGCAGAATGCACAGCTGCAGGAGGGGGCATGCGACATGGGAGTTGGTGGAATTGGCTAAGAATGAAAGGTGAGATATTTTTTCACATTTGTTTCAGGGAAGAGTGGTCATATTATGTATGGTTCCCCGCATTACTCCTCTGCCTGTATGCATCAGTAGAAAGCATGGTGAAGATGATTTTAAGGGCCATACATAACATAAGATTATAGATGGGTAAAAAGTGAATTACAGGGATGCCTTTCAACTCTGGATGATATCATAGACAACTATTGTCCATTTGATGTCACTCAGAACCCCTCAGTGACAAACATCCCCATAATTCACAGTTATACGTCTATAATTCTATATGTGATAAGGTGGACGGGATACCTGTCGCATTTGTTAGAGAGTAACCCGTCTCCCAACTTCTAAATCAGCTCACTATTTATTCTCTTGTTATTTTATTTCAGTTGAGTTGTGATATCACAATGCTTGCTGCAAGAACAAGAACCAGATATGAGAGTAGGTGACTCAGGGTGAATTACAACTTCCGGTTAGCTAAAAAAAGAATCAGTTTTTCAGCATGCTTCTGAATTTTTTTTCCAGGCGTATTCCATTTTTATTAGCTGCTAAGAGTACATTAATGTGGCATTTATATATCATGCCGCTACAGTGCTCTACAAGAAAGTAAGGGCCAGATCCACAATGAGATTTGGCATGCGCAAACAGGTTTGCGACCTGTTTGCACATGCTAAATCTGATACGGTCATGTACAAACACTAATTTGTGAGTCGCAAATAATTAGCAACTCCCAAACTAGTATTTTGCTATTCGCTATTAGGAAGGGGTGTTCCCTTTCTAATAGTGACTCACAATTCATGTACGAATGTTTTACAATTGTAGTCGCAAAGCACTCGCAATTTACCGCCCTCTTCAAGTTAGTGGTAATGTAGTCGCACATTGGAAGGGGTCCCCAGGGGACCCCTACCTCTTTGCAAATGCAGGGGAAAATAATTTTTAGGGGCAGGCTGTGGTCCCTGGGTCCTTAAAAAATGAAACGAAAATTTAACTTTTTTTTTGTTGCATGCAGCCTGTTTTCCTTTAAGGAAAATGTGCTGCATTTTCTTTTAAACTGCTTTATTTAAAAGCAGTCCCAGACATGAAGGTCTGCTGAGCCCAGCAGGCCACCATCCCTGGGAGGGCTAGCCATTCCCAATGGGGTCGCAAATTGCGAGTGCCTCACTAATATTCATGAGCCTCGCATTTTGCAACCCAATTGGGAATCGCAATCAGTGTCTCCGATACTGTTGTACATTGTAAATTGAGACTCGCAATTTGCGACTCACAATTGAGCGCAAATTGCGAGTCACAATTTACACTGGTCGTACATCTGGCCGCAAGACTCTCTCTACTGGTTACCATACCTTCTAAGCTGCAGCTTGTGTGTGTTTACAACAAATTTCAATCTGCACATTAGCATGTTTATTTTGACACTACAAAATCTACTAACACTCTAGGTACCTACAACCATGAAAGGGTTATAATGAGGATAATGTGTGCTCTTGGCCATATATCATAAGGCAGAAAATACCCCTACAATATATAGAAATTATATTGCAAGTCAGCTTTATAAAAATGCTCAGCCTTTGGGGTCTCTTGGATTTGTGTGTGGCCTTGTATTATAGGGAATAAAATACCTTGTAGCACATCAAGAGATATTGTACCTCTGTGTTTTGTTACCTTATAAAAAACATAGACTTTGGCTTCTTTACTCTATACGCCAAAGAATTCTTTGGTGGTTTGGAAAATTCTTATTCTATGTATAAAGTCTTACATCCCCTCAAGAAACTCATGGGTGGCACAAATTTGTCCCCCCAGTCACTAGGTTTGCAGCTAATGTTGCACAGTTCAGCTAACTCCTTCCTGTAACCCATTTCTCTATAAGAACCTTCCCTTTGAACATTGTTGCCTAATTGTCCCTTTTCTCTAAACTTTGCCGCTGACTTAGGCAGCTCAGGCCATGATGAGGCCAAATTGGGAACCAAAGGCATCTGTGGCAAATCAAGCTATATCAACTCCATGTTGCACCAAGCACCCAAGTCTGACAGGTTGTAAGGGACCTTGTTAAGAGTCTCTCCCAAAGAACATTTTTAATAGTTGTGTTCAAGTGTCAGGATGGGCTAACCTGAATTCTGGATCCAGGAAGAGAAATTAAGAGGTCCACAGTTTACCGCATCCCTAGATAACCATTCACAATTTGAATATGATGGTTAGCAGTAGATCCAGGGTAAGGAAAATAGGACAAGAGAGAAAATAGAGATATAATATTCACTCTTCACTCTGCCGAATGCTGTCATCAAAGCAGGTCATAGTGCATCACATAAAAAAGATTACACCTTTATTATCAGGTTTTTATGAATATTCAAAGGTAGTTGTAGAAAATTGGATTGTTGGTGGACTGGGGTGTGAGCTCTGGTCAAGCAGCAACCACAATCCATGTCAGAGGGAGGCACAGGCCAACCTGTGCTCAACCCTCTGGTAGCTTGGCACAGAACAATCAGGCAATGTTTAAAGTATTTGTGCAACAATTCAAACAGTTATAAAGTGAAAAACACCACCCAAAAAGGATCCCACATCAAGTTTAAAAACATAGGGTACATTTTAATAAACCCATCAATACCCAAACAACAAAAATCCAATCAGTAGAGCCAGAGGTAGGATTTTTAAAAGATTTTGGTGATAATAGAACCTAAAAGCACAAAGCGCCAACTAGGGATTTCTGGCGAAGTTACAGAGCCAGCCCTCCTTCCCCTTTCAAGGGGGCAGCAGGCAGTAGGCCAGCACAGCTGGGATGCAGTTTGTTCATAGCAGCAGTCCAACAGAGTGGCAGACCTTTCAGCAGTACAGCAGTCCTTCTTCCTGGCAAAGCATTCACAGGTTCCGAAGATTACTGAAGAGTTGGCATCGGAAGTCCCCTTTTTATACCTTGGTGCCCTGGTTCTGGAAGGTGGGAGAAGCTTCTAGACAGTGGCTTTGAAAGACATGGAATTTCCTCCTGACTCCTCCTCCCTCGCTCCAAGCTGGCTGCAGTGACAATATGAGGTAATCAACCCCTTTGTGTGAAAGCAGAGCACAGGCTATTCTGTTTACTTTATTTTTATGGAGTTTTATATATCGCGATCTGAAATGAGCTGAAGAACATAGTACCACCACTGAGATAGTGACAAAAATGTTGTTTATTTATTTCCCCTTTTGTAACATAGATACACCTCTGGGAGAAGAGCCTAGGGCAGATGATAGTGATGCACAGCAGGAGCAGGTCCGGATGGAGCAAGGGCAGGATGAGGGAACAGCAATTGAGCCAAGTTGTTCAAATGTCCAGGCAAGTGCTGCATACAGGTAACTGCAGGCTCCAGTGCATGTCATACCAGCAACACAGCAGCAAGCACCATCCCAGCGCACTCTGGGCACCAGTATCTGGGTTCTGTGTCTGACACAGCAGTCAGGAAGGCAGCTTCAAGCTAGGATGCACACATCCACCCATACAGGAGATGCCACTCAGGCGGTGTTTGGTGGCCTGGAGCAAGCCATGTTGAAGGTTCAGCGCCTGCAACAAAAACAGAGTAGGCTGATCAATTCAAAGCTGAGCCAGGGGTTCCTAAACATAACACAACAGATGGCTGAAAACCAGGCCCACATTGAGGGAAAATGTGAATCCCTTACAGGGGTTATTTGGCAGCTGTGCACAGAGTTTTCTGAGGAGAGAGGGCAGCAGAGGAAAATGGAGCACAGCAGGGCACACAGGATTGACTCAAAGACCAGGGCAATCGGTAGGCTGGCAACAGCAACAACACAACACACCAAGGGCACCCTGGCTCTGCAGATTGAAATGAGCCACTACAGTGATGCAGGCTACAACAAATAACAGCTGCAGTGGAGGCAATCCAAACAAACATGATTGCTACTGGAGGAGCCACAGAGGCAGCAGACAGTGAGGTGTCCAGCAGCAGCAATGTCTCTACTGCAGAAACACCTATGCAGCGGTGATGCAGCAGTCGGAGCTACTAATCCCATGTGCCAGATCCCCACATGCTGGATGTAGAGGCAGGAAATTATTTTTTTACACAAATGTGCCTGTTTGCTTATTCTGGTGGGGCAGTAACTACATGACATGTATACTTTCATTTGGTTATGTGTATTGAGATGGACAGGTTGTCCAGCATTGTTTATTGACATGCCCTTAAAATAAAGGGAACTTCAAATTGTTAAGTTCATATTTTGTAGTGTCATTTGTTGTGTGCAGAGTGTCAATGGTTATGACGTAACTTGAAAAATAATGTTTGGCCATGTGGTCTCTGCGCCTTCTCCCCTCTGCTGCTGAGGTTCCCTCATTTGGCTGTTGTACCGCCTTTCATGTGTGTTGTTGGAAGACAGGTATGGTGTGAGGATCCATTGATGCATGATATACGCACTGTCACCTGGGGGGAGATTTATGATGGTGAGACAACATACAGACAGACATTAAAGATCAAATACATTTTACTGTGGACATGAAAATTCAGTAGCTAGTAGGTATCCTTCATCTAAGTCACCTCTTTCTAATTTCTGGTATATGCCACTGTGTCTGAAGATGTATGAGTCATGGGTGCTTCCAGGATCTTTAGCAACAATGTATGTGATGATGTAGTTTGCGTCACAGACAACTTGGATGTTGAGGGAATGTGTGCTTTTCCTACAGAATATGTATTCTATGCGTTAGGGGGGACATATGGGCACATGGGTCCCTTCTATGCACCCTATGACCTGTGGAATCCTTGCTATTCTATAAAATTGCAGTTTTGTATTTTCAAGTTCCTCATCATTCCTGGACAGGTAGATGTCATATCATGTCATGTCATAAATTCTTGTAGAGAGTACTTATCACCAGAAGGTCTCAAGGCGCTTGCAGCAAAAAACCAGCAATAACATACAGCAAACCTAAACCTGCCAAAACAGTTACTTAGGATAAAGCCAGGTTTTAAGCTTTTTACAAAAGCATTTATGGTCTACTATGGATAAAAGGTGTGATGGCAATTCATTCCATAGCACGGGGGCAAGGTAAGAAAAAGAACGACCACCATTACGGGACATATGAATTAGTACCAGACCTTAACATCCTTCTTGGTATAGACCATTGAAGTTTTGTTGCTAGGTAATCAGGGGCGGTGTCGTACATTATCTTGTGTGTGAGACTAAAGATTTTAAAATGACGTCTTTGTCGCACTGGAAGCCAGTGAAGAATTTTAAGATTTGGAACAGAAGGGGATCTAGGGGGAAGCTCAAGAACAAGTCTGGCCGCAGCATTCTGAAGGGTCTAAAGCTTGGAGATGTGTTGATGGATGTGGTGTAGCATGCCATATAGGAAATTGTGTAAGAAACCAAGAGCGTACTATGTGACACACCTTAGGCCACTGCAATGACATCTTGGAAGCTACCAGTGGCCAATAGGTGGAGGGAGCACAATACCTGCACATGTGGGGATTGCATTGCTGCGCAGGGTTCCGCTTTCCAAATGTGGCGTCACATTGTCTATGAGGTCTAGGATGACAGGCTGCTCAGTCTGGACTGGTAATAACTCTTTTTCTCTGTGTTCTCAAACAATGTCAGCCTGACTCTGAAAATCATCTCCTGTCTCCGCCTCCTATGCTGAGCAGCCAGTATCCACATCCTCCTCACTATCACATACAGGGCAGCCATTGTGGAAAGATTTCAGATGCATTCTGGGCCAGTTTTTATAGATTGGGCCTGTTTACCACCTGATTCTGATTAGTAGTAAACTGCATGCGCATATGGGGCAATTTGCTCATATTCGCTATTTGAAATTTGGTCTGTACATTGTAATTTATGACTCACAAATTGTGTGTCGCTATTTTCTGAACACAAACACCGCTCATATTTTTTACGAGTCAGTATTTATTCGCATCTCAATTTCATGATTTGCAAGTGCCTTTCGTACATTGCTCTTGACCATTTTTGCAATGCCAAATCGTTTTGCAGCTGATTTTGCACTCGCAAAATGGCTGTACATCTGGCCTATGGTCCTTGAAATACTCTGCGAGCACCCTAAGTGGTATATATCTTTAACCACTCTCAAATGGAAACCTATGCATGCCATAAGCAAGCCTTTGTTGAGGACAATTTGTTCAAATGCCAATCTGAGACTGAAAGTGTTTAATGATCAAAAGAAAAATCAATAGTCTGTGAATCACGGGGATATGGGACCGCAGTTTTCCCTAGAAAGCATGGATGGGGCATGCTCGATATACAAAGGCAAGAGAGACTTTAATAGTATTTCATAAACGCTTCTTCAGTAGGGGCACGTGATAGAGTTAAACAAAGGCAAAGGGAGCATACAGGTGCCCCAAGACTGATATCATGAAAACAGAAGAATATGGCCTTAATTTTCCAACAAGAATACAAACAATATTGGCTGAACAGGCTATTAAACACTTTCTCATGTCAGGAGCCAATATGTGAAAAGGAGGCTCAAAACATCAGACAGGCTTTGCCTTTAGGCAGTTGATTAGCATGAGCAGAAAACATAGATGAAGTTTGTTAGAGTTACACTAATGAAAAATTATTTCACACTTTCTTGCCACCACCACATTTCCTTCAAACCACCCCAATCATAGCCACCGATTCACGGATCGCATCAATTCTGGTCTCAATGATTGCTCACCATTGAATCACTACTACTCTTTCCCAGGCATCCTACTCCTTACATGAACATTGCTTAAAGATGCATGTGCTCCAATTACAGAGGGGGAAATACCTGATTCCCACAAAATATCACTAGCCAACAAACAATCAATAACAACTAAAAGTATACCACTCTTCACCATTGAATGTGTGTCCCTGCTTTCAACTACTGCTGATATGCTACAGAGTTGCCATAACCCACACTTAGAAAACACTGTCCCACAAATTAACCCGAAAGGAGTTACTCAAAATGATTAATGAATTATGTAATGGGAAAGCCTGCTACCAGTGGTTCTGGAATAATTAATTGGAATGTTGCATCTTGATATCACAAGACATACACCAATCTACAGCATGCAACCACCCATGCAAATTCAATAATCATGAGACCATGGCCCCCATTAGGGACTTACACAAAATTAAGTAAAACCAACTCTGTGCAGCTACAACCCCAGATCGCACCCAAAACTACAAGACATTCTAAAATACAGCAAAAAGACCGGATTTCCCCTAGATCCATGCAATTTGATAAATATGATAATGCTCTATTTTAGATTCTTGACTCAGAACAGTTCCTTGACCTGTTCATCATATCGCTTCATTACTATAATAGTGTCTCACTGCTTCAAATATGCACAGTTAAAGTCTCCCTTAAGGAAACACATTGTACCCCCAACACCCCTAAAATTCCAGCCCCATCTTCAATTTACCAAACTAAGTTAACCTGGATGAATAAGAAAAACTTTTCATTCTGAGGCACAACCTTTACTGGATAGTATCTTTCCTTACTGGCAGTTCACTTACTCGAGGCAAGATGGCGGGGTGAACGGCTGTGCTTTCCCGGAGCTCCGTCCCCGCCGGGCCCAAGCATTGACAATGCACCTATCTCTCCTCCACCCAGGCACCGGAGGCTTCCCCTGGCAGGGGGACACCAGGAGGAGCACAGAGTTGCTTTCCCCCAAAGCCCGACACCCATTCCCAGAGCGCAGAGATCGGAGCCCGGACCTCCCGCGGGCGGCCACCTTGAAGAGCTGAGAGTGCGGAAGGGGCCCGGCTGAGTGAGCTGAGTGAACCCAGTGAATTTAAAGGTTCGCATCGGCGCCCTGGAGTGGATACTGGACCCGATTCAGCCCGCATTACCTCGGAGACTCAGCGCTGCCGATGCGAGGACACGGGGTGAAGGACTGAGATGCGAGCCTGGGCCTGGGTAGACGTGACCTTCGCCTCAGCTTTGCTGATGAGACCAGTACAAGGAATTTAAGGCATTGCCCAGAGTGCTGCCCCAGGAGCTGCTTGTGCTGACACGGGGGCTGCCAACCCTGCTAAGCCCGGCGCCGCTTTGAAAATTGCCTGCAGCACGGACAAGAGCAGTGGCCTGGGAATAGGATTCCAGGGGGTGAAGATGCCTATGGGCGGCCAAGCACTGCCTGACCTCAAGATGGCGGTCAGATTGACCTGAAACTATCTGCCCTCATGACCACGGCCAGCGATGATTTCAGACTGTCAGTGCGAACGGTCCTCCTGCAATGTAGAAGTTAGCCTGTGGGGAAAATTCATGTTTAACTCAAATTGTAGGGGGTTGGGGGGCTTAGATGATAGCACGGACATCCAGAAAATCCCTGCCTGACTTCACCATGGCGCCCAAGACGAGACATGCCTGAACCCGACTTGACCCCCAAGGTTTTGTAGAGGTGCTTATTCTTTATTCTTTCTTTAATGAAGAGGACAGCCTGGAGGCAAAACACCCATGATTGAGGTTTAGCAACCTGGAGGGCTGAGAAGTGCAGCAGGGGGGTGCCGAGACATGATCTACCAGACTTAAATATGGCGCCCACCGCTTACAATGGCTATATGCGTTTTGGCGCACTGGGCTTGCTGGGGCCTCACTGCGGGTGCTTGAGCCAGGCGGGAGACCTGAATTCGCACAGTTCCGCCTGCCCTTGAATGCCCTCCTCTTTACACAAGATGGAGCCCAGCATGACCGCAAGATCAGCCTAGGGAGCCAGCATGCTGCTTCCCCCACCACCATCCGGCCTTCTACCCCTATGGACATCTCCAACTCGGGGATCCCTCCAGACCCAAGACCACCACCCTTGAGTGAAACACCACCTGAACACCTGGCTGAACGATAGCCAGAAATTCCTGCTCTGTAAATATGTAATATATAATTGTCCAAGCCTAATCGCTATTAAAATGTAATCCTGAGTGATTTTACTATTTGTATATATATAACTCTAACCACTAGTATATGTAGTAGACCTTTGTACTTACTACCGTTCCTATGCGATTTTAGAGTTTTTCCGCTTGTATCTCTTCCTTGAGTGACTTTCAAACTTGTACATGTGCAATTTTTCTGTTTGTATCTCTTCCTTGTGTGACTTTACATCTTGTACATTAGCAATTTTTTCTGTTTGTAACTCGTATGTAACTCATGTAATCCAAAGTCCTTATGTATCGCAACTGGTTCTTTTGTAAAGCGCTCTGACGCCTTTGGGTAATATTCGCACTATAAAATTGCATTCAATAAAATTAAATTAAATAAAACTTACCAACCAACCCATTCTCCTCTGACTCATGCAATGCACAATGTAGGGTCCCTGAAAGTCCCCCTTTTCTCAATTTCGATAAACTAACATATTTCAATAATGCAGAAGACACAAATGTAATGTTCAAAGCTAACATACCGCACTCTCCACTCTTGACACTTCAAGGCTCATTAATTGCCTTCACAAGCTCAATCACTTGATGGCTAGAACCCACCTCAAATTAACACCTAGCAAGAAAGAACAATTTATACCTGGGAACCATTCCTCCTCCCCGTACCAGATGCCTTGGAAACCCAGCCAGGGCCACTGCCACACACATCATGAGCAGGGAAACTCAAGAACTTTGAATCCATTTTTAAACCCCTCACATCAATAAGAAGATAAATCTTGATTTCTTAACCAACCTACTGCATGCTACATCTTCCCATAGCTATCATACCCTTTACATATTCTCACTATATTTCAATGGTCCTGTCGTATATTGACTTAACTAGCTATCTTCTCCTTGACCTTATGGCTTTCTCAACAGGCAACTGGAGCATGTACAAAAGACAAACGCCAAACTCATATTACTCATGCATCTGAGAGAACAAATAATTCATGCCTCACTTACATTAGATTGAGGGGCCAATTTCAAGCCTATAACAATCACTCACTAAGCATTCGATGAATAGGTTTCTTATTTCCCACAATAGAGAGTTCGCCACCCAATTGGCGAACAATAAGGATGATCCATCGTGAGCCTTTGTGCCACATCCCAAACTTAAAATAAAAATTAACAGACTATACTTCACATTCATTGCAGCAGATCTGTTCTACTCCTTGCCACACTTATCGCTCAACAAACACTACCTTTAGGAAGGTCTTCAGTACATGGATGTCATCAAATACTAAATAAATTCACCAAACAACAACACAATTTGACGCATGATACCTCACCAAGCACTCAATACATTGAGCCCCGATACAAGTTTGTCGGTGCAGCTGCGGGAACGCCCCGCCAACACAACTCTAAACCCGCGTGAGAACAGTCCGCCGTATTATGACTTTTGTAGTCACTGGTGGGCAGTTGCTTTGGGGTTCCCACGCCGCTGCCTATAACATAGGCACTGCAATGCGAATGTCAAAGGAAGTTCCAGCACAGCATGGATCGTGAAGTCCATACCATGCTGGAAATGGGGGTGCATGCACACAGGGGGGTATATGTTGTGCCCCCCTGTTTGCATCCACATGGAGTGAGGCACAAGGGGGTCCTGTAGGGCCCCTTCCTTTCCTCACTGCCATTGTTTTCATGGAGAAAAGACCTCCATGAAATCAGTGGCGGTGAGGAAAGTTGTCATATGCTTGGTTAGACCTCTACAGTTCTGCCAAGCATATGACTGTCTTAAGACTGCCGCTCCACTGCAAGGGAACTGCAGTTTCTCTGCGGAGTCGGCGGTTCCAGGGAGGCACGACCACCAGAATACTGCCACTGCCACCCCACCAGGAGTACCACGAGTGGTCTGCCTCTTAGCAGAGGCAGACCACTCTCCTTCAACACAGGCCTTCCATTAAACAACACATTATGAAACCACCACTATTTACATGCATATATCCTTAAAGTGCTTGCAACTACATTCCCCTTCTCAGCGCACCACACAAGGCTGTCACACCTTTCATCACACCAAGCTACTACATCTTATCACCCCACAACACACCAAAACCTATAACTACACACATACTATTTTTCAGCACCCACACCATTCACACTACACTGACCAACATTTTTGCAAACTACACTATTTAAGTCACAACACCATACCCTCTCACCTATTACCAAGAAGAACACCCCACCAAGCTTCATGGTTCAAACAAAGGTCTGATCAAATGTGTGCACGCTTGATTAAATCATTTAATACCTTACAATTCCAACCAACACCACTCCCATTTTCAACTGCAGCATTAAACTACATTTTATGACACCTAACTACCTAACACTAAACAATAACAAATTACACCACAATCCACATGACACGCTTTATCACACCACACAATTTAATATTACAGCAACAGATCTCGCCTCCATCAATGTCCTTTCTCATTACATCTTCCAATACCACATCATACAATACATATTGCACTTTTGACCTTATCATTTCACCAATCTTCAGTTTAGTAAATCATAACCTATTCCTTATACTGCACATATCTCTCCAGTCAGAGGCTAACCATATTCAAATATAAATAAAAGTCTTGTTCCTGCTCCAGTAGGAAAAGCCCAGTCCCAAACGCCGGGTCAGTTCCACTCTGCAACCCCAGACTGGTTTTACCCAACTTGGGGATCATCAGTGAGGTAAAGGATGGACTAGAATGAGGCAAGAGTTACTTCCCTGCATGAGATTAATTCAAGTATTCCACTCATCACTTTTCTGATTTTCTCAGTATACAAATCTCTGCACTATTTATTACCATGCTTCACCCCATCTGAGAGTGAAACACCAGCCACTAGGAAGCTGGTGGGGAATAATCTTTGCATCCTAATTGATTTTAAACTGTCCATCTATTCCTAAATCAAAATACAATACATTGAGCCCCGATACAAGTTTGTCGGTGCAGCTGCGGGAACGCCCCGCCAACACAACTCTAAACCCGCGTGAGAACAGCCCGCCGTATTATGACTTTTGTAGTCACTGGTGGGCAGTTGCTTTGGGGTTCCCACGCTGCTGCCTATAACATAGGCACAATAATAATAAACAACCACAGAGGCAACCAACCAACCTGAACCAGGGGTAGACAATTAATATTCCAAACAACAGTTCAGGAAACCAATAACAATTCGCAATTATGAAAATAATCAATTGCAAACAATTTCACTTTTCAAAAGAAAAAAGAAAAGAGAGAAAAAAGACGAAGAATAAAAAGAGGGAAGGGAGACACAAATCAACACTGTCAACAAAAGAATAAAAAATTATCACAAATTTATTATAAATAGTGCGCTCAAAAAATATAATTGTTGGTTTATACAAATTTATAAAACATATAAAAGAAACCAAACATGTGGCAAACCATAATTATGTTATAGAAAAAGGGGTACAACATATACAAAACTTATGTGTCCACTAAAATTTGTAAGCCACAGATACATCGACGGCGTTTCGACCGCATTCAGAGGTTGCGGTCATCATCAGGACAGAAACATTTCATTGAGCGTCAAAGTTTATTTCAAAATCCAGGCAGGAACAGTCACGTTCTTAGTTTGTATCTATACAATGATTTGCAACTTCGTTTTATCCAAGGGAAATTCCTATTCCATATAAGTCAAATATAACCAGAGTTATTCCACTGGAATGTGGTCAGGAGAAAAAGGTTTCAATCCTCCATCAGGAGCTTATCAATAGTGAGCCCGTCACAACGGCCTAGTCACAGGTCTCAAAAGATCCTGCTACCGCGGTCAAATCAAAAGGAGTGAGAACATAGGCACTGCAATGCGAATGTCAAAGGAAGTTCCAGCACAGCATGGATCGTGAAGTCCATACCATGCTGGAACTGGGGGTGCATGCACACAGGGGGGCCCATGCTGGGCCCTCCTGTTTGCATCCACATGGAGTGAGGCACAAGGGGGTCCTGTAGGGTCCCTTCCTTTCGTCACTGCCATTGTTTTCATGGAGAAAAGACCTCCATGAAAACAGGGGCGGTGAGGAAAGTTGTCATATGCTTGGTTGGACCACTACAGTCCTGCCAAGCATATGACGGTCTCAAGACTGCCGCTCCACTGCAAGGGAACTGCAGTTTCTCTGCGGAGTCGGCGGTTCCAGGGAGGCACGACCACCAGAATACTGCCACTGCCACCCCACCAGGAGTACCACGAGTGGTCTGCCTCTTAGCAGAGGCAGACCACTCTCCTTCAACACAGGCCTTCCATTAAACAACACATTATGAAACCACCACTATTTACATGCATATATCCTTCAAGTGCTTTCAACTCCATTCCCCTTCTCAGCGAACCACACAAGGCTGTCACACCTTTCATCACACCAAGCTACTACATCTTATCACCCCACAACACACCAAAACCTATAACTACACACATACTATTTTTCAGCATACCACACCTTTCACACTACACTGACCAACATTATTGCAAACCACACTATTTAAGTCACAACACCATACCCTCTCACCTATTACCTAGAGGAATACCCCACCAAGCTTCATGGTTCAAACATAGGTCTGATCAAATGTGTGCACACCTGATTAAATCATTTAATACCTTACAATTCAAACCAACACCACTCCCATTTTCAACTGCAGCATTAAACTACATTTTATGACAGCTAACTACCTAACACTAAACAATAAAAAATTACACCACAATCCACATGACACGCTTTATCACACCACACAATTTAATATTACAGCACCAGACCTCGCCACCATCAATGTCCTTTGTCATTACATCTTCCAATACCACATCATGCAATACATATTGCACTTTTGACCTTATCATTTCACCAATCTTCAGTTTAGCAAATCATAACCTATTCCTTATACTGCACATATCTCTCCAGTCAGAGACTAACCATATTGAAATATAAATAAAAGTCTTGTTCCTGCTCCAGTAGGAAAAGCCCAGTCCCAAATGCCGGGTCAGTTCCACTCTGCAACCCCAGACTGGTTTTACCCAACTTGGGGCTCATCAGTGAGGTAAAGGATGGACTGGAATGAGGCCAGAGTTACTTCCCTGGATGAGATTAATTCAAGCATTCCACTCATCACTTTTCTGTTTTTCTCAGTATACAAATCTCTGCACTATTTATTACCATACTTCACCCCATCTGAGAGTGAAACACCAGCCACTAGGAAGCTGGTGGGGAATAATCTTTGCATCCTAATTGATTTTAAACTGCCCATCTATTCCTAAATCAAAATGGTATGGTTAATAAATGTAGATGGTAAAAGTATGAGGAGAACTCCTGCTTGGCTTCTGTAGCCTCACATTTTCCTGATGTTGGGATGTTATGTTTTTCTTTTAGATGATAGAGGGCCAGGTATAAAAGGAACCCACCCACAAAAAGTGGTTGCAAATTGTGCACTGACTTTTTGTGAATAGATTCCTTATTTGCAACCTATTAGTATAGAGTACAGTTTTCAAAATAAGCTCCTGATAACGAAACATCAGTGCACAATCTGCAACTGCTTTTTGTAACAAGTTCTATAGCACGTATGGCCCAAGACTTGTTAAACTTCTACTGATCAGGAGAAAGTTTTTTCTCTAACCATAATATGAATGTTAGGGGGGTAGCCATACTGACTTGCTCTTCTCTTGATATTAAAATTTTGGAGATCAGAGCTGATAGCTTATAGGCCTGTTGTGTTCCTGGAAAGCAAAGAGAACAAGGTGTTAGTGAACAATCCAATTTCTCCTAATCCTATAAAAGAACTACTGGAAGGACAATGGACTCTAAATGGGCTAAATGGTATTACTGGTGTTTTTAACTTCCCTCTAAAGCCCCAGGTGGAGAAATCCAATTTGTTGATTTGGACAAACTACCAAACTAAGGAGAGTTGTCAGGGATATGATAAAGAATTTAAATTGTAAGGATATTTTACGTAATTTGCATTTGGAAGAGATCTACCTTCCATTCTGCAACTATAATCAACATTTGAGATAAGACTACATTCTTATCTTAGAAGAACTGAAAAGCAAGGTTAACCTGTGAGAAATCTATATGTTCATTCAATCGTTACTCTGGAAATAAAGTTTGGAAACGTTATATATATGTTTAAACGTCGTCAAACAGATCCTGTCTATTCGATCTAAAATTTAGGAAAGAGTATTCATTTAAAATCCACCAGTTTCTGCAATAAAATAATGATTTTCATGACCTTTTGACACTTTGGGAGATGTAATAACTTGAAAAAAAAGTTAATCTCTCGTTATCTCACGCTTGGAGTATGGAACGGTGATGCTAGCTGGGTTACCTAAAGCTAGAATGGCACCTCTAGGAGTCACTCTGAACTCTGCGGCCAGACTCATCACTGTTTCCAGAAAACATAACCACATCACACCAAACCTAATTCAACTAAACTGGCTGTCTATCGAAGCAGGGATCCTTTTCAAGATTGCCTGCCTGACGCACAAAGCTATTTATTACAACACCCCTGTTTACCTGGCAAAAAAACGATAACTATCTGGTTCGAATGGGATCCTAAGAAGCTCTAACACCTTACTACTGAAACCTCCCAAATTCATGAAGAAATAACCTACAATCGTGCATTCTCTGGTCTTACACCACGAATATGGAATGCTCTTCCTTCCTACATCAGATCAAACTCCTCTACCGCCTCATTCAAAAAACAAGTCAAATGGTTACTCCTGAATGACCATCTACAGCAATAGTCCCAAAGCCATCTTAACTAACATTTATTTACTGTTGACACTCTTTGACACCTCTGGTCAAAAGTTTTAATTTGGTCTTTCCATGTGCCCTAAAGATTTGTTGCTCTTCTGGTTTTTTACATGTCCCACAAGATGGGTTGTTACCTCTGTTCACTGTTGTTATTTGGTCTTTCCAAGTGCTCCATAAGACTTGTTGTTCTTCTAGTACCTCACATGCCCCACAAGATGGGTTGATGGTTGTTTAAGGTCCTTTCTGGTGTTGTATTCATGCTTTTACCTCCTTTCGCTTCTGCTCCTTTGCACAGCGTTCTGATACACGTACAGGTATTGTTCGTGCTTTATAAAACTTTTCAAATAAATAAAGAGGATAATGACCCACTTGAAGAAATGCTGGCATGACATAAAGCACAGGAGGAAGGAGAAAATGGCAAATAACCTGATGGTAGAAATGCACACTAGAGGAGGGAGCCCAGCGCCCCCGTAAGAGCTTGAGGAGCAGGTGGCAGCTGTCATTCCTGGGGAGTTGGTGACAGTAATTCCAGACAAGACAGTGTAGCCCATGAGGAACATCAAAACCTGGGGAGGGGATGTAGCCTTACGGCTTAAGCGGTCGACCTCTAAGCTGGGGAACCGTGTTCGAGTCTCGTCAACAACCCTCAACATCCTGTGATTCTAGGCAAATCGCTTAATCTCCCCGACCCTAACAAAAAATTCATGTGTACATCTGTAACAAAACTGGTACTCATGTAAAGCGCTCTCATACCTGATATCTTTGGGTCTAGTTCGCACTAAAAACTCTAAAAAAAAAGACCTACAGGGTAAGTCATAACAAGAGGCAATGTGGGCAAAAAGGTTGTGCAGTGCAGCTAGCACAAAGGTCATGTTGTGCATTGCAGCTCGCTAAGTACCAGTGCTCCACTGCACCGTACTCAGGGTAAAGGGCAGGTATGTGGCTCATGTACTGTTAAGCATCATATAAATTTAAGTCACACTGCCCAATTCCATGTTGCACAGCTCACCCCAGCTCGGTCAGCTTTCTCACTTCCATGTCAAAAGTCCATTACGCCGGAATTTATTAATATATGGCATCCAATCAGGGAATTCTTGTTCAGTTAGGTAAATCTGCTAATAGCAATCCCACAACGACAATACTTCCAGAAGACTCCAGGGAGTATCACTGAAGCCTAGCATGGGAACTAACCCAATGGCCACGATAAGGCCTGACGGAATCCAGTACCGCGTTCGAAATGCCGGCATTTCGAACACTGTGCAGGATTCCCTGATTGGATGCCATATATTAAGAAAGGTGTCTCTTCCAGCGTAATGGACTTTTGAATATTTGGACCCACCACTCTTCAATATACAGAGTGTGATTGGATCCCGATTTTAAAGTAACTTGGACAGTGACACATCATGTCGAATTTAGAATGACTTAAATGTTTCTGATGGAAAACACTTCCTTGGATCTCCTCATATAGCCCAGGAGTGTGATTACAGTTGGATATCTGCTATTTTTTCAGGTTACGCCATTGTCTAAGTCATTTCCGGCTCGTGGTATAAGATATTTCTGTTTTGGCAACCTATGAGAACTTTGATGTTCTTTCCTTCGAGAAGGGTATTTTCCTGAGATGCATCGATGAAATTCTCCATGAGAACGAAACGCGTTGGCTGAAAGTCCCTGTTTTTCTGTGAACCGTTTATATCTCATCAATAAAGAAATTTTTAAAATTCTCAGAAGCAAATACCTGGACATTTCTTGTATTCCTGCGCACACCATTTAAGAATTACTCCTCCATTTCCCATACAGTTCCTTTAGCTTGTGGATCTCTTTCCTCATCAGAGTAACACTTTATTCAACTGAAAGTTTAGACTTCTTACATCAGCATAAGTAATGTTAGCAACTTCAGAAGCCCAAAACAATGCAAACTAGGCTCTGCAGGAGCCATTGTGTGAAAACGGTAAGGGAATAAAAGGCGTTCCTCCCTTTTTCTGATGTGCTGGCATCATTCCACAAACCCAGCAGTTGGTAACATTTGTAGCATTGTGTGTATGGTGCAAAATCTGAAAAAAAGTGTTATTGAGGTAGGACATTCTGTGCTTCTGTCCATAATAAGGAATAGTAAAGTATTGGTGTTCAATGGGGACAGGAGTAGTAGCAGTCAGCAGATTTTGAGGAATAGCTACTCCCTCTACAACCCATGTTATTGTAGCAATAATAACAACAATTGTAGTGAGTCCAATAATGAACATACACTTTCGATCACAGACTCTTGCAGCAGTTTGCTTCTTCTCCTTAGGCATGTTCATCTTGTCGTTGAACAATAAAACAGATGGTGCCCTAAAGTCCTGGGCAGACGTTGGTTTCTTCACTGCGGTTGAGACGAGCAGTCACTGAAAGGCTACCCCCTTTGTAGTCAGTCTTTAACCACCAAGGACAGTGGCTCAAACAGTCTTTTTCAGCAACAAAGTGTCTTTCTTCCGGGGTCGCAGCTGATATCAAGATGTGCCAGGGATCATGTGGTCTGGTAAGACTTCCTCAGGTCCTTCAGGTGACGTAGCCTGTCCTTTCTCTGTAGCCAGGATGTTGCGGTGATCTGCCAACGCAGCAGGGCTCACTAGGTCTTGCAACACCTTCCGGCAATGTGTTGCATGGACCTAGTTCTTCCAGTTAGTCACTCGAACCACAGTCCTGGTAGCCAAGAGCACCTGCTCAGGGTATCGCTGTTGGACTTGGCCTTTTTTGCAGGGTCATCCCTGAACTTTTTGCCTTCCTCCTGTATTTTGTTTGACCTGTTTTTGTTGGTTTTATGACTCTGGGTACTTTACCACTGCTGATCAGTGCTAAAGTGCATATGCTTTCCCTATTGTAAATTTATGTATTAATTAGTGATTGCATGATTGGCTGGTTTGGTTTATCTGTCAGACCCTAGTACAGTGCACCAGGAGTGCCCAGGGCTTGTTAACCAAATGCTGCTAGTGGGCTTGCAGCACTGGTTGTGCCACCCACAGAAGCAGCCTGTAAAAGTGTGTCTAAGGTCTGCCATTGCAGAGCCTGTGCGCAGTCTGGTAGTGCCATGCTGACTGGGCAAGTGCACCCACTTGCCAGTCCCTAAACCTTCCCTTTTCTTCATATCAGACACCCCTATGATAGGCCCAAGGGCAGGGTGCATTGTAAGTATAAGGTAGGACAAGCCCTGATGTGTGTGGCATGTCCTAATAGTGAATTACAGCCATTTTCGTTTTTCACTATTGCAAGGCTACCTGTTCTCCAGAGGCCAGACTGATCAGTTAGATTATTACATCTTATACTCCTAACTGACTCAGGGAACATGGTAGAAATTCGAGTTTAGTATGCCTGAACTCAGAATGATAAAATACATATTTTAGTGAAGTTGGTTTTAACATTCTGTGTTTGAAAATACTACTTTTAGAAAATAGGTATTTTCTTATCTAACTATCTAGGCCTGCCTCTGCTAGGTTGTGTATTCCTTGTCTGGAGTTTGAGTGACAGGGCTGGGGGATTCCAGGAGACAGAATGAGTCAGCCCAGTGGTGAATAGAGAGATCTGGATATAGATGGGTGGGAGGAGTTGTACCTGGGACCTGAATAGGATTGGTCTGGCCCCCCACAGTGCTGGCTCCACCCTCTGTGGTGGGTTTGATGTCTCTGACCTGCACTGTGAAAGGAGAGAAGGAGTCATGTCAACAGAGTGATCCAGAGCTGTGCCATCCCTCCACAATGCTGGATCCACCTCCTGTGGGGCGTCTGATGTTTCTGCCCTGCACTGTGAAAGGAAAGAAGGAGTCATGTAAACAAAGTGCTCCAGAACTGGTTTGAACTAAGCAAAGGTCCCTCTGCCCTCAGAGGACAAAGGATTTGGGGGTATAAAGATTGGGACCCTGATCCCAGGAAATTAGATCACTTATGGACTACAAGAAGAAACCTTTGCTGAGGAGAGGAACCTGAAGAAACTGAAGAGAAACTCTCCCTAAGCTGAAGTGCTGCTTGGGGGATTGGCCTGCAGTGGTTGCCTGATTGCCAAAGGAAGGAGTAAGGAACTTTGTGCGCTTTATTTCAACTTGTGAAGGATCTCCAAGGGCTTGGAAAAGAGCTTGCCCCCTGACCGAAGTCTCAGGATCAGTAGACTTTACCAGCCTTTGTGGATTGCTGCTGGAAACGCTGTTTCAGTGGCTACAGAGGCAGGGAGCTGTAACCAAATCTCACGACAGGCCCGTTGTCCTGTAGGCACCGCATCGAAGAACGTCCGCATCGAACAACACAAGCTCTGAGCTCGCCAACTCCGTCCCGATGCCGTCACCGAGCCATTGCCTGCACCGCGACTTGTGGACACAGCGACATGCAACGCCTCGCTACACCAACTGGCACTGGTCTGACCCATATGGTCACTGCTGCTGACTTCGAGTCCTGTGACCACACCGGGGTTGGGCACCGCTCGAACGCTTCGCGACGCACGGCCCAACTCGTACCGCTGTCTGGACTGATCGACGCCAGCTTCTGAACTCCGGCTCTGTCGCCTCACTGCAAGCTGCAAGCACTGCAACGAATCACCGTCTCGCCCTGCAACTTACGCCTCCGACACACCGACTCCATCAACAGGCCGTTGCCTGCACCGCATCGAGGGACAATGCGTCCTGCAACGCTTTCTTTTCTGCAACGTGACAAACACCGGAACCGGCTCGCACGCCCGTGCCTGCCGCATCAAGTAAAGGTACTGTGACCGAGTATATCGACACTTGAGTGGGTCCGGACCGACACGGTCTGCTGGATTTGTTAGACTCTGTGTTATTTCAGCAACGCTGTAGCCGGACAGGGCTACCGACTCGCACAGAACTTTGATTTAACCCTTTTTAACAAGAACTCTTGATTTCTAATAGTATTGTGGATTGTTTTTGTCGTTTATGGTCTTGTAGTAACTCTATATAAAAGATACTTATTTTTATAAATATACAACCTGTGTGGTGTCCATTTGTAGTGTTGTCATTTGATTACTGTATGTGTTCACAAATGCTTTACACACTGCCTCTGAGTTAAGCCTGTCTGCTCGTACCAAGCTACCAAGGGGGTGAGCAGGGGTTATTTTAGGAGTGTACTCTGACTAGAGGAGAGGGTCCCTATTTGTCACAAGTACCTACCTGTGCCAACTAGAGACTCCCTATTATAACACTCGCCATCTGGGTGCTAGGGAACTGGCTCTCTGGAAGGATTTTGTGACTACGAAATCCCCAGGGTGCAAGCAGTGGCCCTCACCTTGTGACCTGTGTAGAAGGGTTTCCTGAACCTGTTGATAAATAGAAGACAAATAGTCGTTCATCAATACATAGGGTACATCATGTATAGGGTGTGCCTTAGGAATCCCCCAAATATTAATTGGCCTTCTAAAAACCACCTCATACAGTGTGAGGCCATATCGTGTACGTAGTATCGATCTAACAGATAGCAATGCCAAGGGCAGTGCATCAGGCCATTTCAAAGATGTAGAAGCCTGTATTTTAGCCAGTTTTAATTTGAGAGTAGAGTTGTAACGTTCCACTAGTCCTGCTGATTGTGGGTGAAAAGCAGCATGAAACTTCTCCTTGATTCCTAACCCTTTCATGAGATACTAAACAACTTGTCCAATGAAATGGGGTCCATTGTTACACCAAAAAACTCGGCAAATTCCAAATCTGGGGAAAAACTCCTTTAGGAGCAACTTTGCAGTAGTAAGAGCTATATTATACTTTGTGGTGTATGCCACCACCCATTTACTAAAGGCACACACTACTACCAGAACATACTTCAGAATATTACAGCGTTCAAGCTGGATAAAATCCATTTACAGAACCTCAAAAGGTCCAGTAGGTATTGCAAACTCTCCTGTTGGAGTTCGTGTTCCCTTTCCAGGATTATAACGCAGACAAATCAGACAGGACTGTACTAGTTTCTTAGCTGTACTGACAATCTCTGGATGATCCTAAACTTGCATAAGTTGCTTTGCTATTGAGGATGCTCCAACATGTGCTGGCCCATGTGCCAAGTGAATCAGAGGGTGTAAATAGGCTGCGGGTAACTTCCATTTGGTCATTTCTTTATTCCGGAACACAACACAATTGAAGTAGGGTCAGAGGCCAGAATTTTACCGACTCAGCAGGATATACAGCCCCATTTTAGACAAATCAAAATACACAAAGAATACCCTGCGGTCTTGTGCCAAAGGACAACGAATGACTGACAAATACCAAGACTGATCAGAAAAAAATACAAAAAATTGTACGGATTCCCATCACTCACCGATCCCGGTGACATGCTTCATCATCTGGGTCTCCTTTTGAAAGGGCTAACGCTCCACCCTAGTGATGGAGGAGCCCAAGGATGTTTTCAAAGTTAGGATTTGTACAGATGATGAAGCATGTCACCGGGATCGGTGAGTGATGGGAATCCGTACAAATTTTTGTATTTTTTTCTGATCAGTCTTGGTATTTGTCAGTCATTCGTTGTCCTTTGGCACAAGACCGCAGGCTATTCTTTGTGTATTTTCATTTCTTTATTCCTCCAACAGCCCTCATCATCCAATGCTTCCTCCTTGGAACATTGGCCTAATTCATCAAAAGAGGCAGATTGTTGCATGCCCAGGACCTCTTGCCTGGAATCATGCCAACGTTCAGCCTGTGATCTAACTAGATACATAGATGTGGTACTTCGTTACATTGCAGTATCACGAGCTGTCTAGTCTGCAAAGGCAATGCCTGCATATATTTTATCAGTCACTTTCTTATGTGCGCTACACTTAACAATTGCCACTTTCTTAGGATATGTCAAGGCAGTAAAGAGATAATGTACTAATTCCCCATGCACTATTTGTGTCCCATGTGAAGTGAGAAAGCTTCTTTCGCATTCATCATTCATGGCTTCCTCCTTGGACCATTGGTCTAATTCATCAACAGAGGCAGATTGTTGCATGCCCAGGACCTCTTACCTGGAATCATGCCCACGTTCAGCCTGTGATTTAACTGCATACATAGACGTGGTACTTTGTTGCATTGCATTCTCACAAGCTGTGTAGTCTGCAAAGGCATTGCCTGCTCCTATTTTATCAGTCACTTTCTTGTGTGCGCTACACTTAACAATTGCCACTTTCTTAGGATATGTCAAGGCAGTAAGGAGATTATGATTCCCCATGCACTATTTGTGTCTCATGTGTAGTGAGAAAGCCTCTTTCTTTCCAGAGTTGGGCAAAACTATGTACCACGCCAAAGGCGTATTGGCTATCAGTGTAAATATTAACAAGCAAATCTGTACTAATTTCACATGCTATTGTCAGTGCTATCAACTCGGCAGCTTGAGCTGACTTCCGTGGGATACGAGCTTTCTCAACTACTGTCTGAAGTGTTGTTATTGCATAAGCAGTAGCTGTAGTACCATCAGGCAACTTCAGGCAAGACCCACCAACCCACAATTCCCGTCAACACTAGAAAGAGGTGTATCTTGTAGGTGAACACAACCTTTTGTTTGTTCTTCAGTAATGGGATATACAGTCATGTAGCTCTTGTGACTGAGTAGCTGGGAATGGCAATAATGTAGCAGGATTCTGAGACAAACATCTTTTCAGTGTGATATGAGCAGCCAAAAGTGTCAATTTATAGCCTGCCAAACGGGCACTAGTCAAATGTTCTGTTTTCGTTTGGTTTAACAAAGCATCAACTGAATGGGGAACTAGCACAAGCAATCCACATGACAAGACTATTCCCTCACTCTGACGTATGGACACAGCCATTGCTGCCACTGCTCGAAAACACCCAGGCAACACGCGAGAAACTGGATCAAGGACAGCTGAGAAATATGCACAAGGACGTTGCTTATCACTGTGTGTCTGTGTTAAAACTGAGAGAGTGCAACCATCCCTCTCGTGTACATAAGTGTGTGAATGCCTTAGTGTAGTCAGGAGTTCCTAATACTGGTGCAGAACAAAGAGCATGACGTAACTGTTGAAAAGAATTCTGGCATTCAATGGTCCATGGGAGAGGCATTATAGTGTCTTTAGTCAAAAGGGCCAACAAAGGTTTAATAATGTGTGAACAACTAGGGATCCACTGCCTACAGAAAGAAGTAAGGCCAATCAATGCACAAACATCCTTCTGAGTATGGAGCACAGGAGTGTCTAAAATAGTTTGAATGCGATCTGGTGTGAGTGCTCGTCCCTCCTTAGACAGGAGGTGACCTAAGTAGGTAACCTGCTGTCTACAATATTGCAATTTCTTCCGAGAGACTTTGTGATGATGAGAGGCAAGGAATGATAATAGGGACAGTGTTCCTTCTTCACACTGTTCAGGGGTATCGGCAGCCAACAAGATGTCATCGACATATTGAATAAGAGCCACCCCTTGTGGTACAGGAAAAGAATCAAGCTGCCTTTTCAATGTCTGGCTATAAATGCTAGGACTCTCTGTATACCCCTGTGGAGCTCTACAGAATATGAAGGATCGATTATTCAAAGTGAAGCCGAACAAATAGCAACTGTCAGGGTGAATAGGTATCGAAAAAAATCAATTCTTCAAATCAATTACACTGAATGTAATGGCAGTAGGAGGAACCATATTAAGAAGTGTTGTGATGTCAAAGACTACCGGGTATTGGGGCACCACTATTTTGTTAACTTCTCGTAAATCAATAATGAATCTGTAAATTTTAGGGGGAAAACATGGCGGCCGGCTAATTGCAGGTCGCGAGTGCACGGAGGTGGTGGTGCGCTGATCTGAACGTGAATGCCAGAGAGTTGTCTTTGGTCGGTTGGTCGGTCGGACATTACGGATATTTGACAGGAGTGCGGAATACGGAGCCGAGTCATCTGGTTTGGATTCGGTTTTCGGCACGTTTTTTGGTGAGAAGCGGTACTGTATGGAGAAGAACGCCACGGAACAAGCAGGCAAGGGTGGCAGCGAGCCCCTGGAGGCGGGGTCAGTGGACGGTGGGAGCACCGCAGAGGAGACGAGTCCTGCAGCAGCAGCAGCAGTCGGCTGGACAAGGGCTGCTCGGGAGGTAGGCAGGGGGAGACGCGCTGCTGCAAAAATTGTTTGAGAGCAGGGGTCGGCTGTGGTAGAGGAATAGAGCAGACACCTGTAATAGACGCCAAAGCAGGGAGTAGCAAGACGGCTCCCCTGGCTGAAACCCACATCAAAGATATGAGGGCGGACTCGGGGAGGGTCGCATATGTACTAAGGAGCGCAGGCTTGGCAGCAGCAAGTAAGGTAGAGGCGGGAAATTTACAAAAACAGCCGGAAATGTTTAAAGGAGGGAAAGGCAAGTCGTTAAAATGTCACAATGCAATCTCAAGCAAAAAAACAAAGCATAAAGTAGCTCCTCCCCCCTCTCTCAATACATACTTCAAAACAATCCCAAAAACATTAATCTTGCGACCAAGCATTGACAGGGTGAGTTCTGGACAAGGGTGGCAAGGCCAGATCCTTCCATTAAGCCCCAACAGGTATCAGGTTTTAGGGGAGGATTTAGGAGGCTTGAGTCAGAGAGAGGGAGAAGGAGAGGAGAACATGGCTGACAGTGGGGAGGCGGTTAAGGTTGCAATAAGTATCTCGGGTATTGAAGATATAGAGCCTGTGATTGTGGCTGAGGCCGAGGCAGATGTCGCGAGGGATGTCGTAGGGGAAACACAGGAACCCTCAACGAAAGAAGATAATTTGCACTCTGGGGGAGACACAGGGTTTCCTGAGCAAGACGAGGCTAATTCAGACACATATATAGTCACCCTTCTGAGGAAATTAGATAGAGATATGAAGGAAGGATTTCACGTTGTAAAGGCTAATCAGGCAAGCATTCAGGCTACATGCAACAATTTAGAGGCTAAGTTTAGTGAACTAAGTCAGCGTACAGAGGCTCTGGAGTTAGAGGCTAAGAAACTCCGTGAAGAGGTCACGACTAACAGAAAAGAAATTGATGGGATTAAATTTCGAGATAGAGTACAAGATGAAAGGATGGAGCGCTTAGAAAATATGCAAAGGCGTGATAATTTAAAAATCTTGAAGCTGCCTGAAAACAGCGAGGGTACAGACATAAAAAGATATGTGGCGCATCTTTTGAGTACAGAGTTAAAGTTAGAGATTGATGAGGAGACTATTTTTGCTGACATACAGAGGGTACATCGAGATCCTTTCAGGTTGAATTCTAATAGGACTAAACCGAGGAAAATTTTAATCAATTTTTTGACGTATAATCTGAAAGAGAGTATCCTGTCAGTTGCTTTGAAAAAGAAATTCTTAACAGTTGATGGAGCAAAAGTAGAAATTAGATCAGATCTGTCCCCAGCAACGGCGAACAGGCAATGGGAGATGGGAAAACGAATGGAGCCTCTAAGGAACTTGGGTGCCACAGTTCAGCTTAAATTTCCGGCATTTCTTAAAGTCATGTGGCGCAATAAGATGCACTCCTTCCGTACAGTTGAAGACGTGGATGACTTTATCGAGAAATGTGCAGAGATGACACGAGATACACCCATTCTAAAACAGGGATCATAATTGCTCCCTGTGTTATAGACCTAAGACAACTAAACGTATAAGACTATTCGGGACTAGAGACGCACCACCATCATCGCACTCACAAGGCCTATGGCCATAGGTAGACAGGAGGGGTTTTCCAGAGGGAGGGGGTGTTGGGGGAAGGGTAGGGGGTGGGGTAAAACTAGAAAAATAATCCTCAGAGGCCGAAGGGCTACCAGCGATGTAAAGATCAGCTGTATTTTTAGAAAGAATGACGGGGGCTAACAAGAAAGAATTAAGGATTTTGTCCTGGAACGTTAATGGGTTACGGGTGAAATCCAGGAGAATGATTATTTTCAAATATTTAGAAGACTCATTGGCTCATATAATTATTTTGCAAGAGACTCATTTAAATGAAGTAGAAAGCAAGGATATGTTTGGAACTCAGAAGTGGATAGCTTATAAATATTATACACCCCAGACTATGGTGACTAAAGGGGTTGCAATTTTAGTTAGGGAAGGGGTGCAGTTTTCCTTTGGAGCTATGGTGGCAGATCCTGGGGGGAGATGGCTTATAGTTCAGGCCACGGTGGCTGGGAAAGATCTTGTCCTGGTTGGATACTATGGACCAAATATTGATGATCTGGGACCTTTGGATAAATTAGCAGCCGAATTATTAAGCTTTTCTGGCAATATTGTTATGGCAGGAGATTTTAACACGGTTATGGATAAGGACTTAGACCGTTCAGGAAAGAGAGCGCAGAGGAATGTTAAGATGTCTAATAGAGTAAAAACGCTGTTAACACAGTATGGAATGTGCGATATTTGGCGCGTCAAATCAGGCCAGAAGGTGGGCTTTACATACTATAATCAAAAGTATAGACATAGGTCAAGGATAGATTACTTTTTGTTTGATCTGAGGATGGTGGAGCATGTAACAAGCATTAGCCATGTAGGAGTACATCTGTCGGATCATTCTGCCATCCTTTTACATTTGACGTTTGGCCAAAAAACGCAGAATCCGGTTTGGAGACTAGATCGTACGATTTTGTTAGATCAAGAAGCCATGGAGACTGTAGAAAGCGAATTGGAGTTTTTTTTGACTGCGAACACAGACTCTGCCAAGCCAGATGTGGTATGGGACACGTGTAAAGCCTTTTTGAGGGGGAGGCTGGGGGCCTTAGGGGCAAAGAAGAGAAGGATATATTATAGTAGAATCACTGACTTGGAAGAAAAAATTAGACAATATGAGGCAAGGATCATGGGGGAAAATGAGCAGCAGTTAAGGGACCAGGCCATTTTCGACAATTTAAAACTGAAGGCTGAACTAGCCACACTTCTCGCAGCCAGAAATAAAGAGAGATGGGATGCTAGCAGCCTGGTACATTTTAGTTATGGAGAGGGGTGTGGCAAGCTTCTCGCATGGAAAGCAAAGAAGGATTTGGTTTGAAACTTTATTAAGGAAATCAGAGTAGATGGGTCTGAAGGAGACACAGCTATTACAGACAGTGGAGAGATTGCAGAAGTTTTTTTTTAACATTTCTCCACTGTTTACAAGGAGGAGTTAGTACCAGACCCACAAGAGGTGACAGCATGGTAACAGTTAATAAAGCCACTCCCAATCCAATACAAACAGGTTTTGAATTCAGAAATTTCACTGACGGAGGTGGAAAAAGCCATAACAAATGGTAAGAGAGGTAAGGCCCCGGGGCCAGACGGTCTTCCTTTGGAAGTCTATAAGACACTGATTGGCTCAATTGCCCCTTTTTTACATCAAGTATTTAATAATATCTTTAGAGGAGACACAGTGATGCCGGAGTCTTGGAGTGAGGCGGTAATAGTCTTGATTCCAAAACCCGGCAAATCACCTAAATACTTAGATGCATACAGGTCAATATCATTATTAAATAATGATTATAAATTGTTTACCAAAATTATGGCCGATAGACTGAGTCAAGTCATCCCGCACTTAGTTCATGAGGACCAAAAGGGATTCATGAAGGGTAGATATTTAAAAGAACTTACCTTCTCAGTGGTTGGCGCAATAGACATGGCAACAGTTTTTAATCTCCCGCTTGCTCTTATTGCCCTTGACGCCGCCAAGGCATTTGATCGTGTGAACTGGCTCTATCTGAAGAAACTTATTCAACATCTAGGATTAGGTCCAAGCTATACCAATACCTTGTTATCACTGTATAGCTCCCCTACCTCCAAGGTGCTTGTTAACGGCATTTTGACACCCTCTTTTAGAGTAATGAGGGGTACGCGCCAGGGATGCCCGATCTCTCCATTATTATTTAATTTATACATAGAGCCGCTATCCAGCAGGATTAGAGATATGGATACAATAGCCCCCTTCAGAGCTGGCGAGTGGAATAAGAAGATTGGTCTCTATGCGGATGATATTATTATTTTTACTTCAAATCTGAAAGAGTCAATGGGAAATATATTTAAGCTCACGAAAGAATTTGGCAAGGTTTCAGGGTATGAAATCAACGAGAGCAAAACAGAGCTAATGGCATGGAATTTGGACACTAAAGACATTAAATGTAAGAAGGAGATGAGATACCTAGGAGTGAGAATAACGCAGAATATAGAGGACTTAACAAAAATTAACTTTCTTAGGGTTAAGAAAGAAATAGGGGCTATATTACGAGATTGGAGTCATCTACCTCTCACTCTGTTTGGCCGCACTCACTTGATTAAAATGGTAATTTTACCAAAACTTACTTTTTTGTTTGAAACAATTCCCTGGGACTTTGATAAGAAAGGGCTTAAAAGATTACAAAGCGAGATTTGTTCTTTTATTTGGGCTTCTAAGGGATCTCGCCTATCTTGGAAGAAAATTAGAAGAAGATGGGACAAGGGCGGGCTATCAGCCCCAGATTTTTTGTTATATGACTGGGCTTTTCGTTTAAAAAATTTGAGAGAACTTTTTTTAAAAGTGAAACTGAAATCTCTACGGGAAGCAGCAGAGCTCTGGTATAAAATTAGGAAAATAGCAAAGTTGAGTTATTTTGGATACTGGTCTTCCATTTGGGACACACCAGGAGCACCGTCTTGGGCCGAGGATGCATTGGCTGTCCCGTTGAAAATAGCAGGATTAAAAACTTTGGGAGACTTATTTCCAGAGGGAAAGTTGAATGGCTGGATACAAGGGGCACAGGTGTGGGGTAAAGGGTTATCTAAATTTAAATACTTGCAGATGCAAAGTTGGGCAAACAAGTCGGACACTGTTATCGGTCTCCAGAATGACTTTGAAGACAAAATATTTTCTCCACAATCATTCAAGAAGGAAGTTGCGATATGGTATTGGGCAATGGTGGAGATGGAAGATGGCCCGTTCACACTGCCGGAACTGCTATGGGGAGATTGCTTGCCGGACATCGCCACAGAAAATCAATGGCAAGTAATGATGACTATACTTTATAAAACAGTAAAAACAGCAAATTTAAGGAGAAATGTTCTGTTTACTATCCATAGAGCATATTGGACTCCCCGTAGATTATCGAAGTTCAAAGCTGGTGGACGAGTTGAGTGTCCAAAATGCAGAAATATAAATGTGGATGACCTGCACATGTTTGTGGAGTGTTTGAACATCAGGGAATTCTGGGAGGCGGTAAGCAACTGTTTGTCACAATCGATTGGCTGCACAATAGAGGTAAGCCCTGAATTAATTATTACTGGGAGACATGATTTATATGACAATAGAATGAACGATAAAGTAAAGCTAGTTTGTATGGGGTCCTGCTAGCTCGTAGGGAAATCTGTAAGGTATGGGTAGAGGCTACGACACCGACACTTATGGATTGGCTAAAGAGTATGAGATACTTTGCGACACTAGATTCCAAAGGTCGGATGAATAAGAAGCACAGATTTTGGTTACTTTTTTTGCAACACTTTGGGTAAGGGGTGGGCCTTCGCCTTGGTATAGAGAAAGAAATTAAGACATAAAATGAAAAATCCTATGATTAAGGCCTTGGCCTATCTCGCAGGCGTGTTGAACAGGTCCGTCCTTCGTGAAGGCGGAGTCAGAGACCGGGTCGCGGCCTCCGGTAGGGCTATGCCATTGTCTTTACAGGGTGGTACAGAGGATTTTGGCCTAGTGCTGGCTGGAGAGCCGCATATGCTCGTGTCTATAGCCAGCATATGAGATAAAAAGCCCAGGGCGGAAACAATCGAACAATGGGTGGCGTAAAGGCTAATGAGGATTAAAAAAAAAAAAAAAAAATGAATCTGTAAATTTTAGTGTCAGTGTCTTTTTTCAAAAAAGGAAGAATAGGGCTGTTACCAATGTTATAAGGGACTTCTTCCACAACCCCCAGTCTGATCGAATCCTGAACAATGTGTATTAATTTACATCCTAAGGCTTTAATTCAAATTTACATCCCAGGGCTTTAATTCGATGTTGACTAATAGTTACCTATGATATCCTGACATTTCTGTCTACCTCTTTTGGATTGTATGGAAATTACTGAATGAATATATTCTACCTCAACCTCCTAATGTCTAATAACTGTGTATTGTGAAGTGCTCTGGTGTCCTTGTAGATCATTCTTAGTAGTCTTCTAGTCACCTATGCTATCCATATAATACTATATACCTCTTTTGTACTGAACAAATGTTTTTATACCACATCAACTATCTAATGTTTAATAATTGTATATTGTAAAGCGCTCTGATACCCTTGTGGGTCACGTTCGCACTACATAAAACTTTATAAATAAAATAAATAAATACAATTAATTCTTCTTCGCCTTCCGGAGATATTTTATATTGGGGAAGTCGAGGCAACGAAGCACCTTCCTTCACTTGAATATGTACTGGTGGAATAACCATTTGTCCCACATCAGTATCTGATGTAGCCCACAAAATACTAGGCAACGATGCCAGAGCAACATCCTCTTTAATGAGAGAAGACCTTTCAACCATTGGATAGTTATCATTTAAAATAACACGCACACCTTCTGGGGAACAACATATTGTAGCACGGAAATTTTTAAGCATATCGATACCCACAATGTTATCCGGCATGTTAGGGGAAAGCAGAAATGGACATGCTGCAGTGAATTTATCAAGACTAAATGTAAGTGGCTGTGACAGTGGGCTAAGTGTAGGTGTCCCATCGAATCCTATTGATATTATCATTGCGCCAGACAGGGAAGCCCTGGGAACCAATTTTTTAGACAGAGCACTACGAGTAGCTCCTGTATCAACCAGAAACTGATTCGTAGAGCCCAAGACATTTGCATCAACATAAGGACCTTTCTGATCTACTGGCACCTCAACCGGTTCCTTATCCCATTCTAGGCATTCCTATGGATAATTAGAATCCCCAGGACAATCAGTCGAATAATCTGTCATTTGATATTGATTCCCTCTGTCAAAAGTATTAGAAGAGTTTGGTCCATGTTCAACTGCCTCAAATCTAGTATGATTTTCTATTCCTCCCCTTTGTCCTGAATTCCCTGGGCGTCTTCTCATGCTTCCTCTACCCAGTTGATACTGCTGACTTCGCAAAAGGGGCACTCAGAACGCCAATGTCCAATCTCTTTACAATAAGCACACTGATCAGAAGACAAGGTTGCTCGAGAGAAAGGGGTACACCAGGGGTATATACTGCATGTCCGCCTGTACCACTACCTCTGAATGGTGGACCATATACTTGAGCCAACATAAGTTTTGTCTTTAAATCCTTAACCTTCTTATCCTCTTTGCCTTTCACTTCCAATTCCTGACACTCATAATACTGGGCCATAGTCAAAAGGGAGACTGGGGAAGACCTAGTCTATGAACTCTCGCTGGCCTTTAGGCGACTAGCTATTTCTGGCAACATGTTAGCGACAAATTTGTCAATAAACAGATGCTTACCCGTGTCATCTGTCAATGACTGCCCACTAAAGTCATGGAATGTCTCTTTAAATCGTGTAAAGAGATCAGAAACTGACTCCTCTGCTTTCTGTTTACAAGAGGCTAACATTGTCCAATCTATTTTCTTAGGGGGTATAGGAGTTTTCAACTTAGTTACAATCGCTTTGGGAAGATCTAATATCACCTGTTGCGGTTTGAGGTTCTTTAATTCTGATTCCATCTTACATTTATCATCAATTTGTGTTGCCTTTACACAGACTGCTCTATTCATGAAGTGTTTCTGCCCTTTGGACTGCAACGTGTAGAAAACCCCCCTCTGTCCTTGTTTTGAAAGCAATCTCAGACACTAGCTGGCCTAACTGCATACAGACATGTTCTGCCATTACTGATTGACCTATAAGTGCTGTAATTGATTGACTTATGGGTTGGGCAGAAACACGACGTAAAGGGGGACATTCTGGTTACATGATGTTTTTCTATTGGCTAATATTTTGCAGATCTTGTATGTCCATATTAGGTATTTTGTATGCTTGCAGAAGCTAGGACTGCCCCTTTCTTTTATGCTGAGTTTGTAATCCTAAGCATATAAAAGACCTCTGTGTTCTGTATTCTTTAGACTACCTCATTCAGTTGCTACGGCTTCTGTGTGACGTGGCCTAATAAAGATGTCTTTTCATATTTCAGCTTCTGTTCCAAGTTCTTTTGTATTAGTGAGACCCCTGAGAATGAAGATTTCAGTTCTTCAGATGGCGCGGCCAACGCGGGCTTCATCAGAGAAGTGACTTTCTGTGGGAGTGATCTTGTCAGGAGACAGAAAGCTACTGAGGAGGACAAGACAGGATTCTACTAAGAAGGTACTCTGTGCACAAGGATTCTGGGGATTCTTCGTCTCTGCAGCCCAGTGTATTTCTGCTCTTCCTGATTTTGATCCTCCACATGATGTCACTCCTGACTGAGAACCTTTTTGGCGTGAGTATTAAAAAAAAAAAAAAAAGCGACCGTTAGGTCATTTAGAACTTGACAGTTAGAATCTGGATAACCTTTTTGATTGGTCAGAGTAAGGTTGTTTAGTAACCCTTACTGTAGCTTTGGAAGAGTAAGGTAGTTTAGTAACGCTTACTGTAGCTTTGGAACTTTGGAATTTGTGTTGGCCAACTTTTGGATTTGTATAGGTTTATATATGCAAATTGCAATTTGTGTAGACAGGTAATGAGGAGAATTTTCTCTATTTGGTTTAATTGAGCGGTGCACGTACGAAAAGTACATTAAGCACTATTTTGATTATAATATTGTATATTTTGCAATATTTTGGGCATGCCTGGTTGAAAGCTCACATAAGAAGAATGTGTTGCTTTATTTGGAAGGTACCATGTTGTGATGTGAAGTAAATTAGCCGGCTTCCCTAGAGGGAATATCTAAATAGGTTTAGATTTACAAACATATTTCTTCCTTGGTGATTTTGTACCCCCAGGGAATTAAAATATGGACATAATACATACAAGGATCCTTTGTTCTGTGCAATTTTATGAATGAAGATATGCAGAGCGATTTTTGGTGTTCTGCTAGTCAAAGCTAGTGAATTGAGTGTATTTTCGCTTCTTGGACATACATCAGTCTGTTGGGCTGTTTTCGCAGTCTTTTGGAACACAATTGAGAAGCGTTTCTTGTAAATATGACTTACAACTAGTATTTACAAATGGTTTGGTTTAAGTACAGTCTGTGGGATGTCCTTTATTTCTGTCCTGAGTATTGATATGTGGGTTAAATATGTGTTTAAATGTCTATGTGGTAACTGCAAACACAACAATGATGGACAGAATGTGGATCAATGTCACACATTCACCCCAGTCCAAAGATCTGGGCCCAAATCCATCGTTTTTCCACTCCACACCACTGTTGTGTTTGCAATTACCGCTCTAAGTGTACTGGGGATGCTCAGACGTGAGTCCCAGGCACTCCACACCACTGGAGTCAAGCTAGCCGGGCTGATGAGAGGTGTTACCTCGAAACCGGGCCGGTCCTCGGATGCTTGTTTCCGTTCTGGGAAGGACATGGCTTTTGTAGTTCGGACTGGACTGTTCCCATGGGGCACAGGGTCAGCGCTGATTTGCATATCGCCATTGTCTAACCCAGGGTGGTGTGGAGTGGAAAAACGATGGATTTGGGCCCAGATCTTTGGACTGGGGTGAATGTGTGACATTGATCCACATTCTGTCCATCACTGTTGTGTTTGCAATCACCGCTCTAAGTGTACTGGGGATGCTCAGACGTGAGTCCCAGGCACTCCACACCACTGGAGTCAAGCTAGCCGGGCTGATGAGAGGTGTTACCTCGAAACCGGGCCGGTCCTCGGATGCTTGTTTCCGTTCTGGGAAGGACATGGCTTTTGTAGTTCGGACTGGACTGTTCCCATGGGGCACAGGGTCAGCGCTGATTTGCATATCGCCATTGTCTAACCCAGGGTGGTGTGGAGTGGAAAAACGATGGATTTGGGCCCAGATCTTTGGACTGGGGTGAATGTGTGACATTGATCCACATTCTGTCCATCACTGTTGTGTTTGCAATTACCGCTCTAAGTGTACTGGGGATGCTCAGACGTGAGTCCCAGGCACTCCACACCACTGGAGTCAAGCTAGCCGGGCTGATGAGAGGTGTTACCTCGAAACCGGGCCGGTCCTCGGATGCTTGTTTCCGTTCTGGGAAGGACATGGCTTTTGTAGTTCGGACTGGACTGTTCCCATGGGGCACAGGGTCAGCGCTGATTTGCATATCGCCATTGTCTAACCCAGGGTGGTGTGGAGTGGAAAAACGATGGATTTGGGCCCAGATCTTTGGACTAGGGTGAATGTGTGACATTGATCCACATTCTGTCCATCACTGTTGTGTTTGCAATTACCGCTCTAAGTGTACTGGGGATGCTCAGACGTGAGTCCCAGGCACTCCACACCACTGGAGTCAAGCTAGCCGTGCTGATGAGAGGTGTTACCTCGAAACCGGGCCGGTCCTCGGATGCTTGTTTCCATTCTGGGAAGGACATGGCTTTTGTAGTTCGGACTGGACTGTTCCCATGGGGCACAGGGTCAGCGCTGATTTGCATATCGCCATTGTCTAACCCAGGGTGGTGTGGAGTGGAAAAACGATGGATTTGGGCCCAGATCTTTGGACTGGGGTGAATGTGTGACATTGATCCACATTCTGTCCATCACTGTTGTGTTTGCAATTACCGCTCTAAGTGTACTGGGGATGCTCAGACGTGAGTCCCAGGCACTCCACACCACTGGAGTCAAGCTAGCCGGGCTGATGAGAGGTGTTACCTCGAAACCGGGCCGGTCCTCGGATGCTTGTTTCCGTTCTGGGAAGGACATGGCTTTTGTAGTTCGGACTGGACTGTTCCCATGGGGCACAGGGTCAGCGCTGATTTGCATATCGCCATTGTCTAACCCAGGGTGGTGTGGAGTGGAAAAACGATGGATTTGGGCCCAGATCTTTGGACTGGGGTGAATGTGTGACATTGATCCACATTCTGTCCATCACTGTTGTGTTTGCAATTACCGCTCTAAGTGTACTGGGGATGCTCAGACGTGAGTCCCAGGCACTCCACACCACTGGAGTCAAGCTAGCCGGGCTGATGAGAGGTGTTACCTCGAAACCGGGCCGGTCCTCGGATGCTTGTTTCCGTTCTGGGAAGGACATGGCTTTTGTAGTTCGGACTGGACTGTTCCCATGGGGCACAGGTTCAGCGCTGATTTGCATATCGCCATTGTCTAACCCAGGGTGGTGTGGAGTGGAAAAACGATGGATTTGGGCCCAGATCTTTGGACTGGGGTGAATGTGTGACATTGATCCACATTCTGTCCATCACTATTGTGTTTGCAATTACCGCTCTAAGTGTACTGGGGATGCTCAGACGTGAGTCCCAGGCACTCCACACCACTGGAGTCAAGCTAGCCGGGCTGATGAGAGGTGTTACCTCGAAACCGGGCCGGTCCTCGGATGCTTGTTTCCGTTCTGGGAAGGACATGGCTTTTGTAGTTCGGACTGGACTGTTCCCATGGGGCACAGGGTCAGCGCTGATTTGCATATCGCCATTGTCTAACCCAGGGTGGTGTGGAGTGGAAAAACGATGGATTTGGGCCCAGATCTTTGGACTGGGGTGAATGTGTGACATTGATCCACATTCTGTCCATCACTGTTGTGTTTGCAATTACCGCTCTAAGTGTACTGGGGATGCTCAGACGTGAGTCCCAGGCACTCCACACCACTGGAGTCAAGCTAGCCGGGCTGATGAGAGGTGTTACCTCGAAACCGGGCCGGTCCTCGGATGCTTGTTTCCGTTCTGGGAAGGACATGGCTTTTGTAGTTCGGACTGGACTGTTCCCATGGGGCACAGGGTCAGCGCTGATTTGCATATCGCCATTGTCTAACCCAGGGTGGTGTGGAGTGGAAAAACGATGGATTTGGGCCCAGATCTTTGGACTGGGGTGAATGTGTGACATTGATCCACATTCTGTCCATCACTGTTGTGTTTGCAATTACCGCTCTAAGTGTACTGGGGATGCTCAGACGTGAGTCCCAGGCACTCCACACCACTGGAGTCAAGCTAGCCGGGCTGATGAGAGGTGTTACCTCGAAACCGGGCCGGTCCTCGGATGCTTGTTTCCGTTCTGGGAAGGACATGGCTTTTGTAGTTTGGACTGGACTGTTCCCATGGGGCACAGGGTCAGCGCTGATTTGCATATCGCCATTGTCTAACCCAGGGTGGTGTGGAGTGGAAAAACGATGGATTTGGGCCCAGATCTTTGGACTGGGGTGAATGTGTGACATTGATCCACATTCTGTCCATCACTGTTGTGTTTGCAATCACCGCTCTAAGTGTACTGGGGATGCTCAGACGTGAGTCCCAGGCACTCCACACCACTGGAGTCAAGCTAGCCGGGCTGATGAGAGGTGTTACCTCGAAACCGGGCCGGTCCTCGGATGCTTGTTTCCGTTCTGGGAAGGACATGGCTTTTGTAGTTCGGACTGGACTGTTCCCATGGGGCACAGGGTCAGCGCTGATTTGCATATCGCCATTGTCTAACCCAGGGTGGTGTGGAGTGGAAAAACAATGGATTTGGGCCCAGATCTTTGGACTGGGGTGAATGTGTGACATTGATCCACATTCTGTCCATCACTGTTGTGTTTGCAATTACCGCTCTAAGTGTACTGGGGATGCTCAGACGTGAGTCCCAGGCACTCCACACCACTGGAGTCAAGCTAGCCGGGCTGATGAGAGGTGTTACCTCGAAACCGGGCCGGTCCTCGGATGCTTGTTTCCGTTCTGGGAAGGACATGGCTTTTGTAGTTCGGACTGGACTGTTCCCATGGGGCACAGGGTCAGCGCTGATTTGCATATCGCCATTGTCTAACCCAGGGTGGTGTGGAGTGGAAAAACGATGGATTTGGGCCCAGATCTTTGGACTAGGGTGAATGTGTGACATTGATCCACATTCTGTCCATCACTGTTGTGTTTGCAATTACCGCTCTAAGTGTACTGGGGATGCTCAGACGTGAGTCCCAGGCACTCCACACCACTGGAGTCAAGCTAGCCGTGCTGATGAGAGGTGTTACCTCGAAACCGGGCCGGTCCTCGGATGCTTGTTTCCATTCTGGGAAGGACATGGCTTTTGTAGTTCGGACTGGACTGTTCCCATGGGGCACAGGGTCAGCGCTGATTTGCATATCGCCATTGTCTAACCCAGGGTGGTGTGGAGTGGAAAAACGATGGATTTGGGCCCAGATCTTTGGACTGGGGTGAATGTGTGACATTGATCCACATTCTGTCCATCACTGTTGTGTTTGCAATTACCGCTCTAAGTGTACTGGGGATGCTCAGACGTGAGTCCCAGGCACTCCACACCACTGGAGTCAAGCTAGCCGGGCTGATGAGAGGTGTTACCTCGAAACCGGGCCGGTCCTCGGATGCTTGTTTCCGTTCTGGGAAGGACATGGCTTTTGTAGTTCGGACTGGACTGTTCCCATGGGGCACAGGGTCAGCGCTGATTTGCATATCGCCATTGTCTAACCCAGGGTGGTGTGGAGTGGAAAAACGATGGATTTGGGCCCAGATCTTTGGACTGGGGTGAATGTGTGACATTGATCCACATTCTGTCCATCACTGTTGTGTTTGCAATTACCGCTCTAAGTGTACTGGGGATGCTCAGACGTGAGTCCCAGGCACTCCACACCACTGGAGTCAAGCTAGCCGGGCTGATGAGAGGTGTTACCTCGAAACCGGGCCGGTCCTCGGATGCTTGTTTCCGTTCTGGGAAGGACATGGCTTTTGTAGTTCGGACTGGACTGTTCCCATGGGGCACAGGTTCAGCGCTGATTTGCATATCGCCATTGTCTAACCCAGGGTGGTGTGGAGTGGAAAAACGATGGATTTGGGCCCAGATCTTTGGACTGGGGTGAATGTGTGACATTGATCCACATTCTGTCCATCACTATTGTGTTTGCAATTACCGCTCTAAGTGTACTGGGGATGCTCAGACGTGAGTCCCAGGCACTCCACACCACTGGAGTCAAGCTAGCCGGGCTGATGAGAGGTGTTACCTCGAAACCGGGCCGGTCCTCGGATGCTTGTTTCCGTTCTGGGAAGGACATGGCTTTTGTAGTTCGGACTGGACTGTTCCCATGGGGCACAGGGTCAGCGCTGATTTGCATATCGCCATTGTCTAACCCAGGGTGGTGTGGAGTGGAAAAACGATGGATTTGGGCCCAGATCTTTGGACTGGGGTGAATGTGTGACATTGATCCACATTCTGTCCATCACTGTTGTGTATGCAATTACCGCTCTAAGTGTACTGGGGATGCTCAGACGTGAGTCCCAGGCACTCCACACCACTGGAGTCAAGCTAGCCGGGCTGATGAGAGGTGTTACCTCGAAACCGGGCCGGTCCTCGGATGCTTGTTTCCGTTCTGGGAAGGACATGGCTTTTGTAGTTCGGACTGGACTGTTCCCATGGGGCACAGGGTCAGCGCTGATTTGCATATCGCCATTGTCTAACCCAGGGTGGTGTGGAGTGGAAAAACGATGGATTTGGGCCCAGATCTTTGGACTGGGGTGAATGTGTGACATTGATCCACATTCTGTCCATCACTGTTGTGTTTGCAATTACCGCTCTAAGTGTACTGGGGATGCTCAGACGTGAGTCCCAGGCACTCCACACCACTGGAGTCAAGCTAGCCGGGCTGATGAGAGGTGTTACCTCGAAACCGGGCCGGTCCTCGGATGCTTGTTTCCGTTCTGGGAAGGACATGGCTTTTGTAGTTTGGACTGGACTGTTCCCATGGGGCACAGGGTCAGCGCTGATTTGCATATCGCCATTGTCTAACCCAGGGTGGTGTGGAGTGGAAAAACGATGGATTTGGGCCCAGATCTTTGGACTGGGGTGAATGTGTGACATTGATCCACATTCTGTCCATCACTGTTGTGTTTGCAATTACCGCTCTAAGTGTACTGGGGATGCTCAGACGTGAGTCCCAGGCACTCCACACCACTGGAGTCAAGCTAGCCGGGCTGATGAGAGGTGTTACCTTGAAACCGGGCCGGTCCTCGGATGCTTGTTTCCGTTCTGGGAAGGACATGGCTTTTGTAGTTCGGACTGGACTGTTCCCATGGGGCACAGGGTCAGCGCTGATTTGCATATCGCCATTGTCTAACTCAGGGTGGTGTGGAGTGGAAAAACGATGGATTTGGGCCCAGATCTTTGTACTGGGGTGAATGTGTGACATAGATCCACATTCAGTCCATCACTGTTGTGTTTGCAATTACCGCTCTAAGTGTACTGGGGATGCTCAGACGTGAGTCCCAGGCACTCCACACCACTGGAGTCAAGCTAGCCGGGCTGATGAGAGGTGTTACCTCGAAACCGGGCCGGTCCTCGGATGCTTGTTTCCGTTCTGGGAAGGACATGGCTTTTGTAGTTTGGACTGGACTGTTCCCATGGGGCACAGGGTCAGCGCTGATTTGCATATCGCCATTGTCTAACCCAGGGTGGTGTGGAGTGGAAAAACTATGGATTTGGGCCCGGATCTTTGGACTGGGGTGAATGTGTGACATTGATCCACATTCTGTCCATCACTGTTGTGTTTGCAATTACCGCTCTAAGTGTACTGGGGATGCTCAGACGTGAGTCCCAGGCACTCCACACCACTGGAGCCAAGCTAGCCGGGCTGATGAGAGGTGTTACCTCGAAACCGGGCCGGTCCTCGGATGCTTGTTTCCGTTCTGGGAAGGACATGGCTTTTGTAGTTCGGACTGGACTGTTCCCATGGGGCACAGGGTCAGCGCTGATTTGCATATCGCCATTGTCTAACCCAGGGTGGTGTGGAGTGGAAAAACGATGGATTTGGGCCCAGATCTTTGGACTGGGGTGAATGTGTGACATTGATCCACATTCTGTCCATCACTGTTGTGTTTGCAATTACCGCTCTAAGTGTACTGGGGATGCTCAGACGTGAGTCCCAGGCACTCCACACCACTGGAGTCAAGCTAGCCGGGCTGATGAGAGGTGTTACCTCGAAACCGGGCCGGTCCTCGGATGCTTGTTTCCGTTCTGGGAAGGACATGGCTTTTGTAGTTCGGACTGGACTGTTCCCATGGGGCACAGGGTCAGCGCTGATTTGCATATCGCCATTGTCTAACCCAGGGTGGTGTGGAGTGGAAAAACGATGGATTTGGGCCCAGATCTTTGGACTGGGGTGAATGTGTGACATTGATCCACATTCTGTCCATCACTGTTGTGTTTGCAATTACCGCTCTAAGTGTACTGGGGATGCTCAGACGTGAGTCCCAGGCACTCCACACCACTGGAGTCAAGCTAGCCGGGCTGATGAGAGGTGTTACCTCGAAACCGGGCCGGTCCTCGGATGCTTGTTTCTGTTCTGGGAAGGACATGGCTTTTGTAGTTCGAACTGGACTGTTCCCATGGGGCACAGGGTCAGCGCTGATTTGCATATCGCCATTGTCTAACCCAGGGTGGTGTGGAGTGGAAAAACGATGGATTTGGGCCCAGATCTTTGGACTGGGGTGAATGTGTGACATTGATCCACATTCTGTCCATCACTGTTGTGTTTGCAATTACCGCTCTAAGTGTACTGGGGATGCTCAGACGTGAGTCCCAGGCACTCCACACCACTGGAGTCAAGCTAGCCGGGCTGATGAGAGGTGTTACCTCGAAACCGGGCCGGTCCTCGGATGCTTGTTTCCGTTCTGGGAAGGACATGGCTTTTGTAGTTCGGACTGGACTGTTCCCATGGGGCACAGGGTCAGCGCTGATTTGCATATCGCCATTGTCTAACCCAGGGTGGTGTGGAGTGGAAAAACGATGGATTTGGGCCCAGATCTTTGGACTGGGGTGAATGTGTGACATTGATCCACATTCTGTCCATCACTGTTGTGTTTGCAATTACCGCTCTAAGTGTACTGGGGATGCTCAGACGTGAGTCCCAGGCACTCCACACCACTGGAGTCAAGCTAGCCGGGCTGATGAGAGGTGTTACCTTGAAACCGGGCCGGTCCTCGGATGCTTGTTTCCGTTCTGGGAAGGACATGGCTTTTGTAGTTCGGACTGGACTGTTCCCATGGGGCACAGGGTCAGCGCTGATTTGCATATCTCCATTGTCTAACCCAGGGTGGTGTGGAGTGGAAAAACGATGGATTTGGGCCCAGATCTTTGGACTGGGGTGAATGTGTGACATTGATCCACATTCTGTCCATCACTGTTGTGTTTGCAATTACCGCTCTAAGTGTACTGGGGATGCTCAGACGTGAGTCCCAGGCACTCCACACCACTGGAGTCAAGCTAGCCGGGCTGATGAGAGGTGTTACCTCGAAACCGGGCCGGTCCTCGGATGCTTGTTTCCGTTCTGGGAAGGACATGGCTTTTGTAGTTAGGACTGGACTGTTCCCATGGGGCACAGGGTCAGCGCTGATTTGCATATCGCCATTGTCTAACCCAGGGTGGTGTGGAGTGGAAAAACGATGGATTTGGGCCCAGATCTTTGGACTGGGGTGAATGTGTGACATTGATCCACATTCTGTCCATCACTGTTGTGTTTGCAATTACCGCTCTAAGTGTACTGGGGATGCTCAGACGTGAGTCCCAGGCACTCCACACCACTGGAGTCAAGCTAGCCGGGCTGATGAGAGGTGTTACCTCGAAACCGGGCCGGTCCTCGGATGCTTGTTTCCGTTCTGGGAAGGACATGGCTTTTGTAGTTCGGACTGGACTGTTCCCATGGGGCACAGGGTCAGCGCTGATTTGCATATCGCCATTGTCTAACCCAGGGTGGTGTGGAGTGGAAAAACGATGGATTTGGGCCCAGATCTTTGGACTGGGGTGAATGTGTGACATTGATCCACATTCTGTCCATCACTGTTGTGTTTGCAATTACCGCTCTAAATGTCTATGTGGTTTTCCCATTAGTGCAATTTCTGTAAGTGAATAGCGATGGCGCCATTCACGAAATACATGGCTAAAAGCGCGCCGTATTGTGTGTCCTGAGTGTTTGACCCCTTTCTGTTTATGTCTGAAATGAGCTCAAATGTGTGTTTGTGTTTTTTCTTGATGTTTTCAGTCTATTAACCAAGATGTCTAAATGTTTAAAAACTAAAATGTAAATTCACATTCACTAGGAATAAAAAGCCCCCAAAAACGAAATTGGGTGTTTTGCAAAAAATAAAAAATAAATAAACTTACAGCATTTTCCTTAGATACATTGTGTTAGATATTAACAGGCAAACAGATCAGCTGAAGTAAATTCCTGCTGAACTCAAAATAAAATAGAACACGCATTGATATGTTTTAGTTTGAAAAAGACTGCCATCTGCTCATGTTACAAACACTTAGAGACAAGCTAAATAAACAGGAATATTTATTCAGTCAGGATTTTCCCCTCAGTTGCACAGATGAAACTTTGCATTTCAGAATGTTGTTTTAAAAATGTTTCAAAACTAAGGTTCATTATTTTGTATTATAGGAAGACATTTTAATTAAGGGTTTTACTCTCTTTAAGCATTTCTCTAAGCATATTCTTGGCTCAGTTCCTAAGTAATAATTAACCCATGTAGTGAAGAAACATTTAAAAAGAAAGAAACCGTAACAGATGCTGAAACAAGATAGGGCAAGTGCAAGGAAACTAAAAAGTTAACGATGTCTTGAACATTGATTGGCAATCTCAGATAAAGATCAATCAGGGAAATTGGTTTTGCAGGTCAGTTTCGGGTGAAGAAGTTAGTTTCTTACAGTTCAATAATTAAAGAGCCCTAATATGTGGAATTATCAAAAATGATTGGGTTATAAAGATAAGTGCTACAAAATTCGTTTTTTACTATTCATGAAGCTTAATACTTATACTGTGACCTCCTAGCATTATAATTTAATTTAAGGTATGGTATACTGCATAATGAGGACATTAGCATATAGAATTTCACTTGATGCAGGCGTGAAAAACTCATTTTTCTCAGGATTTGCAGGATATATGTCTAATGTCCAATCTCTGCAATTTGTAAAGAACATTCTGAGGATGATTAATATGTAACATTATTATAGGATATTTATTTTTAAGTGCCCCAAATATCAAAGTCGAATTTGGGTAAAATTTGGGCATTTTTGCCGTTTACAATAGCTTTAAAGTGCTTTAGGCTTCAGTAAATGCATACATTTAGGTATAATACAAATTTGCAGGTTGTTCCCATTTGGGTTTCCTTTTAAATAGGTCAGTGAGCCAATGTGCCTGGTGCAGAGGTTTGAGTTTAATATCAGGGTGGAAGGTTTTAACTTTTGCTGGACCTAACTGAGACCTTCATCCATTTAAGGTAGATGAAATGAGTACCATTGCAAACAAGCATTTGTTCTAAAAACTGGTATGTGTGTTATTATGTTCTGCGAATTATTCACAGTAACTGTTTTAATAATCTAAGTATAGAAATAAATTGTAGCCGCTAACAGGAGTAATATATATATCATGTGTTTTTATATAGGGTTGGTTATTGCAGGTTAGAAAGAGTTGGGAAGGTTTTTTGTCTTTTTTTCAGCCTTAGAGTGAGGAAGAGATAGAGGGCTAAAGAGCCCGCAAGGCAGATTTTGACCTTAAGGTCAGTGAGGTAGGATAAGGAGTAAGTGTAAAGAGATGGAGAAATTATTGCTTGAAAAAGCAGGGCCTCAAAGGGAGTTGGCGCACGGGACACGCAGAGTGTCTGTGAAATAGTTTTTGGAAAGTTAAAAAGGTTTAGCATGTTTTCAAAAGATGGTTGTTACAGTTGATATTTTGTGTGTTATGTGCAGAAATGTTCGTGCGTTTTACATATTTTTGCATTTTATCCTTTTATGAATTGTTCCTGCTGGTCCTGTGTGTCAGAAGCGACAGAGTTAGTTGTGTTTTGACAGCCAAATGTCCACTAACTGGTGATCTGCTGTCAAAAGGAGGGTGAGGATTTTAAGCCTGACGAATTAAGCAGGCCTGAATATTCTGTTTTGGGCTGCAGGTTCACAGTGCATAAAAGTGCATGCAATAGTGTTGTGTGTTACCGCTTATTTACATATGCTATTGTTTTGTCTATGCTTTTTGTGCTTGATATACAGCGCGTATATCTGATGGCTTGGCATATGTGTGTTTTTTGTTGGTTTTTTTTTGCGCTGATAATACATTTCACAGATATGATTTTTCATGCTGTGAACAAAACAAGACAACACTTCACCAGTGTATGTCAAATTTGGCTTTAATGGTATTTGAAGGAAAATAAAAAAGAGATATACAGAATCAAAGTGTGTCATCTGCAATTAGTCACGATACTGTCCTCTTCCCTTAAAGGAACAGGCAGCCCTAAATGTATGTATCCTGATTGGACGTAAGGATAAATTATAGATTTGTGACTCTTGTACATGGTGACCTAATTTCTATATTACATTAGTCAGTTTTGTTCTGCTTCCTAAGTAGTGTATAGCTTTGTACCATAAAGGAAACAAGGCTTCATTTTTACCTAGTCCCATTTCCCTTTTCCAAATTCCTTTCACCAGTTGGTGTATTGCTCAGGTTCACACTTCCAGACTGCAGTAATGTACCAGAGACCCCATATTATGTATAATTCCCTTTTGTATGACCAGACTGCTTTTCAAAAATTTTCTTTAGGCCTACTCTGATGTTTTCCAGTCTGACTGTTAGGGTAGTGATGGACTGGTTAACTGACTCAATACTATAGTAAGACAAGTTTTCCACCTCAATAGGAGACACCTTACGTTTTTTTGAATATGACAAATTCAATGCCTATTCTAATTTGGTTTTTAGTTCCTTTTTTCTGCTGCTTTAATTTTTGATGGACCAGATGTATTTTAAATAATGGAAATACCAGGACTCTCTAGTTCTTGTCTTTTGTTTCCACATTTTGATCATTAGCTTTTGTATTGCATAGTCCACCTGATGCACAATTATTAAAGGGAGGTAGCTACATGTCCCTGATAATATGTATTATGTGATCTCTCTTTTGAGGTGCTCTAGATAAGGAACTTAGGAACACCTATATGTAATCATTAAAAAAAATGTGTTTGCCCCATTAGACAATGCCACTATGTGTGAGGACATCCATTCAGATAGAATTCCCATGTCGCTATCTACCCTTAGATGGTAGAGGATATGCTCTCACATGGAAACCCAATTAAAGAGGCTAGAGGCACTGTTTTGCCTACTGCCTTTGTCTTTGTATTGCCTTTAAAAATGACAGTGTGTTCTAGACTATAAATGTCCCATGACGTATGGCCACTCCTTTAAAGATTGCAGGCCACTTGCTTGCAGTCCCCTTGTTATACAATGAACTGTTTTTGTACTTAAATTGAAGGAAACAACTGTGTCACATTTCCTACATCACTAGGTTCTGCGGGATCTTCCAGAGTCAAAGGAAGAATGATACCCTGCAGAACAGTGATAAAGATGAGTTCTAATTCTCATCAGTGTCAGCTACAGATGAGGGCTACATACCTTGGCCCTACAGTCCCAGCACCCAGACAGCGATCGCCAGCGTGCCATCAGTGGTATCTCCAACGTATTGTACTTGCTTCATCAGAAAGCGTTGAACATCAGAAAAGAAGGAGGATCTGGTTTTGCCACAGAACCAGAATTTCAGTGCAAAGAGCGAAAGAGAAGGATTCTTGTTGTTTGAGGCTTCAGTTTTCCACCCACCTGTCATGTGCTGGTTAACCTCTGACAGTGTGCAGTCCCTTGAGCCCCTTGGCCTGAGTTTTGGCCACACAACCCCTTTTCCTTTACTCCAACGGAAGTGCAGTGCACCGGAGGATTTGAGATTGGCAAAAGGCACTACATTATGGTGCCCATGAAAGAGCAGCCCGAGCATCCTCTGACACTGAATAGAGAGTTTTGGAGCCTGAAAGTGTTGCTGAGAGTGACAGTCTGTTGCTCTTCCCCGATTAATAGTACTTGGGTCTGCATGAGATGATCTGTGCCCTTGATCAATGAAGAGCACACTATCTGTAGTGCCTGCAGCACAAGAAATATTGGTGCACTGCATTGAGACATTGAGACTTTCAAGTGAGCTGTGAGAGTTTGCCAGGAAGGCACTCCAACGGATACTGAGTAACATCATTTTCATGAAAGGCCTGAATGAAGAGGCCCATGCGGAAGAAAACAACAGAAACAGGATTTGATGGACAATAGAAGCCTGCCAGAAGAGGCTTCGACGGACTCTGGGTATTTCCCGTGCGATTGCATAGAATTGGTGTTTGGAGACTGATTCTTATTGTTTTATTGGCATTGTCAATAGTCACTGAAATACATAATGTTTGCAAAATAATTTTAGGATTTGCCTGTGTAATGGCAAAAGGGGGTCTGAGGTTCTTTAATTTTGATTCCATCTTACATTTGTCATCAATTTGTGTTGCCTTTACACAGACTGCTCTATTCATGAAGTGTTTCTGCCCTTTGGACTGCAACGTGTAGAAAACCCCCCTCTGTCCTTGCTTTGAAAGCAATCTCAGACACTAGCTGGCCTAACTGCATACAGACATGTTCTGCCATTACTGATTGACCTATAAGTGCTGTAATTGATTGACTTATGGGTTGGGCAGAAACACGACGTAAAGGTGGACATTCTGGTTACATGATGTTTTTCTATTGGCTAATATTTTTCAGATCTTGTATGTCCATATTAGGTATTTTGTATGCTTGCAGAAGCTAGGACTGCCCCTTTCTTTTATGCTGAGTTTGTAATCCTAAGCATATAAAAGACCTATGTGTTCTGTATTCTTTAGACTACCTCATTCAGTTGCTACGGCTTCTGTGTGACGTGGCCTCACTTATTAACCCCTTCAGTGCTAATGACAAGGGTAACTCGTCATGGAGTTTCCATTGATTTCAATGGAAATTACATGGGAATCAACAAATAGGCTTAGCATCCAAGTGGTTAAGTTTAATAAAGATGTCTTTTCATATTTCAGCTTCTGTGCCAAGTTCTTTTGTATTAGTGAGACCCCTGAGAATGAAGATTTCAGTTCTTCAGGTTTCTGCACAGGCTCTCTAGCCACATCTATTTCCTCTGAATGCATCCAAGTATCACCATAAGATGCAATATCGTCTACCTTCCGAATTGTTCTCCACAGATCAGGGGGAAAAATAAGTCCAAAAAACATATCAATATCTGGCAGGGTCATAGTGCAGGAGCTAATAGCTCTTTCCACTTCTTCATAAAAAGTGGCCGGATTTTTCCATGGATCAGGCAAAACAGCTTTAAGACCCATAACATCTACTGTACTCCAAGGGGTATAGACCCAATTATAAATAAAATATCCCTTTGCATCATCTGAGATTTTATCCTCATTCGTTCCAGCTCCCTTTGGGGGAACATACAAAGGTGCTGCTTCACGCATTGATTTCATAACAGCTTCACTACTACTAGGTTTGTTCGCATCTACTGAAGCATCTACTTCCTGTGTCTGAGATGGAGCTATTTCTACAATGTCACTTTTTCTAGCTAACTCTCTCTCTTTTCGTAAACACAATGTTTCATCTCGTAATTTGACCACTCGCCTAATCATATCAGGTAAGTTTGAAAAAAGGAAAGTCCCATCTACTGTTTATAATCAATACTTATATCATCTGGCTCTGTTTCATTAGAATTATGCCGCCAACCATATATTCCCTCCCAAGAGAATTTTTCTAAAATATATAACTGTTTGGCGTTTTCCCAAGTCTGAACTGTAACTGTGAGGACCGACGCTGTAGTAGTCCGACGTGCTTCCTCTCTGGCACTGTCCCGTAATTTATCTTTCTCTTCCTTGGTCAAAGTAGAGCAAGTTTGCCGCCCACCTTGCTTATCTTTATCTTTTTCATCTGAAGACAAATGCTCCTCGTCAGAACCCTCATTCCCAGGACGCACTACAGAATTTATATGGGGGTGTAGGTCTATCTAACAAGATGGAATCAACTTGAGGTTTATTAAGTATGGAATAAATAGGGCGCTTATTAGGGTACTGGTCAGTTACCTCTAAATGACACTCCCTTTCCTCTTTTTCTATTATTTTCTTAATTTATTTATTTTTCAATTCCAATGCTTTTTGATATATCGTTTTACGCTGCTCTTTTTCTGCTATAGCTTCTTCTTTCCTCACTCTCTCTTGCACTTCTTTCTCCCACATTCGTACACAAAAGACTTTTTTCTAAATCCATTTTGGTACCTCCAAGACAGAAACACAGCCTACGGAGTGTGCTTGGAACAGGCATGCTATCAATTTTGTGTAAAATATTACCTATCAAATATACTCAAAAGTAGAGAAAAATCTCCACATTACTTGCCTTGATCTTTTGCAAAAAATAAATCAAGCAAACAAAACCAGAATCTTGGCCAAGCAAATCAAGAGCGCTCCTTCAGCGACCTTACCAAACAAGAGTCTCCAACCTCCAACTGCCAATCTCTTGGTCCACCTAATGATCCCTGCAAATACTTGCGCCAAAGGAAACCTCGGTCGGGACCAGCCACCCCCTGGAGGGTCAAATCAAGAAAACTGGAAAAATCACTTCGGCTGCAAAGACGAGGGTCTCCTCATGCAGGATGTCTCCTCAGTAAAATTCCATTCTCTGTCAAGACCACTCCTTTGGGCGGCCACGTCTCCAATGAGGACCCACGTCGGGCACCAAACTGTGAAAATGTGCCTTTTTAAGGGGCACACCGGTGCAGGGTTCACCCTTATCTTGTCCACGGGTCCATAGACCAACAAAAAAGAGATTGGCACTGAAGCTGGAGTTCAAAGAACAAGATTATTAATCACTCATGAGTGGGACTACATCCACACAGCACCTTCGAATGCTGCTTGAGGTTGTACACTGAAGTCACAGACACAGCCCTTATATACAACTTTTTCTGCGCTGTAGGCATGTAGTTACAAATAGAAGGTACAAGCATACACAGGAATAACTACCAACAAACATAGGCGGATGGAGATCACTTAGTCAGCAAAGTGGGAGGGGGAACAGAACTGCTTACAGTTGCAAAGAGTGATCAACCGTGACATCTTTAGCCAGGTGCATTCTAGCAGCTACAGGTCTTTTCTCATACATTGATTTGGCTCAGTACAGAAGTAGTTAACTAAAGCTGATGACACAAGCAGAATAGAAAGGCAAGCAACAGTGAAGATGGAAGTATTACATAGCTGACAAAATGGATGCCACAAACAAGATGGCTTCAGCTCATGCTAACGCCAATTATTTTTCGATTTACACAAGAGGATGTGAAACAGGGATCAGTCAAGGCATTGGAAGAACTAGTTTTCCACCAGAAAGCCATTGAGGCAGGGATGGTAGGAGGCTGAGGTGGATGGGGCCAGTTGTGTGGCAAACCAGGGTAGGTACTTGTCACCAATTCCAGCACTATTACCATGTGGGGTTCCCGTTTACCAAGAGCCCTCAAAAACAGACTGCAATATCAATCTATTGGGTATGGCCATGAATATTGTTGGTGTTGTAGGTACAGGAGACTCAATGGAAGATCTCTGTTACATCAGTCTGTGGCAATAAGTTGTGTCCCTGTTCCAAAATAAGAAGTGCCAGATGAGACATGTACATATATAAGTGAGGGGACCTGAGTCAAACAATGTTTGATACTCTGAAGATAAAGGACTCTTCCAATAATGATGCTAGCAATCTACATGGTTTTACTGGGCCCATGCCCTTTGAGTTGCTACACTGTGCCCACAGCCCACTAATATAAAGTCAACTGTGTGTGTGTTACAGGGAATGCTGGCTCCCTGGGAATTATGGTGCAATGTGCATAGTAGTAGTGTCAATACATCCAAATACATGGGGGCATATTTACAAGCCCAGTGCGCTGCCAGGGCTACACTTATAAAGATGCTGTAGCCGTTCACTGGGCTTACCCATATCTACAAGGCCACATAAATCCACCCTGTGTGGCTCTTCCTGGCCTTGCAGTTAGGAAAAGAGGCAACAGTGCACAGTGCAAGTTGGTGATTGCCTTACACTATGATGGGAAGGTGTCCCATGGGCCTCATGTTGGGTGTTCCCAGGTAATGGCCATTGCATTTCAGGCATTGCAAGATTTACAACATTCTGGAAACCTGAGGTGTAGGGGAGGCACTACAAGGATAAAAAAGCATAATTTCCCCACAATGTTGCCTCTCCCTATGTATGCTGCATTCAGCAGCACAAACAGAAAGAGGAAATTGTCTCCATATCGTGTTTTTGGTCAGGAAGGTGCACCTTACTGAGCAAAACAACCACCACTACAAAGCAGGCACCCTTGCACCATAGTGCAAGTGTATCTGTATTGGTGCATGGAAACCATTTGCCCACCAGCGCTGTGCAAGAGTACAGAAATATAGGGCCCGATGTAGGTAAATCCCATTTACTGATTTTGAAATACCGAATCCTACCGATTCGGTATTCTATAATCGGTAAATGGGATGTAGGTCCCAACATCTGGATTCGTTACCGAATCCTTAACAATTCTTAAATTACCGATTTGGTAAATACCGAATCGGTAATGCCCATTCATTCCTATGGGCTTTGAAGCCCATAGGAATGATTAGGCATTACCGATTCGGTATTTACCAAATCGGTAATTAAAGAATTCACAAGGGTGCAGGGGGTGTCACTTTGACACCCTCTAGCACCCCCAAAACGGCCATGTGTGCAATGTGGCACACAGACATGCCCTAAGGGCACGTCTGTCTGTCACATGGCACATGTGTACATGCACAGATGTGCATGTACACAGGAATCGGTTTTTTACCATGGATTTGTATTCCATGGTAAAATACCGATTCTGTAAGCCATGTGCTGCCGGAACATAGGCTACCTACATTGCATTTTCGGTAATTTTACCGAATCGTTATCATTACCGAATCGGTAAATATTACCGATTCGGTAATGATAACGAATCGGTAAAATTACCGAAAATGTGCCCCTACATCTCCATAGCCTTTTACCGATCGGAAACGGCCGAAAATCGGTATTTTCGGCCGATTCCGATCGGTAAAGGGCTACCTACATCGGGCCCATAATGTGCAGTAAGTCATATATATAGGGCATTCATGTAATTTTCTGTTTGATGTATGGCAGCACAGCGTGAGGTTTGCAATGCTGACCCACACCATAAACATGTAAATGAGGCCATGATTGTCAACCTTTTGACTCATGTAAGCAACTGACATGGATCTCCATCAACAAAAATATTTTCCATTCCAGAGGATGAAACACCTACTCCTGACCAGCAGCATGTCCTGGAAGTGGATCCTGCAGAGGACGACAGAATGCAAAGCATTGATCAAGACACCCTCTATGAAATCCTGGTCTCCTTCCAAACACCAATAGAGGTCACAGGAAGGGTCGACAGCATTGCAAGTCTCCACATGGTCTACCTCTCACACACAAACACCACCTGCCATCCCTCCCCAAGCACTGGACTCTAAGGACCCTCAAACAGATTTCCAACATCTTTTCGTAGGAGTGTAGTAGGAGCTGGTAGATGAGGTGCAGGTTGGCATGGAGGCTCTGTCAGGCATCCTAGAGGGAGTCTGTAGGTGTCTCAGACCCAACATGGACATCTCGGAGGTTGTAAGAGACACATACTCTGGCTGACATCGCTGGTGTCATGAGGCAGAGGCATTAGCAAATGCTTTGCCAATGTGGCACCAGCGAGGTTGCCAACCAGCTGGAGGCAATACATAACATTCTGGAGTCCATGGAGCAGAAGCAGGGCTCCTACATCGGAACAATGGATGTCTACCACCGCAATGTTGCTGCTGTGCTGGCAAACCTTCTCAGTGCTTTGATGACTTACGTGTTGGCACAGGGAAATGCTGCTGGGAACCGGGGGGGCCACATCTTCAGCCCTTGATGTTAGTGTGCATACATCGGCTCCAGGTACTTATTTATTTTATTTATTTATTTATTTATTTTAAGAGCTTTATATAGCACTGGCTAGACCCGGAGGTATCAGAGCGCTTTACATGAGGTTCCACAAAATTACAAGATTACATCAGTTTCAATTTACATCAGCTGCTAGACAAACAATTACAGGAGCATAGAGAACGAGATAAGTAAAGTGTAGAGGGGAAGGGGTAAGGGTAAAGGGGTGGGAGGGAGATACGGCAGAAAGATGAAGGAAAGTCTGCCCAAAGTCCGGCTGGGTAGGTGACGGTCAAGGGGGAAGTCCCAAACCCATCTCCTCTATAGCTATCAGGTAGCTCCACCGGGCTATGGCCAAATAAACTAGGTCTCAATGGGAAACATTTAAAGAACATGGAGGGCAAAATAATGGAGCGTAGAGGGGAGGGGACAGGGAAGGTGAGAAAGGGAGGATAGGGGAAGAAACAACAAGGAGAGACGAAATGAAGTCTGTCTAAAGGCCGACTGGGTAGGTGACGACCAAGGAGGGAGTCCACGGCCCATCTCCCCTATAGCTAAACCAGGTAGCTCCATCAGGCATCAGACAAAATAGTTCAGTCTCAATACATTGAGAGAGGAGAGAAGGAGAGACATAAATAGAGGGAGGATGCGGGAAGAGATGACAGGACAGACAGAAGGAAGTCTGGCTAAAGACCAACTGGGTAGGTGACGTCCAAGGAAGGAATACCCGACCTGTCTCCCCTATAGCTAAACCAGGTAGCTCCATCGGGCATCAGACAAAATAGCCAGATCTCAAACGACGAGGGAAAATTCACAGGTAAACAGGGTGGGGACTAGGGCCAGGACAGGTGAGGGCATAGGTCAGTAGCAGGAAAGTGGAGAGGAGTAGAGCGGGGAGGGATAGGGGGTAGGTAGTTCTGTAAAAGTTCCCATGGATCTGCTTTGAGTCATTCAAAAAGCAGGACCGTTCCTTCTCAGGTGCCATCTTGAGGTTAAAACGCTGGGTGAGATTTTCGCCAGTAGAGGGGGGGTGGGTGAGACAGTGAGAAGGGGAGAAACTGTGCCCAAGGTCCGGCTGGGCGGGGGATGGTCAGGGGGTGAGCCAAGGCCGATCTCCTCATTAGCTGAACAGTGCAGCTCCACCGGGCATCGGATATAATGTTCGGACTCCGCTGTCAGGATAGAGGTCATGTGTGCTCAGGGATAGTCAGAAGAGTGGCGGGGGGTGTCGGGGAGCCATGGTCTGAAAGAATTGCACATGTTCTCATAAGGGTAGGCCCAGTCCTGGATGGGTAGAGTAAGTCAAAGTTCAGCAAGGGGGGGGAAGAAGTCATCATTATCGGCCATGATGGGGTCAGGAATCCTTGGACCCTGTTCAAGTGTGTCGTGTGGCGGAGCTTTGCAGGGATGCCCTGCCCTGTAGGTGCGCTGGGACACAGTGGGGGCCGCCATTTTGCCTCGCGCATGGGTGGGGGGAGGGGTCGCTCACCTCGCTCTTCAGCAACCAGAGGCTCTGGGCAGACAAGCTGGCATGTCCGCTGAGGCAGCGGGCGGGTAATACCTTAGGACACTGGCGGGGAGTCTCATCACAGTCAGGAGACTGCCAGAGGATAAAATCGCCCCTCTAATCCATCCTCATGTGAGGCAAGACACACGTCAGATGTGGCCTGCAGTTCTTTGTAAAAGAAATCTGCCGGGTAGCATATCTCTAGGCGACATGGTCAGATTCTCCAATGCCCTATGCTTATGCCCATGCCCACTGTACCTCTCAACAGGTGCTGCCCTCCATTTGCTTACCCACCTGTTGATCAATCTCATGTGGATTGTCTACGTGGACTTTCTTTCACAATGGCAAATGAATCTTCCTCCTCAGTGGAACATTCCTCTCCTCATCTTGTCCCATGACATGTATCGCCCATGGACTATGTTTGGACATCCAATGGCTCACAAACTATGTTGGGATTGTTGCCGCAATGATTGTCACTTGCTCCTTGGTTGGCGTGTAAATGAAACTACTTTTACGAATCAGCATGTTGGATTTCTGGTCATGATTGGAGTAAATAGACCATGGTGGATGTGCTGATTCTTAAGACACTACCTAACATTTAAAGTATAATGTGGTTCTGCAGGCCAGAGGTAAATATGCACAGTGCATGCTAAATAGTTGATGCAATCCCTATTTACTACTAAACTAGCAGGTCATAATCCTAGGTCACATGCATGAAGTGCAACAATAGTAGATCATTCAATGGTAAGACTAAATTGGTTCTGCCCAGGTGGGTTATAACTTATACACCATGCATACTAGTTAGAAAACAACAGTGATGCTACTACAAAATAGTGCTAGGGACAGTGTGTAAGTGGTTGTCATCAGTGTAGCAACAAAAACATCCTAGATTAGTCACAATGGTTAGATTTTGTAATCCATACAAACATGTAGCATTATGTACACACACAGTGCTATGTTAGGTTAATGCCTGTTTTGGACTGTGTGTTCGTTCACAGCAAGAGTGCCACTTATGTTGACCAATGACGTTGAATATTTCTTAAGTGACTCCAATGCTAACTTCAAAGGATTGACGGGGAGCCCGTATTGAGCAGCAGCAGCAAGGAGGGGGGCAGCCCGCCTACAAGCCTCAGAAGCCTTTGCCCTTGCAGCCGTCGCCGCCGTCAAACCTGCACCTGGAGGCGCTCAAAGGCCAACCACGGGCCCCGCAGCGCGGGAGCCCATATTGAGCAGCAGCAGCAAGGAGGGCGACAGCCTGCCTACAAGCCCCAGAAGCCTTTGCCCTTGCGTCCGTCAACGCCATCAAACCTGCGCCAAGAGGTGCTTAAAGGCCACGCACGGGTCCCACAGCGGGGGAGACCGTATTGAGCAGTGAAGCAAGGAGGGGCAGCCCGCCTACAAGCCCCAGAAGCATTTGCCCTTGCGGCTGTCGCCGCAGTCAAACCTGCACCCGGCGGAGGTCGGACTGGGCCACCCCTCTAATATCATCACCCTGGTATTCATTGCTGGAAGGTTTTTTTTTGGTGCATATTGTGGTGAAGCCATCGTCTGAAGGCCTGGTGAAAAGATATGGGTAAAAGAAAGCAAACTATGCCAGGGTCAGGCGGAGGAGTGGCTGTAACGATTCTTAATTCATTTCTGGCCAGGGCAACAAATTCTTGCCTAATGAAACTCACCCGGACGGAAAGGAGACTCTCTTTGGAATTAGCTAATCTGCCCCAGAGCCCAGAATCTTGACATGTCTCGGTCTCAACGACAGGGCAAAGCAAGACTGTGCCTATTTTGTCAACTTTTTTCTCAGAAGTAATCGAGGGCAACAAAGGGGAGGGTGTATCTACCCTGGAACCCCCAGTAAAAAAGAAAAGCGCTGGAGGCAAAAGAATTGCACAGCCTTCTAAAAAGCAAGTGGAACCAGCTGTCCTTGATTTAGTCAATGGGGCCCTGAGCCAAACTATGAACACATTTATCAAAAAATAGAAGATATTCTAAAGTCATATCTAGCTCTAATTTTTGCACTGTTGGATATTTTGGAATTACTATTGTGTCAGTCTAATGAACGTCTCTCTAGTCTTGTAACAAGTGGCAAGGGGTTGGAACTGGGGGTGGGGGGTAGAAGTGAGGATAGGGTTCCACCCAGTTGGATGGTCATGATGCCACTGGGATCACATCCAGCATGGGACTGCAAACAAGCAGTACTGTGCACTTAGCACACAGGATGAGTCAGCAGCTAGCCCCTGGGTGCAACAATCAACCCCGAGACAGGATGAGTCCACAATGAAGTGCAAGACGCTCTAAAAGTAATAGGGATGAAGGACTTGCCCTAAAAAGAGTCTTGCACAGACCATTAGTGGCTGATCCAAAAGAAGCCCGGGTGATCCTGGGGACTGAGATACATGGCCCTAAATCCTCCATACCCCTAAGTCAGCTGGATGAGAGAACCGATGTTTTACATTTGCCCCACGATTCAGCTACTTTAGTGACCGTTTTGGCAGGTGTGCCACCTTTGCAGGGGAATTCTAAGGAAACGATAGACCTGATACACAAGTTGACACATTCGTTAGATAGATCATTAACAAATGTCTGTTCTATTGCCCCCATGTTATCATGGCTAGAAGAGTGGGCTGGGTAGGGAAAGTAACATATAAATATAGGAGTGGTGTGGGGACTGTATTGTGGCAATGTGACACACTTTTTACATGCAAGAGCCATGGTACGTAGTCAGTCGAGACCAGACTCTCAAACAGGAATTCAAGTATTTCCCCTCTCCTTTTTTTCTCCAGATGGGGCTCAACATCATAGCTCCAGGGGTAATATATGTCTACCCGGTCTCGAGGGGTGTTTTTGCAAGGTCAAAAAGTGTGCACCATTCACCTTGCAAATAGATTTGCCCCATTGAGGAATCTTGATAGTATTGACTGACTACCATCCCCCATTGATGACATGACCAGTACACACTCCCCGTCACTAGTTCAAATGATTACTCAGATCCGGCCAGATTATGATATTGTGACCATAAAGTGATAGACCCTTCTGTTTGTAATTTTATGTCTTGAAAAATTGTGCGGTTGATGGTGAAAAAAGACGACGACTAGTAGTCAGCAATAATAAAATCTAGTCACAGTATTGCATTGCAAGAAACCTGGGACACGTCGGATTCCTGTGTTATGGATGGTTTTTATAGGACAAGCAAAGGGAGGTATGCTTATTCTAATATTACTTAAATTGTCATGCACTTTTAATGGCCTGCTCAGTCCATCCCCAAACCTGTTAGCTGTTGAATTAATCTTCCCCAGGTATCCTACCCTGGTGATCATACATTTTTACAATTCCTTTTGCAAGGAAAATGAAAGTGAGCATATAGTTGCCCTTGAAAGTTTTATAGAGAACATTGTACAGGACAGGCACATCCTCTACGAAATTATTATAATGGGGGATTTTAATCTACACCGTTGCCCATCAAATTGTATACTGGACAGGAGTACATTGGATAACCTAGCTCCCATGGTTCATTTTGAACATTCACCCCAAGGCACTCTGTTAGAAAGCCTTTTTGCTAGTAATAATTTACATTGTTTAGAGCACACAAATGAAGTAGAGCTAATACCCTCCTTTTTTTGGGAAGGGGTGTTGCACAAACATAGACTATATTGTGTTAACCGCCCCATAACTTCAAAACATAACAGAAGTAAGATCATCATGGACTGGATACAGTGACCACAACCCAATCATTGCAGAATCCAAGGGTTTGATGGTCCTTTGGGGTGTCGAGCCGAAGACACTGGCAAACGTGGAATTTCAGCCCACGGATCAGGCTTGTAAAATTAGGTGGATGACGATCATTACGGAGCACATTCTAACCCAGTTGTATACTGAGAGCAAAGAAGACATTGAACAATGTCTCGATACCCATAATGAGCCCGAGAAGGTCCTAGAAACATTTGATAAATTGGCAAAGCGGATCACAAAAACGTTAACTGGCAAAGGAAGTTTAGCAGGTACCAAGGGGGCCAAATGCTTTAATGCAGATTGTTCCAAAACCTACAAAGCCTTTTTGGCTGCATTAAAAAAAGGACCAGGGATCACAAACTGATTATGGCTCGTAGGAAATTACATAAAAAGGCTCCAAAGCTAAGGAAAGATGATAGAAGGGAACAGGCATAGGAGGATCTAAATCAGGCAAGTACCTTGGTCAATAGTTCAAAATTTTGGAAGGTCGGAACCAGTCCCTTCTTTAAGAATAATCATATGATGAGAGCAGAGTGTGTTATCCCTTCTGATTGATGGGTCAGCCATTTCGAGGAGATTGATGCAGTGGTGGCCATAGAACAAATAGACTCGGACCTGGGTACCCTCTACTGTACTGCTCTCACTACGTTTTGGAGTGAATGAAGTTCACAAAGCGATTGAGGATACATCCGCACGGAAAGCCCCAGGTACTGACGAGATACTTTACCAATCAGACGTAGGCACATGGGCAAACATTTTAACCAAGGTTTTTAATGCTGCTACGATGGTAGGTCTATTCCATTCCTGGTCCACGGCGGTGCTCTTGCCTATTCATAAAAAGGGTGCGAGGGATGATCCAGCATGCTACCGCCCGATCTCACTATTAGATTCTGCAGCAAAAATAATGGCCAGGGTAATTTTAGATCATCTAAGCAATTGGCTGGAAGAAAGCAATGTGATATCAGACTTGCAATTTGGTTTTTAGAAAAGGTATGGGAACGGTAGACCAATGCATGAACTTACTTATGACGACCACCAAATATACTCTAGCCAAAAAAGGTTGTATGTTCATGGCATTTATGGACTTGTTGTCTGCCTTTGATAGAGTGAACAGACCTAATTATGGCTTCTATTGTTAGAAATATATATGGATGCATACTTGGTATCTTTCTTACACTGTTCTCATTCTAATTTAACTGCCTCTGCCGGGTATAACAAAAATGGTTCCTTAACAAAATCATGGAAGGTAAAAAGAGGATTGAGGCAGGGATGTATTCTTGCGCTGGTCCTGTTCACACTCTATATAAATAAGTTAGGGGCCGTGTTATGCGATGCAAGTATGGATACCCCGAGAGTAGGTTTTAAGCCCACCCCAGCCCTTTTATATGCTGATGATGCAGTTTTACTTGTTAGGACAGCAATAGCACTGAAACGTCTTGTTAATTTTTCTATTGATTTCATGGTCGCTTTAGACCTCTCTGTCAATTTTACAAAATCCCCTATAATGTCATCTGGCAAATCAAAGCATGAGAAGAAATCACTCATATGTAAAGGTGGGGTGTTGTCGAATGTAACAACCTACTCATATCTGTGTGTGCTATTTGATGAAAATCGTACCTGGGTGGCACAGCGTGCACTCAAGACAAATACTCTAGCTAGGGCCGCAGGAGCAACATTGGACTTTGCCAGAAGACTAGGAAGTAAACCCTTATTGCTAATTTTGAAGGTTTACAATGAGAAATGCGTCCCCATGACAATGGATGGGAATGTGTTTTGTTGGGGTTACAAGGAGGTTAACGAACTATAAGGGGCCGAAAACTAATTCTTACGAAAACTTTGGTGATGCAGCACGCGCAACGAAATTAGTTTTATTTATTTGTTTGTGTACTTACGTCTGTGCGGCCATATTCCGGAGTTTACTACCGACTGATGATGTCCCTTGCACATCTCACTGCAACTCATGTCAGCAAGCACACACAATCCTTACTGATCACAGAAACAATGAGTTGCCACTCACTGGTTGCATTGCGGTCTCAGAAGGTCGCCACCTCAGCAAGGGTGTATGGGTTTGGTCCACTCACAAGACAAAATCATGGTACACATCTCTGTGAATGCTGAACATGTACACTGTGTACATATGAAGCAATCAATCAATCAATCAGAGTACTTGTAGAGCGCGCTACTTACCCGTGAGGGTCTCAAGGCACTGAGGGGAGGGGAGTGCAGCTACTGCTCGAAGAGCCAGGTCTTGAGGAGTCTTCTGAAGGCGAGTAGGTCTTGGGTCTGCCGCATGTGGGTAGGAAGGGTGTTCCAAGTCTTGGCGGCAAGGTAGGAGAAGGATCTGCTGCCGGAGGTCGTTCTTTGGATGCAGGGGACAGCGGCGAGGGCGAGGCTGACGGAGCGGAGCTGGCGGGTGGGGGTGTAGAAGCTGAGTCTGCTGTTCAGGTAGGCTGGTCCGGCGTTGTGGAGTGATTTGTGTGCGTGGGTGAGGAGCTTTAAGGTGATCCTCTTGTCGACGGGGAGCCAGTGTAGGTTTCTCAGGTGGGGGGTGATGTGGCTGCAGCGGGGGACGTTGACGATCAGTCGGGCGGAGGCGTTTTGGATGCGTTGTAGTCGTCATAGGTGTTTGGCTGGGATTCCTGCGTAGAGTGCATTGGCATAGTCCAGTCTGCTTCTGACCAGAGCCTGTGTCACAGTTCTTCTTGTTTCGGTCGGGATCCACTTGTAGATCCTGCGGAGCATGCGGAGGGTGTTGTAGCAGGAGGAGGAGATGGCGTTTACCTGCTTAGACAGGGCGCGGGAGGAGTCGAGGATGAATCCTAGGTCGTGTGCATGGTCGGTGGGTGTTTTTGCTGTTCCCAGTGTGGTCGGCCACCAGGAGTCATCTCAGGCTGAGGGGGTGGGTCCTCATCCAGTCGGCGAGGCGGCCGACAGGTCCAGGAGGATGAGGGCTGATGTTTCGCCGTTGTCTATTTGGCGCCTGATGTCGTCTGTGGCTGCGATGAGGGCTGTCTGGGTGCTGTGGTTTCGTCTGAATCCAGACTGGGACGGGTCCAAGATATTGTTGTCTTCCAGGTGGCGGGTCAATTGTCTGTTGGCGATTTTCTCGATGACCTTTGCCGGGAACGGGAACAGGGAGATGGGCCGGAAGTTCTTGAGGTCCTTGAGGTCCGCCTTGGGCTTCTTGAGGAGGGCGTTAATTTCAGCGTGCTTCCAGCTTTCCGGGAATGTCACTGTTTCGAAGGAGGTGTTGATGACCTTCCGTAGTTGGAGTGCGATGGCTGCGTTTGCTTTGTTGAATACGTGGTGTGGGCACGGGTCTGACGGAGTTCCTGAGTGGATGGAGTTCATGACCTTCAGTTTGTAGTTGACGTTGGACCAGGAGGTCAGGTGGATGGCGCTGGTGGTATTCATAGGGGAGGAGGAGTCTGACGTAGTTGAGCGGTCGTGGTGTTGAAGCTGTCGTGGATGTCAGCGATCTTGCGGAGGAAGAAGATGGCTAGTGAGTCGCACAGTTCTTGTGAGGGCGGAATGTCGTTGGCATTGGCGCTGGGGTTGGAGAGTTCCTTTACGATGCTGAAGAGCTCTTTGCTGTCGTGTGCGTTGTTATCCAAGCGGTCTTTGAAGGAGGATCTCTTGGCTAATCTGATGAGGTGGTGATGTCTGCGGGTGGCGTCCTTGTGGGCTGCGTGGTTGTCCGGTGTGCGTTCGTGGTGCCATATTTTCTCCAGTTTCCGGCATGCGCGTTTGGAGGTCTGTAGCTCATCGGTGAATCAGGTGGCTCTCTTGCTGGCGTGGTTGTTGGAGGGTTTCTTGAGCGGGGCGAGGGTGTTGGCGCAGTCTTCGATCCATTGTCTGAGGTTGCGGGCTGCGGCATGTGGGTTGGTGGGGTCGGTGGGTGGGTTCTGGGCGAGGGCGGTGATTAGCTGGCCCTCGGTGACTTTGCTCCAGCGGCGGCAAGGGAGCTGTTGGGTGCAGTGGTGCATGGTTGGTTTCTTGTAGGTGAAATGGATGCAGCGGTGGTCGGTCCAGTGGAGGTCGGTGGTGTGGTCGAAGGTGACGTGGGTGCCTGTGGAGAAGATGGGGTCCAGTGTGTGGCTGGCGGCGTGGGTGGGTGCGGTGACGAGTTGTCTGAGGCCAAGGTTAGCGAGGTTGTCGATCAGGGTGGCGGAGTTGGCGTCGTTGTTGTTCTAGAGGTGGAAGTTCAGATCCCCGAGGAGGATGTAGTCCGTGGAGGCGAGTGCATGTGTGCTGGCGAGGTCAGCGATGGAGTTGCTGAAATGTGCCCGGGGTCCAGGGGGTCTGTAGATAAGTGTTCCTCTGAGGGTGGTGTTGAAGTCGGTGTGGATCCGGAAGTGAAGGTGTTCGGCGGTGTTGAGGGTGTCGTCTGTGTGGGTGGCGACCTTGAGGGTGGATTTGTGGACGATGGCTATTCCTCCTCCGTTTCCGTTGGCGCGATCCCTGTGGGTGACCTTGTAGCTGTCCGGGATGGCTATGGCGATGTCAGGCGCCGAGGAGTCGTTCCACCAGATCTCGGTCAGGAAGGCCACATCTGGGGCGGAGGTGTCAAGCAGATCCCAGAGCTCGACGGCGTGTTTGTGTGCGAAGCGGGTGTTGAGGACAGTACATTATCATCACAAATGCCTTGTATTGTCTGTACATAGGACTTGTAGCATGAGGCACAGTTGGAATGCCCTCATGATAGACATATGTGTGCCCTGTTGCAATGTATTCAGATGATAGCAGGCACATCACACGTGAGGTGCACAGAGTGCAGACAAAGTACAAAGATTGAAACATGGTACAAGGGTGCCTGGCTTTGATGCCTATGTGAGCAGTCCAAATTGATCAACCACACTCTGCATAGTATGACAGTGCTGGAGCCTTTGCAACTTCATACGTGTACTTTAACAGGCTACACACATCAGCCAAAAGCCATGCTTGTTTGGGTCCTTCACTTAGCTCCTTCTACGTTTCCAGTGCACTGTAAATGAATAATATTCAATCAAGGCCATACAAGTCCATAAAGGTATGAGAATGTTGTTATGTAAAAGAGATGTATATGTGACTATTTTTGGAAGACACAGAACCCTGTCCAATCTGTGGTGTGATCACATGTGAGTGTGCTCCCCTGCAACAAATATGGCAGGTGGCGCACAAAGTTCAGAGTCAGCAATGACCTAGCAGGCTGGGTGACAATACTCCCTGCACAGTGAGGGATATGTCCCACGTCACCTACGGGCCTCCCCTGCACTGCATGTTCTGCTTTGGCTAACGTAATGCCCATGTGAACAGGTACTTGTATCATGTTCAGTGTCCGTAGTTGAGTTAGCACATATCATGCCATAGTCACCTATACACATATCTGGCCCTTTAAATTACAAAAGCGTTAAGAGGATTTTTCTACAGCCAAACAGCTACAAGCTCATGATATATGGAACCTTACAGATATTCCCACCAACTTCTATCCTAAGGTGAACCAGGAGATCCTACTCCCGGTTGACAATATCGGCCCACCGGTGCTTGTACTGTCTGATCTTCCGTTCCACACCAAATACTGTGCCATTTGAAATTGCACCTTCTCCCACCGGTACTGCCTCTCCTGTTCGGTACCCCTCGATCACCCTGCCTCCACTTCCAAACATGTTTGACAAGTACTTAACTATCAGCCACAGCAGGTCCCCAAACTGCTCCTTGGTCAGGTTCTTGGCCCTGCCCCTGCCCAACATCTCCCTACACCGACTGGTCACTCTAACCAAACTACAAAAACCACTACCCATTCCCCCTACCCATATAACTAAAAACCCCTATTTAGACAATCACTGCACAATACACTACACAAAACAACACAAAATACAATTACAAGACAAAAGTGAAAATTTAGGGTCATGACACAGAAAACACAGACACCTATAAGACCAGAAAACACCACCAAACTCTCCGACAAACACCAAACACCTCCACCAGCCAGCACTGACAAAAAGTAACTGAAAGTGAAAGAAACTTCACACTTCCTGGTTTGCAGCATGGCTGAGTCATTACCTCATTTCCTATATGGAGGCGGCATGTTTTCGACGTATGTGTCATTTTTCTTACTAAAGCTTCTTTTTTTCTGATGCATCGCTAGACAAACATCCAAGTCGCTATTTACACTATGGGCAAAGCATTGTTTTTGACAGTTTCCCCTTGATGCATGGCTTCCGGACAATGCTCTTTCCACTTAGGTGTCACATTTAGTAGTAAAGCGTCAGTTTACATACAATAGCATCACATTTACTACATAAGCATCACCTTTCATACCCTTGAGTCTTTTTTCTAGCCAAATCCCTTGAGTCACCTTTCCTAGTCCAATGTCACTTTTAGTGGTAATGCATGACTTTCCATGCCAAAGAGTCACATTTACTAGAGTCACCTTTCATACCATTGAGTCACTTTTCCTAGTCCAATATCATTGAGTCACTTTTCCTAGTCCAATGCCATTGAGTCCGTTTTCCTAGTCCAATATCACTTTTAGCGGTAATGCATGACGTTCCATGCCAAACTTACACATTTACTAGAGTCACCTTTCATACCATTCTGTCACTTTTCCTAGTCCAATAGCATTGAGTCCCTTTTCCTAGTCCAATACCATTGAGTCACTTTTTTAGTCCAATGTCATTTTTAGTGGTAATGCTTGACTTTCCATGCCAAAGAGTTACATTAACTAGAGTCACCTTTCATACCCTTGAGTCACTTTTCCTAGTCCAATACCATTGAGTCACGTTTCCTAGTCCAATTTCACTTTTAGTCGTAATGTATGACTTTACATGCCAAACAGTCACATTTACTAGAATCACCTTTCATACCCTTGAGTCACTTTTCCTAATCCAATACCATTGAGTCACTTTTCAAAGTCCAATGTCACGTTTAGTGGTAATGCATGAATTTCCATGCGAAAGAGTCACATTTACTAGAGACAATTCACATTTCATACCATAGTGTCACCTTTCAGACTATAGTGTAACCTTTCCTACTAGAGTGTCACTTTACCTACTCAAACATGTTTGTTTACTGACACATTGCTATGGAAATGGGTAAGGCGCAAGTGACACACAACACTTGACAATGCACGGTGCATTATTTTTGGGGCTTTGATGTTAATGCCTGGCATCCAACCTGATTGTAAACTTCTGAGAGCTACTTCTAGTATATAAAATGTGTGTACATAGATGTTTCCTGGAACTGTGACATAAAACAAAGAGAAGTAATAGTTTCAAACATTTATTGTCATGTTGAATCTTCCCTATATGTTGTTTAATGGTCTATTCACAAATATGTGGTTCAAGAACAGTGGTGGCTGGCAGGGAACGGGGGTGGCAGGGTGGGGGGACATAGGCGTGGGGAACAAAAAAAACACTTACCTTCGTGCGGCTGCCGTCTTTCCTCAGCTTCGGTTCTGGAGCAAGAAGCATACAGGCTCCCCTAAGCCAATCACAATGCTGCAATGTAGAGTTGTGATTTGTCTGAACACCGTAGTTCGGCGCTCAGACGGGGACAAGGAGCATGTGCATGTTACCCATCAGGCTGTGCATTACAGCCTGATGGGGAACATGCAAAGTGCGCATTACTGTTTGGCCGACCCAAGACGTCCGGCCAAACCGTCATGCGCACTTAGAGTGTGCCCATCACTTCTCCTCCTGTGACCCCAGCCCGCCCTGCCGTAACCTAGCCCCATAGCAAAGAAAAATAAAATGATATTAATGATGTTGTTATCATTTTTTTTCCTGCTCTGAGAGCAGTGGGGTGATGCTCCACTGCCTTAGCGGAGGAGCCGCCCCTGTTCAAGAAAATACATTTTGAATAATATGTGTGTGTCTGTGATTGCCTACAGCTGTATTTTGGATGCCTCCACTCTCTGCATCCTCCTCTTCCTCCTTCTTCTCCATTAGGTCCTGCAATTGTAGGTCTCTGTCCCAGGGGACATTGGTCCGCACACAAATATTGTGCAGTATGGCACACTACGAGATGATTTTGCAGACCATTAGGGGGGAGTAGAGCAATCTAACTAGCTAAATGTCCAGCGGAGCCTGGCCTTCAGAAATCCAAAGGTTCTTTCAGCAATGTTTCTGGTCTTGTTGAGTGCCTGGATATAGGCCTTCTTTAGATCAGTCTGAGGTTGAGCATAGGTTGTCATGACCCATGACCCACGGCTAGATCCCATATCCCTGGTCAGCTGAAAATGACGAGAAAGGACAACTATCAATACTTTTGCAAACTGTTACTGATACATGGTAGGTCATGAGCATTATGTGTAGTTTCATTGTCATGCAGATTTCTAGCATTTTTTTCACAATATGTGTTAGGCATACAGTTGTTGATATGTTGACACTTTTCTCTTCCATTACTCTGTGCCATAGCAAATGCTGAGCATGGGATGATAGATTGTTCACTTCTACATCCTGACTTTCATGCTGACCCTGTCTTTTTCTGTGATGTCGATTTGCATTTGCTTGTGGTTGCTCTATGTTATGTGCTTCCACAACATGTGTGAATTTGCAGACCGTGGATCTAATATTTGGATAGTTGATTCTCCTCAGGTAGATAATGACATAGGAGACATACCTTACACTGACACATGCATATGTCCATGGGAAACCACAAATGTGGGCGTCGGGATATACATGACATGCCTGATGAACCATGGAAGTGGCATGTAGACACCCCCGAACAACCCGAGGATGATGGCGGAGGCGGCTGGCGAAGGGGATTAGAAATTCCAAGCTCCTAAGAGGGGTGGGCAATCTAAAGATACATCGTACCTTTAGACGGTTGTGACATCTACACAGCTACGGATAAAAACATTTGAAAAGGTGGCGTCCCCTCCACAACTTTAGCTAAAGACAAGGCCAACTTAGAGATTGCAGTCAGTCGCCCCCCGCTTGTTAGTGACCACTTACACATCTTACAGCAAACAGCTGTCCGTATCACTTTATCAATAAAGTAGCAGAAATCTGGCTCCCTCTCCTCGTACAATAGACCAGATCGCGCGACAGATCCATACAATTCTGAGAAGGGCCATTATATCCGCGCTTTGTCTCTAAGAAAGATCTGCACTCCAGGTCTAGAGTTCCTATACCGCACTGTATCCAACTGGTCCTGAAGAAGGTGGCTCGTACTCCTGTTCCCTCCACCGAAACGCGTCGACCATCTCTCCTTTTTTTAAAACCCCATGACTCTGGTCATTAATTGGATATCAGACCAAATGTTATAGGATACATTTTTTGTTTGTGTAATGGAATGGATGTTTAGAAAGAATGAATGTGGTGTGTGTGTGCGGCCCTCTACCTGTTTTGTGCAGTATTAATTGATTTAGTGTTAACATGAATATGACCAACTAAAGATATTATTGCATTGTTTCACTGTGGTGGAATAATATTTCTCCGAAACTTTTTATGTGGAAAAGTATATATATAAAAAAAAATTTATAAGTGTAAAATGATGATAAAAAAAGGAAAAAATGAATTTTTCTATTGAAAAATAAAGTAAAAATGAGAAAAAAACTTTTATAAATTGTGTATACATTGTTAGTGTCTGCCCTGTGTTTGAGAGACTATCTCAACGATAAAAGTACCTATAGGTCAAGAGGGAGCATTTTTCATTTGTCTTGACACCCCCCAAAACCCCCATGGATCACCTCCCTTGCACAAATGAATGCTACACAGCATTTCACCCAGCAAAGCATTGTTCTGTACCATTCCACCATTAAACAGAAGCTATAGTGGCTTTGTGTGTCTTGGTCTTGTGGATTTGCCTGACACATGTATTCATGATACATGGTGTACGTAAGAGCACGCACCTCTTAATTAAGTCCCTATCTGTGCCAACGGACACAGTAGTGTGTATTTTGTCATCCATTTCGAACTGTTAATGGGTTTGTTAGGTACTTCAGTTTTGCTTACCTACAAGTAGGCCATTCCCATGGTGGTCACTGATGATGCAGTGCCTGAATGTGTCAGCATCATGAACACTGCCAGGGTGTTTAGCCAGCACTTTAGGGAAGGGGCCCCAAAGGTCCACGATGGTCTTGACATTTTTGGAGTGGATATGTTTCCTGTTGTGGTAGAGATGGGATGTAGCTGCAGGAGATACAAGATGCACAAGTGTACAGTCCATGGCACCCAGCATGTGTGGAAACCCAGTGATGGCATAAAGCCCTTGCTTTGTCTCCAGCTGCAGGTCATGGGTGTTGAGGAAGAGGAGGTAGTGGGGTGTCCGTCTGATGATCACATCCAGGAAGCCGGGAAGGAATGTTGAGAAAGATGTTTGGGAGTTTCTGGCCTCTCTGGCGGCTGTTGTCTGGAAGGGCCCCAATGCAAGCATTTGCAGTACCACCATGAGCTTCAACAGTGGAGAGATGTTGGTAACCCTGTCAGCTGTTGGCTGTATCCTTGGGGCAATCAGGTGTAGCAGGTCTACAATGGACTGCCTCCTCAGCCGGTAAAGGGTGATTACCTTATCCTCCCTGAGTCCTATTAGAGTGGTCCTCTGGTGATAAATGTGCTCCCTTCTCCTGCTTTGCCTTCATGGTGGTGAGGGGGGGTGGGGTGGGTTTTTGGGGTATGGTGGTGGTCATCTCCTTGTGACTCCAAGTTGAAAAATGACTACCTCCATAGTGCGGTTCTGGCTGCAACACTATCCTGTCCAGCTTTTCTCTATATAGCAAAGTTGATGCATCATTTCCTACACGTGGGTTTCACAGGTGCACAATTTTTTATGTTACCAGACCTCTGGGCCACATAAGCCGCCGCTGCATCATTTTTGTAAAATGTCGTAAATATCATTGCGTCTGTTTTATGCTGGAAAGTATGACAGAACTCTTACCTTGCATATGTTAATACTTACGTGACGCAAGCAATTCCGACGCAGGTTCCTTTTGAGGCAGGAGTTCAAATAGTGAAGCATTCTCATAGATACATCACCTTGTAAGAATGAAATAGTGATTGCGATGCCAATGCGTAAATAATGTGATGCATTAGTGGCGCAAGCTCCTTGTAAATAAGCCCCTAAATCTTTCAGTATGGAGTAGAAATCGCTTGATAGCATGTCAACTCTGCATTGTTACATGTAGTGCTCTTTGACTATCACTGCAGGGTAAACTCACATCTCCTTTCATTTGAGTGACCATTTTTATCCGTAAAGTTTAAAGTGTGTGTTTAAAAGTGAGGGTATTTTGTGTTTTTGACAGCTTGCCTATTGCTCTACAAACATTGTTTAAAGAATCTCAAAATTTGTGCTTCATTTAGGATATGAAGGTATGACCCACTCCACTTCCCTAACATCTATGTAATACAAGCTTAGACAAGTTGTCTTTCTTTAGGTTTAGTATAGATTAGGCATATTATACATAACTGAGTGCTAATATTGTAGCGTAAGTGCATAGGACTTGTACGATTCACAATGTTGTTACTTCTAATGTTTGATTGCCCACATGAAAAGCTGAAGTACCTTACCACAATGAACATTAGTGGTTTCACAGTCTAAGCATTAGTGCCTGCCGATGACATAGCTCACTCATCATGTCTGAGCATGAGGCTGAAGTTGAACGTTAACCAATAGCATTAGACTCCTCACCCTTAAACACACGACTTTTCATTAACATTGGAACCTCCTGACACACCAAGCTCAATCAGCAAGGCCCTCACTGGGGGTCAGATTTAGCAAGGTTTTGCGTCACCCTTGCGCCAGGCAAGGAGGTGCAAGCGCGACACAAAACCTACGCGAGAATTATCATCCCACGCAAGGCCACCATTCGTGGCCCTGCATGGATGATAAATCTGGAGTAACACAAGGCAGTGCAAATCACTGCCTTGCATTATTCTGCCCCAGGGAGGCGTTCTGCAGCAAACATAGGAAGAGGAAAATTCCTCTCAGGATTGTTTTTGTGCAGGAAGGTGTCCCTGGTGGGAACGTGAAATTATTGTATTTATGCTTTTAGATTTCAGTTCTTAAAGGATGCCCTTAGTTCAATTGTAGAAGAAAAAAGGAGAACAAAATCTGCCTGTTGCTGAAAACAAATAAAGTACGTTTTGATAGTATAACTAGATCCATTTAAAGTCTTCCCCTATCTCATTATCTTATAATAACTGGTAAATGAACAAGCATTGGCATAGCCAATAGGTCTCGCCTTTGGGACCTTATAGGTGTTTAGTTATCCAGCACAATATCCTTGGTGCAACAACATCAAGTGCTGCATGGCTAAACTTTATAAGGTCCAAAAGGCCAGACCTATTGGCTATGCCATTGCTTGTTTTGAGTGAGTGGCTCGTGCAGGTATGCCACTGTGAGGTAGAGGTTTTACAGGAGCCCCTGTGACATTGCACCTCTTCAAAAAGTATCTTGGGTCTGGTGTAATACTTCTAGCCCCTATTCCCGTCTTCACGCACCCAATGCATCCTTAAATGTCCCATGTTCTTCTGGTGTTGACACTCCTATTACCCCTGCCCTTCAGTGACACTTACCTGTAACGGATGGTGGTGGTGATGGACGTGGTGGTGGTGTTGGTGGATGTGGTCATGGTGGATGTGGTGGCAGTGGTGGTGGTGGTGGATGTGGTGGTGGTGGTGGTGGATGTGGTGGTGGTGGTGCACGTGGATGTGGACATGGTGGTCGACATGGTGGTGGTGGTGGACATGGTGGTGATGGATGTGGTGGTGGTGGGCGTGGTAGTGGACGTGGAAGTGGTGGTGGGCATGGTGGTGGTGGTGAATGTGGTGGACGTGGTGGACATGGTGGTGGTGGTGGATGTGGTGGTGGTGGACCTGGTTGTGGTGGATGTGGTTGTGGTGGATGTGGGGATTGTGGTGGATGTGGTGGTGGTGGATGTGGTGGTAGAGTGAATGTTGTGGTGGTGGAAGTGGTGGTGGACATGGTGGTGGGCGTGGTGGTGGTGGACTTGGTGGTTGACATGGAGGTTGTTGACATGCTGGTGGTGGTGGAAGTGGTAGTGGTGGACGTGGTGGTGGTGGACATAGTGGTGGAGGACATGGTGGTGGTGGACATGGTGGTGGTGGTGAATGTGGTGGTGGTGGATGTGGTGTTGGACATGTTGGTGGTGGACATGGTGGTGGCGGACTTGGTGGTAGACATGCTGGTGGTGGTGGTAGACGTGGTGGTGGTGGACATTGTGGTGGTGGACGTGGTGGTGGTGGATGTGGTGGTGGTGGACATGGTGGTAGTGGTGGTGGATATAGTGGGGGTGGGCGTAGTGGTGGTGATGGACATGGTGATGGTGGATGTGGTCGTGGTGGACATGGTGGTGGTGGACATGGTGGTGGTGGATGTGGTGGTGGTGGACATAGTGGTGGTGGTGGATGTGGTGGTGGACATGGTGGTGGTGGACATGGTGTTGGTAGACATGGTGGTGGTGGACGTGGTGGTGATGGATGTGGTTGTGGTGGATATAATGGATGCAGTGGTGGTGGTGGATGTGGAGGACGTGGTGGTGGTAATCAATGTGGTGGCGGAAGTGGTGGTGGTGGATGTGGTGGTGGTGGACATGGGGGTGGTGGACGTGGTTGTGGTGGTGGTGGATGTGGTGATGGTGGTGAATGTGGTGGTGGGGTGAATGTTGTGGTGGTGGAAGTGGTGGTGGACATGGTGGTGGTGGACATGGTGATGGTGGACTTGGTGGTTGACATGGGGGTTGTGGACATGCTGGTGGTGGTGGAAGTGGTAGTGGTGGACATGGTGGTGGTGGACATGGTGGTGGTGGACATGGTGGTGGTGGTGGACGTGGTGGTGGACATGCTGGTGGTGGACATGGTGGTGGTGGACTTGGTGGTAGACATGCTGGTGCGGTGGTAGTTGTGGTGGCGGTGGACATTGTGGTGGTGGACATGGTGGTGGTGGATGTGGTGGTGGTGGATGTGGTGGTGGTGGGCATAGTGGTGGTGGTGGACATTGTGGTGGTGGATGTGGTCATGGTGGACTTGGTGGTGGTGGACATGGTGGTGGTGGACCTGGTTGTGGTGGACATAGTGGTGGTGGTGGACGTGGTGGTGGACATGGCGGTGGACGTGGTGGTGGTGAACATGGTGGTGGTGGAGGTGGCGGTGGTAGACATGGTGGTGGTGGACGTGGTGGTGGTGGATGTGGTCGTGGTGGATGTAATGGATGCAGTGGTGGTGGTGGATGTGGTGGTGGTGGACGTGGTGGTGGTGGATGTAGCAGTGGTGGTGGACATGGTGGTGGTGGTGGTGGATGTAGTGATGGACATGGTGGTGGTGGATGTGGTGGTGGTGGATGTGCTGGTGGTGGTGGTGGTGGACGTGGTGGTGGCGGTGAACATGGTAGTAGTTGATGTGGTGGTGGTGGATGTGGTGGTGGTGGTGGTCGTGGTGGATGTGGTGGTGTTGGTGGACTTGGTGGTGTTGGTGGACATGGTAGTGGACATGGTGGTAGACATGGTGGTGGCGGTGGAGGACGTGCTGGTGGTGGACGTGGTGGTGGACATGATGGTGGTGGTGGATGTGGTGGCAGTGGACATGGTGGTGGTGGATGTGGTGGTGGACGTGGTGGTGGTGGATGTGGTGGATGTAGTTTTGGACGTGGTGGTGGTGGTGGATGTGGTGGTGGTGGTCATGGTGGTGGTGGACATGGTGGTGGTGGGGGTGGTGGACATTGTGGTGGTGGACGTGGTGGTGGTGTTGGTGGTGGTGGATGTGATGGTGGTGGATGTGGTGGTGGGGGACATGGTGGTGGTGGTGGACGACGTGGTGGTGGTGGACGTGGTGGTGGATGAGGTGGTGGAGGTTGGGGTGAAAGAATAGGGTTTTAGATTTGTTAAAATGGTTCCATTTCTAAGTGTGGTATTGGCACCCAGACTAACCATCAGAGGGCGCGTGCGATTCATTATGGATTGTTATGTTGCTAGTATCACTGAGCACCGATTGTATGGCTGCCCACAAGCTCGTATGACCGCTGTGAGTGCTTTTATTTCCTGGATGTATGTCACGCTGTATATACGAACTGTGTTTACTGGTGCTTTTGTGCATCTTTCAGGTAGATTGCTCCAATTGGTCAAGAACCATGTTACGTTTGTAGTAAAGGTACGGGTAATGTGCCAAACTACACCAACAGCGTGGCACGACTATTTTTGTACCCAGTGCCTACCAAAATCGAATGTGTCCTTGTGAAATGTAACTGGGTCTCATGTAAAGCGTTCCAATGTAAGATATCTGGTACTCATATAAAGCACATTATTAAATGTCACCCACAAGTCAACGCAATCAAATGTGTCCTTGTGTAACGTAACTGGTTCTCATGTAAAGCGAACCAATGTAAGATAACTGGTACTCATGTAAAGCACATTATTAAACGTCACCCACGAGTAAACGCACAGCCCACAGGCAAACAAAGGTTAAAAAAGGTTAAAAAAAGTGCCAACAGTCATTATAAAACCCACCGTGTTCTGCCGCCAGTAAAAGATCCAACCCGGGGGGGGGGGGGGCAGGGCTAAAAGTGGACAGGGTGGCAACCAAGTGGGATTAAAATACCTCTGGTGCAATCATTGCACCTGCTTTTGCATAATTCATGACGCCAAATGACGTGCACAAATGAAAACTTCAGGCGGAGTAGAAACACAACTTCGGAATGGCTTCGGATGGCTGCTCGCTGCGTACGCCAGCCAAGACCTAAAAACTCATAGGGATAGACTGCAAAGCAGTAATCCTCTGTTTCGCTCTATCCTACGTTTTGGCTAAAATTGTTCATGCTGCTGTATCAGTGTCACGGGGATAGAATGCGATCTCCTAACATAGAGGCAATGAGGGGTCAAAGGATTCTCCTGATAAGGCTCTGTGCTCTAATTCCTCAGATTTACAGCCTACTGCATAGCCGATAAAGCCAGCATGCCCGGCACAGGTAAGCGCGGAGGGGCGCAAGCTCCACCCCATCGCGTTTACCTGTGCCGGCCGCTGGTATATAAAGCACAACTCAAGCAGCAGGACAGTCAATCATTAGATGTGTGTCGTGTAACTATGTTCTGAGCAGCAACCTAAAATCAACCCAAGTTACCCTACTTCTGTCTCGCACCTTCTGCAAAAACTGCATTGCAGGCGCTGTGTTTGAAGGATAGCCTGCTCAGTTGTGGAATAAGATATTGGACAGAGTTAAGTGAGCAGGAACATGCTGGAATGCAGACTTTTCAACTACTAGTCGAGATATGTTAATTCAAGCATTTTTCCAAGCACAGATAAGAGTGATTTTGATTGTTCAGAAGGTCAAAAAGGCTATGAGAAAGAAGTCAGGTGAATAAAACAGGCAACATCTTTAGGTGGTAAACAGTCTAAATATCGAGTTTTTTATTTCGACCGACAAGAATTTGGAGTTGGAAATATCGTAGGGATGACCAGAATATCGACCTGAAGGAAAGAAATATTGTTTTTGTTAATATCGGAGTTAGTAATATCGATAGCACAAATATCGATGTTACTAATATCGATATTTATATTAGTGCTATGTATTTTATTTGTTTGTGTTTATATTATTGTACTAGTTTTAGAATATATGTATTACATTTTTAGAAGTTGGTAATATTTTTTTAAGTAAATTATGCGTTTTAGTAAATTAATTAAAAAATGATTAGGAATTAGTAATTATTTTTAAATACATTTTGCATTTTAGTTCTGTAGCAGGTTGTGGGTTTATAGGGGAATAGGGTGGGAAGTAATTTATTTGTAATTAAGTAATTATTTATTTTTATTTCTTGGTATTGATAATTAATTTTATGTTAAAGAATTATTAATTGGTAATCAATTTTTATTAATTGTAATTAATTTTTATTAATTGATTAATTGATAATTATATTAAGTGTATTTATTTATTATACAAGTGTGTTGTGAGGTTATAAGGCAATAGGGTGGGGAGTAATTTAATTGTAATTAAGTAATTATTTATTTTATTGTTCAGTATTGATAATTAATTTATTGTTAATTAAATATTAATCGGTAATAACTTTTTGATAATTAATATTTGTGGGTAGTAAATCAATGTATTGTTCATGAATTAATAATTGGTAATTAAATGTGATTAATTATAATTTATTTGTATTCATCATTAATGTATTGTTAATAATTATTAATTGCTAAATATTTTTTAATATTTATTGTTTTGGGGTATTGAAAATTAATTATTTGTTATTTCATTATTATTTGGTAATTCATTTTTAATATTTATTATTTAATTGTATTGATCATCAATTTAATTGTTAATTATTAATTGTTAATTATTATTTTTTTGTTTAAGAATTTTTTATTACGTTTTCAAGGAAAAGAAACAAAGCAAGAAAAAAGGGCAAAAGCATTCACAAGTTATAAACCATATTACAAATTATAAATGAACGAGTAATATAAAAATGCAATATATGAAAAACAATCGAAAGATGAGGAAAGGAAAAGGAGAAGAAAAAGCAAAAAAAGTTAAAAGGGAAAAGAAAAGAGAAAAGAAGAGAAAGATTGTTCTGAAACTTTATATGATAAAAGAAAGGAAAAGAGAGTTAGTGCATGGGAGCATGTGTAGAGAGATATGTTGTAAATGGTAGCCAGAGGAGATCAGATTTAATTTTTTGAGAGAGAATGGAAGAAGAGACATTGGCGATTCTATGTTCATCACAAATAAAGGTTCACCAAGTCAATGAGGATATTTTGAATTATCTTTCCAAGATGATAAAATAACTTTGAATGATAATGTAATAAAGAGGTCAAATATTAAGGAGATAGAGGAGGAGTCATCAACATCAGATGAGGAAGAACCTAGAAAAACATTTTGTAATGATAATGTAAGATCACAGTTAAAAATTCTTATGCAAATAGCCCAAACAGTTTTCCAAAATGTTAATACATTTGAACAATCATAAAGTTGATGTCTCAAAGTGCCGGTAACATTAGAACGAGACCAGCATAATGGAGAAGAGGAGGGGGAAAACTTGGAAATACAAACAGGTGTGATAACAGCTCTATTGTAAATAAAATACAAAGATTGAGTTATACGAGCAGCAGCAGAAACTTTAAATAACTTAAACCATAATTTGTCCCAAGCCGAAATAGAAAGAGAAATGGACAAGTCTGTTTCCCACACAGTTTCAATAGGGGATTTAGGTCTTTCAGTAACGTGTAACGACAACAGTTCATAAACAAGAGCGGCTTTAGGTCTGTGCATCTGAAATAAACTGTATAATGTAGTAGGTGGAGTGAGAGAGGGTGTTTCAGCAGGAAGGTCAAAAGAGGCCAACTGTAATTGTAAAGCAGATGAAATTATGGTATATTCATTAATGCAAGAGCTAGGTAAATGAAACCGTGATTGCAATTCAAGAAATGGAATAACAGAGTTTTTGTGAATGAATTGGTGCACAAAGATATTTCCTTTCTCCTTCCAGGATTTGTAATAGAATGAGTTACCATTATATTTGAGAAATGTATTGTACCAAATCGTAGAGGATAAAAAACATTGGAATGGAGTTATACCAGTGGTAAATGTATTGTATAATACATTCTGGGAATATTTTAAAATAGGGTTATTAGATGTAAAAGTACAGTTGGACATATATACTACGTTCTGAAAAGAAGAATCCTTTAATAATGAGCGTTCAAAAACAATCCATCTGGGAATAGGGATATCAGCAAAATCATAGGATAAAGCAAAGAATTGTTTAATCAAAAAGGCTGAATGATAAGCTTTACAATTTGGAAAACATACGCCACCTTCAGATTTAGGACGTGTACGTTTTGTAAGAGCAATTCATGTGTGTTTCTTATTCCATAAACATTTTGTAGAATTGGAGTTAATTTGAGAAAAATATGAGATGGGAATCCGAATAGGTAACATAGATATTATATATAGAACATGTGGTACAATCATCATTTTGAAAGTATCTAACCTACCCCACCAGGAGAGATATAGGGGAGTCCTAGTAAGAAGGACTGATTGAATTTTAGTAATTAATGCATTGAACTTACATCTAATTGTGATAGACAAAGAAGCAGAGAACCAAATACCAAGATATTTGATTTTTGTGGGGCATCATGCAAAATTAGTGTCATTGAACATATATTGGTAACACTATGGGGTCGATTCCGATCCCGTAAAAAGCGCTCCGAATCGTCGTACGGAGCATTTTTTTCCATACGAATCGTACCCGTAACCGTCCCCGTACGAGCAACGTAGTACGATCCACACCCAATGCAGCTATCCGTACGAATCGTACCAGGGACCGTACGAATAGAATTCCCGTACGAATCGCCCTCGGAACCCTCTGTACAGGACGTTTGTACGGTTTCGCGGCTGCTTTTTACGACCCGGCAAGTACAATCCGTGTTGGGTACGCTCCGTACGACCCTTTTTCTACGGGAGCTGGAAACTGCCGTAAAATCAGAGTTCGCCCCGAAACAGGTACGGAATGCCCCCCCCCGGGTACGGCGCGTACACCCCATGATCGCAGGGGTACGCGCCGTACCCCTGCGATCATGGGGGGTACGTGCCGTACACCCAGCGTACATGGTTACGTGCCGTACCCCATATACGCTGGGTGTATGGCACGTACCCCATGTACGCTGGGTGTATGGCACGTACCCCCCATGATCGCAGGGGTACGGCGCGTACCCCTGCGATCATGGGGTGTACGCGCCGTACGGTGTGTATGTGATTGTGCGCTTTTCCATACGAATCGCCCTTACCTGACTTGGACCGTACGACTCGCGTCCTGGTACCCCGGTCGTGATCGTAATCGTCGGGGCGTACGGCGTCCGTACGAGTCGTACGGAAACGGCTCCAGATGCGAGTCGTACGGACGGTGATTTTTAACGGATCGGAATCGACCCCAAAGAGTTCAGAGGTAAAACTTCTGTCTTAGAAAGGTTTAACTTATACATATTTTTGTTTTTTGTCCTCATTCACGTTCATGGATTCTAGCTGCCAGGCGACATAGAGGGTAGAGAGGTGTAAAGGGAACAGTTCTGCTGCCTCAGTCAAGACTGGAAGGGAAGGCGAGCGGGGGATGATCATGAGTTCCCAACAGCAACGACTGGCTCACACCAATCAGAACACCTTGTTGCCCAGATGGCAGATGACACCCATTGAGCCAGTTACTATCATAACTGATGCCAACCAATGATCGGGCATTGCAAAGAGAATAAACCATGGCTACGTAATCATCGGACCTGGGGGGGGGGGGTGGGGGAAACCCCAGGTTCAAAGCAATGTCACCAATCCAACAAGTGCCAGAAAGCTCTTTTGTATTGATTCCCGGCCCTGGCGAGGTCCAGTTTCGAGATCTGAAGGATTGAATTGCACCAGTCGTTGAATGTAGGGGGGATGCATCCTTCCAATGCTTGCAAATTTCTCTGCGGGCCACCAGAATAGAATAGAACAGTAGGTTTTTGGCTGGACTGCGAGACTGGTCCCCAACTCCAAAGATTACAATGCGGAGGTCGATCACTACTTTAAAACCCAGAGAAGAGGAAGGTTTACTACTGATTGAATCCCAAAAAGGCGCCAAGTGAGGGCAGTCAAAGAACATGTGTGTATCCGGGGCCTCTTTAAAACCACACCTTGCACAAACCACAGGACCCCCCAGGGAAAACTTAGACAACCACAGGCTGGTTTGACTAAGTCCCAGAGTACTTTACAGGACATTAACCATAGATCTGTAACATTCAAGCCTGGCATCGAATCTCCCCACAGTAGCTCTGGAAAGTGGAAGTTGCCGTCGATCTCCTCCAAAATTAAATTGTACAACAAAGAGGTCTCTTTTTTTACTGGTGGTTTGTATAAGAGAAGAGATTCGAGTTCACAACCTCCCCCTAATGGCGGGTTAGTTTGGCGTGTAGTTTGGATAGTAACAGCTTGAGCCCAACTCGATATTTGCAAGTATTTAAATCTAGACAAGTTGGGCCCCACCTTGTTTGATAGGTATTCCCAAGGAAGCAAGGACCCATCAAGAAACAAGTCTCCCCAGACTGATATTCCTGCCTCTCTTAGCGGGAGAGCTAGTGTGTCGCACGCCCAGCCTGGAGCCATGGGTAACTCCCATATTGGCGATCTACTAGAATAGTACCCCAAGTTAATTGTAGATCTCATCTTTGCCCAGGTTCTTGCCAGGCCATGCAGCACCTTCAATTTTACTTTTTTTTAAATATTTGGAATCTCCAAACTTAAATAAGTAACCAGATTGACCGACTCCTTCGCAACTCAGTAGAGCCAAAAACATGCTACCTATACTCTCATCTGTTGGCATTTTGAGAAGCATTCGTGAGTGCGATGTTTGAAATGCCCATGCATAGATCTGTAAGTCTGGGCCCACCAGCCCCCCCTTCTCCCTACGATGCCTGATTTTTTTCCACGCTATCCTTGGCCTTTTATTTTTCCAAAGAAATGAAGAGATTTCGCCCTGTAATTTAGCCAACAAAGAAGGGTCAAAAAAGAGTGGAATTGTATTAAATAAAAAAGAAACTTTCAGCAGAATAGACATTTTTACCAGATTCACTCTACCCAACAAAGACAGGGGGAGATGGTGCCAAGATCTCATAAGCTTTCGACATTCTTTAGCGATTGCTGCAAAGTTCATGGGGGCAATCTGAGTAATATCTTTGACGATGTTTAGCCCTAGATAGCGCAGACTTGCACCTAGTTGTTCATTGAGACCGCTTGCGTCGTCATTCCAAACCATGATCTCAGTCTTTGAGGCATTTGCCTCATATCCTGACACATCCCTGAATTCCAGGGCTAACTTAATGGCTGCAGGGAACGCTGTGCTGATTTCTGATGTCATTATCATGACATCGTCCGCGTAGAGGGCCACCCTCTTTTCCCACTGTCCATAGATAAAGGGCTTGATGGTATCGTCCTCTCTTAATTTCTGCGCAAAGGGCTCGATATAGAGGTCGAATAGGAGAGGGGATGTAGGGCAGCCCTGCCGAGTTCCTCTTGTAACTGCAAAAGGTTCAGACAGGGCCCCATTTACCAATACAGAGGCAGTTGGACTATTGTACAACACCTCCACCGCTCTACGAAAGCCCTCATCCACGCCAAATTTGGACAAGGCCCCAGACAGGAATGTCCAATTGACCCTGTCGAAGGCCTTGGTTGCGTCCAACGTGAGGATAGCCAATGGGATGGAATCTTTAATCGCTATATCTATGGCGCCTATAAGATCATTAGTAAGTTTGTGAAGTTGGCAACCCTTAACAAAGCCCTTCTGGTTGGAATGCAGGATATCAGGGGCAACCTGACCCAGCCTACTTGCTAAAAGGGATGCAAAGATTTTGAAATCTGCATTTAAAATTGATATGGGATGATACGAACCACAGTTAGTAGCAGGTTTACCAGGTTTCAGAATGAGCGTGATTGATGCGTCATTCCAAGATGTTGGTGGGAGGGTACCCTTCTGCAGTATTTGATTAAACAGGACAGCAAGGAATGGAGATATTTCTACCACCAGGTTTTTATAAATCTCAGCTGGCAAGCCATCTGGGCCTGCAGCTTTGCCTCCTTTGCTGCCCTGAATTGCAGCCAACACCTCCTCGACAGGTATCTCTCTATCCAAAGAAACACCTTGTTCAAAAGAAAGTGAAGGTAGGGAGACATATTCTAACCAACTGTCTACACTGTCGATAGTGATGTTCTTATCCTCCTGATATATATTTTTAAAGTAATCCTTAAAAGCTGATCTAATTTCTGAGTCTGTAGAAAGGGTGCCTTTGTTCGTTATTACGGAGTCTATGATGTTACGTGCCTGATCGGATTTGGACTTCCAGGCCAGTAATTTGCCAGCTCCCTCCCCATATTCAAAATGGGATAACTTACCTGCCTCCCATTTCTGGAGGATACGTTGATTCAGAACGGAAGTCAATTCCTCTTTTAGGGCAAGCAGATTTTTATGTAGCAATGAAGAATCGTGATTAGGAACTTTATAGCTGGTATCTAATGCAGCTTGTGCTGCAAGTAAGTCAGTTTCAATGGATACTATTTCTTGGGTGTATTGCCTCCTTCGGAACGCAGCCTTGTTCTTAATTACACCTCGAAGAAAGCACTTGTAAGCATCCCATACTATGCAAGGCTCCGCAGAGCCGATATTGACTTCCATAAACTCACGGGTTTCAGATTTAATAGATGAAACATAATCTGGGGACAACAGAAGGGAGCGGTCGAAAGACCAAGATCTAGGAGAAGATGTAGTTACTCCATAGAGATTCAAAGATACTGCAGAGTGGCCGGATAGATGCGAGGGCAAATAGCTAACTTTCTTTACCGAGTCTCCCAAATTGCGACTAATTAGAATAAAGTCGATTCTGGATTGGTGCCGGTACTTAAAATTTCGGAACGAGAATCCAGATTTCTGCCCTGCTCTTACCCTCCAAATATCTATTAGACCATACTGACTCATACAGTTAAGAAGGAAAGCTCTAGATCTTGACAATACTTGCTGCCTACAACTTGGCGATTTATCTAGCAAGGGATCGAGCACGATGTTAAAATCCCCTGCTATAATGATGGGCTCTGGGAAGTGTAAAAGGTGGGAAAATAATAGTTCAAGAGCTGATGGGTCATCCCGATTGGGCCCATAGTAGCCTACTAAAGTCAAACGGGCTCCAGATATGTCTACAGTAGTAATTAACCACAAGTAGCAGGGATACCAGAATTGGTATGCCTGTCCCCCTGGGCACCGATATGTGCTGAGTGTCCTGCTCCGGATTATTCAATGCAAAATCATATATCCAATATTTAACAAATAATGCCTCTTCTCAATGAAGGTGATATCATGCTTTCAATTTATTTCATGTCTGATCCAATGCATTTCGGCAGTTTATACTGCCTTCATCAGGGAAATGGTTTCTACAAAAATCAAAGCATAAACGATAATCAGCATCAACAGATTCATTAAGTTCATGATTATGTCGTTAACAATGTAAAACGTTTTACTCAATACATTTATTCAATACATTTTTTGGGTCCTTTCACTTATGCCGAAGTTCTATTAGTGCGCTAGAGATACAGGTGGTTAATGATACAAAATTCACTTTCTCAATGAATTATAGGTTTATCTCGCGTGTGACTATGAGCGGGTTTGTTGTTAGTGGGGGTTAAACCCTGTTGAACAAGTTTACCACACTGCGTGCGCTCGATAACGTTTTTTAAGTAAAACTCCCCATGGTAGGGGCTGTTAAGCTAAGGAAACAAGCAAATAGTTCGCTTTCATGCTACGCCTGGCCGTTTTCTCGCGCTTACCTTCGCTTGTGCGGCGCGCTGCCCTGCGGCTCACTCGCGGGTTCGTTTCTCTTCCGGTTGGAGTGCTCGGAAGTTTGCGCATGCGCACTTATGGTGCCATAGCGGTTTTGTTTTTTTGTTTTTTTTTTATGCAACTTTATCGGCAATACGATATTAAAGGAGATCTGCCAAGGAGCTCGCTCCCAATACGATTTAAGGGGACATAAACAAGATGTCCTACTATTTCACACAATGCTACAATTATGAAAAATAACATACAGTGTTATGAAGATAACCAATGAATGAATTTTACAGGTAACATAGAAATTCAGTTCTTTCATTTAAACCCCCCGGTTTCAAGCTACACAATTTATAAATCCAGTAGTTTTCTTGTTTAAGGAGGCTGGTTTTGTTAGCTGGTCCTTCTTTTTTTGGTAGAATTTCCAACACACAGACTCGTAGCTGGCTCACATTATGCTGTTTTTGTGTAAAATGTTCTGCTAAGCTAGTCTTGGATGATTTTAGTCTGATGGTACTTTTGTGTTCGTTCATGCGTATTTTGAGTTTCCTTTCTGTGTGGCCAACGTAAACATCACCACACGGGCACTTTATCATGTAAATCAAATTGGTTGAATCACAGGTAGCGTTTACTTTTAATGAAATGGAGTAACCCTTTTGAGGATGAGTTATGGTGGGTCCTTTCATGATATTATGACATGTGTTGCAATTATGGCATGGTAATGTGCCTCGAAATGGAGGTTTTTTTTCTTCAAGTTTTGGTTTGAAAAAGTCAGCCAAGTTTTTAGAACGAGTGTACGCAAATATAGGTTCTTCCACAAAGATTCCACCAAAATCAGGTTCCATTCTTAACATTGCCCAATGTTTCTTGATGATGCGTTTAAACTGCGTACTCACTGTGGAGTATTTGCTTACACATGTGATGCGATTACTGGATTTTTTGTCGCTTCTTCTCAAGAGGTCCATCCTTGGTTTTGCTTGGGCCCTTGTTAGGGCGTTTTGAGTAAGGTCATTAGGGTATCCCCTTTCACTGAATCTCTGTTTCATATTGTTAAGTTGTACTGTGCACTGTGAAGCCTCTGATACTACTCTTTTCACCTCTTTTCACTCGAGGCACATTACCATGCCATAATTGCAACACATGTCATATTATCATGAAAGGACCCACCATAACTCATCCTCAAAAGGGTTACTCCATTTCATTAAAAGTAAACGCTACCTGTGATTCAACCAATTTGATTTACATGATAAAGTGCCCGTGTGGTGATGTTTACGTTGGCCACACAGAAAGGAAACTCAAAATATGCATGAACGAACACAAAAGTACCATCAGACTAAAATCATCCAAGACTAGCTTAGCAGAACATTTTACACAAAAACAGCATAATGTGAGCCAGCTACGAGTCTGTGTGTTGGAAATTCTACCAAAAAAAGAAGGACCAGCTAACAAAACCAGCCTCCTTAAACAAGAAAACTACTGGATTTATAAATTGTGTAGCTTGAAACCGGGGGGTTTAAATGAAAGAACTGAATTTCTATGTTACCTGTAAAATTCATTCATTGGTTATCTTCATAACACTGTATGTTATTTTTCATAATTGTAGCATTGTGTGAAATAGTAGGACATCTTGTTTATGTCCCCTTAAATCGTATTGGGAGCGAGCTCCTTGGCAGATCTCCTTTAATATCGTATTGCCGATAAAGTTGCATAAAAAAAAATAAAAAAAACAAAACCGCTATGGCACCATAAGTGCGCATGCGCAAACTTCCGAGCACTCCAACCGGAAGAGAAACGAACCCGCGAGTGAGCCGCAGGGCAGCGCGCCGCACAAGCGAAGGTAAGCGCGAGAAAACGGCCAGGCGTAGCATGAAAGCGAACTATTTGCTTGTTTCCTTAGCTTAACAGCCCCTACCATGGGGAGTTTTACTTAAAAAACGTTATCGAGCGCACGCAGTGTGGTAAACTTGTTCAACAGGGTTTAACCCCCACTAACAACAAACCCGCTCATAGTCACACGCGAGATAAACCTATAATTCATTGAGAAAGTGAATTTTGTATCATTAACCACCTGTATCTCTAGCGCACTAATAGAACTTTGGCATAAGTGAAAGGACCCAAAAAATTTATTGAATAAATGTATTGAGTAAAACGTTTTACATTGTTAACGACATAATCATGAACTTAATGAATCTGTTGATGCTGATTATCGTTTATGCTTTGATTTTTGTAGAAACCATTTCCCTGATGAAGGCAGTATAAACTGCCGAAATGCATTGGATCAGACATGAAATAAATTGAAAGCATGATATCACCTTCATTGAGAAGAGGCATTATTTGTTAAATATTGGATATATGATTTTGCATTGAATAATCCGGAGCAGGACACTCAGCACATATCGGTGCCCAGGGGGACAGGCATACCAATTCTGGTATCCCTGCTACTTGTGGTTTATTACTTTATCGCCCCAGACGGGGGACGAACCCTGGAGGCACGTAAAAAGCAGTGAAACACTTGAGTAACAGCGGTGCACGGTTCTAACCTTAAATACAGTAGTAATTACCCATCTCCCTCCGGGGTCCACCTGTTGTGAAATAACTCTTGTGTTTATGGGTTAAAAAGAATAGTCACACCCCTTATATTCAGTGTTTGGGAGGAGGATACAGAAACATCAATCCACCTATTTTTCTTGACCAAATCGAGCATCTCAGCCTCAATTAAATGTGTCTCCTGGAGTATAATTACCTGCGCATCCGAGTCTCGTAAGTATTGTATGATCTTATTTGCTCATGGCTTGGTGCGCAGGCCATTTACATTCCAGGAGAGGATCGTAAGATTACTCATAGGTCAATAATCCTGCCTTACCCATAGAACCACTAAGTCTGGCTAAAAAAAGAAAATCAGCATTAATTCCTGCCATGTGTAAATTAACTACCCACGATTTATCCAGAAAGATGACCAGAAACCGAACCATGAATGAGGAGATTTTGTGTTTTTTTACCCAACCCCGTTCACCCCAGTGCCCCATCCTACCCCCCCCTCCCATGAGGAACCCTTGTACTATCTAACCGGATCAGGTCCGGCTGATGGTACCCCTTCTCCTACCCAAGCCCCTGCAGAGTGAGTTCTAAAAGTGCTTTTTTTTTCCTTCCCTTTTACTTCCTTTTTTTTCTTTTTATTATTTTATTATTCCTATCCTTACCACATTTTAATTTTTTTAAACCTGAAATTTTTTCCTTCATATATATATTTATTTTTTTGTGGTCGTTATACGTTTTATATTAACTTAGATAGCCCTTACTTGTGAGGTTCCTAATTGTTGTTGTTATATCAGTTACCCCTTTTCCTTTGAGCCCTTATAACAAGCTGACATAGTCATTTCCGATAGAGGGTTATAAAGCTAGGCGACTAAAGGAGCTCAAAAACTAAAAGACCCAGGACTAGAGCCTAAAGGCTAAGGGGGGAGAGGGAGAAACAGAAGAGATAACCAGCCAGTTATATGGGACCTGTGTAATTAAATTCAAATTCCAGTTGCTTCTCTTTTCTAACCAGAGGCCCAACAACTCATCTGCCGCCTGAACTGAGCGAACATTAAACATCTTGTTGTTAAACATGATCTTTAGGGCAGAGGGGAAGCCATTTGGACTGTTGCGCCCAGGCCCCGAAATGCTTCCATCCTTCTCCCCAATTCCCATTGCTTTTCCAAAGTGGTCCTACATAGGTCAGAGCGTATCTGGAAAGTGAACCCTTTGCCTGTTAGAGATTTTTGCCTTAAAGCAAGGAAGTGTCAGTCTGGAGGAACATGGCGGCAGCAGGCTAGCTGCTGCGGTACTCCGCTCCGAGCCCCGGCAGAGTGGGAGACTCAAGGCTACAGGACAGATGGATACAGAAAAAATAACGTGAATCTACCTGCTGCACTCGGTCATTTGTCGACTCTTTTTCCTGTGGGGGGTCCCTGCAGCGGGAGTGTATTGAGTGATTCTTTCCTTCGAGCTGCCCTCATTTTCATTTTGTGCCGAGCGGTGCTTGGGCGGCGGCGCTCTTGTTTCAATGTGCTTCGCCTCGGGGGGCGTGGTGCAAGCTGACCCGGCAGCTTGTTGAGTCGGCGTCGTGGATCCACAGAGTGAGACTCCGGTAGGCTTACAGCAGTGGAATCAGGCCGCCCTGGAGCTCTGCCGAGGTAGGCGGCTGCGGAGTCTCTGGAGAGACTCTCTTGTTTGTACCGCTAGCACCGTTACCTCTGGTAGGATATCGACGGTGGCAGTGGAATCGGTGGGGCCAGAAGAAGTGGCAGAAGTAGTGACTGCAGTACCAGGGGAGTTGTCTGGAGGTGTCGTATCAACGCTGGAAAAAGAGGTGAAGGGGAGAGAGGAAGGGGGGCAGTCAGCCGGGTTCCAAACTACAGCAGTAGCCCCTCTGACCCCCTTTACTGCGGTAGTATCTGCATGTAGAGGAGCGCAGAGTAAAAATACCACTAAAGCAAAATCCACTCGTAAGAAGAAGGGGGGAAGGGGGTTATCAGTGGTCCAGAGCTCTCAAATTCCTTCTGAACAGAAACTGGGAGCCCCCTCCAATGACACCACATTAGTATTAGGAAGCCATACATCGAGCAAGACTAACCCTGGGCGAAGAACTACGCTCTGTTCGCCGCGAAGCTTGCGGAGTTTCGGCAACTCCGCGTTCTACGGAGAACGCGAAGCTGTCGATTACTCCGCGATCCGGTGCGTAGCGTAGTTCTCGCGCGCTGAATAACATTATCGCGTGCGCGGCAATGGCTTACCTTGGTTCTGCGTTCGCTTTTTCCCGGTCGCGTGTGCCACCATGTTTGTAAACACTCTCGCACAATCCCGTGCGACTGTGCGAACGCGATAACGTCATTTGGATGCGCGATAGCATCATAAGGATGCGCGAGGATGCTTGTTGGTAAGATCGAGTTGCCGAACACGCAGAAACTGCATTCTTGCACAGAATAACTCGCGAGCATGTTAAAACCATAATAAATTACCATTTTGGTTAGCAAAAAAATGAAAAAAAACCTTAAAGTTGTACCTTTGGCTGTATTTTTTGGGGGGAAGGGGCCCTCTTTTTGTTTCTACTCTTGTTTTGAAGAGTAAGGAGGAAGGAGGAGGGGCCCTTGAGTTTACAACTTCCTGTTCCTGTCCACCAGGCTCCTCCCAGTGCTTTGTCCATGTGGTGCTCACTTTCCTTTGGATTTTGAGCTGGAAGGATCACTTTCTGTGTGTGTTGGCTGCATTACTGATTTTTCTTGGATTTATTGAGGACTTTTGGATTTGGAATTCTCTTTTTCAAGTAAGTTTGTGTAATGTATGAGTGAGTATGATGTAGACTTGTGTTTGTTTGATTTGAGGTTTTTTTTAACTACAGTATTCAATCCTGGAATTAAATTATTGATGGAGGCCTGTACTTTTATGATGTCCCAACTTGTATTTTTTTTAAACTTTCATCCAGGCTACATAGAGAGGTACCCATGGGTCCAATCATGTTTCTGTAGTCTGTGTTTAAATTCTTATTCCAGTTTGTAAACAAACATCATGGATGGCATTGGATTATGTTCATTATGCAATAGCAATGTCTGTTGTGGAATTTCTGTTTGTGGAATTTAAAATGTTTTTATTTTTTAAGCCAATAGCTGACCCTAGTACTCCATGTAGTTAGTGTGTAGGCATGCTTGAGTTCATTGTATTAACTTTCTGTGGTTGGCCTGGCCATGTGTTGGCGGCCATTTTATGTTTCCAGCCACTTTGCTCTTGCCATAGGTCTCCAACCTTGTGGCCTACTCTGCCAGTAGGCCAGAGGTACTACTCATAGGGTCATGAAAGTTAATCAACTGTTTTTGTGGTGTACCCTTAATTTGAAATTCATGGATGGCTTGGATTGATGTAGAAAATCTTATTTTTATGTGTGGGGTATTTCAGGTTTTGGGTGTGTTTAAATACTCTGTCAATTTCTGCCATTAGGTAACCCTAGGAATACAGCTTGGGTAGTTTTGGTAACTTCGCACAGTGTGAGAACGTGACCTTACATTTTTTGTCTTGTTCGCGCACTCAATGTACTTGCTCGGGAACGCGAAAACGACGTTTTATTCCATTCGCGCTGCCGAACACGCCGAAAATGTTTAATGTGTTTCTTGTGCTACAAAAAGTCCTCATTTATGTTATGTTGTCATTTGGTTGTAGTTTTCTCTTTTTGGAGCATGGACCACTTCCATTTTCTGTCCTCTATGTAATGATTTCTTGTTTATGGGTGGGGTGACCAATTTGGGCGGTGGTGTAGTGTATCCATTTTGTGAAGCAAAGCATTGTCCCTTTGCCATAGGTATTATTGTCTGCCTTCTCTTTCTTTTCATGTTGTTGTTGGTGGCCAGGCCATGTGGTGGCGGCCATTTTGTGTATGCTTCCTTTGTGATTTTGCCATGTTGTTGTTGGTGGCCAGGCCATGTGTTGGAGGCCATTTTGTGTATACATCCTTTGTGATTTTTCCATGTTGTTGTTGGTGGCCAGGCCCTATGGTGGCGGCCATTTTGTGTGTCCTTCCTTTGTGCTTTTGCCATAGGCATCCAAGGTTTTTGACTATTCTGGCAGTAGGGCAGAGGTACTACTACTCATAGCCATAGGTGCATTAAAGTTAATCAACTCTTGACACGCTACATTACATTTTTTGTCTTGTTCGCGCGCTCAATGTACTTGCTCGGGAACGCGATAACGACGTTTTATTCCATTCGCGCTGCCGAACACGCCGATTTTGCATTCTCGCGAACAATATGTCCCGAGTTGCATAAAAGTTTCTCGAAAATGTTGCATGTGTTTCTTGTGCACCCAAAAAAACTGAAGTTGTCATTTGGTTGTAGTTTTTGGAGCCTGGAACAATTCCTGTGTCTGTCTTCTGGTTTGTGGGTGGGCTGACCACGTGGGCAGCGGTGCAGCTACTTTGTGAAGCAAAACAAAGCATTGTCCCTTTCCCATAGGCATGTATTGTCTGTCTTCTCTTTTCTCTTTCTTTTCATGTTGCTGGGGGTGGCCAGGCCATGTGGTGGCGGCCATTTTGTAGGTACTTCCTTTGTGCATTTATCATTGGCCTCCCAGCTTTGGGTCTGATCTGACAGTAGGCCAGAGTCCCAGAGGTAGTAGTTGGCGGGGGTGCTGCCTTTATGTAGCTGTTTCCATTCGGTGTATTCAATTAACATCAGTAGGGCATGTGTGTATGGCATTGCATTCCAAAATGTGTTGTCTGGGCAAGGGTGTATTAATAAATGTATGCCTTTGTATGTGTTTTTGCGGTGTAGGTTTACAACCTCTTAGCCATGGGGTATTTTTATTCCTTGCATTAACCTGTCATGTGCAGCAGGCATCCTCCTTTTTCTGTCCATATTGGTATATATAGGCCTGCTTGACTTTATTGGTTCTTTCTAGACTTCATGTGGCTTGGAGCTGTGGTGCTGGACTGGTAGTATTAGTCTTCTGTTTTGTCTTTTATACATTGGCCTGTGTGTCTTTCAATTGTTCATGTTGGCTTACTGCTTGTTTGACTGATGTTGTTCTGCCTTCTTTGCTTGTAGGTGCACAAAAAAAGACTGAGGAGGTGCTGGTTGTTTTTTCATCCATCGCTCGTTCTACTGCCAGACGGACGTCCTTCAGTTGTACGCCACGTGTGGTGTGTGACTCATCTGAACAGACATCTCTGCAATTTGTGCTGCTGTGTGCTGACATCAGAAGAAGATGGGCCCAAAGAAAGCTACCAGGTCCTCCACCACCAAGAAAGTTGCTGAGAAGAAGGAACAGAAGAAGGAAGTGTCACTTAAGTCTGGTATGGACCCCAAAACCTTTTTTGGGACCCCAAAAGGTACGCCTGCAGCAGCGGTGTCTGGGGTGCAAGCTGGGACCAGCACATCCGCATTAGTGGGGGCAAGCCACCAACCCAGGGCCAAGCACATGATGAGGGTCGAAGAGGTAGCCAGCCTAATGTTTGCAAGCAGTGATACTGAGCCTGAACTAAACTTATCGCTATCTCAAAGTAGTACACAATCCACGCAAGATGGAAGTGCTCAACAACCACCGCCAGCAGTAGATGTTCAACAACCACAACCACCGCCCGCAATAGGAGTTGTTCACCCACAACCACTTCCCGCAACAGTTGTTGAACAACCACAACCACCGCCCGCAACAGTTGTTGAACAACCACAACCACCGCCCGCAATTGGAGTTGTTCAACAACAACAACCAAATCCCACAATAGTAGTTGTTGAAGAACCACAGCCCGCAATAGTACTTCCTCAAGAACAACAACCACCATCTCCGCACGCAATAGTAGTAGTTGTTCCTCCCGAAGTCGGGGCAGTTCAGGAAGTAGAGCCTCATTCTGAGCAAGAAGAAGAGGCCACTTCTGGAGGGTTAGTGCATCGAGTTCTTCGCCAAGCATCCCTTCCGATGACCTTGATACGGATTGGCAGCCACAACTATCTGAGCATTCAAAGGAGAGACATCCCAAGACCAGGCTAGGAAAAAGGAAGTTTCCAGCAAGGCTTGAACTTATGGAGGCCGATGTAGGTGAGCAGGATACTGCTGGTGATAAAGACGGGTCTGACACTGTCATCATCACGAGCGTTATTCCTGGTGCAGAGGATGTAGAGACCAACATTTTTACCCTATCCAGAAAGGCTGCGATTAGTGATGAGCAGGTAGCACGCATAACTCCTACACACTCAACACCCAAAGTAACACCAGCTCCCATTTTTTCATCAGCGAAGGCCCGGCAGCATCCGACATCCAGCAGAAGCGCCACTTCAACAGAAGGAGGTAGTGGCAGTACTAGGACTGAGCTGTCACCTAGGGAAATTCAACAAAAATCCTCCAGTCCATCCGGCATTGGAAGTGGGTCCTCCTCTTCCTATGGCAGGAGACAAAAGTTTACCTCCCCAGTGTGGGACTTCTTTACGGTTCACCCAGATCAGGAGAACATTGCTATATGCACCATTTGTCATGTCAATGTTAGTCGTGGTAAGATTGGTACAAACGATGGTACTGGAGGCCAAACGGCCCATTTGAAAAAAACACACTTAATCAGGTGGGAGAACCACCTTGCAAGCTTAAAAAATGTGAGCACTGGTGTTGGTGGGGATACAGTACTACAAGGTCCACTCATGGTTGACCAGGAGGTAGAGGAAGAGGGAGACGATGACCTTCTATCTGGGAGTGGTACACAAATGACCCCTGTTGCCAGCACTGGAGTGGTAAAGTCCACATCCTCCGCATCAGCAACTTCTCAGTGGCACCAGAGTCAGCTGGAGACACCAAGGAGTGCAAAGTCTGCGATGCAAGGTGGTCCGTCTAGCATAACTGAAAGAAATACAAAGCAGCGTACCATTACTAGCATGTTTAGGCAGGAGGGAAAGTACGAGCGGAACCACCCAATAGCACGTTTGTACAATGTGAAACTTGCAAAAATGTTGGCACTGGACCTTCTCCCATTTTCATTTGTTAAGGCTGTGGGATTTCGGGAATTAGTGGCAACCCTCTGCCCAAAATGGAACGTTCCCAGTCGCTACTATTTTGCCCGAGTTGCTGTTCCAGCACTACACCACGACGTGCTGGAATTGATTGGGAAAGCCTTACAACAGAGTGTTGTCCATTGTATCCACCTGACAACAGACATGTGGAGCAGTTGCGATGCTACAGATTTCATGTGCATCACCGCACACTGGATCGGGAGGGCGTGGCTTAGGCGCCGACTCAATTGGCGGCGTGAGCCCGGAGCTCCGTCTCGGGTCCCGCAATTATCCTGCTGATCCTCGCTGAAACGCCGGCGGAGAGCCCGGGACCCTTGCCATATGAGCGGGTCTTACCGAGGCATACCTTGCGACGACGCCGGTTGCTCCAGAGCGGGGTAGAGAGCCAGGACGGTTCTCGTAGGGGATCGCGACCGAGACCCCATGATGGCGGCGGCTCCCACAGGAGGAGGAGGTGCGGTGGCCCACGGCGCTTCCCGGCAGAGGTGACGGGTGCGCTGCTGTCCGGGAGAGGCAGAGAGACGGTGGCCCGTTGCTGCAGTGGCGGCTGGGGTGACCCGCGGAGAGGGGTGAGCACGACTACTCGACGGTGGACGGCCGGGAGGCCCCTCCCCCAGCCGCTGACCTCGGCTGCTTCAGGAGGTGGGCCGCCCTGTGAGGAGAGACGGAGGCGGCGGGACCTGCGCTGATCGGCGGTCCGGGAAGGCAGGAACGGGGGCCCTTGGAGAAGGGGAACAAATGCACTGAGGGACAGACCCCCCGATCCCCCCCGGGTCCCCGAACTGGCGGCTGGTCGCCTGATCGACGAGGGGGCCCTGTGAGATACCCGGCAGCCAGGAAGAGCTGGCAGTGGTGGCGGACGGCTGGATGCCGGCCCCTGGAGGGTTTGGAGAGAAGATCTGGTGCTGATGTGGAGCTGAATTGCGATTGCGCTGCCAATCATAATTGGAGTGGCCAGGCGCGCGAGACGACGGCGACCATCGTGCTGACCAGCAGGGGCTCCTGCGGGACCAGTAGCGAAGACCTGGGCTGGGAGCATCACGGAGGTGGAGGGATGGTGAGCCCCTTCCCCCCTCAGGCTTGACGCCCGCACGTGCTACAGGGCGCTGAGTAGCAGGGGTCCTGCTGCGGGTACCGGAACGACGAGAGCTTGGTCGAGGGGGTTGGACTGCGGCGAGGACTATTGAATGCCAAGGGGAGGTTGGCCCCCGAGAGGAGCGAGTGGAAGCCGGCCAATTTTGATTGCTTGAGGGACCATCCATACACCGGGCGGTCTCTGGCCCACAGGAGACAGTTCATACCCGGGGCACTCACAGTGCTGAAATATAAGGGGGCCCATCCCAAGGGAGTTGGTACTGGAACTGCGCAGGCGGCATCTGCGTGCTGTCGCGACGATCCGAGTGGTATCCAAGATGGCGGAGGTCGGTGGTGCGGCGGCGGCGGGGTTGACTCAGGACCACGCGGAAAAGCCGAACATGGTTAGCATGCTCCAGGAATGCCCGGATGCTACGGCGCAGGAACGCAGACTGAACGCACGCCTCGACAACATATTGGAAGCGATTACAGCGACCAAGGAGGCGCTGCATCACGATATTGCGCAGGTGGCCACGGGATTGGGCCTACTGAGGGCGGATCACGCCAAACTCTCGGATAGAGTAAAGGACAACGAACTACTCCTCCAGGAGCTCAAACCGGCGGTGGTCACTGCGGAGCATAAACTGTCGGACGTCTTGACCCGACTGGCGACGCTGGAGAGAAGAGCGGAGGATTCCGAAAGTCGCAACCGGAGGAACAACGTGCGGGTGGTGGGCCTGCCGGAAAAAAGTGAAGGGGACGATGCAGTGACGTATTTGGAGAAATGGTTCAGATCCACCGTTGCTCCTGAAGGCTTATCTCCGTTCTTTTCAATAGAAAGGGCGCATAGGGTTCCGTCTCGTCCTCCCCTGCAGGGTCGTCCCCCCAGACCGATGGTGGCCAGGCTCTTGCATTTCAAGGACCGTGACTTGTTGATACAGAGGGCAAGATCGGCGGGACCCTTCCAGGTGGATAATAGCCAAGTCACAATCTTCCCGGACTATACCCAGGAAGTTCAGAGGAACAGGGCAACGTTCCTTGCGGTCAAGAAAGAGCTCAGGGAAGAGGGTATTCAATACTCGTTACTCTTCCCAGCCCGGCTGAGAGTGATCCTGGACGGAACGACCCACTTTTTCCAATCCCCTGACGAGGCCTGGTCGTGGCTAGAATCGTACAGGGCGGGGACTGACCGGCAGCACAAAGGTGGGAAGGAGAAGAAGAGACCGGTCCAGATCCGAAAGTCTCAACGGATCCGTAAGCGCGACAGGCTCAAGCAGGCGATGAGAGAGGACCTGTTGGCGGCAGAACGGAGGGGAGCACTGGCTGCCACGGCAACTATCACGGGCTCGCAGCAAGGAGAGTTGGAGGAAGACTCGGAATCGGACGGTGGAGGGCGCAAATCAGGTGGAGAACTTTCGGAAGCTGACAGCTCTGCAGGACCGACGGTCACGCCTCAAACGGCGGATGGCCTGTTTAACGAATAATACGGGGGTATGATGGTGGTTCTTCACTGCTGTACGTTTATCCTGTTGGTCGGCGTTTAGCAGGTACTCTGTTGTAATTTTCTCATGGGATCATGGGCTTTGGGTGAGGGTTGGCCCGTCGCGGGTTGGTGCTAGAGTACCCCCCTATTGCCCTTAAGGCTCCCTGTGGGGATTACCACAGGTTAGTAGAATGTGTGTGATGTTATGCGTTTGGATGGGGGCTAGAGCAGTGCTGTTAGGTCCTGTCCTGGGGAGTGGGGTTGGGGAAGTTTGTTGGGGTGTTTGGGGGGGAGGGTGCGGCTGCTATGATGTGGTTGGTTGGTTGACACTGGTGGGGTGGAGGAGAGACGGCAGCGATGGGGTCATTACCTGATGTAAAGTGTCTCACATGGAATGTTCGGGGTCTTAGAACAATGTCGAAGAGGTACAAAGTGCATGCCTATCTGGTGAGAAGGGGGGTTCAAATTGCCATGTTGCAGGAAACTCACTTGACCAAACTAGAGTGTGATGCATTGCAGAAAAGGTGGCGTGGCCAAGTGTTTGGAACCTCTTATTCGGCATTTGCGAGGGGGGTGCTCATATGGGTCAGGGCAGGGGTTCCTTTCCAAGTTACGGAGCAGGTGGTGGACCCTGGAGGCAGATTTGTGGCGGTGGGGGGGAGGCTGCATGGTTCTGAGGTGGTCTTATGTAGTGTATATGCCCCCAATGTAGACCAGGCCCGTTATTTTGATGTTCTCTCGGGCTCATTGGCCCACCTTTTGGCGGGCCCCATTATCCTAGGGGGAGACTTTAATTCCATCACAGATATAGTGTGGGATAGATCCCATCCACCGTTAGCTGACTCCCCGGTGCGTAAGCTGTCGGAACGTAGGAGAGACTGGCAGGACAGGTGGGGTCTGCTGGATGTGTGGAGGACACAACACCCGACCGATAGGGATTACTCCTTCCACTCGACACTGCACGCTCTACATGTCAGAATAGATTCCATACTGTGTAGCGCCCCCATAGCTGCCATGGTAACACACACTGAATACCTTGCTAGGACCATTTCAGACCATAATCCCTTGTTGCTGGCGGTCAGATGGCAGAGAGCGAGATCTGCGATCCCGACCTGGAGGCTGCGGCCAGACACTCTAGAGGACTTGGTGTTTGGGGACAGGGTTAGCCAGGGTATAACGCTTTATTTTGAAGAGAATGAGGGATCGACTGCCACTAGATCGATGGAGTGGGACGCGATGAAGGTGGTGGTGCGAGGGGTATGCATGGGTAACTTCTCGAATGTCCGGACGACTGTCCTGGCGGATTTAGAGAAAGCGGAGGGTGTGCTGAGGGAGATTGAGCGGAGTAGGCCTGAATGCCCGGATTTGCAGGGACGACTGGTGGAAGCGAAGGAAGTGGTGGCGAGAGAGACGGAGAGACTGAGATGTTATGATTATAAACTGTACCTCATGAAAGTCCATGCGGAGAGGGATAAGGTGGGCACCCTGCTGGCGAGGCTTGCTGACCCGGTACCGAAGAGTGGCCCGATTATGTGCATTAGAACCGACACAGGGGAGGTAGTCCATTCTCAAACGGCCATTTTGGAGCGTTTTCAGTCGTACTATACGGACCTTTATGATACTCAGCTGGAGGCGGTGCCTTCGACCATAAGTGATTACTTACGCGCGGTGCAACTCCCGGTACTAGACGAGGAACCAGCAAAGGATTTGGGCGGCCCGATCTCACTAATGGAGATCCGAGGGGCTATTAAGCAGATGGCCAGGAATAAGACGCCGGGGGTGGATGGCCTGCCTATCGAGTTTTATGCGAAATATGTGGATGTACTGGCACCCAGATTGTTGGCAGTGTACTCGGAGGCGATGACGCTGGGGAGCCTTCCCGTTTCCATGAGGGAGGCACTGGTGGTCCCGCTTCTGAAGCCGGGTAGAGATGCGCTGGAGGTGACGTCGTACAGACCCCTCTCTATGCTAACGGTGGACTACAAGGTCTTGAGCCGCATTTTGGCCACCAGACTGCTCCCTCATATGACCAGGTTGGTGCACGAGGACCAAGCAGGGTTCATCCCTACTAGGAACACGGCCATTAACACACGCAGGCTGATCGGTATACTGCAGGGTGCCTTGGGTTCGGACGGTGCGTCGGCTGTTTTGTCGGTGGATATTGAAAAGGCTTTTGACAGCCTTGAATGGTGTTACCTAGATGGGGTACTGGAGAGGTTCGGACTAGGTGAGGGGTTTGCGCGCTGGACGAAGGTCCTATATTCATTGGCCACAGCTAGAGTGCGAGTGGGGTCACTCATATCATCCGCTTATCCGGTACGCAGAGGGACTAGGCAGGGTTGCTCGCTCTCTCCCCTTCTGTTCGCTCTCGCGATGGAACTGCTGGCGGCACTGGCCAGGGCGGGGGACTCCTTTATGGGAGTCCGCTGCGGAGAGAGTATACACTACATCTCATTGTATGCCGACGACCTGTTGCTGTATTTGGAGGATACGGAGGAGGCCTTAAGCGGGGCCGTGGGGCTGCTCTCCTCCTTCGGCGAATTGTCGGGACTTAGGGTGAATTGGGATAAGACCTGTGTCTTCCCGCTACGAGCGGATGCCCAGCGCCCTCCTCTTACGGTAGATGTGCTCTGGGCGGACAGGTGCTTCACGTACCTGGGAGTCCGGATCTACCATGATGCGGCGAGCCTCCTGGAGGGAAATATCGGGCGGTGTATCAGGGGGTTACGCGGCTGCATGTCCTTTTGGGCATCTCTCCCTCTATCGGTGCAAGGGCGAGTGGCGTTGTTGAAAATGGTGGCACTCCCTCGACTGCTGTATTATTTCAGGACTCTGCCTATTTGGATCCCGCAGCGGATCTTTCAGGACCTGCGGTCGATGGTTATTGAGTTCATCTGGGGGCATGGCAGGCGTAGGGTGGCGTTGCACACCATGATTCGACCCAAACTTCAGGGGGGGATGGCGGTGCCGGATTTTGAACTCTACTACCTGGCAGCCCAGCTTCAGATAATGACACAGAATGTGGCCAGGGTGTTTAGAGGTCCTGATCGGCTCCGAGGGATGGGTATCCAGAGACACGTCCTTTCCTATATTGTTATGCAGCAGAGGTTGGCGTTGAGGGAGCTCACCCTAGAGGAAAAAACCCTCCGGCTATGCTCGAACAGGAGCCTGAGGCGGGCGCAGGCAGTGAGACCATATGCCCCGGAGATCCCTATAGGGATGCTGACGGCGCTGCCGCATGGGGGTGATTGGTCTCCGCTGGCGGAATGGGAGGAGTTGGGATTGCATGTTGTGGGTGATCTGTTTATGGAAGGAGTGTTGGCCCCGTTTGCGGTGCTTCGGGAGAAATTTGGCCTCCCAGATGGGGATTATCTCCTGCATGCGGCGATATCTGCTGCAATGCAGAAACACTGGAAGGTGGGATTGGCGGAGCTGGACACGACCATGGCCTGCCAGTATGTGATGATGGCCGCGGGTACGATCAAGGCGGTGACATGTCTTCAATCGCGAATGTTGCACGACGGGCTGGAACCACTCGCGGCGTTGAAAGCCAGATGGGAGGACAGTATAGGCAAACCTATTCCGGATGCAGAATGGGGCCGCATCCTGAAACGGACGTGGAAGGGTAGCAGGAATGCTAGGTTCCAACAAATACATTTCTTCCTTTTACATAGAGCATATCTGACCCCGGGGAAGCTCCGCCGGCACTTCCAAGTGCAGGACGCGGCATGCCCGAGGTGCTCGGCGCCGGAGGTTGAACTGGACCACATGATGTGGGGTTGCCCGAAGCTGGATACGTATTGGCCCGAGGTGGGCGCCCTTCTGAACGCGGTCACGGATAGGGAGGTGGAATTTGACATGGCGGCGTGCCTCTTACTATGGTTTCCCCACACAGCGAAAACGAAAATCACGAGCAAGTTCATTGATTTGGGGCTTATGTTAGCACAGAGGGAGATCACGTGGCGCTGGAAAACCAAGGAAGGACCGGTGACGGGGAGATGGACGAATGAGCTGTTGAAGTGGTCGAGATGCGAGAGTGTACTGAGGATGCGGCAGGCCACCAGATTGGGGAATGAGAGGGGCATAGAGGCAGCTAGGGCCTGGGAGACGATTGTGCAGGCCTTGTGTGATTATTTGACGGACGATACAGAGGAGGGATCTTCGGAAACTGAGTTCCAGGAGACTAGAAACACGAACATTTAATCATTGTTGCTGGCGCGCCCATCTGTCCAACACACATCACCGCCACCCACATCAGCAGCAACTAGAGGTAGGAGGGAGTAGAGGGGTTCGTGGATTGCCCCGTTAGAGCTGGGATGCAGGCACCCAGAGTATGAACCGGGTGAGTCATCACGCTGATACATCGGCGGGACTATGCTCTGTAAACCCAGTTAGCTTCGGTGTGACTTGTACGGTAAGCACGACCCCTCAGGGGGATGTTTAGGGGGGGGGGAAGTTGTTGTTGTGGGGACATAAAATGCGGAAACAGGATTATATTTGTGACCAGTCATCCCTATGTAACATACTAGGAGCCTTGTTGGACATTGAACTTGCGCCGCCCGACCTCCGGGATGTGGGCTGATGGGCTGTGTACATTCCAGGAAACATGTGGTATCTTGTATGGAGGGGGTGCTATTGGTTGCTTTTCTCGATGTTTTGTTCGTAATTCTGCAATAAAAATATACTTTCAACAAAAAAAAAAAAAATCACCGCACACTGGATCTCTTTTGCAGGTGTTAAAGACAAGTTAACTTCAGGCCTCCTTGACGTTGCTGGGATTTTTAATGATACGCGCAGACATGCAACTGTAGCCATGTTTGCTATAGAGAAAAGTCATACTGCTGAAAACATTTTGTCTGAGTTTAACACCAAGGTCTTTGAATGGCTGAAACCAAGAGGCCTTAAGATTGGTTTTGTTGCCACCGACAATGGCAGTAATGTAGTGAAGGCAATGAGAGAAGGACATTATTTCAGGGTACCCTGTTTGGCACACTGCATTAACTTAGTCGTGCAAGACTTTCTGAAAACTTAAGCCAAAGTCAGCAACATACTGACCATCTGCAGGAGAATATGCACGCACTTTAACCATTCTTTTAAAGGACGGAAGCTGCTACGGGTCATTCAGCGTGAGCATAAATTGCCAGTCAAAGCACTGATCCAGGAGGTCCCAACACGTTGGAACTCTACTTATTTCATGCTTGAGCGTCTCTTTGAGCAGTACATACCACTGAATGCTTATGTCATGTCAAGAAGATTAGGGGATCCTACTGTTAATCTTAAAGCCCTGACCGTTGAGATGTGGCAGTGGGACCTCATTAAATGCATCACAGAGATGCTACTACCCTTCGAGGTCTTCACACGTGCAGTTAGCAGGGAGGACTGTACTATGGGCCAAGCCATCCCATTGTTGTACATGCTTGAGCAACAGGTGAAGGAGGTCTGTGAAACATACGAAGGTGACGAACAAAAAGTTGATGCATGTACCTTGGCCAAGGCCTTAGCCAACCGCTTATCTCTAAACGCAAGGCTTCAAATGATTGTGTCAGGTGAACATTACATAACTGCAACAATGTTGGATCCACGGTACAAATTATTTGTCAGCAGTAGCGCAGTAATTCCTTTTTCAGATGAGGATGTTGCCAAGTACAAAACTTCCATAGCTGCGGAAGCTAATGATTTAGAAACTGAACGGCTGTTACTTAAAGGCCTGCCAGTGCCAGCCCAGGCCAGTCAAAGTACTCCTGACGCAAGTTCTTCAGAGCATGAGAGCAGTGCGTCTGCTTTCCAGCAGGCACCAACAGTACCAAAAGCAGCACCTACACGATCTGATTCAGCAGACCCAACCAAAAGCATAACTGCTTTTTTTCTACAGAAAGGGATGGGTAAGTCCGTTGCTGTTGCAAAGGGGAAAGAGGACCAGCAAAGCCGAGCCCCAATGAACACTGAGCGGATGGTTCAGGCCTATCTGGATGACACAACAGAGGTGTTCATGGAGCAAAGCCCATTGGTCTATTGGTATGAAAGAAGGAGACAGTGGCCAGTGCTGAGCAGGCTGGCGATAAAGTATCTGGCTTGTCCTGTAGCCAGTGTCTCTTCTGAGTGGGTTTTCAGTGCTGCTGGTGCCATTATGACATCGAAAAGGACTAGTCTCTCCCCCAAAAGCGTGGAGAGGCTGACAATGATAAAAATGAATCAACACTTCATAGCACCAGACTATAAAGTACGTGAATCAGAGCAGGATGAAGAAAGCGAGTCCGAAGACCTCATCACTACTGGGTTACATGACCTACTTCTGTCCGAACGCACAGAGTTTGAGGACGAGCTCCTCTTCCCTGACAACTAGGCTTTCAAATTGTTACTTTCTCCCTTCCTTTATTTGTGTTATTTTCTTATTAACAATGGCTTTCTGGTGCAAAACTGCAAATAAAAACCACAACCAAATCCATCCCCACCACTGATTCTTTTTATGTACCTACTGGAGTTGCACGCCTGTGCATTTATTTTCACTGTATCTTTTTATTTACCTACTGGAGTTGCACGCCTGTGCATTTGTTGACTGCAGCACTCCTCAGAGTCTTGCTCCATCTTCTTGACTCCCACTCAAGTCAATACAATTCCATCTTGCCAGCCATACATTGGATGTTGTAGATGGAGTATAGTACAATAATGTAGCCTCTAACAGTCCCTCCATAACAAGTGAACCGTACACAGTCATGATGACTACAGCCATCCTCTATATCATTTGAAATCTGCAACTCATCACTGTCTTACTCTTAAGGCTACCACCTCTGTCTTCAGGCATTCATAGACGACTCTTCAGTGTCAATACTTGAGCAGGCATCCACAACTGAAGTCAACTTGTTGTGACTCGTCATTATTTTTAAAAGGCTCGGCAGCATCTGTGATCAATCATCTGACAGTGAAAGACAAGAGCAAGACAGGTATATTAAATGAATGATGCAATGCATTGCATAGGATGTTTTGCTGACTCTGAGCAAATGTGCATGGAATTGAAGTATACTACTAACTTCAGACTCACGTGATGGCCAATTTTTCCATGTTATTTAATAATATAAATTATTTACGCACTTGTGTTCCTACTACTACAGGCGCAGTCAGGACTTAATTTATCATTCGTAGTCACTCACTACAGTACAGAGTAGACTGAGTTGCTGTTGGACTAGACGTGCCACACCTGATAATGATGGTGACACCACCCATATCTTTGCACGCTGTCAGGCAGTTGGATCTGAGCTGATTGATGTACGATGTTTCTTGGAGTAGAATACAAGGTAAATACAAATAAGAGGCACAGCACAGTAGACCCAGGCTACTTCATGTGTGCGCACTGTGCAGTGGTACAGTACAATAGTGGTATGATTGATGACTGAGAATGACGCATTGATTTTGTTGATTAATTTTGAAAACGCTAGGTTGCTTTTTTAATTTTTATGCCCCTTTCTCTGGCTCAGTCAAATTGTTAGGTAAATGCAGTTTGTGTTACTGGCGACCCTGTGTCGGGGGTCTGTTCTGTGCTGGCTCCTATCTTTTCTTGTACTTCTAGATTAATAATGATGTGCAACTAGTAGACTTATACATAACATATTGTATCGAAGCCGCCTCAGTCTGAAAGTCCTCTCTTTACGACTACTCCGCTTGTATTATTTTTTTGATCTTCACTGTATTTCAAATACACTTTGTTTAGGTCATTCACATTCTTTTGTATTTGCCTTTTCTTTTTCAATCCACACAGGCTGGACGTTTTTCACCCACTGCTATTATACTATGAGCATCTACTCACCATTACCAATAATCATCATCATCAAGCAATTGGATGGCGGGAAACCAAGAATGATATTCAGCGTATCCTGTTTCTACGTTTATTCCTTACATTCATTGGCTAGTGGATCAAATTCAACATCATAAATCATCGTCTTCATTGTTTTGCTTTTGTTGTCTACATGCGTACTGTTTTTCTTTCTCAAACCTTTCCCAAAACCCCCGTACCCATCCATTCAACAAACCCTAACCCTCTTCCCCCGGGCTGCGTGGTTGCATTGAGGTGCGATGTTTGTTACATTAAATATACACCAACAATTTGATCACGCGCTTGCTGGGGCAGATGTGGTGAAAGCAACAATAGTGTAATTTCAACAAGGCATGGCCGGGATCTTCTTCTGCTTCCCAACTCAAGCTCTGTGTATAATGCCAAATAATTTGCCATTACCATCAAACAACGAATACGTAATGAATTGGCGTCATTGTTTGTGTTTAAGTTTACAGCATTATGATTTAGAAAAGTTTGACGTTGACGTGAGTACTACAACTACAGTTGAACTTCTTATCTTCTCTTGCACTTACTTTCCAGTCCCCAAAACCATTGTTTTGTTTCAGTTTAGCAGTTGCAAAATTGTATTGGGTCAGTCGTGTAATGTACTGTACTTAATACTTATACTACCCCCACATTGTCTATCACGCAAATGACTGCCTCTTTCTTTTTGTCTCAAAATGCTACTGGCAGGGTCTGTCTACTACTACTATCACAGAAGTTCAGAACAACAGATTCTTATCCATTGTCTTGGGAAACAAATGCAGCCGACTTCATCATCAGCAATCACAGGTAAGATAAGTTTGCTGTGAGGTATAACGCAAGACAGACTGGTAGTTCTTCTAATACTACAAATATAACTCGGTGAGGGTTTACCGCATCTATCTGTCTGCATGTTAAAGATGTGGCCAATATATATTTTTATTCGAAAGCACTGTCCCCTGACCTGCATGGCCAATTAAACGTTGCGATGTTGCACAACGTACATTATTTGGTGAAACAGTCCCCCCTCCACCCCCCCAACAAACACAAATGAACTTCAAATGTTTTCTTTTGAAAATAACTTTGTGTCTCATTTTTATTTTAACATAATATGAAGAAAGATGATACAAAAATAAAATATATATGAAATCTTACCCCACAGCTGTCCCTACCCTCCCCTAACCCCAACCAAATTTCAAAGTTAAATGTAAACCCCAACACCCAAATCCCACCCACCAACAAAAGGATTGAAAAAGGGGCAAACAAACAGGGTCCATCTCAAAGCCGGCGGGCTTTCAGGTGTTTGTCCACAATGAGCTTCACCCGCTCCTCTATTCCATCCTCAAGCTTCACCCGCTCCTCCTCAAGCCTCGCTACCCGGCGGAGAATCTTTTGTTGAAATTCCCGGCACCTACATTGGCACGCATGTTGTGGGGGGGCCGCCGATGATGTAAAAATTTGGCGGCGGGCGGCTGCCTGACCACGGTGACGTACTCCTGCAGGCTTGGGGGCCGGGGCATTGGAAGAGGCAGCAGCTGCTGCCGCCGCCTCCTCCTCCTCCTCCTCGGCCTGAGCCACCAGCCGGCGGTAGGCCTCAACGATGGCCTGCAGTTTCCGCTGCCGGGCCCGGACTGCCAACTCCTTCCTTGTTGGTTTTGAAGGAGTAGCTATAAAGAAAGAAACAGAATTGTTGTAATCCAAAATCCCAGCAAATCAAGAACACAAAATTGATTCAACACATAGTGGCACAGTAGCACTAGCAAGCAAGCTGAGTACAAAAAATTGTGTTGCATCTATCTCGAACATTCTACGGCCTATATAATTAATTTGTTGGACTTTTTGGCACGGCATTATGCCTGCCCTAGTAGCATGGGTGTACTTCAACGGTCACACACATACGAACGAACACCTGTCTTTTTCATATCTCGTTTTATATTATATACTCTGCTTCCGGGAAGGCGGGAACAGTCTCAAACTAACATTAATTAACAGGGGGCAGCTAGTAGTAAATGTCTAGTAGAGACTATCATTCTTTATATCGCGCAACAAACCTTATTTGGTTTGTGTTTTGTGGTTCTGAAAATCCGGACCCTGTTGTTATCCCGATATCGAGGTCCAACACCCGTGTCACAAAACATCAACATACCATGACGAATTTAGTATCGACGAACCGATAATGACTAGGACATCATCCCTATGCATTTGCGTCATGATCGGAGGTTGCCAACACCCCTAAATCATAGTTTCCGTTCCGACCCTTTAAACTCCATTTTGTAAGCAGCATCCATCTTGTGCCTTGCCCTCATGATAAGTCAATTAAAGGTCGAGCTTGATCCAAAAGGACACGTCCACCTTCCCTGACTTCCCCCTGACCTGTCCCAACTGACTCCACTGCCTTCAGCCAGACCTGTTTGGGCAGCTCCTCGCCCAGTGGCCGAATACGATAGCATCAATGCATAACATTCCACAAACCATTCACTACACACAGACCATGCTTTCTGCAAACATGCACCTGTCCACGTTCCTTGTTTATGGCCAGTTATAAGACTAGGAGGTGCCCTTCTTTATTGAGGTTTCATCGATATCTGATGGGAGTTCCGGGCCTAACAGGGTAATCTATCAACCAACTGGACATCTAAAATATGGGCTTGCTTACATGACTTCGCTCTTTGTATTATTGTAGAAATATGTGAATAGCCATATCATAAACTCAAGAATTCTTGCTCGAAGCTATTATTTTTGTATATAAGGAGAAGGCTGGTTCTGTAAAAACGAACAGTCTCCCGAGAACCTACTATCCGTGTGGTGTACTTCTGGGACACGTGTTACTTGGTAGCTACCAATAAAACTTGATCTTTGACTGCGACTAGAAGACTCCGTGTTTCTGTGGTCCGGAACAAGGGAGAACTCAGAGGTCTTCGGGTGTTATCCCCTGGCACCAACGGGTTCCTAAAAACCCGTTACCTCAGTTGGCGCCCAACTCGGGGCGATATCAAGCGGCGACGGTCCAAGCCAGATGTTCGTGAGGAGCTTCGTGTGAAAATTCCAGAGGACGGCCAGCCACTTCAGCGACCCCTGTATGTCGACGTGGTTCCGAAGGTCTTTGCTGCGAGGTTCCCCGCATCCCGACGGCTACGAAGGACTGCTGCCCTGACTATCGCCTTGTTTTGGACCCAGTGATCCTTGGTAGAGCGAAACGATAGACGAGTCTTCTAGCGACGTCATCGATCTTCAAATACTTCAGTTAAGTATAAGTGGAGCGTCTCCCAGTCCTTAGTTTGTCCTTAGTTTTTGGTATCCTTGAGATACGCTTTGATTTGGTACTTGCTAGCCCCAAAGCCGAAGGATTCGTGTATTCACGAGAAGTATCGTAATAGATCATCCTTTGAAGTTTGAAGCTAGACTAGTGAGCGAAGATGCCTGGTTTTAGCAGACTTGGAAACTTGTTTTGTCTTGGTTGTAGTAAGGACTCCCGATTAGAGGATTCTTGTCCGGTTCCTCCAATTGGAACTCCAACATATGAGCTCTATGTAAAGCACGGCGTAGGTCCTATCGCATATAATGAAGCATGGATAAAATACACCCGCAAGGATGGTGTTTTAAAATGGCCCCAATATGGTAGTTTTGATCCAGAAATATTAGACAACTTAGAGGTCAAATTGTTCAAGAAGAAAGCCCGGCCGGCGATGTTTGACTCTTTTCGCTTATGGCGCAAAGAAGCCAAACAGAAAGAAATAAAATTAGCAAAAAAGAATAAAAGAGGAATGTCAATGGTACAAGCTGCCATTGCATACAGAGATAACGAGGAAGAGCAGGAAAGCGAACAAACACTTAGGCGAAAGAAACTAGCAGTAGATAAATGTTACCCGATGCTACCAAATAAGGGACAAGGTCAAGAGGAAAGATCCGAGAAAGATCCATTAATGTCCCACTTATTAAATTCGCCACCACCCTATGCACAAAATGCCACAGCACCTCCGCAACCTTTAGTTGCACCTCTGGTAGCTGTTATACCGGCTCCTTCACAGCACCCACCAGCTGTTCTTCAGCTGGCTCCTGTTTCTCTGGCGCAGCCTCCTCAAGGCTCACCGATCACATCTACTTCTCCTACTGTTCCTTCTACAACTTCGCCTAGCGCACCTTCTATTTTCTCTGATACTCGTTCTACGAATGTTTCTGTTTCTGCTCTGCGTGACTCCGTTCTGCCACCAGTTCTTCCTCCACTTTCGCCTTCCGTCTGGCATAAAATGGCCAGCATTGTTACTAACTTTCCTTCACCACTTTTTCGGTCGCCTAAAACGACCCCTAATACGGAACGAAGACAATTACGAAGCCAAATGCCTGATTACCAGGAAAGGGAGTCATTGAATAAGTTAGCACGAAATTGGGCTATGGATACAGCGAGATATGATGTAGAGTCTGTCATGAACGTCTTCCGTCAATGGGATGAACCAACGCAAAGATACGTCTTTGAGCAGATGTGTGTTTTTCTGTGTGAGGATTTGGAAGATAATGGTCAGAAGAGCAACCAGCAAGAGTTGTGTAGTGTACGATTTAAATTTGGGGAGGGTATGATCGTAGGTCCCGATGTTGAAAAAGCAGTTGAGATATTATTATCACATCGAAGTACGGGTGGTAATTCTGGGTCATCATCTGAATGTGGTACATCTGGTAGGAAAAGAGCGAGACAGTACCCCATGAGAGAGGTTCCTCCGGTTTGGAGGGAAGGCGATGCAAATGCAGTACCGCCAATTCTGCCTCATTTCCAGCGTGTATGGGTACATGTCCCCTGGAAAAGATCCGAAGTTTTAGCACTCAAGCAGACACTACCCGATCCCCGTAAAAACCCGACTGGGTATTATAAGGAGTTGTCGCAAACTGCAAGCTCATGTATAATGAATTTAGCGGATATAGACATGTTGTTTGGGAACGTTGTTCCACATCCTTTATGGAGTAAAATTCGTCATACGGATCATGACCAAGAATTAGGTGACTCGTGGGCGAACATTACAACTACAGATGCTAGACAAGTCGGTGGTTTTAAACCTGAGCCATTAATAGCTGAACTTCCCGGTAGAAATATAGCATACATGAAGACAATAATGCCTGAAGTACGCGTAAACTGGGACAAACTCTCTGCGTGCAAGCAAAAGAAAGATGAGAATGTGTCTGACTTTTTCACGAGATTTGAGGAAACTTTCACCGACCATAGTGGTCAGGATATGGCTACCGAGGGTGGCCAAAGATTGTTCGTAGACAAATTTGTACATAATTTGCTTCCTGAACTGTGTACTAAACTAAAAGATTCGGAAAGTGCTTGGGCTGTCTCTACGTCAGCACAGATTTTAGCAACGGCCCAGTACTATGAAAATAGGCGCAAAGACGAGCTAGATAAGGCAGACAAAAAGACGAAAGATTTGAAAACTAAAGTTCTTCTCCAGCAGGCCTATCCGCCTCGTATGGCTAGTCAGCCCAATTATCAGCAACAACAGCAGTATTCGAGAAACGCGCAAGGAAACGAATTTTCCCATCAGCGTGTTCCGTATGGCCCGAATCAATGTGCGTATTGCAAGGAAGAGGGTCACTTCAAAAGTAATTGTCCGGCTCTTGCGCGACGCTTGAACGGTGTTTCAGGTGTAAGGGGAAGAGGTGTTCAACATGCCCCTAGAGGTAGGGGCCGTGGAAATTTCTCCCAGAACACAGCTTCTTTTCCGCCTCAGAATTCCATGAATAGCTTTGACCAACAGAATAATGCATTGTCTAGGTCAGCTCAGTACTATGCTGACGACTATTACACCGAACACGATACTGAGGGTAACGATTGCTAGGACAGCCATGGACAAAGAGAGGGAGTCGTTTCAGTTCCAGTAGATCAGAATGGACCTTATGTCGAGGTAATTGCCTCAGGAGTGTCAGAGCCATTTCTGCTGGATACTGGTGCTACAAAAAGTTCTATTATGCACTCGAAACTTCCTGGCGCACCTTTGTCTGGCGAAATGAATGTCTCAGTAGGTTTCTCTGGCGCCCCTGTTAGAAATCCGATCTCTAGTCCTATTTTACTTTCTGTTGGCCCATGCGAGTTGGAAGCACCCCTCATTCTTACGACAGGTTGCGGTGAAAATTTGTTAGGTTTGGACTTGCTAAAAAGGTTATATGCGACTTTATACTGTTCCCCCTTGGGAGTACAACTTACTTTAGGTAAGAAAGTCATTTCTCCAATGTATTTGTCAAAGGAAAATATTCCAACTGAATTGTCATCACTCCCTGATATACTTTGGGCTAATGGTTCTAATGATGTCGGTCGTTTGGAGATAGCACCGTATGTCATAACTTTGAAAGCCAACGTTAGGTTGCCACGTATTCCCCAATACAAAATATCTAGCGAATGCGAAAAGGCATTGTTAACGATCGTTTATGATCTGATCGATAAAGATGTTATCGAAGAAACAACAGGTAACGTTTGTAACAGTCCAGTTTTGCCAGTCTTAAAACGTACTGATCCTTCACAGCCCCCTGTGTATAGGTTTGTGATTGACCTCAGAGAAGTAAATTAGGTAGTTATCCCACAGTTTCCAGTTGTCCCCGACATTACTGCTTTATTGGCAATGGTTCCAGCTTCAGCAGCTTGGTTCTCGGTGATTGATCTGAAGAACGCTTTCTTCAGCATCCCGATTGCTGAAGAGAGTAGAGACCTTTTCGGCTTCAATTTAGGAGGACGAAGCTTCCGCTTCAAGTGCGCTCCTCAAGGCTACTGCGAAAGCCCATCAATATTCAGTCAGGCTCTGAAAACACAACTAGACACAATTGTGCTGCCAGATGGGTCAACTTTGATTCAGTACGTAGACGATCTGCTGATCGCTGCAGACACTGAAGAAATTTGCAAACAAGCTACGTTGTCATTATTGCATCATTTATGTGACATGAAGCACAAAGTCTCTCTTTCCAAACTACAATTTTGTCGACAAGACGTAACCTACTTAGGTCACATCTTATCGAAGGAGGGAAGGAGACTGACACCAGAAAGGATACAGGCAATCGCAGAACTAAGTGCCCCAAGGACACAGAGAGAGGTTCAAGCCTTCTTGGGCATTACATCGTACTGTAGACAATGGATACCGAATTTCTCACTACTAGCTAAACCCTTGCTCGCACTACTCTGTAAAGACACGCCTAATCCTATGCCCTGGTCTGAAGATTGTCAGACAAGTTTCCACGAGTTGCGTGATGCATTATGTTCGGCTCCTGTGTTGGGAAACCCCAACTACAGTAAGCCTTTTACATTATATGTCCACGAAAAGGAAGGTTGTGCATTATCAGTCTTAACGCAATACTTTGGGGACAAACAGCGCCCATGCGCATATTTTTCGGCAACTCTAGATCCTGTGGCTAAAGCCCTTCCAAGTTGTCTGAGAGCAACCGCCGCAGCAGCTGTCTGCATTCGACAGTCTGCTGGATTAGTCATGAATAATACTCTGATCGTTATGGTTCCGCATGCAGTAGACATTTTGCTAAATAGGACAAAGACACAACACCTCACTAGCGCTCGACTATCCAGTTACGAACTTACACTACTAGCAAGTCACATCCACATAAAGAGGTGTGATACACTCAACCCCGCTACGCTACTTCCCATCCCGACAGAAACAGACACAGACAAAATTGATAACCATGACTGCTGCTTTAGGACAGAAGAAGAGACAAAAGGGAGAGTAGACTTACAGGACACTCCCCTTCCCGAATGCAATGATACTTTATGGGTTGATGGTTCATGCTTCAAGTTGCCGAATGGTGATACGACTACAGCATATGCCGTAACGACATTACACACCATTATAGAGACCGCGCGTATTTCCCACAATTCTGCACAAGCCGCAGAACTTATTGCACTCACCAGAGCATGTGTGTTGGCGAAAGGAAAGCGAGTGAATGTGTACACTGACAGCCAATACGCCTTTGGTGTGGCTCACAGTTTTGGGAGATTGTGGCGTGAACGTGGGTTCTTTACGTCACATGGTGCAAAGATACAACATGGTCAGCTAGTTAATGAGCTCCTTGAGTCACTGACCTTACCGCTACAAGTCGCCATCATAAAATGCAGTGCACACAAAAAGATTCAGGATGATGTTGGCCACAGGAATGCATTTGCAGACGAGGTTGCGAAAGAAACTGCAAGGAACACAATGAGTCGAATGTATGTTGTGGGTCCCGCTAGATGGATTACTGATGTGGGAATGTGTGAGGACACCATTGACAGCGTGAAATCGATACAAGCCGAGGCCACTGAGAACGAGGTGAATGAATGGAGAGAAAGTACAGGCAGATTAGATACGAATGGTTGTTGGGTCGAACTATCAGAACACCAGCGATGGCTATTGCCTAATGCATACGTACTTGCAGTAGTAACGATGGCTCACGGAATTGCGCACATCAGTTCGAAAGGAATATGTAAACTATTGGCCCCAGTATGGCAGAATAGTAATATCCCAAAATATGCAGAGAATGTGGTCAGAAACTGTATGGTGTGTTTGAAGTACAATCCCGGTAGGGGAACCCCAACTCCAGCTGGTCATTTTGCGCCTCCAACTTATCCGTTCGAGGTTTTGCAGCTCGATTTTCATCCACATGGAGAGGTGCAACAATCTGAAGTATGTGCTTGTCGTTGTTTGCGCCTTCTCCAGGTGGGTGGAAGCATACCCCCTTAAGGACAATACCGCCTTGTCAACTGCCAAAGCCCTTGTCAAAGAGTTCTTCCCGAGGTTTGGTATGCCTAGAATTGTCTGGAGTGATAACGGAAGTGAATTCGTAGGATGCGTGATGAAGAGAGTGTGTGAGTGTCTAGGCATACACCAAAAATTCCACGCTGCAAATCACCCCCAATCAGCTGGATTAGTAGAGTGCTACAATGGCACTTTAAAACTCAAACTAGCCAAGATCCAAGCCAGTACAGGTCTTAAATGGCCAGACGCCTTGCCTCTAGCACTCTTGTCAACCAGAATGACTGTGCATTCCAGATTAGGACTTAGCCCCCACGAGATAGTGTTTGGCCGCCCAGCCAACGTCTGGGGCGTGCCAAGACCAAAGAAACTCAGTGAAATAGAACACCCTGTACTGCTTGACTATTTGTGCGAATTGACAACTAAATTGCGTGTTTTACACCAACAGGTTCACAGTTCCTCTCCGCCAGCCTCTGACGATCCAGGCCACCTCATCGAACCTGGCACGTGGGTCCTGGTGCGGAATTTCCAGCGCACCAACAACGGACAGCCGAGGTGGACCGGACCACACCTGGTGCTTCTTTCAACGAGATCAGCTGTTCGGGTAGAAGGCAAAAAGAACTGGGTACATGGGACCCATTGTAAACGGGTCCCTCTACCCCTTCCATACGACCGGTGGGTCAATAAAGGACTTGCCGACTCCGAGACAGAATCCGTACCTCGCTTCATCCCTTTCAGCGATGCACGTTTGAAAGAAACTAGTACCGAAAAGGAGAGTGATCATATTTTACAAGGACTTGTGTCACCGTCTATGCAATTGGACACTACCGAACCTGAGACATTGTTTGAAGACCACACCGTACCTGGGAAACAACGGTACAACCTAAGGTCTAGACAAAGAGACTAATAAAGATGAAAACTAATGTGAATTTCTTTTTCCCTAGGAACTATTTTTGATTTTTCAGCTCTCTCGTCCCAGGGAACTTGCTCATTTTTTGATTTTCGAACCGCCATCCGGTTCTGCTGCTAGGGTCGCGGTTGAAGTCTGGGGAGTGCAACTGGGGAAGTTTTAGGTCCACGGTTCTGGTTGGTCCACGGGAGTTACCCCGGACTGAACAGAGCGCGCTCCCTGGCAGAATCAATCTACCACCGCGGGCAGCAACTAGAGGATGGAGTTTCCTAGGGTAGAGAGACCTATCAGACTCACGAACTTTGAAAAACAGTTATGCACGATAATGTCCAAAAGAAGATTCCTGATAATATGTGTTTTAATGTCATGTAGCATAGTTGTGTTTTTGACTGGTTATACACTATTCGTATTTAAAGTTACCTTTTTGAATGACACCCAGCCACCACCTCCTCCTACTATTTCTCCACAATACTTTCACCCTCTACCTGAACACGAGTCTGCCCGAAGACTCGAATTTGTAAACAACTCCTTCATTCAACTTCTACACCAACACCAGTCCATAATGAACACCTCGAACTGTTGTATATGCGGACTCATGCCACACACAACCGATAAGGGGATCCCATACTTCATTCTGCCATTCAGTTACTATGGCTCTCTGTGGGCTTTCCAGACCATGTTCCTATTCGCCCTAGAACCATACCCGACCCGTTCCACTGAGAGCGATTCCAGTAACAAGGCACTAATTGCAGGGATAAGAAATATGAGTAGGGATATCGACACATATCTGACAATCCCCAAAGATGAACTCGGTCCCTACACCCGTTGGAACGTGACCAAACATGGGGTTTACCTGATCAAGAGCCAGGCAGCAAAGAAATCTCGCCCAGTTTGGGTAGTGCCCCACCGAGGTCATTTATGTTTACAGGGTATTGGTAGGGATCCCACGGCACAGTTAGGAAAGAGCATTTGCACAGAAACATATGTGTTCGCTTCCCGAACTTCCCCTATACTCCTAGCAGCCAAAGGCACGTATTTCGTCTGCCACGACCAAGCCTACACGTGGTTGCCCCCTGACTTCTCAGGTACATGTTTCATCTCATTTCTGCTGCCTCCCACCTACACGGCCAGAGCAGATTACCATCGGACAAGGACAGCTAGGGGTGTCGTGAGTAAAGACGACACCGCGGGTCAGGAATTCGCTGACTTCGCCAAAGGTTTTCTGCCATTTTGGAGTCCTATGGTGAACAGCAGGAATATTCGTCAGTTATCGAGGATAGTTGAATCCGCCGTGATTACAACGGCCGGAGCCCTTGGAAATCTGACAACCGAGCTTCAGTCGGATCGACTTATGACCCTTCAGAACTGAGTTGCCCTAGATATCATACTCGCCGATCGTGGTGGTGTGTGTAGAGTTATCCAATCCAGTTGTTGTATATTCATCCCTGATAATGTGCCGACAGTGTACCAGGCCATCTCTAAACTACATGAAATATCTGGTTCCCTTCACGTTGAGAAAGGGGATTGGTCCTTGCTGGGGTGGTTCTGGGAACTGATCACCGGCTAGAGATGGAAAACACTGATCTTCATTGGGATGATCTTAGCACTTCTGTTCATGTTCTGCCTATGTGTACAGTGCGCTCCTGCACTATGTGGCCTCTGTGCTACTTCGTGTGTACGGAAGCCTGTGTCAAGGGACGAACGGAATAACAGAATGATGCTACAGCAGCATCTCCACGAATGTCTCCATACCAATTTTGACTCAGATTAACGTGAGTTATTGCCTTACATAAGGGCAAAAGGAGGGTCTGTGGTTCTGAAAATCCGGACCCTGTTGTTATCCCGATATCGAGGTCCAACACCCGTGTCACAAAACATCAACATACCATGACGAATTTAGTATCGACGAACCGATAATGACTAGGACATCATCCCTATGCATTTGCGTCATGATCGGAGGTTGCCAACACCCCTAAATCATAGTTTCCGTTCCGACCCTTTAAACTCCATTTTGTAAGCAGCATCCATCTTGTGCCTTGCCCTCATGATAAGTCAATTAAAGGTCGAGCTTGATCCAAAAGGACACGTCCACCTTCCCTGACTTCCCCCTGACCTGTCCCAACTGACTCCACTGCCTTCAGCCAGACCTGTTTGGGCAGCTCCTCGCCCAGTGGCCGAATACGATAGCATCAATGCATAACATTCCACAAACCATTCACTACACACAGACCATGCTTTCTGCAAACATGCACCTGTCCACGTTCCTTGTTTATGGCCAGTTTTATGACTAGGAGGTGCCCTTCTTTATTGAGGTTTCATCGATATCTGATGGGAGTTCCGGGCCTAACTGGGTAATCTATCAACCAACTGGACATCTAAAATATGGGCTTGCTTACATGACTTCGCTCTTTGTATTATTGTAGAAATATGTGTATAGCCATATCATAAACTCAAGAATTCTTGCTCGAAGCTATTATTTTTGTATATAAGGAGAAGGCTGGTTCTGTAAAAACGAACAGTCTCCCGAGAACCTACTATCCGTGTGGTGTACTTCTGGGACACGTGTTACTTGGTAGCTACCAATAAAACTTGATCTTTGACTGCGACTAAAAGACTCTGTGTTTCTGTGGTCCGGAACAAGGGAGAACTCAGAGGTCTTCGGGTGTTATCCCCTGGCACCAACGGGTTCCTAAAAACCCGTTACCTCAGTTTCACCAGCAACGACCCATGCATCCAGTCGTCCCCTCCTTCCCTTGCCTTTGGGTTTGACCAAAACACCGCTGCTGCTGAGACTATCCACTAACCACCGATATTGGGTGTGTCTCCCAACCACGCAGGCAGCTGTGTTTTCCCCTTTCCATGCTTCAACAACAACCCATGCATCCGACTGCTATCAGCCACCTGCATTACTGTAGTGGTAATGCTAAGCATGGTAATGACAAGTAAAGGTGGCGTCATATATTGTCCAGTAGAACTTCAAGTTCTTAATTCTCAGAGTACAGTGAGGAAGTTTTTCCCTCCCACCAAGTAATGCGGATCACTATTGAATGTAACTTACCATCGCCCACCGCTGTTGGCTCCTCCCCCACTGCTGCTGGTGCTGGTGTAGGTGCCTCTGGTCCTCCTGTCCCCTCCGGGATCGCCTCTGCTGGCGCTGCGCCGCTGTCCCCGTCGGCACTGGTGGATGGTACGGGTTCTGCACCTATAAAAATAAGTACACCTTTTTAGATGGATGCACAGCCCCCATTGTACTTGTTCACCAAGAATGGAGTTCTGCAAAACAGTTAAGTACAACGTACGTAATCAGTAGTAGTCCACATTGCATAGTACAGCAGAGTCACTACACATATTAGCATTCATTTGTTATGGTATGGTACCCAAGCTCATCTCATCTGTACTGCTACTCTAGTCCTTTGAAATTTGAAGTGAACTATGTAACCTTTGTACATCAATGTATCCAGTTTTGCGCATGCTACCTCGCAGCTTGTTGCGCAGTACGAGAAGACGCCTTTGAGGCCACATGATTGTTCAATGCATACAACTGAAGAGGTTGGAAAATAAAAGGGCCCGTATTTACGTTTTCTATGTGGATTGTGGAATAGAGTTTGCTTACAGGTTACAACTTTTTTTTAGCATGGCTGCATAAAACTTGCCTAAATGTATTTCATACTGTCTAACGTGCACCACTTTTGTCATTATTTTTCGGCAGATGAGAAGATTTCCTTCTACGAAGCTGAGATTTCCAGAGCTTACCAAAAAGAGGCATATGTAAGCAGTATACGTTCAATGGTGAGGGGTCTCCGACATTTCCCACATTTCCCTATCGTGCACTAGTAGCTGTATTGATTACTTTATTCAGCCTTTTTTAACTCTGGATTTTTTCTGGTGGGCCCCTCGACGTATTTCACGGAACAACTTAAAAACATTGATGTTACTTACTTACTTCTAACAAAATAAAGCTTTTGAAGTGACACTTTGACTCTGAAGTTTATTTTCAGTGTCTGTTGTCTTGTAGACTTACACGAGTGAGTGAGCAAAAGGGGGTTACTTAGGTTATGGATTGTGTAATAAAAACATTGGGCATCTTGGTATTGGGGTTCAGGAGTGTGATAATTGAATAATTGACCAATGACTGAGCCCATATAGGTTGTCGTTCAGTGAATTGTGGGTTCCTCAGAGTTCTGTGACTGAGGTATAAGTAAGGTCCAACCTGCCTATCAGCACCAACATCCAATTTTCTGGTGCATACATAGTTATGTAATATGTATATGACTCCATAGAAGATAGAATACCCACAAGAGTAGTAGTGGTATACTAACGTTTACAAAATACTAGACCAACATCTGGATGCATACTTGGTTGGTGTCAATTGCCAAAGCAGAGACATTACAGAGGAAAAAGCATAAGACAGGAGTGGACCCTGTGCCTACAGCTATTCTAATTTTTATCACATATTTATGGAAAAGATTAATACCTTAACTAAAGAGTCAAAATTTCTTTAGGAAGTAAATGTAATTAATCGGTTGAAAAAAAAAGCTCCGTTACAAAGTTAGGGAAATATCATTGTTCCAAAAGAAAGCACTGTTGGACTTACTGGGGACAGCAGCAGGATCCTCAGTAGAGGAGGTCTGTGCCTGTGGTGGTTCACCCGCCGACTCGGTCCCAGCCTTCTGCTTGCCCCTGGGTTCTGTGGTTCATGTAAGAAATAATAAACAAAGAGAAAAACATTGAGTGCTGTGAAACATAGACATCATTTCAAAAACCACTGCTAGAACATTAAAAGAAACAAACATTGATCTACCAAATGACTACTGCCTTGCAGGATTCACTGACTGTATACTTGGAGAAAACAACTCAAATGTTCCATAAACATTCTGCTTGCAGATTACTAAGTAACACAGAGGCAGTAACACCTGAACAACACCACCGATTCAAGAAAGGGGTAAGCAATTATCTGTAAGTAGGCATTTCTTTTTTATTTTTCCCAGCAAAATGCATAGATAGTTCGGCTAGTGACTGAATGCTACTGCTGCTAAGCCTACCCACTCACTAAACAAACTACATCAGTTCTATGGCGGGCTGAGGCAGGGGCAGCTCTAGGCTCATGGTGGTCCTGGGCATGGAGCGTAGGTAGGGGGCCCCGGAAGAGGAGGTCGGGCGGAGCACGGAGGCCAGTGAAGTGGGGGGAGTCAGGGTGTTTGGAAGTGGAACAGAGCCGGAGGCACCAAATCCCTACAAGGGGCCGCCACGCAAATATGTATCCATCCATCCTCAGAGGATTATTAAATTAAGGATATATATTGATGTGGTGGCCCCTGGCGTTTGGTGGCCCTGTGCACTTGCACAGCTTGCACATGCGAAAGCCGGCCCTGGCTGAGGTAAAGTAACTTTAGCATTCATTGCCAGAGGAGGATTCATGCAGAAGAGAAGGCCGTGAAAAAAATGATACAATATGCAAAGTACGTACAATTATCCATCCACCGCTATTTCACTGACGGACAAAGGAAGGACAAGACTCTATTAATAGCATTAACTAACTTCAGTTCTCTACAATAAAGAAAATCTGACATCAATAAACAGCAAAAGCTAGCGCCAAGTTGAAACAACACCCAAGAGTCAGTGAAGAAGAGCAGCACAGACCAGTGTCATACAATTACAGTAGATATAACGGAATACATCGGAAATGTAACTAGGAGCACCACTCATCGCGTTACTTATTCAGCCAAGATTTAGAAAGATACAACAATACTTATACTACAATAGAGATATATATATATATATGTGTATATATATACATATATATATATACAATTATACACACACTTTTTTTTGGGGTAGCCACTCACCAAGACCCACGACCTCGACACCAAGCAGGTCCAAGAGGTCCTGCTCCCGGTCCAAAATGTCTGCCCAGCGGTGGGTCAGCTGATGGTGGGTACGCCGGATACCGGAGCAGCGGAAGACTGCCCGGCGCACCTTCGCCCACCGCCGGAGATGCTCTTCAATCCGGTAGCCGGAGCGGGGCCTGCCGCCTGCTGCCAAGGTCAAGGGGAGGTGGCGCTGGAGAAAAAAGACCAGGGCAGCCACCTCCTCCTCCCCAAAAAGTTGGCGGGGCGTCACCCCTGAGGGGCGCATTCTGCCGCAAGGCAGCCGGGTTTTTTTGGGCACAGGCGCCTTGCCCTTTGAGCCGCCGATGCTGCTGGCGCCCTTCACCATGGTTCTGGGTGGAGGGGAGAAGAAAAGTTGAAGACAAAAAGGTAGGGGAAAGAAGAAGCAAGGTAAAAGAAGGAAGTAAAATAAAACAATAGAAAAGTTGAAAAAAAGTTGTAAAAGTAGAAATAAAATGAAAAATATAAACCTAGGCACAGAGAGAGATAGGTAATAACTAAAGAAAGTTTGAAAAAGTGGGTAAAAAGATCAGGATTGAAGAGATATCAGCTAGGTGCAAAAGTAGGCCCAAAACCATAGCCAGAGTGTGAAATCCAAGATGGCTGCGCCCGTCGCGAACGCGTGGGTAGGTTCGCACGATATTTAGCGCGATCACGCACTTTTGTAGTGCGAACGAGAAGATGAGTTCCCGAACATGTCTTGCACAACGCGAACACGTGACTTGTGACCCGGAACAGGAAATAAGGGAACGCAAGCGGGTGGGACAAACCTCTTGGGTAACTTAGCGCGCTAGCCATCCCGAGCATGCAGGCAGCGCCCCGAACACGCGCACCGCGCTCCCGAAGACGAAAAACGGTGCGCGACGGGTCTAGCAAGCAACTACACATGTCCACGGAGCTACGCGTAGCTCGCGGAGTGCAAGTGCGTCTTCGCGTAGCTCCCCGGAGTACGGCTCCGCGAACTACGCCCAGGGTTAAGCAAGACCTCCTCATATCTTTTAACTGAGGTCAAGGCTAAGCGTTCACATAGGGGGGTTAAGGCTATTAAACCCGTGCCCCCTTCTAGTTCTAGGATTACGCCTTCATTACGCTCTTTTTTTAAGGTGGTCCCACAGGTTTTAGATCTGGGTCAAGATCAACCCCCCTGTGTCTGTGATTTCCCCGCTGTTTTGGTTTCGGTTACTCCTGGTCCACGTGGTACCCTTACACAATTAAGTTCTCCAGAAATCTTCAGTGCCTCACACCCTCCAGGGTTTATGTCAACTTCTGAGTCATATCCATCACCGGTATCGGCCGCTTCAGTCCTTACACCAGTCTCAGTACCGGCTACCCTTTCAACCTCAAACATGGAGGGAGCTTTGTTGGTCCCCCTGGCTGAGGGGGTAATTGTAACATCTTGCCATAATGAATAGGACAACCATGCTATGTTACCACCAGCTTTGACTAGGCCAAGTGTCTCTGAGGAATATGCTACACTGGTCTCTCCAACTAATGAGGTTGAAGAGGGTGGTTGCGTACCCTCCGGCAGTAACCAGGGTCCTTCTAATATATCGGTAGTTGACCCCATTACTGACCTATGCTCCAGGAGTGGAATAGAACAAGACCAAGCAGGTCATGGGGGGAAATCTTTGGAGATGCAGCTAAATTATAGGATCCTAGGTTAGGATTATAGGTTCCTGTCGTCAAGATGGTATGTTATTCATCGTTGCAACTGCGTTCTCTGCAAAAGGCATCTTGCGCTTGTCACACAGTTTTTCCTGGTCGCCATAGGGGCAAGAGACAATGCCCTGGCTGTGGTTGGTCACCAGGTAATGCCCCGGCCACTCTATTGAACAGGGGAGTGGGCAATGTGAAGCATCTCTGCCTGCTTTTAAACACCAGATCAGTGCGCAGACATGCTCAGGAGATCTTTGATCTCCTTGTTACTGAAAAACCACTATGTCTGTTGCTGACAGAGACATGGCTAGGGGATTTGTCCAATCCTGATATCGCCACAGCAATCCCTCCTGATTATAATATTTTCAGGCAAGACAGATTGGAGGGGAAGGGAGGAGGTGTGGCACTTGTGGTGAATAAACTCGCCGCCTGTTCTATTATCCCCATGGATGCTATCACAGGATTTGAATCCCTTGCCTTCTCCATTGCGTTGGCCCCTCATCGAGCTCTTAAAGGGCTGTTAGTTTATAGACCCCCCGGACCGGTTGGTTCCTTCTTCGATGAGCTGCAGTCAGCAATTTCTGCGTTGGCTCTGAGAGCTGAGCACTGCGTGTTGGCTGGAGATTTTAACATCCATATGGATGAGAGAGAGGATCCTGATGCGATCAAACTGATCGATATCACGGCCCCCCTTGGTCTTGTCCCCTACCTCTCTGGCCCAACACATGATAAGGGCCACACCCTGGATCAGGTCTTTTCTACGTCCCCCTTAGAGGGCATAGCACTTCTACCGGTGCTTTGGTCTGATCATAGGCTGGCCAAATTTTATGTGCCGGGCTCTGAGAAACCACCTAGCACGGCTCTTAGACAGCAGGGACTAGTATTTAGGGCATACCATCAGGTGACTCCAGAGATGCTAGCTCAGGCATCTCTTGACCATCCCTGCCCCCTTTCCGGCGACCTGGATCAGGATCTTGAGTCTCTGCAGGCGTGGCTGACGGACAGGTTGAATGATCTAGCCCCTGTGATGGCCCCCCGGTTAACATCGAAGCGGGTTTCTGCCCCTTGGTTTACGGAAGCACTGTCAGCCTCTCGCCGGCAGTGCAAGGTGGCCGAGAGGGCGTGGCGCTCACAGTATGATCCGGCGGCCAGGCTGGCCTACAGGACTGTGATTAAAGTATACCATTGCGATATCCTCCTTGAGAAAAAAGGTTATTTTTCTAGGAGGATAAAGGCTGCCTCTAATTCGTGCAGGGAGATTTTCACCATTGTTAGGGAGTTCACGGCCCCACGGTCTAATTTAACCCAGGCCGCCCCTACTGAGTCGTGGGTCTCTGCCCTTGCCAACTTCTTTACTACCAAGATAAAGTTGATTCAGGACTCCTTTCCCTCGAGGATGGTTGAAGTAAGTCCCAGCTTCAGGGACGGGTCAGCTCCATCGGCCCCCTTGGAGTCCGTCTTGGCCGATTTTCCGCCTATTTCAGCTGCCTCGTCATTGGTACTTATGGCCAACCTCAAATCCGGGTCGCCCCTTGACCCATGCCCGGCCAAATTCCTGGCGAAAGTGGCGGCTGTTGTAAATCCGTTGGCAAACCCACTTTTGAATCTCTCCCTAAGTGAGGGGGTGGTCCCGCAGGCTTGGAAGCAGGCGATGGTGATTCCCCTCCTTAAGAAGCCTGGCCTAGATCCCGAGGCGTTGGCCAATTATAGGCCTATCACTCTCCTCCCTGCGCTGGCTAAAATCCTGGAGAAGCACGTGCATATCGTGCTCTCCGATTTTCTGGAAACCAATGACTTGCTTCATTCCACTCAATCTGGCTTCCGCCCCAACTTAAGCACCGAGACGGCGCTCTTGGAGGTGTCTGAAGCCATCAAGGAGGTACTGGATTCTGGAGGCAAAGCTATGCTTGTCATGCTTGATTTGTCGGCGGCCTTCGACACCGTCCCCCACGAGGGTCTCCTCATCAGACTCCATGAGATCGGTCTGAGGGGGACGGTGCTCAGCTGGTTCAGATAATTTTTAGCTGACCGTCGACAAACGGTCTGGGCCTCTCCTAGCTCTGCCGCGATGCCGCCTTTGGGAGTCGGAGTCCCGCAGGGCTCTGTGCTGAGCCCGACTCTCTTTAATATCTTTATGACTCCCTTGGCGGCATTGGCGGAGTCTCTAGGGGCCCAGATCGTATCCTATGCCGACGATACCCAGCTCCTCTTCACGTGTGGGAAAGGAGAAGACTTTGATGGAGAGAGTATCCGTGAGTGCCTTGGGGCTGTTTTTAAATGGTTCCAGCTGAACAGCCTCAAATGTAACTCAGACAAGTCTGAGGTACTCTTTTTCGGTTGCACTTCTGAACCAGACTGGCAGGAATGGTGGCCTATTAACATGTTTCCTCCAGCGCATTCCTCCCAGCTGGCAAAAAACCTGGGAGTCAAGATCGATAATGGTCTGACGTTGAGATCTCAGATCCTCGGTCTCACGGGAACATGCTTTGGCCTCCTTAAGATGCTCCGGAAGTTCCTTCCTCTGCTCTCAGAAGAGCACAGGAGGACCAGGGTGCAGGCCTTAATTGGTTCCAGATTGGACTACTCCAACGTCCTATATCTCGGCCTACCGGAGTATCTCTTACAACGGCTGCAGGTGGTGCAGAACTCGGCCACACGTGCCATTTTTGGCCTTCACAGGCGAGCCAGAGTTTCCGGCCTCCTGCAGTCGCTACATTGGCTGCCTATCCGGAAGCGGATAGTTTTCAAGGCTTTGACCTTGGCTCATAAGGCTCTCTATGCCTCGGGGGCAAAATATCTTCAACAGAGGTTTGCCTTTTATCGCCCGGCCCGATCTCTGCGATCCGAATCTCTGTTTCTTGTGGTGGTCCCCCGAGTAAAAAGGGCCCGCATTGGGGGTCGCTCCTTTAGGCTGAAGGCACTGCAGCTTTGGAATGCTCTGCCATTGGCATTGCGCAGTACGTCTAATTTGCTGAGCTTTAGGAAGGGCCTTAAAACCTGGCTTTTCGCCCTCTTGTATGTTCCCTTCTTCTGTCTGCTGATTCTTATTTATTTTACTGTGTTATGTTTTTCTTTTAGAGCTGCCAATAAAAGCGCCGGGACACTCCAATGGAGTAGCCGTGCGCTATAGAAATCCAAATTAACATAACATAACATAACATAACAAATTCTGATTGCTCTTGACAAACCATCTCTGATATCCCGCTCACTACAGAAGATACATCAGTAGCTAGTGGCTATATTATCCCTATCTCTGATCCCTCTTCTAGTATCTCAATGGCTTCACTGCAGCTTATGTTTTCCACCCTGGCTGCTGACATTAAAAGAGGGTTTCAAGAGTGTGCATCAAATCAGAGAGAGATCAGAAGTTACTGTGAATCGCTTGACAGCAAAATTGATGGTCTCACTGCGAGAACGGAGGCTCTGGAAGAAACTGTTGGTGGGCTATCCTTGCATGTAGATAATGCTATAGAAGACATATTGAAGCTTAAGAAGGAGGACTTGGCGATAGCGGAAAGAATGGAGACTCTTGAAAACAACGCGAGGCGCTGCAACATTAGAATCCTCAATGTACCAGAGGGCAGCGAGGGCTCGGATGTTAAAGGCTTTATCATTCAGCTTTTAAAGCAGTCCCTCAACCTTGTTCTGGCTGAAGAGGAGTTAGCTAAAGACATACAAAGGATTCATAGAGACCCTTTTAGGCGTAACCCCCAAAGGACTAAACCAAGAAAGATCTTGGTGAACTTCCATACTTATGCTCTAAAAGAGCAGATCCTCAACCTTGCTTAAGATAGGTTTAACTTATATCCAGAAATGCTGGAGTATAACCGAACCTCATCCAGAAATGGAGGGAGGGAAGTAAGGAGATTTGACATGTAAATTAATATATCATCAGCATATGCTGATATTTTGGTTTCTATGGAATTATAGGCGAAGTCAGAAATATGAGTATTAACACGAATACGTTCAAGGAAGGGCTCAAGACATAAAACAAATAACAGGGGAGACGGGGGGCAGCCCTGACATGTACCTCTAGATAAAGAAAAAGATCTGAAAAAGTGATTATTTACAAAAATACTGGCTCTTGCGCAGGAGTATAATAGTTTAATATATGAAATGAATGTATGTCCAAAACCAAACCATTGGAGAGTTTTGAACATAAATTGCCAATTAATACGGTCAAAAGCCTTTTCGGCATCTAAAGACAGCGCTGCAAGAGGGGATTTACATTTTTTTCCAAAGGAAATAATATTTGCAAACATTCGAGCCTTATCCACTGCTAACCTCCCCTTCACTTGGTCAGTCTTAACCAATAATGGAATAATATTTTCAAGACGAGCTGCAAGAATTTTAGCAAATATTTTACAATCATAGTTGATTAATGATATAGGGCGGTAATTTTTACAAAGGGAAAGATCTTTGTCAGTTTTAGGGATGGGAATTATTAAGGCATCCATAAAAGAGCTGGAGGCTTTAGCATCATCAATAAAAGAATTAAAACGTTGCAAAAGTTTGGGGACAAAAATGGTGGTAAAAGTAGAATAAAATTCAATGGAGAGACCATCAGGTCCTGGTGCTTTTGATTTTTTAAGGATAAAATGGCATTAGTTATCTCTTGGGCAGTAACCTCTCTCTCTAATGAGTTGAATTCATCGGGCATGGAAGGGGGGGTTGGAAGGCCCGTAAAGAAAGTATCCAGATTTTGATTAGAGGGATTCGTGTCATCAGAATAAAGTGATTGCTAGTATTCATGAAAAACATTAGCAATATCTTCATCCGATGTCGCTAAATTTTTAGTGGATTCATTCAAGATTGGTCCAATATTTTTACGTTCAGATTTTATTTTCAAATAATTGGCTAACATGTTACCCGCTTTATTTTGGCCTCCATGATATTTATATTTAATTTTAAGAAGAATATTACAAGCTTAGGCTGTCACAAGTTTGTTAAGTTCAGATTTGGCTTTAATCAACTCATGAAGAGTCGAGGATGATTTGGAAGTAAAATAATTATGCTCCAATAATTTAAGTTGTTGCAATTGATCTGTATACTTTTTCCGATAAGTTTTCTTTTTTCTTGAAACATATGAAATAGTAAAGGCACGGAAAGAGGCCTTAAAGGCATCCCAATTATTGGAAATAGAAGTATCTAATGGTTTATTGAATTTGAAAAACTCATTAATAAAGGTAGTGGCTTCTTTGATGAAAATAGTCTATCTTCCGCTGCCTGGGACACTGATCTTTTGCTTACCTCCTCACTGCTGGCACGACCTGCACCGGCCCAACTGTACCCGCGCCGTAGTCCTCCCGCCGCCGCTCCTGACATCTGCGGCCGCCGAGTGGAGGACTACTATTCCCTTGGGGCATTGCGGCAGGAGCCGCCACCGCTAGACACCGCCCCCGGAGGCGCTACAAAAGCGCGCGTTACCGGTGGAGCGGGTGTCTATCTTCCGCTGCCTGGGACACTGATCTTTTGCTTACCTCCTCACTGCTGGCACGACCTGCACCGGCCCAATTGTACCCGCGCTGTAGTCCTCCCGCCGCCGCTCCTGACATCTGCGGCCGCCGAGTGGAGGACTACTATTGCCTTGGGGCATTGCGGCAGGAGCCGCCACCGCTAGACACCGCCCCCGGAGGCGCTACAAAAGCACGCGTTACCGGTGGAGCGGGTGTCTATCTTCCGCTGCCTGGGACACTGATCTTTTGCTTACCTCCTCACTGCTGGCACGACCTGCACCGGCCCAACTGTACCCGCGCTGTAGTCCTCCCGCCGCCGCTCCTGACATCGGCGGCCGCCGAGTGGAGGACTACTATTCCCTTGGGGCATTGCGGCAGGAGCCGCCACCGCTAGACACCGCCCCCGGAGGCGCTACAAAAGCGCGCGTTACCGGTGGAGCGGGTGTCTATCTATTCTTTTTTCTTGAAACATATGAAATAGTAAAGGCACGGAAAGAGGCATTAAAGGCATCCCAATTATTGGAAATAGAAGTATCTAATGGTTTATTGAATTTGAAAAACTCATTAATAAAGGTAATGGCTTCTTTGATGAAAATAGTCTATCTTCCGCTGCCTGGGACACTGATCTTTTGCTTACCTCCTCACTGCTGGCACGACCTGCACCGGCCCAACTGTACCCGCCCTGCAGTCCTCCCGCCGCCGCTCCTGACATCTGCGGCTGCCGAGTGGAGGACTACTATTCCCTTGGGGCATTGCGGGAGGAGCCGCCACCGCTAGACACCGCCCCCGGAGGCGCTACAAAAGCGCGCGTTATCCGCGTCGCGGGACGTGAGCGGGACGCCGGGTGATGCCCGGGCAAAGGGCGGGCCCTCTTAGGCCCTCAGAGGCCATTGGAGGCCGGGCTGGGCCACCCCTCTGTTGTGCAGGACATCGCATTTGCTACTTTGGTTCTGGTACTTCGTCCCCTTATCTTCATTTTTCATCTCATGTGCTAACTTGTACTGATTTCTTTGTTGTATTATGGTTCGGTCACTTAGGAAAGACCGCAAGGTCAGTATCGCATCTACTGGTGGGGTGGCAACTGGTACTATCGATCAATTTCTGACACGGGCCAAGGTGGTCATAGAGAAAGAGATAGCGCTAGTAGAAAAGCGTCTGTCGTTAGATCTTCTGACAGGGAAACGTTCATCTCTCGGCAAGATCGGATAATCTGTTACACCTGAACCTGCCCCAGGTAACATACCATTAGTTATCCCGAGTCCAGCACCTAGCCTTACACAAGATGAAACCGATAACGCCGAGGCATGTTCTTTACTAAATTCAACACCAACTAGCTTGGCCTCCCGTGCCTCCTGCGTTTCACCACCTCTATCACCTATCCCAGCATTGTTGTCACCTCCACCTGTGATCTTGGCACACGTTAATACTGTGATATTAGAGCCTACTAATATTAGTACTACCGATCCACCAGGCAAAAGAAAAAGAGGAGCTAGTCCACCAAAGAAAGCCACAGTAAAGAGACGCAAAAAAGTACCAAGAGCTTCCCGACAGCCTGTGCAGCCTCCTAGCCCACCTTTGGTAGTTATTGACAAATCCCAATCAGCCTCACAAGGCTGTAGCAAAGAAAGGCTTTTGATGAAAATGGAAAGATTGGTTAGATCATTGATGTTACCATTGCTTGAAAGGACAAAATTGATTAATTCCAAATTAGATCATTTGGAAAATTTAGTTTCAGGGAATACAACCAGACTAGACACTATAACAACAGTTCTAAAGAATCTAAAGGCCTCACCATCTACTTCTGCTATACCTACCACTGTCCCCAGTAGTAATAGTGTAACGATGCAACCCAATATCACTGCATCCCCAACTACTCAATCTGTTAAAACCATTGTAAACAAAAGCTTGCCAGGCATTAATATACAGGGGTCTACCAAAATAAAGCTGTGAGGACTGGCGCTATGGCTGAGAACCAACCTGTGTCGCGTGTCCAAACAGCAGAAAATCAATCCAAGGGGCAGGCCTTTTGTCCAATAAGCATATCCCCGACGAGTTCCCTGTGTAAATCTTCCTCTGGAATCAATACCCTATACAATTATTATGGTGGGAGTTCGCGGGATCGGAACTGAGAAACGGGAAACACATAGGGACTTGAAGAACAAAGTCATTCATTGGCTTAATACCAATAGAACACTCCCCCCCTTCTCTAGCCCGGAGATACTAAATGTTAGGAGGGTAAGCTGGGTAGGGAATACCGTTAAGGACCTGGAAGGTGACTGTGTCATCGTGAGCTTTAAAGATCCCTGGGTGGTCGATTTCATCCGTAGGGAACCGAGGTTCGGCAGAGAGGGGGACATTCAAACGTTAGATTTACACTACTTCTACCCTGGCACAAAACATGGCCCATTCCGCCCCACCAAAAACAGCAAACTACTGTGGGAGACAATTAATTGCCCATTTTTAAAGAATGATACCGTACCTGCAGTAACTTCTAATGGTAACTGTAAAGAATGGATAGAACATTACTCCAAGGTTTTTAACTCAGATGGTCTGTTTTTAGATACTTCCGGCCTATGGCCGACTATTCCGTTATTTATTACCTTGAATGAGGTTCAGGCAGGACTCGAGAAGAGTAGTGGTGGTAAGGTCCCTGGCCCCGATGGTGTACCCATAGACTTATATAAACATGAAAAGGACCTATGGGCCCCCATCCTAACATGCTTTTTTAATGCCGCAATTGAATTTGAACTTCCTCAGACTTGGGGCCAATCAATTATTGTACCGCTCTTCAAGAAGGGTTCAAGGTCAGAGGCATGCAACTATAGGCCTATCTCCGTCCTTGATTCATCGATAAAAGTACTAAGTAGAGTCCTCCTAGATAGATTGGAAATATGGGCAGAAGAGGAATCTATCTTATCTCCAATGCAGTATGGATTCAGGAGGGGGATTGGTACGATGGAGCAATGCATCAACCTCGACCTTATCATTAATAAATATACAACAGTTAAGGAAGGAAGTCTCTTTTTATGTTTTGCCGACCTTAGTTCGGCCTTTGATTTGGTCGAACATTCACTTTTATGGCCCATTTTAATAGATATGGGTGCACCCAAAGAGATTATATATTTCCTTGCCAGACTATATGCAATATTAACATGTAAGGTACGTTATGGGATGGCTGGTGAGTGCACCCCTTATTTTAAAGTCAACAGAGGCATAAGGCAAGGATGCGTCTTAGCACCATTTCTGTTGTCTCTGTTTATCAATGAGATAGATGCGACATTGAGAATGTCCGCTGTGGATGCGCCATCTATTGACGGTAAGCCGATTCCAATTCTGCTTTACGCAGATGATGCGGTCCTCCTATCGCGTACCCAAAATGGTCTGCAACATCTCAATGATAACTTTTCTATATTCATAGCTAAACGGAAACTGGTAATTAATAAAGGTAAAACGTCCACAATGGCATGTGGGAAAAAGACCAAACAAAATAGGACATTCTTTCTAGAAAATGTCAGGCTAGAGCCAGTCAAGAAATTCTGCTATTTAGGGATAACCTTCTCTGGAGATGGGGGATGGACCAGTGAACAGGAGTGTGTACAGCTAAAACTGTCAAGGAACACTAATAGCATTTTCAGGTTCGCAACCAAATTGGGGAATCGCAGAATAAAAGAAATGATCCACATTTACATTGTGAGGTGTCTGTCCTCCGCACTGTACGGGGCTGGCGTGTGGGGACATAATATTAATACTTGTAAGCTGATTCAACATCAGGAAAACCATTTTTTGAACCGCTTATTATGTACCCCGGCATCTGCCTCCATCAAGATCATACATAGGGAAGTAGGTTTACCCTACATTGGAGACTTGGCCGCATTACGACCACTTTCCCTATGGAGGTCTATATGGTCCAAAGTAGAAACAGAATTCACCCAAACTGTGATTAAGGACTGTTTAAAATTAGAACATTATATACGTATCCCCTGGTTTAGGCACATCCGGCTCTGGTTCAAGTCAGTTTTTTACTTTGACCCTTTTTCGAATCCGGGACTAGGCGTCCCTTTTTCTAAAAAAGAGCTAAAAGATCTGTTTCTGGAAAATGCAGAGAAGGTTAGGGTTGCGAGATATGCAAGTCAATGTACTTATGCATTTTATAAAGAACATAACCCAAAAGATGGCCTCCAGCAATATCTGATAACTGTTACTAGAAGTTCCCACCGTTTCGTACTGACACGGTTGAGATTAGGCACTGTGCACCATCTTGTGTCCTGTCCCCATACTGGAAGGAACAGCGTTTTGCCTTGCCCATGTGATGGGACATCTAAACAGAGTTGTTGCCACTTTATGCTTTTCTGTAAATTTTATATTTCTTTTAGGAAAATATACTTAAAGCCTACATAATATAACAAAAGTACTACTACAGAAGCTTTGCGGTTAATGTTCGAACTAAATAGTCCGGATATATGTTTCTATGTAGCTACTTACATTTTAAAATGTGTCTCCAGTAGGAAATCGATCATTATATGATTTAGAACAATAAGATCCTTCTGTAATTTTAGGAAATTTGTATATTGCTGTCTGTATTATACCTTTTAAACCCTGTATTGAATATATATGTATTTGAAGATGAAATTGTATAATTATTATACATTATTTTTCATAGTATTTTAAATACTAGAAACTATATATCTAAATGAAATTCGTATCATTGCCATTTACGCGTGTCATTAACTTTACATTCTAAAATTGGGACTGTGTATTTCGACATTGTATTTTAACGTCTTATGAAACTAATGTAATTGAGTATTTGCAAGATGTTATGAGTTAATTATTGCGATTTTTGCACATCCAGAAAACGTTTATTCTTACCTTACCAGTGGAGATATAGTTCAAGCCCTTGTTTAGTATGGTAATTGCATTCTCAAAATTTTATAATGTATAGCTTTATTATTCTGTCTGCTACATGGTTATATTTTATATACCGAATAAAGCATTTGAAATTTGAATTTGATGAAAATAGTATAATAAAAAGTTATTAAGCCTCCAACGGCTGAATTCTGGGGAACTAACGGAAAGGTCCAGAACAGTATGGACTGGTGCATGGTCAGAGATGAAAGTAGACCCAATTTCCGATAATTGATGGGAGTAGGGATTTACTAATCAAAATATAATCAATCCTGGAACGTGTTTGATGAACCTTGGAAAAAAAGTAAACTCAAGAGAGTCAGGGATACAAGTTTTCCAAACATCATATAATGAACAAGAGGTAAAGGCCGATTGGAAGGCTTTGTGGGATTTATCAGGATTAAACTTACATTTAGATTGTCTATCAGAAAAGGGGTCAATCCATTGGTTAAAATCACCGGCTATAAAAATATTAGGGCAATCAATGGAAGAGAGTAAAATCTTTAATGTCATTCCAAAATGTAGGGTCTGGTTTGACAGGGCCAAAAATATTCAGTAAGACCAGAATTTTGTTTTCTATAACAACCTTGGCCATTACCCATTACCCAACGTCCATCTTCATCATTTGGGGGCCGATTCTGATTCGGTAAAATCCCTTACAAATAGCCGTACGGAGCATATTTCCCGTACGAATCGTACCCTTAAACGTCCCCGTACGTACGATGAAGTACGATTCGAACCCAAAGCAGATCTCCGTACGAATCGTACGAAAGATCATACGACTTTAAAAATCCGTACAAATCGCATTCGGAACACGCAGTACGCGGCGTCCGTACGGATCCAAGCAGCATTTTCCGACCCAGCAAGTACGATTCGCCTTGTCAACACTCCGTACGACTCTTTTTCTACGGGAGCTCAAAATGTCCGAGAAGCAGATTTCGACTCAAACCGTGTACGAAACGGACCCCCTAGGTACGGTGCGTACACCCCATGATTGCAGGGGTACAGTGCGTAGGGTTATGGTGCGTATACCCCATGATTGCAGGGTTACGGTGCGTATGTGATTGTGTGGCTCTCCGTACGAATCGCTCATACGCGGCGTTTTCAGTACGAATCGTGTTCTCATTCCCCGGTCCAAATCGTACTTGTCGGGTCGTACAGCATGTTTACGATTCATGCGGTTCACTGTGAGGGTCCCCTTGCTTTTCATACGGTTTGCAACGATTCGGTTGTATATTTTACAAACGAATCGTACTACACGATTCGGACGGAATTGTACGAGTTGTACGGAAAAGGCTACAGATTCGATTCGGTCGTACGATTGGTTTACCAAATTGGAATCGGCCCCTTTGTGTAGATAACATTTGTACAGATAATGACTTATGAAGAGTTGATACACGTCAGGGATACAGCTAAAAAGGAAAAAACACCACATATGAGATGAATAGAAGAAATAAGCTACAGAAAAACAAACATTACTAATGGACACATGCAACAAATTAAACATCATTCAGTTAAAGAAATAGATGAACAGAAACAAGGAAAGAAACAAAAAAGAAAAAGGAAATAGAAATCGAAAAAAGAGAAGATAGATCAAGGAAAGAAGTCCAAATCTATGAGAAAGTAATAACAACTGATGCATGTGGCATAACTGCACCAACGAGAGATGAAGCGACAGAGAGAAAGATAAAAGTGATAGAAGTACAAACAGCCACAATGATTATGGTATGTAGAAGAAGCAACAAGAACATTAAGGATGGTAGGAAGAACCAGCTGCAGAATTTGTAGAGATGCTCTAGAGAAATGACCTCAATTTAAGTGGATCATCAAACGAACGTATAGACCCATCGTGAGTAATTTTACATAAGCAAGGATGAAGGATACCATATCAAATATTCAATTGTCTCATTTGAGGACGTAGAGCCAAGAATTCTTTTCTTCTAGCATTAGTAGCATGAGATAAGTCTTGAGATATGAAGATGTTATGACCAGAACATTTGAGATGACGTTTTGCTTTGGCTGCAGAGAGGACTCGCATTAAGTCAGTAAATTCCAAAAACAACATAATTATTCCTCTAGGTTTGGAAGCATGAGGTTGAATTCGACCAAGTCTATGGGCACGTTGAATATTTAATGAAGGCTCTGGTGGAAGGTCCAAAAGTTCTGACAAGAATTTATTTAGAAAAAGAAGCATATCCGGACCTTCAAGATTTTCTGGCTGACCATAAAGACAAAGCTTATTGCGTCTATTACGATTTTCAAGGTCCTCTGTGTGAAGCTTTAGACGTTGAACTTCCTGTTCCAAAATCAGGATTTTTGTAGAAACATCATGTAGATCACTGATGCGTTGCTCCATATCTAACACCTTAACTTCCATACTAATCCATCTATCCTCTATTTGTTGAAGCTTCTCATTAGTCGAGGTTATAAAAGACTTAAGGCCTCTCACTTCATTAAAAATAATATCAAGAACAGGGTTTTGAGAGGATAAAATGGGTCAACGAGGATCATTTTTGACTCTCTTGGGTTTGGTACCTTAAGTCGAGGCTCTGACCAAGATTGGAGCTACATTAGCCATCTTGAAATGATGAGGAGGGCGTGATGTGATTTTTAATAAGGATTTCAATCGGCCCATAAGCCTAGTAAAGATACATCAATAATGATTGAGGCTCCAGAGAATAATATATCAAAAGAATTACGTCACCCTCTGTCAGCATTATGATATTCGCTATCAGGTAATGTAGCAAAAGCGATGTGGCAAATAATAAATCAAATGCTAATTTTCAAGAGGCTAGATGGTGTGACCAACATGTAGAGAAAAATATTAAACTGGCACAGGCTTATACAAAATGTCAGAGGCCAAAGAAATGCAGCAGCTTCTGAAGTAATTTCCATTCATTTAGCTGGAGAAAGAAAAAAAAAAAGAGGTGCACATACAAAGAAATTTGAGGAGAAGAGTAATGGCAGCATAAGTTCATTAGGTAAGCTGAAGTCGCAGATATTGCATGTTATGGCAAGCAATGACAGTGCTTAAGACAATGAGGCAGATTAGTGCCAGATGAAAAAAAGGTAAAAAAACCATGCAAGTTGCCGCGCGTTAATGGTCTAAAACGCCGTTTTACCTTGGAACTGCGTGAGGCGAGCGGCGAAACAAAAAGGCGGCCGCCACTCACATCGCAATGAGGGAAAACAAGGCCGCTGCCACAGGTTCGCTGGAAGAGGTTAGAGTGGTCAGAGCTGTTTTAATCACCGCTCTGACCTTTCCTGTAGAGGAATCCGTCATCGTAGTTGCTACAGACTGCAGAATGCAGGCTGAAATCCTTCACAAAGCTCTGCGGTCGTACGGAGCTCACAGGAGAGCCGCCATCTTCCTGCGGCGCGAGAATTATTTTTAAGTCATTATTTATTGGTATTGTTAATTCATTTATTGTTATTGCTATTTAATAATTAAATAATTGTTTTTTTTTATATTTTTATTATTAGTAAGTTATTTTAACCCCTATGCTATCCAACACTTTTCCTACTGTTGCATTCTCTGGAGTTGGAATAGTAATTTTAACCCCTAAGCTATCCAACACTTTCCCTACTGTTGCACTCTATAGAGTTGGAATAGTAATTTTAACCCCTACACTATCCAACACGTTCCCTACTGTTGCACTCTCTGGAGTTGGAATAGTAATTTTAACAACTACGCTATCCAATATTTTCCCTACTGTTGCACTCTCTGGAGTTTGACTAGTAATTGTTACCCTTACGCTATCCACCACTTTCCCTATTGTTGCACCCTCTGGAGTTGGAATAGTCATTTTAACCCCTACGCTATCCAACACTTTCCCTACTGTTGCACCCTCTGGAGTTGGAATAGTAATTTTAACCCTTATGCTATCCAACACTTTCCCTACTGTTGCACCCTCTGGAGTTGGAATAGTCATTTTAATCCCGACGCTATCCAACACTTACTCTACTGTTGCACTCTCTGGAGTTGGAATAGTAATTTTATGGCAAGACCGGAGGCTCCTATTATGCTTTCTTATCTTACTTTATTTTCCATAGCAGCCAAGATAAGTAAAAAACTACAGTTCCCAGAGGGCCAAGGAGAGACAACTGGCCGATGGGAACGCAAAAGATCAAAACCTTGTAACCAATCAGGGAACACTAATATGGATAATGTCACATCTGACTGTGAACATTCCTCCTTTCTTGCTGCTCACAATCAGATAAATGACTTATCCTCATTGCTCCTTTTCATACAATGTTTTTATGCTTATTGGTGTTTGTTTATGCTGTGTATTATTGCATATTTGGCTCATATTATCATATTTAGCTTACTGCTCTGTTTCAGCGTTCTTGCTCTCGCTTGTTGGGTTTCCGCTCCACTTTTCCCCCCTGTGCGCGCGGAGTCCGGTTGGTTTCAACCGTTGCGTACCTGCTATTTGTCTCCCGCCTTATGGAACGCGGAAGTTTCCCAGCCTTTCTTGCCACCTTTCCCGAGCATCTGTCAGCTCGAAGGTCTTCTTTTTCCCTCACAGAGTGCTCCGACTATTTCCTCCCATTTTTTCACCAGAGCGCTCGATCTCTCCACTGGCGGCCGCTTCAAGGAGCTTCTGTGAGCACGCTGCCTTGTTTCATGCCCCTAAAAGTAGAGTCCTAGTTTCAGTTCCTCCCTCCTCACTCCAGTTAACCCCTTACTGCCTGCTTTTTCCAATATTACTGCAAGCCATTGGAAATTGATAGTTCTCCCGGTTCTGACCGGCAGCATGAGGAAGGCGAAGCCTTCAGTAATGTTTTAAATAAGTTTATCAATCATTCTGGGGAAAATGCGGTAGCAATGTCCATGAAGCGCCTGTCCAAAGGCATGGAAAATTCTATGATGAGTCTGTTGTTAAAAGCATTGGCCCAATCTGCAGGGATTAGCAGAAAAAGAAAGGTGGTTTCCTCTGCTTCTTTTCATGCTTCTAATACTGCGTCATGTGTGGATAGCAAGGCCTCCTCATGTTTGATTGAGGACCAAGTGCCTTCCAGGCCTCCTACCAAGGAGGGGTTGTGAGGTTCAGAGGGCAAACGCAAACATAAAACAAAGCATTCAGAGGCTCCCAAAAAAATTGGTTATTTCCACCATTATGGACACAGACGATGACATGGATGACGCAGATGACTTATTTGATCTTTTTGATTTTTCTAATCCTCCCACCCCTCCTTCTAAAAAATCCAAGTCGGATTCCTTTAATTTTGAGCCTGTCATGGACTCGGAAGGGGTGCCTATGTTTGACCCTTCTACCATTCGCTACCCTAATTCCACTGAATGGTTCCCTGCTCCTCATGTGGGCGATTATATTTCGGCAGACTTCGTCTTCCATTGGATTCCTCTGCTAGATCAAACTTGAAGTCTGAGTGCCCTAAGCCCTCGTTAGCTGGGGAAGTCACCTCCGTCCCTTCCATTGATCAGCCCTTACTTACTATTTTCTCCAAGTTTGGTAAAGACCCCCGCAAAGGAGTGGACATAACTTGGTCCACCTGCCAAGATAAATTGCTTGACGTTGTAGGTCCTTTGGCACGTATTTTTGATTTCGCAGAATCTGCCCGTCTAGAGGGCACTGATTTATCTGCTGAGGACATCTCTTTGTGGGTGCAATGAGCCTTTTGCCTTCTGAGGAACTACAATGCCGCTATCACTTACGAATGCCGCAAAGGGCTTCTCATTAAACTTGACCCACAGTTGGCTAATTTAGCCCCACAAGACCCAGGCATTAAGGCGAATGGACTTCTCTTCGGTGGCACTCTAGTTAAAGACCTTAGCAAGTTTTTTTCTACCTTTGCCTCATTGGACAAGGCACGGCAATCAATCAAAAAAGTGTTTTCCCCTTGGGTTTTTGGACGGGCCGGAAAGGCAGGGGTCGCTCTTCCGGACGTTCCTATCCCAATCAAGGCTCCAGAGGTTCCTTCAATTCCGGTTCCCAAGACTACAAGCCTCAATTCTACCCACAAAGAGGTCATGGATTCAGAGGTCAAGGTCAAAGAAATTACCGCAACAACAACAACCAACAAGGTACGTCTTTCTCCTGCCCCCCTCCCCCCCCCCCAGTAGGAGGGCGTCTAAAATATTTTCTCCCAAAGTGGCGAACTATGAGCTCAGATCCTTGGGTACTAAATATGGTTCAAGGTTATCTTATAGAGCTTTATGCACCGCCTTCCCAAACTGTGTTCCCTCCTCCTCTGGTCTTCTCCACTAAAATGTCTCAGCTAGTCTGGCTGGAAATCCAATCCCTTCTTCAAAAAAGGGCCATTCAAATCGCTCCTTTACATTCCCCAGGTTTTCTCTGGTCAATTTTCTTACTTCAGAAAAAGAACAAAAAGACGCGTCCAGTTATAAATCTAAAATTGTTCAACCAATTTGTGGTTTATCGCCACTTCAAAATGGAGACTATTATTCACTTAAGGGATACCCTTCGTCCAAACGATTCGATGATCAGATTGGACTTACAGGACGCATACCTCACCATTCCAATTCATCCTTCCCATACCAAGTTTCTTCAATTCCAGTGGTTAGGCGTCACTTATCGTTTCTCTTCTCTCCCTTTCGGTCTGCCTTCAGCACCGTGGTGCTTCACAAAAATCCTAAAACCAGTGATGGCATTCCTGCGATCCCTCGGGATCAGACTTATAATATACTTGGACGACATCTTGATTATGAACACAGACAAACAACTGCTTCTGTCCGATTTCAACACCACTCAGTCCCTGCTTCTGGATCTGGGTTTCCTTCTCAATCACGAGAAATTGATGCTTCTTCCTTCCCAGCGCATTAAGTTCTTGGGCTTCCTCGTGGACTTCTCCACGGCATCCCTCCTGCTCCCTCAATCGAAGGTCTCGATCATCAAGTAGGAAATTTCTCACGTCCTTCGGACCTCTCTTATATACCTCAGATCTCTCGCAAGAATAGTCAGCCTTCTCTATGCTTCCATTCAGGCCATCTTTCCAGGCCCTCTCCATTATCGGGCCCTTCAGCGTCTAAAAATCAGACATCTACGTCATGGGTTGACTTACGTAGACCTTATCGCTTTGGATCAAGACCCTTGCGTCGAACTTCAATGGTGGATAGACCATTTAGATGCGTGGAACGGGCAAACTATCTTCGCCTCTACTCCAGATCTTGTGTTAGAATCAGATTTAAGCCTGTTGGGTTGGGGCGCCCGTTGTGGACTAATATCGACTGGCGGTACATGGTCTCGCAAGGAGTCGAAATTGCACATCAATTGTTTAGAGATGCTTGCAGGTTCCTTTGCGATTCAAAGCCTAACAAAGAACAGGGTTCGCTGTTCAATTCTTCTTCCTATGGACAATGTTTCTGCGGTCTGCTATATCAACCATCTTGGTGGCACCAAATCCAAGCCCCTTGCGGAATTGGCAAAGAGTCTTTGGGAGTATTGTCTGTCAAACAAATTATACCTGACAGCGGAATATCTTCCGGGAGATCTCAATTCAGTGGCGAGACTCCAGCAATTGGAAGCTTCTTCCATCCGTCTTCCGATCTCTATCTCAAAAATGGGGCCCTTTTTATATCGATCTCTTTGCTTTCCACCTCAACACTCAGTTACCTCGTTTCTTCAGCTGGGGCCCAGATCCTTCAGCCCTGGCAACGGATGCGTTCCTTCAGAATTGGTCGCTTCACCTCCTTTTCTGATGATCAGCAGGGTACTTTCCCAGGTACGTCGTCAGTCGACGTAATTAGTCATTGTGGTCCCCTTTTGGCAATCTCAAATTTGGTTTCCGTCTCTTCTGGAGATGGTGGTGGATTTCTGGGTAGCAAGGACTTGCTTCTGAACCCCTTAGGCCTTCCACACAATCTTGTTTTGGACAATTCCCTGGTTCTGTCGGCCTGGAAAGTTTCCAGCCTGTCCCTCCTGACTTCCTCCTTTCGCAGGAGGCTTCTCTCTTTATCAGCAAAGTCTGGGCCCCTGGGACTTCAAAAGCTTACAAGTCAGCTTGGTCTTTATGGGCAAGTTGGTGTATGGAGAGACATATCGATCCCTTTTCAGCCCCTCTGAATTTTGTGGTCAATTTCTTGGCTTCTAAAGCCAGTGCAGGAAAAGAACGGGGGGCGTTGCTGCCACCTCCTCCCATGTACTTCTGACCCTTTGATCACTTTACCCGTACTGACCCTCTGCGGGCCCCCGCGCCCCCGTTCTTTTCCATTAGACAAACACCGCGTGAAGAAGCCCCACGCTGTCTTTACCGAAGGGGCGCGACTATGCCTCTAAGGAAGTGAGTTTTCCTAACTTTTCATGAGATCTGTATCTGCTTCGTATTTCTCCCGCTTTCAGAGGGGAGTTCCCTGTCATCTCCGTGTTCTTGATCCTAATCCTTTGTAAATATAAAACATCTTTAAACACTGCGTTTTTAACCTAAGGTTTCACAATTGAGAAACGATTAGCACAATTGCTTGTCATGATTTAATAGCCAAGCAATTACTTGATGCCGTTCCCATTGTATGGACGGTCATTCAAGTTAATCTAGGTGCACCCATCGCCAGAGCCTGAGGTAGCTCCTCACAGTTGGTGTGATTAAGCATGGGCGGATTTAGCGAATCTGGCGTACGCGAACTTGCGTATTTACGGATTCGCAATCCGCAAAATCCGGGAACTCTCGCGAATTAGAGGATTTTTGTGTTTTTTTGTGTTCGCAAGTGTTTCTGCCAGTTCGTGAGGTTTGTTTACCAGTTCGCAATTGCGAACTTACTTTTCGGCTCGCAACGGCCGTGATTATGTTGTTTCTACGTCTGGTTCATCATCACAGGTTCACAGCACCCTCTGTTTCACCACTGCCACCCTCTGGTACACCCATGCCACCCTCTGGTACATCCTCACTGCCACCCTCTGGTTGGTTTATCACTGTAGATTATGGGGGTGAAAAAAAGCAAGCACACCTGCCCTGCTTCAACTGCCATGAATTAATTTGGGGTTGATTGATGTGTCACTGATTTTTAAACTTCCAGTCTGGCTGGCACCTGCTTCCTTCCTTATCTGTAATTTGCTTTCTGTTGCAGTGCAATTTTTTTTCACAGGACCTTTATGGCCTACTTGTAGCTATTCTATGAGCCTGCTGTGAGGGTCAGAGCAGGGTCATAGAATAGTTGCAAATAGGCAACTGAACTCTGGAGGGGCCCCTCAGGAAGCACTGGAGTGAATGGTTACTAATGTTAAGATTGAACTTTTGCACCTGCTGATTGCTTTCAGTTTTGCAAAAATCGTTTTTCTGCAATTTCGCGCAATTTGCGGGGCGCGAATCCGTGCGAGATCGATTTCGGAAGCCGCGAATTCGTGCGAATACACGATTTGTTTTTTGCTGCGTGTTTGTTCGCGTGATTTTTTGCATGTTCGCAAACCGCTCGTAGCGCAACGTTTGCGAAGTTACCCTAGCGGTCGTACATGGGCGCGGCCATCTTGTTTGCGTGACGTTATTCCGTTTCCGGGCGCTATGTGTAATCTCGCAAAGTGTGCGGCTCGCTCGTACATGTTCGCGTGTGATCGCGAGATAAATCTCGTGCGAACTTACCCACGCGGTCGTGAACGGGCGCGGCCATCTTGTTTCTCATTCATTGCTATGGTTCTGGGCATGCTCTCTGTATCCTTTCTTAATCTCTGCCATCCTTTGCTTGTTTGAAGTTTTTTTATATCTATTTTACTCATTATCTATCCCTCTATTTTTCTAGCTCTATATTTTTGTGTTTTCTGCTACTTTTTGTTCATTTTAAACTACTTTTTTAAACGCTTTTCTTTTCTTCTTCCCTGTTCTATTTCTTCTTTCTTATTTTGCTTCCTTTCTGCCCAGACCATGGCAAAGGGAGCCGGGAAGAAGCCCGCAAAGGGGAAGGGTCCCGCACCCCGTGCCCGGCTCCCGAGCGGGCGTTTGAGGGGGGAGACAGTTGTAGCTCGGGAGATTTTTAGTGCGGAGTGCGGAGGAGTCTTTCACGTCCAGCGCCGCCTCCCCAAGACCATCTTGGGAGGCGGCAGGATCACTACCGGCTACGGGATCCGGGAGCGCCGGAAGCGGTGGGAGAAAGTGTGCCGGGCCATGTTTGAACACTCTGGGGTCCGGCGCACCTATAACCAGGCCACCCACCGCTGGACGGATGTCATGGACCGGGAACGCGACTTGCTGGACGTGCTCGGCGTAGAGATCCCCGGGCTTGGTGAGTAGTAGTAGCTATTTCTATCTATTTCATCACTACTCTGTTTTATCCCGCTCTGTGTGTTATTATATTGCAAATTTTTGTTTTTTACCAAGAGCAATAATGCTGCCGATTACATTGTAGGTAAATTATATTTCAAAATCTTCTATGCATTTCAGGTGCACTGCTCTCCTTCTCAGTAGCCTTGCTACTATGCTTATTTGTTTTCTATTTTGTGTTCATTTCATTGGCCTGAGAAATTATGTATGAGTGTAGTGTAAAGAACTGCGTAATGCTAGACACTAAGGGTCAGATTTTCAATTACCGGCGCATCCCTGCAAAGTAGCAGGGATGCGCCAGTAATTGTGCGCCATGCCACCACCACCCATGGTGCGCCGTATTTACAATGTGGCGCACCATGGGCCCAAAACGTCACAGAAGCCTTACGCATCTGTGCCGTAAAGGCGGCCCATTGCTGGAGTTGCGTGCCAACGATGGCGCAGCTCCAGCAATGCTCTGGGGTGCCCTATCTCCCCAATGTGGCATCAAGCCGTACGTCGGCTTCAAGCAGGCGCTGGGTTTGAGTCACGCATCATTGTCCTAAAAGTGACTGATTGACATCTTTAGATTTCCCTCAGCCACTTTTAGGATTCGTTCCTGCGCAGGAACGCCCTCCCTTGCGCCGGAACGCCCCCTGATGGCGCAGGGCTTTACAACGTGATGTATCTCCCATATGCGTCACTTTGTTAATATACGCCGCACCATGGCGCCTCTTTTGTTCTGCCGCTGCGTCACAAAAGTCACGCAACAATGGAGCAAAAGAGCCGCAAGGGGCATCTAAATCAGCCCCTACAGACTCAAGTCCAGTCCTTCCTTTAGACACATGGCTATAAGAAGAAATAGTGGTGGTGGTCGGTGTATTGATAGTTTGAGTATTCACTGATCTGCAAGCACGATGGACTTTGTCTGTCACTTCGCGTGCTGCAGACTGCTGCCTGCCAGGCCTAGGCAAACCTTTTTAGTAGTTTGTTTAGTGAGTTACATAGGAACTTTCCAAGTCAACGGTCCGCAAATCAATAACGTAGTAGACCACATGAGATCGGTCAATATATCCCGTGGAATAGTTGTCTATTTGCTATTTCGCCAAAATATTTTGTTATTGTTCTTTTGAAATGTTTGATTTGGTTGACAAATATCATCCATGTTTTCTGGTCTTTCTTTCTTTCATGTTGTACATCAGCTCCCCCCAGGGGCAAGAGGACACAGGAGGAGGAGGAGGGTGCTGTTCAGGATGCAGGCCAGGAGCGATCAGGCGAGGGCTCCTTTGCTGGCCCCAGTAAGTTTTAATTTTAATATAGAGTACCTATTTTTTCCTAGCGTTCCTCATTCGATTTTTCTAAATCCTCTTTGATCTTCTTGTAGACTTTTGGTTTGGCTAGTAGGACAATCCATTCTACTACTGTTGCAGGGACAAATCTGCACAAACAGAACTATGGACACTAAATAATGCATTGCTTAGCTTATCAATTATAATAGGTGCTGTTAGACTTTCCACATACCTCAGTGATAACAGACTTTGTAGTTGAACCCCCAATCTCCTTACTGACTAGATAGTGTGGCAGAGTCATTTAGCTCCCAAAGTCACCGATGATTGATCCCCAATGATGATTAGATTATCCAACGCAGGACAAGAGTACGGAGTCAGAGTCAAGAAGTGTCAGAGGCACGGACTCATGCTTGCAAAAATTCCACAACCTTTAGCTCATCCACTCTAGTCTGGAGGACCAAAAACCACAGAGTCTATTTAAGTTTAAAAGCTTTATTAAAAGTAAACACATTTATAAAAATCAACTTTGTCATAAAACTAAACGTTTAACTGAAAATGGAAAAGTGCTTAGTGCTGACGATTAATTGGACACATTTCTTGTGGTCGAGCCGAGCTCTCTCACCTGGTTTGAACTTGATCCTGCTCGTGTTCTTAGAAGTCAAGCTTCAGTCTGTTAGGAGAAAAAGTGGTGCGTGTTAAAAATAAAAAGCAAGCATTCATCAGTTGTGCCAAAAAGTGCAGCAAGACAACAGCCTTCCCTGGAAAAAGGGACATTTTTACTTTAGAGTAGACAGACACAAATTATTACATTGTATTCTGTTTTTTTCACATTTCTTTATTCCTCCTAGACCAAATATTATATAGTAGTGAGTGGTGTATTCTAACATTCTTAAATGTACTTTGTAGGTGGAACATCTGGTGGCGGGGCCAGCGCGGAGGTGGTGGTATTGGACGAGGGGGACAACTCTGGGGAGGAGGCGGTGCAAGTGCCGGACGTGCCTGTGAGGGTTCACACGGTGGTGGCGGGCAGAGGTAAGCTATATATTCCTTACTTATTGAGATTGAAGACTGCATAGTGTGCTTTCTGCATGGGTGTATTATAAATCAACCAGGTAGTAGCCTCCTCTAAATGTACTTCGACTTAGCTGTGAAGTTTTTGGCGAGAAGAATCCCAATAAGATCTGAGATGAACTTGATGGATGGGATGAACGAAAAGCGAAAGAAGGGTGTAAGTAAGTGTGGAAGGACGAGACATTTAATGATGACTGGCAAAGGAGAATGATATGTGTTTGCTTGGTCCCCAAGGTGGCTGGGAAGGAAAGAATATGGTATGGTGCATGGCTGGGTGAATGATGAAGCAAGGAAGGGTGGAAGGAGAACAGCCTGGGTGGGTGAAACAGAAACTGTATGTGTGCATATACTTTGAATGGATGGATGCCTGGATCATGGTATTATCTGACTCTTAGATAGCATATGTGTATCTAGAGAGAGTAGACGGTCACTGGATGAACTAAGTGTTACTTTGAAGAGCATGTAACACCGCACCCGCACGTCCGTTCCAGTGTAGGAAAGGCAAGGAAAAGAAGTTGTAATTTTGTCCAAATACTACCATGAATAGTAGCAGTAGTTTGTATTGCAACTGCAAGCACAGCATATATCCCGTTATTACGGTGGACACTTCCTACCTCTCTTAATAACTTTAGTTTAGTAGTAGTACGTCATTCATGTGTGGGCACACTGTTCACTCAATAATAAGCAAAGCACCTAAAGTCATCCCATATGTCATCAAATACATCCCATGTGAAGTGATAGATAATCAGATTATTTAGCTTCTTCATTTTCCTTTTCTAGTACTCATTTGCACTGTAGGATGAAAGCTAAATTAATTAAGCAGTAGCCCTTTTAACAGAGTATTCTCAGTGCCACCCGTAATAGAAAAGTAAGAGCTTCACCACCTGCATGTACTGGACCGGTACAGTAACGCAAGTCTGTCTCACTCATCATGTTGTGCGTCTGTTTTTCTCGGGTGCAAGTTCACTGCGCTGGCATAATGCCGGCTTGCATAAGATAACCTACCAATTTTCCTAAACAAGAGAGAAGAAGAAGAATAACTGGTGTACTGTCATAGTCGACTGTAATGGAAGTCCATAGTGCTCGTAGAATTTGTTCCTTAAACTCCCACTAATGTTAGAGCAAGGATGAAGAAGTGGGAGGTTAGATAGATACTGTCCTCAATAGTTATGTACTGTGCTTTCAATTTGCTACTTGTACTGTGACACAACTTTCTGCTCAATCATTTTGTGTTAATCTTAAGGAGCATTGGTTACAGAGTGACTATGTCTTTCTTTCTTCATATAGTTGCTCCTTCCAAATCAACCAGAAGACCATCAAGGAGGGAGCTGGCTCAAATGGCCCGGCAACGGAGGCTGGATGCCACTGTCGCCGAATATCGGCGGCTGGTGGCCCTGGAGGAGAGGGAGACGCAGTCTACCGGTACAACATCCACTGGGACAGCTGCATCCTCCTCCGTGCACCCACGGGCTGCCAGCCAGCGCAGTGCTCCAGCGGTACGGAGCCGGGCTACCAAAGCCAACCGCCACCGCTGAGCAGCAAAGACAGCAGTGCCCCCCACAGGAGTTGCAAGGCACGCCAGCGCCGCTTATCCCTAAGAGAGTCCTACCTGGAGCAGGAGGTCCATAACTATAAGAACTTGGTGGAGGGCCTCCGCTTCGACCATGCCACCCTCCGCAAGGAGTATGATGCCCTGGCCGCTAAAGTCAACAGCACCCTCCCGTAGGGTAGTGTCCCTTGCCCCTTTTTTAGAGACTTTTGGGGGGTGGGAATTGGGAGTTGGGTTGTGGGACTTTTGAAGGACAATCGTTGGGGTTAGGGAGGGTTTTGCGGGAGATTATTTTGTTAGGGCTACAAAAATATACTTTTTGAAACTTTATCTGACCATACCTGTTTTTTACTGCTTTTGAGTCTGGTGGGTGGGGGTTTAACAGTAAGTTTGTTTTCCTGAAGAGTCCTAGGACTTTAGTAGTACTACCGTCAATCTCTCGTCTATTCCTAATACTTCATTATACTACCTCCCACCAAACGCTTATCTTACCTGTAATTTGTGTTTGAAAGTAGGGCTAGGCCCAGGGCTGGGTCCACGGGAAATGGCGATTAAGGTTGGCAATCCTGGGCGGATGAAATGTCCTCATTGAGGTGGTACTAGTGGTGTGACACAGTGGCAGTTGCATGCCTATGGAAAAAAAGAAAATGAAACCTGGTTTGTCCTTACTGTAGCATTACAACGGTACGATAGAGAATATAGCAGGTGACAGTACACTAGAACAGTGCCACACAGAGCCTAACAAATGGTAAAGTATTGAAAGTATAACTAGTACTTGCGTTGAATTTCTTTGACATTGGCTACTACTACAAGAAATAGTACTGAAGCTGAGTAAGTCTAGAATATATCCTCGGATTCCTTCACCAGCCTGTTGCTATGACCTTATCCTCCCCAGCAAGTGTGTGGAATTATTGATGTCATTTAGTCACATATCAAGCAAAACCACACAGCCCGGGGGAAGAGGGTTAGGGTTTGGAAAATGGATGGGAATGGGGATTTCTTTTTGGGTAGGTTTTGTTGAGAGAAAAACAAAAAGCACAGCATGGACAAACAATAATTCAAGATAAATAAAATCTTTGGGTACAAAGCTAACCATAAATCTTTTTAAGTGACATAAAGGAAGTGCATGCCCTACTGCATGCATTGTTACTGAAAAGTAAGTAGTACTAGAATGCGACAGTACAGGGCTGCAGCGTTTTCACTTGCCTATCTCTGCACTCAGAGAAACACTTCTTATTCTTACATTAAATTAGGTTTCAAAATTAGCCGAAGTAAAACCTATAGAATGGCTGTAGGGAATAGGGATCAATTTAGAAGCAGAGAGAGATCCAAGAAATGCAGTCACACTCATAGAAGAAAACAATGGATACTGTATCTGTATGTTGTTGTAGTTGTCCTGTTGAATTTGGTAAGTAAGTTGCATGCAGCAAACAATTCCTCTTATTAGCGGCACTCCTCCATTCCAGCTGACGCTTCGTCCATCAATGTTGGTGACAAGAAGAGACCCTGTCCACTGCCTGCCTGGCGGATGCTGAATTGCGGCTCGCTAATGTGAAGCCTGACTCCATCCTTTTTTCCCCATTGCACAGACTGAAACCCGGCCTAACGAGTCCTAAGTTAAGAATAGTGGCAAAGGCTTTCTTTAACTATGCCAAATCCCCCCTTTCCCACCATACTACTGCTTTTGAGTCTGGTGGGTGGTGGTTTAACAGTAAGTTTGTTTCCCTGAAACTTAAGTCTGTGTCATTTTCTTCCTTTAAGTGTAAATGGCTAAATCTTTTCAACACTAAGTGCCTCTCACAGAGTAAGTGATCCCCCCTTTCCCACCATGGATTTTCTTCAAGTCGCTTGCAACAAAAATTACACATTCCCACGAGTGCTCTAAAACCCCAGAACTCAGTTGCAAAAATCAAGAACACCCCGAAACACATGCAATCCTGCTGCTAGGGCTAACCCTAACGAACCCTAAGTTACAAAAAGTACCAAAACCTGTTTCATCATGGATGTTGTTAAAACCAGTTTTATCCGGTATTAGACCTTCCCAGCAATGGCCCCAGAGCCGTCAACCCAGGCGAAAACAAGTAGAAGACCCCCAAACAGCCAAAAAGCAAAAGTACAAAAATGTGGACTTAGTCACATTTCTGAAAATTTCCCAAATCACTCAGCGCGCGCTCTGCAGCTAGGCCCTAACTCCCCTCTGCCTCCATGGATTTCCTTCAAACCTCTTGCTATCTAAACTATCCATACCCAGTAGTGCTCCCAGACCCCGAAACCCACCCACAAACACCAGGAAGCCCCCCAAACAGGCCCCCGAAAACGCTACATTGAGCGAAATGTCAGAAAATGCAAAACCTGTTTCCTCATGGATGTTGTTTAAACCAGTTTTATCTGGTATTAGACCTTCCCAGCAATGGCCCCAGAGCCGTCAACTCAGGCGAAAACAAGTAGAAGACCCCCAAACAGCCAAAAAGCAAAAGTACAAAAATGTGGACTTAGTCACATTTCTGAAAATTTCCCAAGTCACTCAGCGTGCGCTCTGCAGCTAGGCCCTAACTCCCCTCTGCCTCCATGGATTTCCTTCAAACCTCTTGCTATCTAAACTATCCATACCCAGTAGTGCTCCCAGACCCCGAAACCCACCCACAAACACCAGGAAGCCCCCCAAACAGGCCCCCGAAAACGCTACATTGAGCGAAATGTCAGAAAATGCAAAACCTTTTTCATCATGGATGTTGTTAAAACCAGTTTTATCCGGTATTAGACCTTCCCAGCAATGGCCCCAGAGCCGTCAACCCAGGCGAAAACAAGTAGAAGACCCCCAAACAGCCAAAAAGCAAAAGTACAAAAATGTGGTTAAAGTTTTAATTATATTAACTTGTGCAAAACAAAGAAAGACAGAAACACAGGAATAAAAGTGAATAAGTACGAAAAAGAAAATTTCTGAATTCATTGGCTCATTTTCAGGCCTCGGTGTCAGGGAAGAAGAGTTCGTCCTCATACTCTGCGAATTCAGGCAGGAGTAGGTCAGTGTCACCTAACACAGAAGAAATTCCCTCATCTAAGTTGCTGTCCTCCTCGTCTTCTTCAGTCGTGCGATCTGGTACTTTGAAATCTGGTGGTATGAGGTGCTCATTCATCTTGATCATTGTCAATATCTCCACATTTTTGGACGAGAGGCGGGTCCGTTTGCAAGTTACAATGCCACCAGCAGCACTGAAAACCCGTTCTGAAGACACGCTTGCGAGTGGGCAAGACAAGTAATGTATAGCCAGGCGGGTGATCTCTGGCCACAATTCTTTTTTCCCATGCCAATACGCCAATGGGTCAGCATTAACATAGACCTCTGTTGAGTCATTCAGATAGTCATGCACCATCGACTCAAAGTTCTCCACGGTTCCTCCACTTTGCTGAATTTTTGCTCGGACCTTTTGAGAACCATAACCAATCTCAGCTAGCCAATCCTCTTCATCACCCGATATTTCTGTTGTGTCTGGTGCAGATGATGCGGTTGCCGGTGTGTTTAACGGCTGAGAGGTCACTTCTGCCACAGCCACAGGTGCAGAAGTGGAGTCTTTTGACTGGGGATGGCCTGCTGATGCTGATGTACTGCCTTTTCCTTCAATTTCCTTCCGTTCTCTTTCAAACCTGATGGCTGACCAGGCTATCCAACGTTTGTACTTTTTAACATCTTCATCACCAAAAGGAAATAATGCACAGCCTGCCAGCGCCTTTTTGTAGCGTGGATGCAGAATAGTAGCACAAATGTAATGCTGTTCTGAGTGGATCTTTTGAAGACGTTCATCGCCAAGTAGACGCTCTAATAATTTCTCCGCCAAAACAAAAGCTTCTTGCTTTTTTTCATTGTTTTGAAACTTTGAAGACACCGCCTTCAGTTTGTGCTCCAGCACGCGCAACAATGGGATAGCTTTTCCCAAATTACAGTCCTCCCTGCTGACTGCACGCGTGAAGACCTCAAAAGGACGAAGCATGTCTGTCACAGCCACAGCCACTAGCTCCCATTGCGCCGCATTTAACCTCAGGTCCTCCTTCACAGCTGTACCCATTGTTAAGAAATACTGATCGAGTACCGTAAACTGCTCATACAGACGCTCAAGCATGTAGAAGGTTGAGTTCCAACGTGTTTGCACCTCCTGGATGAGTGCTTTCACTGGCATTCGACGTTCATGTAGCAGGCTCCTCAGATGCTTCCGGGCCTTAAAAGAAAGGCTGAAATGGTTGCACATTTTTCGGCAGGTGACCACTAACTGGCATGCTGGACTGTCTTTTTCCAAGAATTTTTTCACAACCAGGTTTATACAGTGCGCCAAACACGGCACTCTGAAATAGTCACCCAGTTCCATGGCCTTAACTACATTGGCGCCATTATCCGTGGAAACATAACCAATCCCGCGTTTTTTTGGAGACAGCCAGTGAAAGACCTTTGTGTTGAACTGATTCAAAATGTTTTCTGCTGTATGACGTAGCTCCAAGCCAAACATGGCTAGTGTTGCATGTTTCCGAACAGCTTTAAAAACTTGGTCCAGGTCAGCACCTGCGTTTAGCTTTGCTTTAACCCCTAAAAAAGAGACCCAGTGTGCAGTGATGCACATGTAATCAGTGCCTGCACCACTGGTCCACATGTCTGTTGTCAGATGTATAGTGTGAACAGCACTCTTCTGCAAAGCTGCCCCAATCACCTCCAGCACATCTTCATGTAGTGCTGGAACCGCAACTCGGGCAAAATAGTACCGGCTAGGAACCTTCCATTTAGGGCAGAGCGCTGCCACTAATTCGAGAAAACCAACCCCTTCTACAAAAGAAAAAGGGAGAAGATCCAGCGCTAGCATTTTAGCCAGCTTAGTGTTATACAGACGCACCATTGGGTGGTTGCGGTCATATGGCGCGTCTGAAAATAACATTGTTGTAATGTTGCCCTGGACCATTTTACGGGATGATGATGAGGACTTCTTCGACCCAGTTACGCTCGCTGATGAACTTTTTCGCATTGGTGTCTCACTCTGTCCCACACTCTTAGTGTAGCTCCCAGGGGTACTGGGTGTAAGTGAAGTGTGTGACACTTCTTCCTCCTCGTCATCATCAAATGGAACATCAACGTTTTCTCGACTTGCAATTCGGGCTTTCTTAATCTCCTCTAGGTGCGCAAACCATTGGACAGTGTGCTTTCTGTCAAGATGACCTCTCTGGCCTCCAGTCCCATAGTTGCTACCAAGCTTACCACGACTAACTGCAAGCTTACAAATGCTACAAATGGCTATGTTTTCCCTTCTTGGTGAAACAGTAAAGAAGTCCCAAACTGCGGACTTGTAATGTCTGTGGGGCCCGGAGGAGGCGATACTGGTGGTGGTCGTGCTACTAATGCCAGATGAAGTGGAGGATGTGTATTGCTGAACTTTACTACGTTGTGCACTTTCACCACCACTAATTGAGGTCGAGGTGGATGGAGGTCCCTTCTGGCGAGTAAGAAATATGGAAGCGGTAGGTTGTGGTGTACTAGTTAACATCAATGATTGTGGTGTTCCCATTGCCTCATCGTCGACTTCATCATCACGCTCAGCAGCTTGTCGGGCTAGGGTCAAAATGTCTGTTTGCTGCATGCCCGCTGGGGCTTCAGTGACGTTAGTGATGATGACTGCGTCGTCGTCGTGAGAGTCTACAGCAGCAGGAGTATACACCACTTCTTGTTGAGCGTCATCACACTCCATAACTTTGAGAGTTTCGACGACCTTCCTTTTACGCTTAGCTACCTTTGTCAGATCATGGTGTGCCTCCTCAACCTCACTCTCAGACGGCAGTGGTGCTGGTTCCCAAGTAAGATCCAGATCATCAGAAGGAGGTGGGCTTGAAGAAGATGTAGACACCAACACCCTTGATCTTTTCCTTGCTCGGGATGTCGAAGACAATGAATGATCATCAGGAGGAGTGGCTTCCTCGAATGATACCTCGGCTTGATTGTCGATTTCCAGATGTGCCCCTACTTCTGGAGGAACAACTATTGTGGCCACTTGTTGTGCCCCTCCATGCACCTCTGCTTGCTCCTCTCCTTGCGCCGCCTCTCCTTCCACATGTACTTGGGCTTGTACTTGCACATGTGATTGTTGTTGCGGCTGTGGTTGTTCAACACTCATCAGATGAGTTACAACAACCTGTGTTGATTGAGGGACATTGCTGCTACTTTCTTGCGATGAGCCAACATCACTGGTCGATGGTGATTGAACAACTATACTGGCTGCCTCTGCAGCAGTCAAGGGCTTGGACCTAAGTTGGCGTGGTGGTGGTGGCACTGAGCCCAATGGAGCGGAGGTGCTGCTCCCAGCTTGGTCCCCAGCAGACCCCGCTGCTGCTGCAGGCGTACTTTTTTTTATCCCAAAAAATGTGGCGGTCGTCATCACACCAGTCTCCTTGGTAAGTGGCGCCACTTGCTTCTTCTGCTCCTTACTGGCAACTTTCTTGCTAGAGGAGCTACGGGCAACTTTTTTTGGGGCCATCTTCTTCAGATGTCACTCTGAATCGCAGGCCGCAGTTGCACAAGTTGCAGAGTTGTCTGTGGCCACACGCACACGTGACGTTGTGCTGCACACACCGCAGCAGGACTTCTTCCTGGCACTGGTGGTTCTCTTGTGCACCTACAAGCAATGGAAGACAGAGGAACATCAGTTATACACCCCAAAAAGTCGAAAAAACACACAAAAATCAGCACAATCCCATTCCCAGCCCATCTATGGCCTCAATGGTGTTTAAATTCAAGAAGACACCCCACAGAAAGACTAGGCCCATGCACCACTCACACTACCCCTGGGCAAAAGGCCCCACCAGCAGCCCAAAAAAAACGACAAAAAACACAAAATTCAGCACAATCCCAGCCCATCCATGGCCTCAATGGTGTTTAAATTCAAGAAGACACTCCACAGAAAGACTAGGCCCATGCAACACTCACTACCCCTGGGCATAATGGATGAAAAGTAGGCAAAATAAGTGCAGGCCTCAGACACTACCTCTCTTCAAAGTGGCCCCTTGCACCCCAAGCACATGTTGCCTGTACCAGCACTCAAGATGGCCACCACCACCAACCACAGGGCCAGTCCACATCAACAGTACACCCCACAAAAATACTAAAAACACACAAAAATCACCACAATCCAATGCCATCCAGGATGTTTACATTAAAGAGAGTGAGACCCCACAGGCAGACTCAGTCCATGCACCAGCACCCCTGGGCAAAGGGCCCCACCAGCAGCCCCAAAAAAACGACAAAAAACACAAAATTCAGCACAATCCCAGCCCATCCATGGCCTCAATGGTGTTTAAATTCAAGAAGACACCCCACAGAAAGACTAGGCCCATGCACCACTCACTACCCCTGGGCAAACTGCCCCACCAGCAGCCCCCCAAAAAACGACAAAAAACACAAAAATCAGCAAAATCCCAGCCCATCCATGGCCTCAATGGTGTTTAAATTCAAGAAGACACCCCACAGAAAGACTAGGCCCATGCAACACTCACCACCCCTGGGCAAAGGGCCCCACCAGCAGCCCCAAAAAACGACAAAAAACACAAAATTCAGCACAATCCCAGCCCATCCATGGCCTCAATGGTGTTTAAATTCAAGAAGACACTCCACAGAAAGACTAGGCCCATGCAACACTCACTACCCCTGGGCATAATGGATGAAAAGTAGGCAAAATAAGTGCAGGCCTCAGACACTGCCTCTCTTCAAAATGGCCCCTTGCACCCCAAGCACATGTTGCCTGTAACAGCACTCAAGATGGCCACCACCACCAACCACATGGCCAGTCCACATCAACAGTACACCCCAAAAAAAACTAAAAACACACAAAAATCACCACAATCCAATGCCATCCAGGATGTTTACATTAAAGAGAGTGAGACCCCACAGGCAGACTCAGTCCATGCACCACCACCCCTGGGCAAAGGGCCCCACCAGCAGCCCCAAAAAAACGACAAAAACAACAAAATTCAGCACAATCCCAGCCCATCCATGGCCTCAATGGTGTTTAAATTCAAGAAGACACCCCACAGAAAGACTAGGCCCATGCACCACTCACTACCCCTGGGCAAACTGCCCCACCAGCAGCCCCCCAAAAAACGACAAAAAACACAAAAATCTGCAAAATCCCAGCCCATCCATGGCCTCAATGGGGTTTAAATTCAGGAAGACACCCCACAGAAAGACTAGGCCCATGCACCACTCACTACCCCTGGGCAAACTGCCCCACCAGCAGCCCCCACAAAAACGACAAAAAACACAAAAATCAGCAAAATCCCAGCCCATCCATGGCCTCAATGGTGTTTAAACTCAAGAAGACACTCCACAGAAAGACTAGGCCCATGCAACACTCACTACCCCTGGGCATAATGGATGAAAAGTAGGCAAAATAAGTGCAGGCCACAGACACTGCCTCTCTTCAAAATGGCCCCTTGCACCCCAAGCACATGTTGCCTGTACCAGCACTCAAGATGGCCACCACCACCAACCACATGGCCAGTCCACATCAACAGTACACCCCAAAAAAAAACTAAAAACACACAAAAATCACCACAATCCAATGCCATCCAGGATGTTTACATTAAAGAGAGTGAGACCCCACAGGCAGACTCAGTCCATGCACCACCACCCCTGGGCAAAGGGCCCCACCAGCAGCCCCAAAAAAACGACAAAAAACACAAAATTCAGCACAATCCCAGCCCATCCATGGCCTCAATGGTGTTTAAATTCAAGAAGACACCCCACAGAAAGACTAGGCCCATGCACCACTCACTACCCCTGGGCAAACTGCCCCACCAGCAGCCCCCACAAAAAACGACAAAAAACACAAAAATCAGCAAAATCCCAGCCCATCCATGGCCTCAATGGTGTTTAAACTCAAGAAGACACTCCACAGAAAGACTAGGCCCATGCAACACTCACTACCCCTGGGCAGAATGGATGAAAAGTAGGCAAAATAAGTGCAGGCCACAGACACTGCCTCTCTTCAAAATGGCCCCTTGCACCCCAAGCACATGTTGCCTGTACCAGCACTCAAGATGGCCACCACCACCAACCACATGGCCAGTCCACATCAACAGTACACCCCAAAAAAAACCTAAAAACACACAAAAATCACCACAATCCAATGCCATCCAGGATGTTTACATTAAAGAGAGTGAGACCCCACAGGCAGACTCAGTCCATGCACCACCACCCCTGGGCAAAGGGCCCCACCAGCAGCCCCAAAAAACGACAAAAACCACAAAATTCAGCACAATCCCAGCCCATCCATGGCCTCAATGGTGTTTAAATTCAAGAAGACACCCCACAGAAAGACTAGGCCCATGCACCACTCACTACCCCTGGGCAAACTGCCCCACCAGCAGCCCCCAAAAAAACGACAAAAACCACAAAATTCAGCACAATCCCAGCCCATCCATGGCCTCAATGGTGTTTAAATTCAAGAAGACACCCCACAGAAAGACTAGGCCCATGCACCACTCACTACCCCTGGGCAAACTGCCCCACCAGCAGCCCCCCAAAAAATGACAAAAAACACAAAAATCTGCAAAATCCCAGCCCATCCATGGCCTCAATGGTGTTTAAATTCAAGAAGACACCCCACAGAAAGACAAGGCCCATGCAACACTCACCACCCCTGGGCAAAGGGCCCCACCAGCAGCCCCAAAAAACGACAAAAACCACAAAATTCAGCACAATCCCAGCCCATCCATGGCCTCAATGGTGTTTAAATTCAAGAAGACACTCCACAGAAAGACTAGGCCCATGCACCACTCACTACCCCTGGGCAAACTGCCCCACCAGCAGCCCCCCAAAAAACGACAAAAAACACAAAAATCAGCAAAATCCCAGCCCATCCATGGCCTCAATGGTGTTTAAATTCAAGAAGACACCCCACAGAAAGACTAGGCCCATGCAACACTCACCACCCCTGGGCAAAGGGCCCCACCAGCAGCCCCAAAAAACGACAAACAACACAAAATTCAGCACAATCCCAGCCCATCCATGGCCTCAATGGTGTTTAAATTCAAGAAGACACTCCACAGAAAGACTAGGCCCATGCAACACTCACTACCCCTGGGCATAATGGATGAAAAGTAGGCAAAATAAGTGCAGGCCTCAGACACTGCCTCTCTTCAAAATGGCCCCTTGCACCCCAAGCACATGTTGCCTGTAACAGCACTCAAGATGGCCACCACCACCAACCACATGGCCAGTCCACATCAACAGTACACCCCAAAAAAAACTAAAAACACACAAAAATCACCACAATCCAATGCCATCCAGGATGTTTACATTAAAGAGAGTGAGACCCCACAGGCAGACTCAGTCCATGCACCACCACCCCTGGGCAAAGGGCCCCACCAGCAGCCCCAAAAAAACGACAAAAACCACAAAATTCAGCACAATCCCAGCCCATCCATGGCCTCAATGGTGTTTAAATTCAAGAAGACACCCCACAGAAAGACTAGGCCCATGCACCACTCACTACCCCTGGGCAAACTGCCCCACCAGCAGCCCCCAAAAAAACGACAAAAAACACAAAAATCTGCAAAATCCCAGCCCATCCATGGCCTCAATGGGGTTTAAATTCAGGAAGACACCCCACAGAAAGACTAGGCCCATGCACCACTCACTACCCCTGGGCAAACTGCCCCACCAGCAGCCCCCACAAAAACGACAAAAAACACAAAAATCAGCAAAATCCCAGCCCATCCATGGCCTCAATGGTGTTTAAACTCAAGAAGACACTCCACAGAAAGACTAGGCCCATGCAACACTCACTACCCCTGGGCATAATGGATGAAAAGTAGGCAAAATAAGTGCAGGCCACAGACACTGCCTCTCTTCAAAATGGCCCCTTGCACCCCAAGCACATGTTGCCTGTACCAGCACTCAAGATGGCCACCACCACCAACCACATGGCCAGTCCACATCAACAGTACACCCCAAAAAAAAACTAAAAACACACAAAAATCACCACAATCCAATGCCATCCAGGATGTTTACATTAAAGAGAGTGAGACCCCACAGGCAGACTCAGTCCATGCACCACCACCCCTGGGCAAAGGGCCCCACCAGCAGCCCCAAAAAAACGACAAAAAACACAAAATTCAGCACAATCCTAGCCCATCCATGGCCTCAATGGTGTTTAAATTCAAGAAGACACCCCACAGAAAGACTAGGCCCATGCACCACTCACTACCCCTGGGCAAACTGCCCCACCAGCAGCCCCCACAAAAAACGACAAAAAACACAAAAATCAGCAAAATCCCAGCCCATCCATGGCCTCAATGGTGTTTAAACTCAAGAAGACACTCCACAGAAAGACTAGGCCCATGCAACACTCACTACCCCTGGGCAGAATGGATGAAAAGTAGGCAAAATAAGTGCAGGCCACAGACACTGCCTCTCTTCAAAATGGCCCCTTGCACCCCAAGCACATGTTGCCTGTACCAGCACTCAAGATGGCCACCACCACCAACCACATGGCCAGTCCACATCAACAGTACACCCCAAAAAAAAACTAAAAACACACAAAAATCACCACAATCCAATGCCATCCAGGATGTTTACATTAAAGAGAGTGAGACCCCACAGGCAGACTCAGTCCATGCACCACCACCCCTGGGCAAAGGGCCCCACCAGCAGCCCCAAAAAACGACAAAAACCACAAAATTCAGCACAATCCCAGCCCATCCATGGCCTCAATGGTGTTTAAATTCAAGAAGACACCCCACAGAAAGACTAGGCCCATGCACCACTCACTACCCCTGGGCAAACTGCCCCACCAGCAGCCCCCAAAAAAACGACAAAAACCACAAAATTCAGCACAATCCCAGCCCATCCATGGCCTCAATGGTGTTTAAATTCAAGAAGACACCCCACAGAAAGACTAGGCCCATGCACCACTCACTACCCCTGGGCAAACTGCCCCACCAGCAGCCCCCCAAAAAATGACAAAAAACACAAAAATCAGCAAAATCCCAGCCCATCCATGGCCTCAATGGTGTTTAAATTCAGAAGACACCCCACAGAAAGACAAGGCCCATGCAACACTCACCACCCCTGGGCAAAGGGCCCCACCAGCAGCCCCAAAAAACGACAAAAACCACAAAATTCAGCACAATCCCAGCCCATCCATGGCCTCAATGGTGTTTAAATTCAAGAAGACACCCCTCAGAAAGACTAGGCCCATGCACCACTCACTACCCCTGGGCAAACTGCCCCACCAGCAGCCCCCAAAAAAACGACAAAAACCACAAAATTCAGCACAATCCCAGCCCATCCATGGCCTCAATGGTGTTTAAATTCAAGAAGACACCCCACAGAAAGACTAGGCCCATGCACCACTCACTACCCCTGGGCAAACTGCCCCACCAGCAGCCCCCCAAAAAATGACAAAAAACACAAAAATCAGCAAAATCCCAGCCCATCCATGGCCTCAATGGTGTTTAAATTCAAGAAGACACCCCACAGAAAGACAAGGCCCATGCAACACTCACCACCCCTGGGCAAAGGGCCCCACCAGCAGCCCCAAAAAACGACAAAAACCACAAAATTCAGCACAATCCCAGCCCATCCATGGCCTCAATGGTGTTTAAATTCAAGAAGACACCCCACAGAAAGACTAGGCCCATGCACCACTCACTACCCCTGGGCAAACTGCCCCACCAGCAGCCCCCAAAAAAACGACAAAAACCACAAAATTCAGCACAATCCCAGCCCATCCATGGCCTCAATGGTGTTTAAATTCAAGAAGACACCCCACAGAAAGACTAGGCCCATGCACCACTCACTACCCCTGGGCAAACTGCCCCACCAGCAGCCCCCCAAAAAACGACAAAAAACACAAAAATCAGCAAAATCCCAGCCCATCCATGGCCTCAATGGTGTTTAAATTCAAGAAGACACCCCACAGAAAGACTAGGCCCATGCAACACTCACCACCCCTGGGCAAAGGGCCCCACCAGCAGCCCCAAAAAACGACAAAAAACACAAAATTCAGCACAATCCCAGCCCATCCATGGCCTCAACGGTGTTTAAATTCAAGAAGACACTCCGCAGAAAGACTAGGCCCATGCAACACTCACTACCCCTGGGCATAATGGATGAAAAGTAGGCAAAATAAGTGCAGGCCTCAGACACTGCCTCTCTTCAAAATGGCCCCTTGCACCCCAAGCACATGTTGCCTGTACCAGCACTCAAGATGGCCACCACCACCAACCACATGGCCAGTCCACATCAACAGTACACCCCAAAAAAAAACTAAAAACACACAAAAATCACCACAATCCAATGCCATCCAGGATGTTTACATTAAAGAGAGTGAGACCCCACAGGCAGACTCAGTCCATGCACCACCACCCCTGGGCAAAGGGCCCCACCAGCAGCCCCAAAAAACGACAAAAACCACAAAATTCAGCACAATCCCAGCCCATCCATGGCCTCAATGGTGTTTAAATTCAAGAAGACACCCCACAGAAAGACTAGGCCCATGCACCACTCACTACCCCTGGGCAAACTGCCCCACCAGCAGCCCCCAAAAAAACGACAAAAACCACAAAATTCAGCACAATCCCAGCCCATCCATGGCCTCAATGGTGTTTAAATTCAAGAAGACACCCCACAGAAAGACAAGGCCCATGCAACACTCACCACCCCTGGGCAAAGGGCCCCACCAGCAGCCCCAAAAAACGACAAAAACCACAAAATTCAGCACAATCCCAGCCCATCCATGGCCTCAATGGTGTTTAAATTCAAGAAGACACCCCACAGAAAGACTAGGCCCATGCACCACTCACTACCCCTGGGCAAACTGCCCCACCAGCAGCCCCCAAAAAAACGACAAAAACCACAAAATTCAGCACAATCCCAGCCCATCCATGGCCTCAATGGTGTTTAAATTCAAGAAGACACCCCACAGAAAGACTAGGCCCATGCACCACTCACTACCCCTGGGCAAACTGCCCCACCAGCAGCCCCCCAAAAAACGACAAAAAACACAACAATCAGCAAAATCCCAGCCCATCCATGGCCTCAATGGTGTTTAAATTCAAGAAGACACCCCACAGAAAGACTAGGCCCATGCAACACTCACCACCCCTGGGCAAAGGGCCCCACCAGCAGCCCCAAAAAACGACAAAAAACACAAAATTCAGCACAATCCCAGCCCATCCATGGCCTCAACGGTGTTTAAATTCAAGAAGACACTCCACAGAAAGACTAGGCCCATGCAACACTCACTACCCCTGGGCATAATGGATGAAAAGTAGGCAAAATAAGTGCAGGCCTCAGACACTGCCTCTCTTCAAAATGGCCCCTTGCACCCCAAGCACATGTTGCCTGTAACAGCACTCAAGATGGCCACCACCACCAACCACATGGCCAGTTCACATCAACAGTACACCCAAAAAAAAACTAAAAACACACAAAAATCACCACAATCCAATGCCATCCAGGATGTTTACATTAAAGAGAGTGAGACCCCACAGGCAGACTCAGTCCATGCACCAGCACCCCTGGGCAAAGGGCCCCACCAGCAGCCCCAAAAAAACGACAAAAAACACAAAATTCAGCACAATCCCAGCCCATCCATGGCCTCAATGGTGTTTAAATTCAAGAAGACACCCCACAGAAAGACTAGGCCCATGCACCACTCACTACCCCTGGGCAAACTGCCCCACCAGCAGCCCCCCAAAAACGACAAAAAACACAAAAATCAGCAAAATCCCAGCCCATCCATGGCCTCAATGGTGTTTAAATTCAAGAAGACACCCCACAGAAAGACTAGGCCCATGCAACACTCACCACCCCTGGGCAAAGGGCCCCACCAGCAGCCCCAAAAAACGACAAAAAACACAAAATTCAGCACAATCCCAGCCCATCCATGGCCTCAATGGTGTTTAAATTCAAGAAGACACTCCACAGAAAGACTAGGCCCATGCAACACTCACTACCCCTGGGCATAATGGATGAAAAGTAGGCAAAATAAGTGCAGGCCTCAGACACTGCCTCTCTTCAAAATGGCCCCTTGCACCCCAAGCACATGTTGCCTGTAACAGCACTCAAGATGGCCACCACCACCAACCACATGGCCAGTCCACATCAACAGTACACCCCAAAAAAAACTAAAAACACACAAAAATCACCACAATCCAATGCCATCCAGGATGTTTACATTAAAGAGAGTGAGACCCCACAGGCAGACTCAGTCCATGCACCACCACCCCTGGGCAAAGGGCCCCACCAGCAGCCCCAAAAAAACGACAAAAACCACAAAATTCAGCACAATCCCAGCCCATCCATGGCCTCAATGGTGTTTAAATTCAAGAAGACACCCCACAGAAAGACTAGGCCCATGCACCACTCACTACCCCTGGGCAAACTGCCCCACCAGCAGCCCCCAAAAAAACGACAAAAAACACAAAAATCTGCAAAATCCCAGCCCATCCATGGCCTCAATGGGGTTTAAATTCAGGAAGACACCCCACAGAAAGACTAGGCCCATGCACCACTCACTACCCCTGGGCAAACTGCCCCACCAGCAGCCCCCACAAAAACGACAAAAACACAAAAATCAGCAAAATCCCAGCCCATCCATGGCCTCAATGGTGTTTAAACTCAAGAAGACACTCCACAGAAAGACTAGGCCCATGCAACACTCACTACCCCTGGGCATAATGGATGAAAAGTAGGCAAAATAAGTGCAGGCCACAGACACTGCCTCTCTTCAAAATGGCCCCTTGCACCCCAAGCACATGTTGCCTGTACCAGCACTCAAGATGGCCACCACCACCAACCACATGGCCAGTCCACATCAACAGTACACCCCAAAAAAAAACTAAAAACACACAAAAATCACCACAATCCAATGCCATCCAGGATGTTTACATTAAAGAGAGTGAGACCCCACAGGCAGACTCAGTCCATGCACCACCACCCCTGGGCAAAGGGCCCCACCAGCAGCCCCAAAAAAACGACAAAAAACACAAAATTCAGCACAATCCCAGCCCATCCATGGCCTCAATGGTGTTTAAATTCAAGAAGACACCCCACAGAAAGACTAGGCCCATGCACCACTCACTACCCCTGGGCAAACTGCCCCACCAGCAGCCCCCACAAAAAACGACAAAAAACACAAAAATCAGCAAAATCCCAGCCCATCCATGGCCTCAATGGTGTTTAAACTCAAGAAGACACTCCACAGAAAGACTAGGCCCATGCAACACTCACTACCCCTGGGCAGAATGGATGAAAAGTAGGCAAAATAAGTGCAGGCCACAGACACTGCCTCTCTTCAAAATGGCCCCTTGCACCCCAAGCACATGTTGCCTGTACCAGCACTCAAGATGGCCACCACCACCAACCACATGGCCAGTCCACATCAACAGTATACCCCAAAAAAAAACTAAAAACACACAAAAATCACCACAATCCAATGCCATCCAGGATGTTTACATTAAAGAGAGTGAGACCCCACAGGCAGACTCAGTCCATGCACCACCACCCCTGGGCAAAGGGCCCCACCAGCAGCCCCAAAAAACGACAAAAACCACAAAATTCAGCACAATCCCAGCCCATCCATGGCCTCAATGGTGTTTAAATTCAAGAAGACACCCCACAGAAAGACTAGGCCCATGCACCACTCACTACCCCTGGGCAAACTGCCCCACCAGCAGCCCCCAAAAAAACGACAAAAACCACAAAATTCAGCACAATCCCAGCCCATCCATGGCCTCAATGGTGTTTAAATTCAAGAAGACACCCCACAGAAAGACTAGGCCCATGCACCACTCACTACCCATGGGCAAACTGCCCCACCAGCAGCCCCCCAAAAAATGACAAAAAACACAAAAATCAGCAAAATCCCAGCCCATCCATGGCCTCAATGGTGTTTAAATTCAAGAAGACACCCCACAGAAAGACAAGGCCCATGCAACACTCACCACCCATGGGCAAAGGGCCCCACCAGCAGCCCCAAAAAACGACAAAAACCACAAAATTCAGCACAATCCCAGCCCATCCATGGCCTCAATGGTGTTTAAATTCAAGAAGACACCCCACAGAAAGACTAGGCCCATGCACCACTCACTACCCCTGGGCAAACTGCCCCACCAGCAGCCCCCAAAAAAACGACAAAAACCACAAAATTCAGCACAATCCCAGCCCATCCATGGCCTCAATGGTGTTTAAATTCAAGAAGACACCCCACAGAAAGACTAGGCCCATGCACCACTCACTACCCCTGGGCAAACTGCCCCACCAGCAGCCCCCCAAAAAACGACAAAAAACACAAAAATCAGCAAAATCCCAGCCCATCCATGGCCTCAATGGTGTTTAAATTCAAGAAGACACCCCACAGAAAGACTAGGCCCATGCAACACTCACCACCCCTGGGCAAAGGGCCCCACCAGCAGCCCCAAAAAACGACAAAAAACACAAAATTCAGCACAATCCCAGCCCATCCATGGCCTCAACGGTGTTTAAATTCAAGAAGACACTCCACAGAAAGACTAGGCCCATGCAACACTCACTACCCCTGGGCATAATGGATGAAAAGTAGGCAAAATAAGTGCAGGCCTCAGACACTGCCTCTCTTCAAAATGGCCCCTTGCACCCCAAGCACATGTTGCCTGTACCAGCACTCAAGATGGCCACCACCACCAACCACATGGCCAGTCCACATCAACAGTACACCCCAAAAAAAAACTAAAAACACACAAAAATCACCACAATCCAATGCCATCCAGGATGTTTACATTAAAGAGAGTGAGACCCCACAGGCAGACTCAGTCCATGCACCACCACCCCTGGGCAAAGGGCCCCACCAGCAGCCCCAAAAAACGACAAAAACCACAAAATTCAGCACAATCCCAGCCCATCCATGGCCTCAATGGTGTTTAAATTCAAGAAGACACCCCACAGAAAGACTAGGCCCATGCACCACTCACTACCCCTGGGCAAACTGCCCCACCAGCAGCCCCCAAAAAAACGACAAAAACCACAAAATTCAGCACAATCCCAGCCCATCCATGGCCTCAATGGTGTTTAAATTCAAGAAGACACCCCACAGAAAGACTAGGCCCATGCAACACTCACTACCCCTGGGCAGAATGGATGAAAAGTAGGCAAAATAAGTGCAGGCCACAGACACTGCCTCTCTTCAAAATGGCCCCTTGCACCCCAAGCACATGTTGCCTGTACCAGCACTCAAGATGGCCACCACCACCAACCACATGGCCAGTCCACATCAACAGTACACCCCAAAAAAAAACTAAAAACACACAAAAATCACCACAATCCAATGCCATCCAGGATGTTTACATTAAAGAGAGTGAGACCCCACAGGCAGACTCAGTCCATGCACCACCACCCCTGGGCAAAGGGCCCCACCAGCAGCCCCAAAAAACGACAAAAACCACAAAATTCAGCACAATCCCAGCCCATCCATGGCCTCAATGGTGTTTAAATTCAAGAAGACACCCCACAGAAAGACTAGGCCCATGCACCACTCACTACCCCTGGGCAAACTGCCCCACCAGCAGCCCCCAAAAAAACGACAAAAACCACAAAATTCAGCACAATCCCAGCCCATCCATGGCCTCAATGGTGTTTAAATTCAAGAAGACACCCCACAGAAAGACTAGGCCCATGCACCACTCACTACCCCTGGGCAAACTGCCCCACCAGCAGCCCCCCAAAAAATGACAAAAAACACAAAAATCAGCAAAATCCCAGCCCATCCATGGCCTCAATGGTGTTTAAATTCAGAAGACACCCCACAGAAAGACAAGGCCCATGCAACACTCACCACCCCTGGGCAAAGGGCCCCACCAGCAGCCCCAAAAAACGACAAAAACCACAAAATTCAGCACAATCCCAGCCCATCCATGGCCTCAATGGTGTTTAAATTCAAGAAGACACCCCACAGAAAGACTAGGCCCATGCACCACTCACTACCCCTGGGCAAACTGTCCCACCAGCAGCCCCCAAAAAAACGACAAAAACCACAAAATTCAGCACAATCCCAGCCCATCCATGGCCTCAATGGTGTTTAAATTCAAGAAGACACCCCACAGAAAGACTAGGCCCATGCACCACTCACTACCCCTGGGCAAACTGCCCCACCAGCAGCCCCCCAAAAAATGACAAAAAACACAAAAATCAGCAAAATCCCAGCCCATCCATGGCCTCAATGGTGTTTAAATTCAAGAAGACACCCCACAGAAAGACAAGGCCCATGCAACACTCACCACCCCTGGGCAAAGGGCCCCACCAGCAGCCCCAAAAAACGACAAAAACCACAAAATTCAGCACAATCCCAGCCCATCCATGGCCTCAATGGTGTTTAAATTCAAGAAGACACCCCACAGAAAGACTAGGCCCATGCACCACTCACTACCCCTGGGCAAACTGCCCCACCAGCAGCCCCCAAAAAAACGACAAAAACCACAAAATTCAGCACAATCCCAGCCCATCCATGGCCTCAATGGTGTTTAAATTCAAGAAGACACCCCACAGAAAGACTAGGCCCATGCACCACTCACTACCCCTGGGCAAACTGCCCCACCAGCAGCCCCCCAAAAAACGACAAAAAACACAAAAATCAGCAAAATCCCAGCCCATCCATGGCCTCAATGGTGTTTAAATTCAAGAAGACACCCCACAGAAAGACTAGGCCCATGCAACACTCACCACCCCTGGGCAAAGGGCCCCACCAGCAGCCCCAAAAAACGACAAAAAACACAAAATTCAGCACAATCCCAGCCCATCCATGGCCTCAACGGTGTTTAAATTCAAGAAGACACTCCGCAGAAAGACTAGGCCCATGCAACACTCACTACCCCTGGGCATAATGGATGAAAAGTAGGCAAAATAAGTGCAGGCCTCAGACACTGCCTCTCTTCAAAATGGCCCCTTGCACCCCAAGCACATGTTGCCTGTACCAGCACTCAAGATGGCCACCACCACCAACCACATGGCCAGTCCACATCAACAGTACACCCCAAAAAAAAACTAAAAACACACAAAAATCACCACAATCCAATGCCATCCAGGATGTTTACATTAAAGAGAGTGAGACCCCACAGGCAGACTCAGTCCATGCACCACCACCCCTGGGCAAAGGGCCCCACCAGCAGCCCCAAAAAACGACAAAAACCACAAAATTCAGCACAATCCCAGCCCATCCATGGCCTCAATGGTGTTTAAATTCAAGAAGACACCCCACAGAAAGACTAGGCCCATGCACCACTCACTACCCCTGGGCAAACTGCCCCACCAGCAGCCCCCAAAAAAACGACAAAAACCACAAAATTCAGCACAATCCCAGCCCATCCATGGCCTCAATGGTGTTTAAATTCAAGAAGACACCCCACAGAAAGACAAGGCCCATGCAACACTCACCACCCCTGGGCAAAGGGCCCCACCAGCAGCCCCAAAAAACGACAAAAACCACAAAATTCAGCACAATCCCAGCCCATCCATGGCCTCAATGGTGTTTAAATTCAAGAAGACACCCCACAGAAAGACTAGGCCCATGCACCACTCACTACCCCTGGGCAAACTGCCCCACCAGCAGCCCCCAAAAAAACGACAAAAACCACAAAATTCAGCACAATCCCAGCCCATCCATGGCCTCAATGGTGTTTAAATTCAAGAAGACACCCCACAGAAAGACTAGGCCCATGCACCACTCACTACCCCTGGGCAAACTGCCCCACCAGCAGCCCCCCAAAAAACGACAAAAAACACAACAATCAGCAAAATCCCAGCCCATCCATGGCCTCAATGGTGTTTAAATTCAAGAAGACACCCCACAGAAAGACTAGGCCCATGCAACACTCACCACCCCTGGGCAAAGGGCCCCACCAGCAGCCCCAAAAAACGACAAAAAACACAAAATTCAGCACAATCCCAGCCCATCCATGGCCTCAACGGTGTTTAAATTCAAGAAGACACTCCACAGAAAGACTAGGCCCATGCAACACTCACTACCCCTGGGCATAATGGATGAAAAGTAGGCAAAATAAGTGCAGGCCTCAGACACTGCCTCTCTTCAAAATGGCCCCTTGCACCCCAAGCACATGTTGCCTGTAACAGCACTCAAGATGGCCACCACCACCAACCACATGGCCAGTTCACATCAACAGTACACCCAAAAAAAAACTAAAAACACACAAAAATCACCACAATCCAATGCCATCCAGGATGTTTACATTAAAGAGAGTGAGACCCCACAGGCAGACTCAGTCCATGCACCAGCACCCCTGGGCAAAGGGCCCCACCAGCAGCCCCAAAAAAACGACAAAAAACACAAAATTCAGCACAATCCCAGCCCATCCATGGCCTCAATGGTGTTTAAATTCAAGAAGACACCCCACAGAAAGACTAGGCCCATGCACCACTCACTACCCCTGGGCAAACTGCCCCACCAGCAGCCCCCCAAAAACGACAAAAAACACAAAAATCAGCAAAATCCCAGCCCATCCATGGCCTCAATGGTGTTTAAATTCAAGAAGACACCCCACAGAAAGACTAGGCCCATGCAACACTCACCACCCCTGGGCAAAGGGCCCCACCAGCAGCCCCAAAAAACGACAAAAAACACAAAATTCAGCACAATCCCAGCCCATCCATGGCCTCAATGGTGTTTAAATTCAAGAAGACACTCCACAGAAAGACTAGGCCCATGCAACACTCACTACCCCTGGGCATAATGGATGAAAAGTAGGCAAAATAAGTGCAGGCCTCAGACACTGCCTCTCTTCAAAATGGCCCCTTGCACCCCAAGCACATGTTGCCTGTAACAGCACTCAAGATGGCCACCACCACCAACCACATGGCCAGTCCACATCAACAGTACACCCCAAAAAAAACTAAAAACACACAAAAATCACCACAATCCAATGCCATCCAGGATGTTTACATTAAAGAGAGTGAGACCCCACAGGCAGACTCAGTCCATGCACCACCACCCCTGGGCAAAGGGCCCCACCAGCAGCCCCAAAAAAACGACAAAAACCACAAAATTCAGCACAATCCCAGCCCATCCATGGCCTCAATGGTGTTTAAATTCAAGAAGACACCCCACAGAAAGACTAGGCCCATGCACCACTCACTACCCCTGGGCAAACTGCCCCACCAGCAGCCCCCAAAAAAACGACAAAAAACACAAAAATCTGCAAAATCCCAGCCCATCCATGGCCTCAATGGGGTTTAAATTCAGGAAGACACCCCACAGAAAGACTAGGCCCATGCACCACTCACTACCCCTGGGCAAACTGCCCCACCAGCAGCCCCCACAAAAACGACAAAAAACACAAAAATCTGCAAAATCCCAGCCCATCCATGGCCTCAATGGTGTTTAAACTCAAGAAGACACTCCACAGAAAGACTAGGCCCATGCAACACTCACTACCCCTGGGCATAATGGATGAAAAGTAGGCAAAATAAGTGCAGGCCACAGACACTGCCTCTCTTCAAAATGGCCCCTTGCACCCCAAGCACATGTTGCCTGTACCAGCACTCAAGATGGCCACCACCACCAACCACATGGCCAGTCCACATCAACAGTACACCCCAAAAAAAACTAAAAACACACAAAAATCACCACAATCCAATGCCATCCAGGATGTTTACATTAAAGAGAGTGAGACCCCACAGGCAGACTCAGTCCATGCACCACCACCCCTGGGCAAAGGGCCCCACCAGCAGCCCCAAAAAAACGACAAAAAACACAAAATTCAGCACAATCCCAGCCCATCCATGGCCTCAATGGTGTTTAAATTCAAGAAGACACCCCACAGAAAGACTAGGCCCATGCACCACTCACTACCCCTGGGCAAACTGCCCCACCAGCAGCCCCCACAAAAAACGACAAAAAACACAAAAATCAGCAAAATCCCAGCCCATCCATGGCCTCAATGGTGTTTAAACTCAAGAAGACACTCCACAGAAAGACTAGGCCCATGCAACACTCACTACCCCTGGGCAGAATGGATGAAAAGTAGGCAAAATAAGTGCAGGCCACAGACACTGCCTCTCTTCAAAATGGCCCCTTGCACCCCAAGCACATGTTGCCTGTACGAGCACTCAAGATGGCCACCACCACCAACCACATGGCCAGTCCACATCAACAGTACACCCCAAAAAAAAACTAAAAACACACAAAAATCACCACAATCCAATGCCATCCAGGATGTTTACATTAAAGAGAGTGAGACCCCACAGGCAGACTCAGTCCATGCACCACCACCCCTGGGCAAAGGGCCCCACCAGCAGCCCCAAAAAACGACAAAAACCACAAAATTCAGCACAATCCCAGCCCATCCATGGCCTCAATGGTGTTTAAATTCAAGAAGACACCCCACAGAAAGACTAGGCCCATGCACCACTCACTACCCCTGGGCAAACTGCCCCACCAGCAGCCCCCAAAAAAACGACAAAAACCACAAAATTCAGCACAATCCCAGCCCATCCATGGCCTCAATGGTGTTTAAATTCAAGAAGACACCCCACAGAAAGACTAGGCCCATGCACCACTCACTACCCCTGGGCAAACTGCCCCACCAGCAGCCCCCCAAAAAATGACAAAAAACACAAAAATCAGCAAAATCCCAGCCCATCCATGGCCTCAATGGTGTTTAAATTCAAGAAGACACCCCACAGAAAGACAAGGCCCATGCAACACTCACCACCCATGGGCAAAGGGCCCCACCAGCAGCCCCAAAAAACGACAAAAACCACAAAATTCAGCACAATCCCAGCCCATCCATGGCCTCAATGGTGTTTAAATTCAAGAAGACACCCCACAGAAAGACTAGGCCCATGCACCACTCACTACCCCTGGGCAAACTGCCCCACCAGCAGCCCCCAAAAAAACGACAAAAACCACAAAATTCAGCACAATCCCAGCCCATCCATGGCCTCAATGGTGTTTAAATTCAAGAAGACACCCCACAGAAAGACTAGGCCCATGCACCACTCACTACCCCTGGGCAAACTGCCCCACCAGCAGCCCCCCAAAAAACGACAAAAAACACAAAAATCAGCAAAATCCCAGCCCATCCATGGCCTCAATGGTGTTTAAATTCAAGAAGACACCCCACAGAAAGACTAGGCCCATGCAACACTCACCACCCCTGGGCAAAGGGCCCCACCAGCAGCCCCAAAAAACGACAAAAAACACAAAATTCAGCACAATCCCAGCCCATCCATGGCCTCAACGGTGTTTAAATTCAAGAAGACACTCCACAGAAAGACTAGGCCCATGCAACACTCACTACCCCTGGGCATAATGGATGAAAAGTAGGCAAAATAAGTGCAGGCCTCAGACACTGCCTCTCTTCAAAATGGCCCCTTGCACCCCAAGCACATGTTGCCTGTACCAGCACTCAAGATGGCCACCACCACCAACCACATGGCCAGTCCACATCAACAGTACAGCCCAAAAAAAAACTAAAAACACACAAAAATCACCACAATCCAATGCCATCCAGGATGTTTACATTAAAGAGAGTGAGACCCCACAGGCAGACTCAGTCCATGCACCACCACCCCTGGGCAAAGGGCCCCACCAGCAGCCCCAAAAAACGACAAAAACCACAAAATTCAGCACAATCCCAGCCCATCCATGGCCTCAATGGTGTTTAAATTCAAGAAGACACCCCACAGAAAGACTAGGCCCATGCACCACTCACTACCCCTGGGCAAACTGCCCCACCAGCAGCCCCCAAAAAAACGACAAAAACCACAAAATTCAGCACAATCCCAGCCCATCCATGGCCTCAATGGTGTTTAAATTCAAGAAGACACCCCACAGAAAGACTAGGCCCATGCACCACTCACTACCCCTGGGCAAACTGCCCCACCAGCAGCCCCCCAAAAAATGACAAAAAACACAAAAATCAGCAAAATCCCAGCCCATCCATGGCCTCAATGGTGTTTAAATTCAAGAAGACACCCCACAGAAAGACAAGGCCCATGCAACACTCACCACCCCTGGGCAAAGGGCCCCACCAGCAGCCCCAAAAAACGACAAAAACCACAAAATTCAGCACAATCCCAGCCCATCCATGGCCTCAATGGTGTTTAAATTCAAGAAGACACCCCACAGAAAGACTAGGCCCATGCACCACTCACTACCCCTGGGCAAACTGCCCCACCAGCAGCCCCCAAAAAAACGACAAAAACCACAAAATTCAGCACAATCCCAGCCCATCCATGGCCTCAATGGTGTTTAAATTCAAGAAGACACCCCACAGAAAGACTAGGCCCATGCACCACTCACTACCCCTGGGCAAACTGCCCCACCAGCAGCCCCCCAAAAAACGACAAAAAACACAAAAATCAGCAAAATCCCAGCCCATCCATGGCCTCAATGGTGTTTAAATTCAAGAAGACACCCCACAGAAAGACTAGGCCCATGCAACACTCACCACCCCTGGGCAAAGGGCCCCACCAGCAGCCCCAAAAAACGACAAAAAACACAAAATTCAGCACAATCCCAGCCCATCCATGGCCTCAACGGTGTTTAAATTCAAGAAGACACTCCACAGAAAGACTAGGCCCATGCAACACTCACTACCCCTGGGCATAATGGATGAAAAGTAGGCAAAATAAGTGCAGGCCTCAGACACTGCCTCTCTTCAAAATGGCCCCTTGCACCCCAAGCACATGTTGCCTGTAACAGCACTCAAGATGGCCACCACCACCAACCACATGGCCAGTCCACATCAACAGTACACCCAAAAAAAAACTAAAAACACACAAAAATCACCACAATCCAATGCCATCCAGGATGTTTACATTAAAGAGAGTGAGACCCCACAGGCAGACTCAGTCCATGCACCACCACCCCTGGGCAAAGGGCCCCACCAGCAGCCCCAAAAAAACGACAAAAACCACAAAATTCAGCACAATCCCAGCCCATCCATGGCCTCAATGGTGTTTAAATTCAAGAAGATACCCCACAGAAAGACTAGGCCCATGCACCACTCACTACCCCTGGGCAAACTGCCCCACCAGCAGCCCCCAAAAAAACGACAAAAAACACAAAAATCAGCAAAATCCCAGCCCATCCATGGCCTCAATGGGGTTTAAATTCAAGAAGACACCCCACAGAAAGACTAGGCCCCTGCACCACTCACTACCCCTGGGCAAACTGCCCCACCAGCAGCCCCCACAAAAACGACAAAAAACACAAAAATCAGCAAAATCCCAGCCCATCCATGGCCTCAATGGTGTTTAAACTCAAGAAGACACTCCACAGAAAGACTAGGCACATGCAACACTCACTACCCCTGGGCATAATGGATGAAAAGTAGGCAAAATAAGTGCAGGACACAGACACTGCCTCTCTTCAAAATAGCCCCTTGCACCCCAAGCACATGTTGCCTGTACCAGCACTCAAGATGGCCACCACCACCAACCACATGGCCAGTCCACATCAACAGTACACCCCAAAAAAAAACTAAAAACACACAAAAATCACCACAATCCAATGCCATCCAGGATGTTTACATTAAAGAGAGTGAGACCCCACAGGCAGACTCAGTCCATGCACCACCACCCCTGGGCAAAGGGCCCCACCAGCATCCCCAAAAAACGACAAAAACCACACAATTCAGCACAATCCCAGCCCATCCATGGCCTCAATTGTGTTTAAATTCAAGAGGACACCCCACAGAAAGACTAGGCCCACGCAACACTCACTACCCCTGGGCATAATGGATGAAAAGTAGGCAAAATAAGTGCAGGCCTCAGACACTGCCTCTCTTCAAAATGGCCCCTTGCACCCCAAGCACATGTTGCCTGTACCAGCACTCAAGATGGCCACCACCACCAACCACATGGCCAGTCCACATCAACAGTACACCCCAAAACAAAACTAAAAACACACAAAAATCACCACAATCCAATGCCATCCAGGATGTTTACATTAAAGAGAGTGAGACCCCACAGGCAGACTCAGTCCATGCACCACCACCCCTGGGCAAAGGGCCCCACCAGCGGCCCCAAAAAAACGACAAAAACCACAAAATTCAGCACAATCCCAGCCCATCCATGGCCTCAATGGTGTTTAAATTCAAGAAGACACCCCACAGAAAGACTAGGCCCATGCACCACTCACTACCCCTGGGCAAACTGCCCCACCAGCAGCCCCCCAAAAAACGACAAAAAATACAAAAATCAGCAAAATCCCAGCCCATCCATGGCCTCAATGATGTTTAAATTCAAGAAGACACCCCACAGAAGGACTAGGCCCATGCACCACTCACTACCCCTGGGCAAACTGCCCTACCAGCAGCCCCCACAAAAACGACAAAAAACACAAAAATCAGCAACATCCCAGCCCATCCATGGCCTCAATGGTGTTTAAATTCAAGAAGACACTCCACAGAAAGACTAGGCCCATGCAACACTCACTACCCCAGGGCATAATGGATGAAAATTAGGCATAATAAGTGCAGGCCTCAGACACTGCCTCTCTTCAAAATGGCCCCTTGCACCCCAAGCACATGTTGCCTGTACCAGCACTCAAGATGGCCACCACCACCAACCACATGGCCAGTCCACATCAACAGTACACCCCAAAAAAAACTAAAACACACCAAAAATCACCACAATCCAATGCCATCCTGGATGTTTACATCAAAGAGAGTGAGACCCCACAGGCAGACTCAGTCCATGCACCACCACCCCTGGGCAAAGGGCCCCACCAGCAGCCCCAGAAAAACGACAAAAAACACAAAATTCAGCACAATCCCAGCCCATCCATGGCCTCAATGGTGTTTAAATTCAAGAAGACACCCCACAGAAAGACTAGGCCCATGCATCACTCACTACCCCTGGGCATAATGGATGAAAAGTAGGCAAAATAAGTGCAGGCCTCAGACACTGCCTCTCTTCAAAATGGCCCCTTGCACCCCAAGCACATGTTGCCTGTACCAGCACTCAAGATGGCCACCACCACCAACCACATGGCCAGTCCACATCAACAGTACACCCCAAAAAAGAAGAAAAACACACAAAAATCACCACAATCCAATGCCATCCAGGATGTTTACATTAAAAAGACCCCACAGGCAGACTCAGTCCATGCACCACTCACTACCCCTGGGCAAAAGGCCCCAACAGTAGCCCCAAAAAATCGACAAAAAACACAAAATTAAGCACAATCCCAGCCCATCCATGGCCTCAATGATGTTTAAATTCAACAAAACAGTTGTATCATGCACCCATAACCAACCCTGGTCCTACTGGATACTGTGGCTACCCACAATATATTTTATTTAATGTTCTGAAAAAGTTCCAAAATTGTAGTTGCAGAAACTGTAATGCCCCAAACAAACTCACTTGTGAAAGTTGATTTCTAATCCAAAGGTGATCCAAAGAAAGTAAAAAAGGCCTCAAATCCAAATATGCAGCAGCACCCACAAAAAGTAATCCTTCCAGGTCAAGGTCCAAATGAAAGTGACCAGCACATGAAGAAAGCACTGGGAGGAGCCTGCTGGACAGGAACAGGAAGTTGGAGACTGTGGGGCACTTCCTTCCTCCCCCCCCCAAAATGGACTCCTTGCAAAACAAAATGCAGGCAAATGTCAACCTGAGGAGTGATTCTGATAAAAATCTTCATTTTCTGAAGGTTTATGCTGTTTGCTGGTGGATTTCTTGTGCAGAATTGCAAAATCTCTATTTCGCGAGTGCAAGATTGTTCCTGCCCGCCGCACCTACGTGTTCGCAATTGCGAACTCTCGCGATGCGTGCTGTGCAAGATAAGGTGGCAAGCCGCGATTACGTATTCGCGGGCGCCAACTCCAGCGGGATCTCGCAGCAAGATCCAAAATGGCGCAGCACTCGCAAAATATCGAGAAAAACAACCCGGCAAACGCTGAATGACGGAAAGTGAACGCCGTGCGCCACGCCGCGCGCCGCAGTATTGGATCACTAAGCAAAAAAATCCGCCGCGTGCGAATTGACGGATTTTCGGCAAATTCGCTAGAGTTCGCGGATTGCGAATTTACCGAAAATCCGCAAATTCCGCGAGCGGAACGGATTTTACGCCCATGCTTAGGTGTGATATAAATTCAATATTACGCCTATACCTGCTCATTCAAGAGACTAATGCCATAAATTGCATCTTACTGATGAAATTAATTATGTAATTTCTCCTCATGTATGTTTTTTGTCTGTCTCTTCTCTCCCTACAGGATTTTTTGTATCCCTACTGAAATTGTAGTGGGCTACTTACGGAAACCATCCGGTTATTCCACACTGTATATATTTTTCACACTTAGAGCCTCTCGGGAGGGTACGCCTTAGCGTGCGCACACCACCGGAGGACTTTTGCGTAGGTCCTGAAGAATGCTGAGCTAATTGCAAATTGACAGCAGAAACATGTTGACCAACTTTTGATCTTAATTAGGACTTCGGTTCCTTAACTTAGAACCTGGGGAGTCCGCCCACTTTGTTTTTATTCAATGCAGGTTGGCCATTATTAAAGATTTTTGTAAAGGCACTACCTTTGCATTTTTTAATACACTTACACATTCACATTTAGTCACCTCCTAATTTTGGCACTGTTGCACTCACCACATCCTGCTCCGCTGCAACCAGGCGTCGTAGCACGCTGGGGAGACATTCGGTCACCCCAGCGGGGACCCAATGATGAAGCATGTCACCAACTAGTGGTGAGTGAGGGTCCTTCTAATAAGTAAGGTTATTTCCCTCCTTTTGACACTGGGTGACCAGTAAGCCCACCGGGATTCTTCCCTAGAGGAGGACCCAAAGGGGCGTGCATAGGGAGACAGAGAGAATTTCGCTGTGTGCATGCACGTGTGTGAGCATTGATCACATTTGCAGCACATAGCGGAATAACATTATGCCTCACTAGTTCATTTTTGCTATCACTTTTATCACAGTCACTCCTTTGTTGTTTATATATATGTTAATGTAGTTCTCAAGTTGTTTTCTGATTGGCCAGATAATTCTGCTCTTTCTCTGAAAATGTTGTCAGCTAAACTTACCATGTTACTCTGCCTTGTCTCGATAAAACGTGTTTCAGCTTTGGATAGTTCCTCGAGGCAATTTTCTCCTACAGGTGCTTTGTTCAACATTATTAGAAGGACTAAGACAAATTTTAATTCTGTTTTTTATTCTTATTTCCCTTCCCATCCTAAATTATGTGTAGGTCAATGTCTCAAATTGTATGAACAAAGAACTTCTGAGCTCAGAACGTCCGCTCACTCCCAACTCCTCATTTCCTTTTGCAAACCCCATCTTCCAGTTTCCTCTTTCCTCTGGCCCGTTGGGTCCGTTGGGTCATGTCCCTTGCAGGCATTGATGTATCAGTTTTCGGAGCTCATTCCAACAGAGGAGCCATGGCCTCCAAAGCTTTTTGGGCAGGCTCTCGCTTGTAGGACATTCTGAGATCAGCAGATTGGTCTAATGACAATGTTTTTCAAATGTTTTATTGTAAACCTGTTGTTACTGTTGCTTCTTTGGTATTGGATATGCTTTAAACAAGCATAATAGGAGCCTCCGGTCTTGCCATAAAATGTAGATTTTCCTAAGACATTATGATGGAAAGTCTTAATTTTATTAAAGGCATGGAGGCGAGTATTATCCCACCACAACACTTTTAACAGTGTTTCTTCCTCCCTTTAGCGATTCCAGCGTTGCCTCCTGCATCGTCATGATCGAACAGATGACCTGCAAAAGCATCTGCCACTTCATCGGGACAAGTCTCCTCCCGGTTTTGATTCTTCTACAGCGTTTCCTGCGGTTCGCCCATCCTGGCTGGATGTTGGGCAAACCTTTTGTTCTTGGACTTTAGCCCTTTCTATTGTTTTTTCTATTGTTCCACTGTTTATTGACTCTATCTGAACTGCTTGCTAGCGAAAAGAGGAATGTTCGCAGTCAGATGTGACGTTATCCATATTAGTGTTCGGTGATTGGTTACAAGGTTTTGGTCTTTTGCATTCCCATCGGCCAGTTGTCTCCCCTTGGCCCTCTGGGAACTGTAGTATTTTTACTTATCTTGGCTGCTATGGAAAATAAAGCAAGATAAGAAAGCATAATGCTTGCCTCCATGTCTTTAATAAAATTAAGACTTTCCGTCATAATGTATTAGGAAAATCTAAATTTTTACCCCCCGCTATCCAATATTTACTTTTTTAGTTAATGTAGTGTATAATTAATTTTTTTAAACTATTTGTTATATATAGTTTTGATATTTTTATTTATATTATTGTTGTATGTGTATGTATGTTTTTATTATTTATAAAATGTTTTACCAATGTATAAGTCATTATAATAATTAATTGTAAATATTAGGTAAGTATATATATTATATTATATTTTATATGTATATGTTAAATTTTTTGTTTACATTAGATGTATTACTTATAATTTTAAACATATTTTTAACTTTGTTTATTTAAAATATATGCCGCAGTTGTTTTTACCAGCGCGCCGTGATGGAAACGGCATTTCAGCGCCATCCACGCCACCAGCCAGCCACACTTGGGGGACCCAGGACCCTGTTTGCCTGCCCGCGCTGACCGCCGCCGGCGCCGCCGCTGGGTTAAACTACATGACCCAGCTGCTCCAGGCTGCTGGCGCGAGCGCGACGTCATCCACGCGCCCGGAGGCGCCTTAACAGGAGGGAGCGCCGTGAGCTCCTGGGGGCCGCAGTTGTTTTTACCAGCGCGCCGTGAGGGAAATGGCATTTCTGCGCCATCCACACCACCAGCCAGCCACACTTGGGGGACCCAGGACCCTGTTTGCCTGCCCGCGCTGACCGCCGCCGCCGCCGCCGCCGCCGCCGCTGCTGGGTTAAACTACATGACCCAGCTGCCCCAGGCTGCAGGCGCCAGCGCGACGTCATCCACGCGCCCGGAGGCGCCTTAACAGGAGGGAGCGCCGTGAGCTCCTGGGGGCCGCAGTTGTTTTTACCAGCGCGCCGTGAGGGAAATGGCATTTCAGCGCCATCCACGCCACCAGCCAGCCACTCTTGGGGGACCCAGGACCCTGTTTGCCTGCCCGCGCTGACCGCCGCCGCCGCTGCTGGGTTAAAGTACATGACCCAGCTGCCCCAGGCTGCAGGCGCGAGCGCGACATCATCCACGCGCCCGGAGGTGCCTTAACAGGAGGGAGCGCCGTGAGCTCCTGGGGGCCGCAGTTGTTTTTACCAGCGTGCCGTGAGGGAAACGGCATTTTAGCGCCATCCACGCCACCAGCCAGCCACACTTGGGGGACACAGGACCCTGTTTGCCTGCCCGCGCTGACCGCCGCCGCTGCTGGGTTAAACTACATGACCCAGCTGCCCCAGGCTGCAGGCGCGAGCGCGACATCATCCAGGCGCCCGGAGGCGCCTTAACAGGAGGGAGCGCCGTGAGCTCCTGGGGGCCGCAGTTGTTTTTACCAGCGCGCCGTGAGGGAAATGGCATTTCAGCGCCATCCACGCCACCAGCCAGCCACTCTTGGGGAACCCAGGACCCTGTTTGCCTGCCCGCGCTGACCGCCGCCGCCGCCGCCGCTGCTGGGTTAAAGTACATGACCCAGCTGCCCCAGGCTGCAGGCGCGAGCGTGACATCATCCACGCGCCCGGAGGCGCCTTAACAGGAGGGAGCGCCGTGAGCTCCTGGGGCCGCAGTTGTTTTTACCAGCGTGCCGTGAGGGAAACGGCATTTTAGCCCCATCCACGCCACCAGCCAGCCACACTTGGGGGACACAGGACCCTGTTTGCCTGCCCACGCTGACCGCCGCCGCTGCCGCTGCTGGGTTAAACTACATGACCCAGCTGCCCCAGGCTGCAGGCGCGAGCGCGACGTCATCCATGCGCTCGGAGGCGCCTTAACAGGAGGGAGCGCCTCTCGCCCCGCGGGAGCAGCCGGGAGAAGCCCGGGACAAGGGCGGGGCCATCTGCGGCCATCAGAGGCAGAAAGAGGCAGGGCAGGGCCAGCCCCCTGACATCTACCAATGGGTAAGCGAAAGAACATTGTTACTGTGGAGGAGGGGGGTAAAAGGGCCAAGGTGCCGAGACATTCAGAGTCCATTATTTCATACCTTTCCTCGGCTGTGGGGCGTGCTAACCAAGGAAATAGCGAGTGCCGAACATGAACTGGGGCTCTCGTCCTCCTTATCACCTACGGTAGCACAACTCACTGACAATGGCAGAAGCCCTGTTATCCCCCTAGTACCTGAGGTGGTCATCTTAAATAACAAACCTGTGGTGGCAGTACTGGATTGTCCTCCAACCACCGACACGTTACCATCTCCAGCAACCCAGAGGGATTTGACCCCGGGCCATAACCCCAAAAGGGACTCTGTCAAGAGGAAGAAAGCGGTGGCCAGCACGACCCCGCACGTGGGGACTGATCTAAGTATGGGTGATCAATTGGAGGCGCTCTTTTGTGCGAGTATCGATCCCTTGATTGCAGATATTGCTAAAGACATTGTGGACACTTTGAACACTTGCCTCTCCGGTCTTCTAAAGAAATGTTCCTTAATAGACAAAATTGTTAAAGATCTTTCTTCTGTGCCAATTTTATTAAAAGGTGACACTGTTGCCCCTGGTATCCGCACTGCTGTCGATATGCCCAATAGAACTACGGACCACCATTCGCCTCTTATCAGGGAGAACATCACAATTCACTGAATACTTCTCCCCGTTTAGAGGGTCCCTTACTGGGGAACATAGTAGCTAACACAAATGATAACACCTGCCCAAGAAAACCTGCTCCTAATAGGCAGACTAGGGGAAGTAAGCTGCATCTAAATCTACTCCCGGAGGCAGCCCGACTAGTAGCTATCTTCATTGGCGTACCCGCCCTAGCAGAGGGCATGGTGGAATCTACCACCGACCTACTAAGAAAGGCCAGGTCATGGTGCGCAGAAGGTAGCAGTGGTGGGACCCAATTAGCAGACAGGGTCTTATCTGCCAACAGGGTGGGGTGGATCAGAAAACGCCCCAAGTTAGTGCAGGGGGACTGCCTAGTAGTTAACTTTGATCGACCAGACCAGGCTGATAAACTCTTCTGGGATGGTTCCGACTTGGAGGGGACAGTCTACATGAGACCAGTCCCACTGGGGTTCTTTTATACATCTCACACTACACATCGTCGCATTGAAACCCCGGGCTCACCTAGCAGAACCCGGTCTTCAGCAGGAACCAGGGCAAGTTCAACGAGACCTATAGAGCACCAAATTAGAGGAAATTTAGGATCACAGACCGCACCAAACTTGTTACACACACACACTCACAGGGCAGGAGGAAGGGTAGTAGTAAGTAATCGTTTCTCACCCCTCTCCGATATTGAAGAAATTGATTGACAATCACCTTCACCCCAGGTAGTTACCCTAGAGTCTCACAATCCAGACGAAGCAACAGTTTGCAAATTGATAACATGGAATGTAGCCGGGATACGATCAAAGAGGGCGGATCCATCATGGATTGATTTTGTTAGTAGCTATGAAGAACTGGGTTTTCAAGTACCCAGCGGCGCCAGGGACACGCCTAAAGTCCCCTGGGTTCCCTTGCCTTGGTATACAGAGACACGGACTGCTTCTAGGTGGCGTCAGAGATCAAATTTATTAGCTGCAGCTAGTAGCAGAAATCCCAGTAATACAACACGGTGTACAACTCAAGAAACTGCTCAATTTTACTAAGGCGAGACATCCCTATTTATACACAAAAAGGTACATTTAAAATGCACGCCCCTGCACCAAAATTAAACCAATAGAAAATACATGACATCACACAGCATCATACAGTAAAGCTCATTTTACAGTGTCCCAACCCACAAGTTAATATTTAGGCATATCTAAATAATAATCTGGAAGGCCCGCACAAACCCTTAATTGAAAGCGTAACCCATGAAATGAAGAACAATAAAGAAAAGTAGTTTCAGATAATATGCAAGATAACAGAAACGTAAAGAAACTTAAAAGTTAACAAATGTCTTGAATGGTGATTGAGAAAGTAGATAACGATCTTGCAGGGAAATTGGCTTGGCAGCGTCAATTCTAGGTGAAAGGCCAGCTTCTGAAATAACTCCAGTGCACGAACAAAACCTTAGTTAATGTATATATGACCCAAAAAAGGTCAGACTGCTTTGCTCGCAGACTAACTTCTGAGGCCTAGTAAAAGGCAACACCAGATGGCAGTCACGACACATGGCAAAAACCCATATTTAGAAAAGAAAGTCGTAAGGAAAGAAACAATTTAGATATTGTTTAGGATAAGATATGTGCAAGGAAAATAAAGGTTAACGAGGTCCTGAACAGTGATTGCCAATTTCAGACAACAATCAGCTAATGAAACTGGTTTTGCAAAAGGTCAGTTTCAGGTGAAAAGGGTTACTCTCTCTGCAGTTCATTCAGAGTCAGAAAAACCCAAGTTAATATATGCACGAACTCAGAAGGGCAGACCACTTGTTCGTTGGGCCTACTTCACAGGCCTACGTGAGGGCAAGACTAAAATGGAGTCAGGTTTGAGAATTACAGAACCACAGACCCTCCTTTTGCCATTACGTAGGCAATAACCTAAACTCATGTCAATCTGAATCTAGGTCTATATCTATTCTCATCAGGTCATCAAGGTGTTGCTGTAACATCATCTTATTAGCCTTCAATTCTCTCGGGACGGGTCTTCTCACACAGATTGTAGCACAAAGACTACAAATGGCGGGACCACACTGGATGCAAAGGCAACAAGAGAAGAGAATAGCCAAAACCATACCAAGGAACGTTAAGATCTTCCATCCCCATGTGGACAGTAGTCCCCAAAACCATCCTGTCAATGACCAATCTCCTTCGTCTATGTGAATAGACTCAGAGATCTTGTGCAATCTAGAGATGGCTTGGTACACTGTCGGGGCATTATCTGGTATGTATATACAGCAACTGGATCCGATCAATTTGCATACTCCTCCTCGATCTGCAAGTATAATATCTAAAACCATACGGTTCTGCAAAGTCATAAGGCGGTCCGCTTGAAGCTCCGCTGTAATATTACTCAACGCTCCAGCTGTTTCGTTAATGGTAGCTTCAACTACGCGGACAAGCTGTCGAATATGCCTACTATTCATCATAGGACCCCAAAAGGGCAGGAAACCCTTAAAGAAGTCTCCTACTTCCTGTGCAGCAGTATCTTCCTGATCGAAGACACCTCTACCATATCTTGTTCTATGATAGTCTGAGGAGGCAGTATATGTCGGGGGAAGCAGAAACGCCACATAACACGTTCCTGAAAAATCAGGTGGCAACCAAGTGTAGGCTCTGTCGTGACAAACAAAATATGTACCTTTAGCTGGCACAAACGGTGGAGAAGTTCTGGATGCATAAACGTAGGTGTGATCACAAACACCTTTACCTAACTGAGCTCTCGGATTCCGACCATTACCCTGTAAGCAAAATTGACCTCGATGTGGCACAATCCAAATAGGAGGAGACCTTTTTCGTCTCTCCTTCTCTGTCAACTTGGCACTGTATCCAGTCACATTCCAACCAATGTAAGGCAGCACCTCATCCTTAGGGATAGCCTTGTACGCATCAATATCTCTGATCATATCGGCTATTCCCTTTATCAAGGCACTATTGCTCGGATTGTCTTTCATGGAACGTAAAGGATATACCTCATTGGCATAGATGAACATAGTCTGGAAAGCCCATGCAGAACCATTAAAACTAAAGGGCAAAACCAAATATGGCATGTCTCTATCTGTTGTATGAGGCATAAGACTACACACCCAACAATTAGTGGTATTGACTACTAACTGATGCTGATGCAACAGCTGAATAAACGAATTGTTGACAAACTCTGATCTCCTTATCTGTTCGTGTTCAGGGAAAGTATGAAATTGGTGCGAAGAAACAGTAGTAAAGGAAAGCATAGGTTGAGAAGTTGGTGCAGACGTCAATTGTGTAGAACAAACCAGAATATAGTAGCTAATAGAATACATAAAAGTATTAAAATAGATAAAGCTATACCACACTTGGAGAACAACATTCTATAATATCGGTTTTTCATCTCTTGCCTTTTATCGTCATTCCTCAATACAATCTTCATTTTCTAATGTTGCTCACGCAATCTTAACAGAGTACTTCAGCTGTGATTATTAGCAGGTCGTAGGGACACCGCAAGTCCTGCAGACCTATTGCCACTACTCAGGTCACAAACTGAACCGTTGGTACTCCTACGTGACCCTGCAACTGACAAATGGTAACCAATCAAAAATTTAACAGAAAACCATAATACAATTTCAGAAAAAGCAAGAGAAAAAGAAAAACAAAAGTCAAATGCAAAATACTTGAAGAAATTGTCTCTTTTTGATCTCAGTGTGGAAAAAAATAATGTTCAAAGTCTCTTTATTTATTCCGAGATCGGAGGTTGTAACGTAATTTAGTCGGCACAGTTTGGTCCGTAATTAAAAGTTCAGGTTCGGTAGTGTCCAATCTCAAACGTGGAGGAACAGCTTCTTGCAACACATTGTCATTTTCCAGTTCAGATTGAGTCCATTCCAGCTGTGCGTCACTAAAAGGGACAAACCTAGGGACACGTTCTCCTTCAAAATCTCCAACACCCTCTCTAACCCAAGTGTCGTACGGCAAAGGCAGGGGTACGCGCTTCGTATGGGCAGCGTGCACCCAATTCTTTTTTCCAAACAACTTAACAGCAGTCCGAGTAGCCAAAAGAATTTGGTGAGGACCAGTCCAACGAGGCTGTAGGTTCTTTGTTCATTGGAAGTTACGCACGAGCACCCATTGTCCTGGATTGAGGGTATGGCCTGGGTCCACAGATGCTGATGGGAGCTGGTTGTGGACCTGTTGATGAAGGACACGCAGTTTAATAGTCAAATCGTGCAAGTAGTCAATTAGCATAGGATGTTCGATGTCGCTATATTCCTTCGGTCTAGGGACACCCCAAACGTTGGCAGGACGCCCAAACACAATCTCATATGGGCTAAGTCCCACACGAGAATGCACTGTTGTCCTTGTCGACATGAGAGCCAACGGCAAAGCATCGGGCCATGTAAGGCCAGTGCTTGCTTGCACTTTCGCTAACTTAAGCTTCAATGTCCCATTATAACCCTCAACCAAACCCGCTGACTGTGGGTGATTCGCAGCATGAAACTTTTGCTTGATGCCCAAGCCCGCACACACTTTCTTCATTATCTGACCCACAAACTCACTTCCATTGTCAGACCATACAATCCGTGGCATTCCATACCTAGGGAAAAATTCTTTGAGCAAAACCTTGGCAGTAGACAAGGCAGTATTATCCATTAGGGGGTAGGCCTCCATCCATCTGGAAAAGGCACAAACAACCACAAGGACATACTTCAAGTTATTACATCTTTCCATGTGTATATAATCTATTTGTAGAACCTCGAACGGATACGTTGGAGGAGCAAAATGACCTGCAGGAGTTGGAGTTCCCTTGCCAGGATTATGCATTAAACACACCATACAATTCTTGACCAGATTCTCTGCACATTTGGGAATTCCACTATTCTGCCATACCGGAGCCAACAACTTGCATATCCCTTTTGAACTAATGTGAGCCAATCCATGGGCCATTGTAACCACTGGGAGCACATATGCATCAGGCAACAACCATCGCTGGTGTTCTGACAACTCAACCCAACAACCTGTCGAATCCAACATACCCGTAGTTTCTCTCCAAACACTCACTTCTTTCTCAGTCGCTTCAGCCTGAATCGTTTTCACACTTTCTATTGTGTCTTCACACATTCCACCAGCCATAACCCAATTAGCTGGGCCTGCAACATACACACGGCTCATCATGTCTTTCGCCGTTTCCTTCGCAACTTCATCTGCAAACGCATTCCCTCGACCAACATCGTCCACAACTTTCTTATGCGCACTACACTTCACAATTGCAATCTGCTTTGGGAGAGTGAGAGATTCCAAAAGTTCATTCACCAACTGCCCATGCTGTATTTTTGTCCCATGCGAAGTAAGGAACCCACGCTCTCTCCACAAACGCCCAAAACTATGGGCAACACCAAACGCATACTGACTATCGGTGTAAACATTCACTCGCTTTCCTTCTGACAACACACACGCTCTAGTCAGTGCAATCAACTCTGCTGCTTGCGCAGAATTCTGTGGTATGCGTGCTGTCTCAACAACTGTATGTAAAGTTGTAATAGCATATGCTGCAGTCGTTTCACCATTTGGAAGCTTAAAACACGAACCATCTACCCATAGGGTACCATCAACATCCGTAAGGGGAGTATCCCTCAGGTCAACTCTAGCTTTCGTTTCTTCCTCTGTACGAAGAAAACAATCATGCTGTTCCTGAGGATCCGTCTCTGTAGAGATCGGTAACAACGTAGCTGGATTCAGCATATTACATCTTTTAATGTGCACATGACTAGCCAACAATGTCAACTCGTAACCTGACAGACGTGCACTAGTAAGGTGCTGTGTCTTAGTCCTGTTTAATAAGGTATCCACTGCATGTGGGACCATCACAATCAACGTATTGTCCAATACCAAACCAGCAGACTGTCGGATAGAAACAGCCGCTGCAGCTGTAGCTCTCAGACAACTCGGCAACGCCTTAGCAACTGGGTCTAACGTTGCTGAAAAATACGCGCATGGACGCTGCTTGTCCCCGAATGGTTGTATCAACACTGACAACGCACAACCTTCTCTCTCGTGCACGTACAACGTGAAAGGCTTACTATAGTCTGGAGTACCCAACACAGGAGCCGAACACAATACATCGCGTAGTTCTGAAAAACTTTTCTGACATTCGTCAGACCAAGGAAGAGGATGCGGAGTATCTTTCAGAGTCAATGCTAACAGAGGTTTCGCCAACAGTGAAAAATTGGGGATCCACTGTCTGCAATACGATGTAATACCTAAAAAGGCACCCACTTCTCTCTGCGTGGATGGCACATTCATTTGCACAATTGCTTGAATTCATTCTGGGGTCAATCTCCTTCCCTCCTTCGACAAGAGATGACCTAAGTAGGTCACTTCTTGGCGACAATATTGCAACTTTGAAGGTGACACTTTATGATGAAGGTCAGACAAATACCGCAACAAAGAAAGAGTAGCCTCTTTACAAATCTTTTCATCATCAGCAGTAACCAACAAATCATCGACGTACTGAATAAGAGTAGCACCAACAGGTAACACAAAATCGTCAAGCTGAGTTTTCAACGCTTGACTATAGATGGAGGGACTTTCACAATAACCTTGGGGAGCTCTCTTAAACCGGAAGCTTCGGCCTCCTAATGAGAAGCCAAAAATATCCCTGCTCTCCTCAGCAATAGGAATACTGAAGGAAGCATTCTTCAAATCGATGACAGAAAACCAAGCTGCCGAAGCAAGAATCAAAGTCAACAAAGCAGTGATATCAGGTACCACAGGAAACTGTGGCACGACTATCTTATTTACCTCTCAAAGGTCGATCACAAACCGGTACACAGGTGGCTGAGAAGCATCAGAACGTTTAAGGACAGGCAAAACAGGACTGTTACAAACATTACCTCTCATTTCCTCAACTACACCCTTCTCAACCAGATCATAAACAATCGCTAAAAGAGCTCTCTCACCATCACTCGAGATCTTGTATTGGGGAATACGAGGTAGCCTAGCATTCGACTTAAGGGTAACAACATAAGGTGGACTCTGCAAAAGACCAACATCATTTGGACCTGTAGCCCAAAGTGTATCAGGAAGCGAACGCAATTCCAGTGGCAAACAATCCTTAGACAAATACATTGGGGAAATCACTTTCTTACCAAGGGTAAGTTGTACTCCCGAAGGAGAACAATGCAATGTCGCATACAATCTTTTCAGCAAGTCCAAACCCAACAGATTCACACCACAACCAGTCGTTAAAATAAGTGGAGCTTCCAATTCACAAGGGCCAATGGAAAGGGACAAAGGACTAGAAACCGGATTACGAACTGGGGTGCCTGAAAATCCTACTGAAACATTGGTCAAGCCAGACAAAGGTGCTCCAGGAAGTTTAGAGTGCATAATAGAACTCTTCATCGCACCAGTATGCAAAAGAAAAGGTTCTACCACACCTGATGTAATCACTTCAACATAAGGTCCACTCTGGTCTACTGGAACTGACACTACTCCCTCTCTTTGTCCTTGGCTGTCCTAGTTATCATTATAACCAGAACACTCACCTTCGACATAGTAATCCTCAACATAATACTGGGCAGACTGACCACTCGGAACATTCTGTCTGTCAAAATAATTCGCAGAATTCTGTAGGGAAGAGGAACGCTCATTCTGGGGAAACACACCACGTCCCCTACCCCTAGGAGCTTGCTGAAAACTACCACGACCTCTCTGACCAGATACACCATTCGCACGCTGTAACAAAGCCGGGCAACTATTCTTGTAATGACCTTCCTCTCTGCAATAAGCACACTGATTAGGGCCAGGAAAGAATCGCTGAACATAAGGCTCAGGCTTCTGTAACAATCTCTGAAATTGTGGAGTTTGCTGAAACTGAGGCTGATTCTGACGAGGCGGATCAGCTTGCTGCAAAAGAACTTTATCTTTAACTCTTTCGTTTTCTTCTCCACTTTATCCTTCTCATCTTTATCCATATTCTCGTAATATTGTGCAGTAGCCAATATCTGGGCTGACGAAGAGACAGCCCATGAACTCTCAGAGTCCTTTAACTTAGTAGAAAGCTCGGGAAGCAAATTAAAGACAAATTTATCCACAAACAACCTTTCACCACCCTCCGTACTCATATCCTGACCACTATGATCAATAAACGTCTCTTCAAACCTAGTGAAGAAATCAGATACACTCTCGTCTCTCTTCTGCTTACATGCTGCTAACTTATCCCAATTTACTCGTAAAGCAGGCATCATCGTTTTCATCAGATTAATAATTCTACCTGGTAATTCTGAAACTAGAGGTTCAGGTTTAGCACCTCCCTCCTGTCTACCATCTGCGGCAACAATATTCGCCCATGTATCACCTAATTCAGCAGCATGATTCTCATGACGAATCTTCGCCCACAAAGGTTGAGGGACTACATTACCCATCAACATATCGATGTCAGCTAAATTCATAATACACGCTTCAACTGTCTGGGACAACTCCTTGTAATAACCAGCAGGATTCTTACGAGGGTCAGGTAAGGTCTGCTTAAGAGCCAAGACCTCTGCTCTCTTCCAAGGGACATGTACCCATATTCGCTGAAAATGCGGCAGAATAACTGGATTAGCGTTTGGGTCCCCTTCCTTCCAAATTGGGGGAACTTCTCTCATTGGATACTGTCTCGCTTTTCTTCTAACAAAAGAATCAGGTTCATACAATGTCTGAGGCGGAAGGCTAGATCTAAAAGCCAGTATCGTCTCTACGGCATCTGTAATATCAGATTCTACTATCATCCCTTTAGCAAAATCCGACTGAACATCAAGTAGTTCCTGCGGGATCAAACCCAAATCATTATCTTCCCATTCCTGACGCAAAAACATACACATCATATTAAAAACATACCTTTGCTTAGGCGGCTCCCACTGAAAGAAAACATCCATAACCGCTGGCAAACTATACCTTGAGGCATTTATAATCCATTTACGAGCCAACAAATCCAACACAGCCCGTTCCTCAGAACCAGGACTACGACTCTGTTTACGCTCCGAAACAGGGGTCATATCCAGTGACCCAAACAATGGTGACAACAGATTAACAACAGTCTCGGTCATTCGTTTTCGAGCAGAAGGGAAAGAAGTAGACATAAGAACAGGAGAATAAGTATTCTGAGGCAAAAAAGGTGTAGGGACAAGAAGAGTAGAATTCGAAGATGCAGAAGCAGAAGGCAAAGGAGTTTTAGGCAAAGCTGATGGCAAGGCTGGCGACCCTAGAATGGGTTGCGCAGGAGAAGGCAAAACCATCTGTGGAGCACCGGGTGGCTGAACAACAGCAGGAGGTTGAACAACAAAGGGTGGAACAACCGGGGGTAATAGAGGCGCAGTAGCACCCTGCACATAGGGAGGTGGCAATCTCAGTAAATGAGAGATCAAAGGATCTTTTTCAAGGTCTTCATCACTTTTGGAGGAGAAGAGGGCAAGGCCGGATAACATTTATCTATGGCCATACAACGCTGTCTATCTAAAACTTCACTTGCACGCTCTTCTCCATCTTCCTTAAACTGTCTAGCAGCTTGTAGTACTGACATATTCTTATCTTTCCTATCTCTCTTTGCTTGTTTAATTTCTCTCTGTTTGGCTTCCTTACGCCAAAGGCGGAAAGAGTCAATCATTGCCGGCCGGGCTTTCTTCCTAAATAGCTTAACTTCTAGATTGTCTAAAATCTCTGTTTCAAAACTACCATGTGGGGGCCATTGCAAAACACCATCCTTTTTAGTGTAGTGGACCCATACTTCATTATAAGTAATAGGGCCCACTCCGTGTTTTGAATAGAGGTCATAAGTCGGAGTTCCAACCGGAGGTATCGGACATGAATCCTCCAATCGGGAATCCCTGTTACTACCACAAACAAACCAATTACCAAATTTACCAAGACCAGGCATCTTGCTCACTAGTCTGGTTTCAAACTTCAAAGGGAATCAAAAAATGATACACTTGTACATATACAAGCCCTTCGGCTTTGGGTACTGCAGCAACCAAATCAAAACCAAGAAAACAAACAAAGTCGTGGGAGCGACCCACTTATACTTAACCAAATATCTGTCACGCCACCAGAAGACCGTCTATCGTCTCGCTTTACAAACATCAATCGGAGGGTCCAAGACAAGGCGATAGTCAGGGCAGCAGTCCTTCGTAGCCGTTGGAAAGCGGGAAGCCTCGCAGAAAAGACCTTTGGTCCACGTCGACATGCAGGGGTCGATGAAGTGGGGGCCCTCCTCCAGAATTTCCTCACGTGGCTCCTCGCAATCTTCGGGCTTGGACCGGTACCACTGAAGTCGCCCTACGTTGGGCGCCAACTGAAGAACCGGGTTTTCAAGTACCCAGCGGCGCCAGGGACACGCCCAAAGTCCCCTGGGTTCCCTTGCCTTGGTATACAGAGACACAGAATACTTCTAGGTGGCGTCAGAGATCAAATTTATTAGCTGCAGCTAGTAGCAGAAATCCCAGTAATACAACACGGTGTACAACTCAAGAAACTGCTCAATTTTACTAAGGCGAGACTTCCCTATTTATACACAAAAAGGTACATTTAAAATGCACGCCCCTGCACCAAAATTCAACCAATAGAAAATACATGACATCACACAGCATCATACAGTAACGCTCATTTTACAGTGTCCCAACCCACAAGTTCATATTTAGGCATATCTAAATAATAATCTGGAAGGCCCGCACAAACCCTTAATTGAAAGCGTAACCCATGAAATGAAGAACAGTAAAGAAAAGTAGTTTCAGATAATATGCAAGATAACAGAAACGTAAAGAAACTTAAAAGTTAACAAATGTCTTGAATGGTGATTGAGAAAGGAGATAACGATCTTGCAGGGAAATTGGCTTGGCAGAGTCAATTCTAGGTGAAAGGCCAGCTTCTGAAATTAACTCCAGTGCACGAACAAAACCTTAGTTAATGTATATATGACCCAAAAAAGGTCAGACTGCTTTGCTCGCAGACTAACTTCTGAGGCCTAGTAAAAGGCAACCCCAGATGGCAGTCACGACACATGGCAAAAACCCATGTTTAGTAAAGAAAGTCGTAAGGAAAGAAACAATTTAGATATTGTTTAGGATAAGATATGTGCAAGGAAAATAAAGGTTAACGAGGTCCTGAACAGTGATTGCCAATTTCAGACAACAATCAGCTAATGAAACTGGTTTTGCAAAAGGTCAGTTTCAGGTAAAAAGGGTTACTCTCTCTGCAGTTCATTCAGAGTCAGAAAAACCCAAGTTAATATATGCACAAACTCAGAAGGGCAGACCACTTGTTCGTTGGGCCTACTTCACAGGCCCTCAGCAAGACTAAAATGGAGTCAGGTTTGAGAATTACAGAACCACAGCTATGATATTATAGCATGTCAGGAAACATGGGATATATCACCCAACTCCTGGCTAGATGGCTACTCATCCTATTCTATCCCGGCAACTCCTAGCTCTGCTGGTAGGTCAAAGGGTGGTCTTGTCTTTTTGTTTTCCCTTAATCTTAAAGGCACTTTTAAGAAGGTCTCGAGCATTTCACCGAACATCCTAATTGTCGAATGGACCACCCCATCAAATAGCATAACTCTTTTCATACATTTTTATAATTCTTGGGATAGGGATAGGGGAAACGACCACGTAGCTGATCTGCAACAATGTATTACCTTGTACAGTCAAACGAATTGCACTAATTATGAGATAATCTTATTAGGAGATTTTAATGTACACCCTTGCAGTGAATCATGTTTTCTAGGCGACCAGGAGGGTCAAATGGGCATGGTGACACCCCACTTTGAGCATACCAAGGTGGGAGAGGCTCTTGAGGAAACCCTTGCTAGCTGGAACCTATACAAACCCTGCATTAGTGAGGGAGGGATCAGAACGATTACATATAAAGGCACTGGCCGTGGCTCCATTTTAGATTACATCTTCATGACCTCGGGTTTACTACATAGAGCATTGTCCTATAAAGCCCTCGACTCAATTCACAGCGACCATAATCCGGTTCAGTTAATCATGCAATGGGGAGTCCATCGGAAGTTTAAGCCCTGTCCCTCGGCCATTGGTCATACCCTACGTCTCGTGGACCAAGGAAGAAGGATTAACTGGGCTAAAGTGGTCCCTGAAGATTTTAAGGACAAGTTATTGCCCACAATTGAAGGACATATGGCTACCTGCCAGGACCAACAGGCTACTCCCTTTGAGGTGATGAAGGCCTTTGAGTGTATATGCTCAGATGTTGCTGGAGCTCTAACGGCTAAACCTCTACAGGGTGGGTTCAAACAGCATCGCTGGTTTGATGTTAAGTGTTCCAATGCCCACAAGGCACTAATGATAGCTTTAAAATCAACCCCGAGAGATAGGGTAGTGGTGGCCAGATTAAGAAAGGAGTATAAGGCAATTGTAAATGGGAGGAAAAATGATATCAAAAAGAAAGCCTGGGAAGATCTGCTTTCCTGTGAGGTCCTGCACAATAGCTCACAGTTTTTGGCCATAGTTAACCACCCATTTTTTTCAGAGGAGGACAACACATTTGCTGAATGTGTTATTCCTGACGACAAGTGGGTGAGGCACTTCGGGGAGGTATACGGGAATAGCGAAATTGCAGCCCCGGATGCTCTATGGGAGATGGGTGAGTGCGCTCCCTTGTCCTTCTCACCCGAGGACGTGGAGAAAGCAATTGTGGAGACCTCTAAAAAGAAGGCGCCAGGGACGGATGGCGTCCTTTGCCGATTTTTACAGACACTCCCCAGGACTATGGGCAGGGGTCCTAACCAAAGTGTTTACAGCCGCAAATGGCAAAGTCTTTCCCAGCACTTGGTCCACCTCTATCATCGTGCCAATCTTTAAAAAAGGCCAGCGGGACGATCCAGGGTGTTACAGGCCAATTTCCCTTTTAGACTCTGCGATCGAGATCTTAGGCAGAGTCTTATTATACAAACTTAGAGAGAACATCGAAAGGTGTGGGGGGCTAACAAACACTCAATATGGCTTCAGAGAAAAAAGGGGCACGGTGGACCAGTGCTCTAATCTGCACTTGATAATATCTAAGTACACAGTTGCCAAGGAGGGGTCTTTGTTTTTAGCTTTCATGGACCTCTCCTCGGCCTTTGACCTTGTGAATAGGTCAAAACTGTGGGAAGTTCTACTGCAGATGGGGGTGGACAAACCACTCGTTCATTTTTTGGCTTCTTTACACCAGAAACTATTTGCCCAAGTGAGGGTTACGAAGGAAGGGAGATGCACAAGCCATTTCAAATCGCTAAGAGGAGTGCGTCAGGGCTGCATCTTGGCCCCCCTTCTTTTTACCATCTACATAAATGGCCTGGATAAACACCTAGAGGCAGTTGAGGGGGATGTACCGCGTATAGGAGAAGCGAAGATCCCAGCTCTCCTATACGCGGATGATGCTGTCCTGATAGCACGCACAGGGGTGGGCCTCCAGCGTTTGCTTGATTCATTTGGTAAGTTTATGGACCAGTTGGACCTAAAGATCAATGCGCACAAGTCACATACTATGGTGGTAGGCCAACACAGAAACAAGAGGAAAACTATATATTTTTCCTGTAAGGGGGAAGCCGTGTCGAGGGTGGAATTTTTTCCCTATCTGGGAGTAATCTTTGATGAGAAGGGCACGTGGGGCCCACAAATAAAGGCCAAAAGTTTATCTATGGTAAGAGCATCCTCAGCTTTGCTGAGCTTTTCTAATAGGTTGGGAGCCAGGCCTATGCATGCCATATTAAAAATGTATGATTCTAAATGTATCTCCATAGTAATGTACGGTTCTCCACTATGGGGTTATGTTTCACAAGAACCGATACAAAAGGCGGAAAATAAATTTTTGAGACGCCTGCTATCCATCCCCCAGTCCACTCCAACATTTTCAATCCATGGTGAGGTGGGACTTGACTATGTTACCGATAGAATCAGAATGGCCCCCCTATTATTTTGGCTTAAGACATGGCTTAATGACGAGTTAACACTTAACCACTCCATCTTGTGGGATGTTATGTCATTAGACCATGCATTCAAAATTCCCTGGCTAGAATATATTAGATACACCTTTGCACGGCTAGGACGCCCAGACCTTTATAACGTTCCTTCCAGCATTAGGCGGGCGGACGTGATCTGGATTAAAAAGAACTTTTTGGATGTGGCAAGAGTAGCTCGGGAAGAGCAGGAACTGACAAAACCAACGGTCAGACAGCATTATCTATTACTAAGCTCGCCTTCCCTTGAGCCTTACCTTAGAATTGTAACTAAGCCATTTCATAGGTTTTTGCTAATCAAATTCAGATTTAATCTAATACATTACTCCCTAGGCTCCCACCACTCATGGTGCAAGCCGGAAAGCGGCCCCCCATGTAGCTGTGATGAATTTACCGTACAGGATTCCATGCATTTTATTATGTTTTGTAGCCTGTACATGTGACACTCGTGTTATTTTTTGTGTGGCCAGTTGTAGTAATTGACTCCAGGCTGGTTGAGGTATTTCATGAAGATTTATTGTAAGATGTTAAGTATCCTGGAATAAGCCCTACCAGTAGCAGCCAGCAGTCAGCTCAGCCCCATCATAACTGTGCTTATCTTCAACCAGAACCCAACATTCCGTAGTGCATCACAGTGCAGAGACATTCTACAATAAGGGTATTAAGTGGGTTAAGGCATACATGGGAATATGCAATAGGTAGAATACAACATACCTCCTTTTCTTCCAAAACAAAACAATTAACAGAGGAGCATTGAAACTAAATTAAATATAGTGTAAAACAACTTGACTTAAAGAGTACAAAACTCATAGTGATACAGAGAAGGAAATGAATAAACAATATAAATTGACCCATTCCTTTCCTGTAAACAACGATGTAAAATAACAGACTAGATAAGCGAGAACTCATACAATAGACTAGAAACTAGATTGAACTGCAATCCCACCAAGTGAATACTGCAAAATTGATATTAAGACTTTTGAGAATGTACAAACTGGAAAACCTTGAGCAGACAAAAAAAAACTTGACAAACGTTCCCAACAAGACATACATTGAAATGTGCAATTATAGATAGAGAAAACGGCACAATTAGAAATTGAAAACATCGAGGAGTTGAACTTTGCAATACCTCGTGAAAATGCTAGGCTAATTGAGAAGCGTTGCACAAATAGAAAATAGAGGATAGAGGCATGGAAAAGAATGAGAGGGATGAAGGCATTAAAAAGTATGAAATAGCACTTTTGAAAATGTATACGTTTGAGAATGTGCAAACCTGGAAAACCTCAAGCAAGGTCACCTGACATGCACAAATCGAAAAATATAAAGGATTGAGTAAAGTGCAACCTGGACAACCTCAAGTAGAAATATACTATTGAATTTGAACAAAATTACACACATGCAATCTTGTAAGAAGACAATTTGAGAAAACATTTGACTTGAAAAATTAAAGTCAAGTCCAGGCATGCATGTGAATTAAAAATATAAAATAACAGTAGAACAATTTGCAGTAACATTTGAAACCATACATTAGCAAATAATAGCATTTTGAAATTAAGAAGTATACCACCACACTGCACATAGTGAAGCATTGAAGTCCAAGGTAGATACAGTTAACAAGACCATCATGGCAGGAAAACAAAACTTTACCGGTGTGGAAGAACATGAGGCAAACACTCTGGCTTGTAAAGCATGTCCAAAACACACTGTCAGACACGTGAGAAAAAAAAATTCTCTTTAAAAGGAAATTAATTCCAGGGAGTCAAAGTCGTGCTCATGTAAACACGCATGACTAGTGGACTAGACATGCACCACAACGACATAGAAGAAAGCAAGGCACGTAAAACATTTCCTTGAATTAGGGCTAGAAACACGAGATAGAACTTGTGTTCAACACTGCCATTATTTGAAGAAAACTTTATTGAGGATGAACATCTTGAATGAGAAAGAGGACTAAAATCTTGATGTGAGGTGCCAATACTGAGATGGTGACACATTACCGAACTGTTGTGCCGGGTGGCTGTAAGGTCAACCACACACCAAAACCTCTTAAAATTGACTCACTGCAGCAAATGTGCTTGAAATGAAACATCTGTGTCGTAAAAGTTCATGGCTCTGTCTACCCACTGTATAAAATATGTCTACAAATAGAGTCGTCACACTCCCAGGCACATTTAAAGTACAAGTTAAGGTGCGTGTCTCCAACGTGTCTTTAATCTAGTTGATCTAAAGTCCTATGTCAAAACTTGGAGCACTGGTTGAGAGACGGGAGGAGGTACTGCAAAATGGGAAGAATAGTAGATTCTTGAGGCACTGTAAAAGTAACTGGTGGGCAGGTATAATGGATGTGTGCAGGAGCACTTCGCGACATGCTTGCCCTCACCAAAGGCACAGCACAGGTTGAATTGACACATTTGACAGGTGAAATAGAGATGGAACTTCTAGAGTAGCAGGGATAAGGAGGTGAAATCTTTGATTCAATAGGCTTTGATTCTGGAGCTACTGAACAACTTGAAAATTGAGCCATAAAGACTTTGGCAGAAAAATACTGCACAACTTGAAAACAAGAATAGAATAGAACCCCGTCCTTGAGTAAATGAATTAAAAATTGAACTGTACAGACCTTGGCAGAAAAATACTGTACAACTTGAAAGCAAGAATAGAATTGAACCCCGTCCTTGAGTAAATGAATTGAAAATTGAACTGTACAGACCTTGGCGGAAAAATAATGTACAACTTGAAAACAAGAATAGAATTGAACCTCGTACTTGAGTAATTGAACACATGCATGCACATTGATAAATAAACAATTGAAATTTACAGTCCAACTAGAAAATGCAACAGACACCCGTGCATATAGAAAAAGAAAATTTGAAATGCGCAATCCCAAATAGAGAAACCTGCAAACATGCATGCAAATAAACTTAAACCATGGAGTAATAGAACTATCACATGCATGTCCATTGATATAATTGATGAATTGAAAGTATGCAAGTACATTGATAAATAAAATACATTGAGAATGTAGAGTAATAGAAATCTTGAGAGCATGTAATTTGAGTAATATGGTATTTGACAATTGAGAAGAACTTGAAATTTGATAGGACCTGAAGATGGCATGACTTCCAAAAGTACCTTTCAAGACAGCAAAACGTGGTCTTTGCAGTAGATTTCGAGTCAAGGCGTCCCTTTACTGTAAAGAATAAAAAAAAACACCAAGAACTCCAACAAGGAGCATGTACATGAATTTAAAATGGAGTTCACAGTCTACCATACATTGAGAATATAATTCTAAAATGCGATTGGTTTTGCTGCTATGCATTCAACCACCATCAGACGGATGAACTCCCTTTGGTGTTTCATTAATGTATCAGCCTGTTCAGATATACTTTTTCCGACATTTTGACAGTTAAGAAGTATACCACCACACTGCACATAGTGAAGCATTGAAGTCCAAGGTAGATACAGTTAACAAGAACATCATGGCTAATCCATTGTGCTTTGCACGCGTGGGTTCGTATCCCATCCTCGTCGCCATCAAAATGTAGTAATTGACTCCAGGCTGGTTGAGGTATTTCATGAAGATTTATTGTAAGATGTTAAGTATCCTGGAATAAGCCCTACCAGTAGCAGCCAGCAGTCAGCTCAGCCCCATCATAACTGTGCTTATCTTCAACCAGAACCCAACATTCCGTAGTGCATCACAGTGCAGAGACATTCTACAATAAGGGTATTAAGTGGGTTAAGGCATACATGGGAATATGCAATAGGTAGAATACAACACCAGTTTCCTAGTGGCGGCCTACAGAATTAAATTAAAAGCGCCCACTAAGGGATCCTGTACAGTTGAGCCTGCAACTCATTGAAACACTTACAATACTTCTAGATTTGCATTTGTCCTTAATATGTCCTATCACTGATTTTGCAATGATTGTGTATATTTATGAAATAAGTGTTTTTATATTGTATATAAATGTTTTATTGCTTTTATGATTTTAACGAATCGAATAAAGTGCAATTGACTGACTGACTGATGTATTATTTATTTTATTTTACAATATTTTTAAACATTTTTAAAAAAACGATATTTTTAACAACAATATTTTTTACGATATTTTCTTTCTCGATATTTTTGTACTTACCATAATGTAGATAGGACTTCGATATTCTTGACATCGATATTCTGCCTCCGACATTTATGAAGTCGATATTTTTAACGTCGATATTCTGTCAGTAATTCCTTTAGGCAAGGTACAGCCAACCAAATGTGTGTATGGTAGGAAGAGGGTAAAAGTTCAGACAATAAATCTATAAAAAATGTGTATACATAGTTCTAGATCTGAAAGCAGCAGAATAATAACTTCAGCAAAGAAAGGATCATCTCAATAGAAGAGTTTTCTGGCCTAGAAAAGTAAAAAAACAATGTTTTAATGGAAACCATAGAAAGCAAGGCAGTGCCGGTCAACCATATAAAACACCTATGCAGACATTCTAGAACCTCAAAGGAGGGACATATGCAACTAAACAGTCAGGTGCCCGTGTCTTGGGCATGCTTCCTGCCCTAAAGCTTGCATTTAAGCTACATGCACCCAATAAAACCTACCCTGCTTTCCAAATGACGACAACAGGATACTGCAGGAATCTGAAGGAAAGTTTGAACATCTATCCCTAGGGCCCTTTTGACAACGTTATACTAATCCTCTATTTCATAGGCCTAAAATATCTGCACCCACTCCCATCAACAACCATGCATGCCTGACCCACAACACACACATTGTGGCAGGAAAGTCTCAAGACCCGCCCTCCAAAAAGATATTCATCCTTGCGGAAAGCTAACAGACTGGTAGTTAAAGGGCTCTGCAAGGCGGCAAATAACATAAAGACAGAGAACTTGCTCACTATGTGAAAGCAGGCAACTCACGGGAACTCAGTTCAGCTCTGGTACACGCCACACAAAGCACGGCCGTGGAGTGTTTCCTAGCATGGAGGACGAGGCCGCTTATTCAGTAGTTTTGGTTTGAGGTGGGTTGTCACCAGGGTTGGATTGGGATCAAAAATCCGCCCAGGCAAGCCCCAAAAAAAAGGGCCCACAGTTGCATATTGCCTTTCCACAAACACTGCTTGTTTTATGAAAAGAAAGGGGACGGGCATGTTTTATTAACTTCACTTAGATAAAAAAAAAATGCACATATTAGTTCACACTGCTGAGCCACGCATGAATGCAAGTGAGGCCACTTCTGCTCAGGCCCCCTGCCCCGCTCAATCAGCAAACATTAATGGGCCGGCCCAGCGAGAGAAAGGGAGTGATACCTCCACCAATCTGCCTCTAGAAAGGCCACTCAGGCACCCACTCGGCCGCTGGCGGCATCCTAACAGCACAGACAGCCCCCAGGCTTCCCAAAAAAGCAACACACAGCTGGAACAAGGCTTCCGGCCCTTCGGTCATTTCCTGAGTGCCCGCGTTACCAATCCGACCCTGATTGTCAGGACCAGACCCAGGTACCCCTATAGAAACACCCTGCTTGAATCAAAGGAACGTATAAACCACAACCGATGCGCTGCACAATAACCTCCTAGCAAACATAAGGACAGGCCTTTCCGGTTTCGTAAATTGTGACCTTTGACATTTGTGTGACTGCTACGACCAGATCCCAGACACTAGCTAACGTCTCGACAAAGCATAAAAAAACAGTCTCTGAAATGGTCAACAGAATGTTACATTCAGGGAACTTTTCTTGTTGGTAAAAATTATGTGCTACCGTTATGTAAGTTGAGAAAAGAAGTCAACGTCTGTCCGACGTCATGACCTAGATACTGTTTCTGCCGGCGATGAAAGCCCCTAATAGCTTGTACTGGAGAGTGCAGCAGCAGCCGCAGTCTCTGGCAGTAATCTGTGTAGCATTTTATCTTTCGACACAACACCTTTTTATTTATTCATTTAATGTATGAAGCGCTTATCGTCCAACCCACCGAACGTAGAAAAACTGGCACAAGGAACATTTTCGTGTACTGCTAGTGAAATATTATGTTATAAATCAGTTACATTAGTCAAAGCGTTATGAAAATCTTGGGCATCATTTGTTTACATAGCTATTTTTAATGTAGTAAAGCTGGGAAAAAAGTCCCAAGAAAATGGCATTCTACAGTGTATAATTAAAATGTTTGTATTAATAGTTTATTAAACAGCAGCTACAGCGCTGAACAAAATTTGGACTTTGTGACAAGTGCCCCAGTATTCCTTCTCCCAACGCCTGCCTTGCTGATAGGGTGTTCCCACCTCCAACCACATTTTACATGTGGTTGGACGTGGGAACGCCCACTTTGCATGTCATTAGCGATGTTTCTCGCTGACATGCAAAGTGGGCTTGAGGCGGGCGTTGAATGCCCTTGTTAATAGGGCGCTGGAAGAATCGCCGCTTTCTCAGCGAATTGTGCCGAGAAAGCGGCGATACTTCAGCTTGTTAATATGCCCCTCTGATTTTATTAGAACTATATATATTTAATATACCTACTTATAGGGGCTTTCGGTCAGCCTTCTGCATCAGTTGCTCTGTTGTGGTGTCATACTGGGTTTTCTTCTACCCACTACAGCATGGGTCAGTGGGTCAACCCATTTCAACAATTGGCTCACTTCACTGCGAGTGAGGGCTTTCTGATCTTTCACAAGGAGCACATCCATACACAAAATAGATACCTTCAAGTCTAGGGACTATTATGGCAATATGTACTTTTTGAGACCAATAACTATTTTTTACTTTAGCCAGTGTTTTACTTTTTATATTTTTGTTGGGTCTCGAAGCTTCCCTGCAATAATATTTTACAAAACACATGACAAAGCAAGCATTGACAAAGCCAAAAAGCTGGCAGCCAACTCCAGGCATATTGGTTTTGCCAATGCTCAATACTGTATAGCGTTGTTACCAGTTAGTGGTGTTGCAATAGCATAAAAAGGGGACACAATAGGCCTCCACTAAACTCTACACTGCATTGTACCGATTGTTCCAAAGTGTAGCCTGTTTGATTGACGAGTAAAGATGTGGTGTAGTAGCACCAGAAAACGTCTTGGGGATATCATTGTTAACCTATAAAGCACAAATGTTGATGGGCTTTCCATGCTCTCCTTGGGGGAGCTAGGAAAGTCATTTTGGTGGGCTGCGTGGTCAAACCTGCAGTATGGTGGTGGACTGTAATTCTCCACTTCAGCAGCCTTCATTAAATGTGCACACAGGACCAAATTCACAAAGGCCTTTTTAGTCCCAAACAAATGTGGGCGTGTAAAAACACGCTCATATTCAAAATGAGCAAAAGTCACAAACAAGTGCATCTAGGGTTTCCAAAAGTGCGAATTCACGCGAGTTGCACAGTTTTGGCAAATGGAAGGATGCAGCTGGCAAATGGCTCCATTTGCATATGCAAAATGGCAGTAAACACGGAAAATCAAATCAAATGACGGAAGCGACTGCGAGAAAAACAAGATAAGATCGTTTCTGATTCACAGGTACAGCATCAGGTTTGCTTCAAATGTTCCGAATAATGAATTGCTACAATTCCCAGTTGAGTCAAGTTGTACTTCTATTTGACAAGGTGCTGAAATATGATTGACAACATTGAGGTTGTCTTATATCCATGTATCATGCTCACCATAACACTGAATCATACAAAATATGAAGGAACAACAAGTATGTTACTAATTGTAATCATGGAACTTAACTCACAAATGTATAGCTATTTGGATTGTTCATTCCATTTGTAATAATGTGAGCATGCCTCATTAGGAAACTTGGATTCATCCCACTTTCCCCATCACACATATAGTTTGTATTAGTGGGCCATAGATATGTCGCGTTGTTGCTGGTTAGCTAAGACAAAATTGATGTGGGTTCCTGTGTAAACATATACAATCTGCACAGTGACTATCCACATTGTATACGTTGACTGTTGGTGTGTGAGGGCATATCTTGAAACAGCGAATGGTGGAGTGCATTGTGATGCCAGCTCCCAGGTCGATTTCCTAATCAAGATGGTGGGCGTACCATGTGCTTGCTCTGCGAATGTTCCTTATATGCCCATCAGGTGGCAGTGTCATACGCGGCCAAGAGATGGTGGGACAACTGTTAGAGTTCCCCAGCAACAGAAGGTTGGCAAGAGAGTATACTGGAGCAATGGTCTCTCAATGTCAGTGTGCATGATGAATGTGTGTGAAAGCCTGATTGGGAAAAGGGGTGAATCTGTATTCTCCCTAAAGAGAGAATGTTGTTGCGAATGAGTCAGCCATGTGTCTAATGAGAACCATAAGATACGTCACAGCGTTTTTGTTATTTATTGGGTGTTTCTTCCCTAAGTCCTGGGGAGAACTTACCCAAGTAATATTTCTTCCCTAAGTCCTGGGGAGAACTTACCCAAGTAAGACTCCCAAAGGAAGTAACGTCCCTGAAGGTGCTGAAAAGCATCAGCCTCTCTGGGCAGTGAGAGAATCTAAGGGCTATCCAAAAGCTGAGCAGATTAGCACTTGGCCTCAAGTGAATCACTGGAAGCTGGCTCCCTGGGAGTATGGTCTCCAGGTCGATGGCTTCTTAGTACAAAATGACTTAGAGGATGACAAAAAGGAACAGAAAGAGGGCAACCATCACCAGATCATAAATCAATCAATCAAGCAGGTGTTTGTTATCCGTGACTACTCAACTGTAAGGGTCTCAAGGTGCTGGGCGGGGGGGTCGCAGGTTCCAGTCTATCAAGGAGGGGGTCAGTCAAAGAGCCATGATTTGAAGTTTGTTGCGAAATTGGGGAGCAATATTATCTGTCTGAAGTGGAGCGGAAGGTCGTTCCAGGTTCTGGCCGCGCAGAAGGAGAAAGAGTGGCCTACCGATCTGGTCTTTCCGGTGTGGGGACCACAGCGTAGGAGAGCTGGGCTAATCGTAGGGTCCTTTGAGGTGCGTGGAATTTGAGTCGGCTGTTCAGGTATGCTGGTCCGGTGTCGTGGAGGGCCTTGTGAGCATGAGTTAGCATCTTGAAGGTGGCTCTAGCTTCGATGGGGAGCCAGTGGCGTGTGCGCAGGTGCTGGGAGATGTGGCAGTGTCTTGGCAGGTTGAGGACCAGTCTTGCGGCAGCGTTTTTGATGTTTTGCAGCTTGCGGTGAGATTTTTGTTTATTCCGGCATAGAGTGCGTTGCCGTAGTCGAGCCTGCTGGTGACCAGGGCGTGAGTGACGGTCTTTCTGTGTTCGAGGGGGATCCACTTGAAGGTCTAATGTAGGAGGTGTAGGGTGTGGAAGCAGGAGGACGAGACGGAGTTTATGAGGTGGTCCATTTTGAGCTCTGAGTCCAGGATGATTCCCAGAATGCGTGCGTGGTCCGTGGGGGTGGGCGGGCTTCCGAAGGCAGGGGGCCACCAGGTGTCGTTCCAGGCATCAGGGATTGGGCCCAAGATGAGTACTTCAGTTTTGTTGGTGTTTAGTTGTAGGCAGCTGTTTTTCATCCATTTGGCGACGGCTTCCATGCCTTCTCAAAGTTGTGTCTGGCGGTGTTGGGTTCGTTGGATAGGGAGAGGATGAGATGGGTGTCGTCTGCATAAGACACAATGTTGAGTCCATAGGTTCTGACGATGGGGGAGAGCGGAGCTAATGAGACGTTGAAGAGCGTAGGGCTGAGAGAGGACCCCTGGGGGACTCCGCAGGTGGTAGGTGTAGGGTCAGAAAGGAAAGAGGGGAATCTGACCCGCTGCGTTCTGCCAGAGAGAAAGGAGCAGATCCAGTCAAGGGCCTTGTCTTGGATCCCTGTGTCGTGGAGTCTGCGTATTAAGGTGCGGTGAGAGACTGTGTTGAATGCCGCTGAGAGGTCGAGGAGGATGAGGGCTGCTGTTTCTCCTTTGTCCAGTAAGGTACGGATGTCATCTGTTGCGGCGAGGAGGGTGGTTTCCGTGCTGTGTTTTTTTCTGAAGCCGGATTGGGAGGAGTCGAGGATGTTGTACTCTTCGATGAATGTGGCGAGTAGGCTGTTGATGGCTTTCTCAATTACTTTCGCTGGGAACGGGAGCAGGGAGATGGGTCTGTAGTTTTTGAGGTCAGTGGGGTTCGCCAAGGGTTTCTTCAGGATCTCAGTATGTTTCCAGTCGTCAGGGAACGAGACGGTTGCCAGGAAGCGGTTGATGGTGTGGCAGAGAATGGGTGCGATGGTGTCGGCGGCTCTGCTGAAAATGTGGTGGGGGCCAGGGTACGTGGGAGTCCCGGAGTGGATTGACTTCATCGTCTTCAGTGTGTCTTCGGTGGTGAGGGCTGTCCAGTTGTCGATCGCTGGCTTCAGGGTGTCTGGGATGGTTGGTGAGGGTTCAGTGTGTTGTTGTCTTCGTCAAAGTTATCGTAGATGCTCTTGATTTTGTGGTGGAAAGAGGCGCTGAGTTTGTCGCAGAGGTCTTGTGAGGGAAGGATGTCGGTGGACTTGCTGGTGGGTTGGGCAAACTCCTTGATGATGTTGAAGAGTTCTTTGCTGTTGTGTGCATTGAGTGGAGATTGGAGATTCTGCCTTTAGACCATCAACGCTTTGGGTGGGCATGGGTACATCAGGGGCAGCCCTCGCCTGAGATGGAGCAGAACACGAGGTCAGCAGCCAGATTATGTCCTAGATTGAAAGTCCTCGAAGTTCAAGTTCTAGTACTATTTTGCTAGTCAGGGGTGAGCGTTAGCAACCCATGCTACCCATGTAGTAGGCCTGCAGATGCTTGCATACTTTCTGCATGATAATGTTCCACAGAGCTGTAAGGAACAGGAGTTTTAATCAGTTTGCACTTCAATTTTTGTAAATTGGCTACAGTGCCATGTGCCCTTGAAAAGTGTAGCTCCTAACCAGTCTTCATTATGAGTTAGGGCTAAAAATGTATTTCGAGAGTATGCTCTCTATGTTTTTCATGTATATTTGCTCACTTGCAATATGAGCCTACTATAAGCACTGCCTAAAGCCACAATTTGCTCCAGACCAATAACCTAACCAATTCCCTTACAAGGGATCACGTCACCCACTCTGAGCATTTTGATCAGCCTCTAAAAAGCTCCCCCCACTTAACAACCCCATTGCTACAATTTCCATCAGAAGTCCAATTCGACCTGGGTTAGTCACACAGAGAAATTCCCAGTGATTACACCAGGGCACTCACATCCACCTACTATGCAATTATCTATTATATATTTAAAGGGATGTGATCGACTGAACAACTTTCCAACTTTGTAACCAAGAGCTATTGGTTCTGATCCCAGATCCCAACTTCATTGATTAGTAAGAGATTTGGAATTTAAAAGAATGGTTGTATCAAAAATGTACTCTAATTAACGCTTCTAAATTGATACCATGTATCATTCTCTAACAGCCCTTGATGCCTTCCCTTCCATCCCTGATGTTGCAGATAAGAGCTGTTGCCAGTTGCCAAACTGCAGCTTCATCCTATCCATCTATCCAAATGCCTCGATTTGAAAGGTCATCAGGAGTCAGTGCAGGAAGTGCTGCTCCCTCCTGGTACTAAGCTAATGCCAAACTCTAACTGGCCAGAGGTCAGAGCTGCACGACTGGGCTAGCTAGTTAGAGCAGCAGCAACAACACTGTAGTGAGATTAAAGTGCCATCTCATACTTAAATTGTCTCAGCCAGTGGGAATGGCTCTCAAAATACTAAGGTGTTTTGCTGATGATGCCTTTTTGACATCCCATAAACAGTGAGGGCCTCATTTATGAGGCTATGCATCACTTTTACGCCGCTGGTGCGTCACTTTTTGTAACGCACCAGTGGCGTAAAAAATGAGCTTTGTTGCGCCATATTTACAAAGTGACGCATCTAGGTAGATGCGTCACTTTGTAATCCCCTGCGCCACATTATACCTGCGCCAGGTATAATGTATGCAAGGGGGGCATATTGACGCAAGAAAGGGTCGTAGAAGAGACGCAGTGAAATCTATGTGATTTCACTGCGCCACTTCTAGGACACAAATGCGTCAATTTCTTACGCCTGCCTCACAGCAGGCGTAGGACTGACGCAGGCCCTTTCACATGGGGCTTGCCCCATGGGAAAGGATACATTGCTGGAGTTGCGTCACTTTTGTGACACACTCCAGCAATGCGTCACTTTTGCGCCATACAGATACGTCAGAAATACTGACGTATCTGTAACTCCTTGCGCAATGATGCGTCATACTGTAAATATGACGCATCATTGGTGTTGCAAGGAGGGCGCAGTGAAAATAGACGCATCGCTGTTTTCACGCAGCGATGCGTCACTTTTCATAAATGAGGCCCTAAATACCTAAAGGCTCATTGGCAACCGCTTGTGTGAATTTTTTCACACTCACTAGGCACAGTCTAGTGAGTGATGGGACATCATGGGCAGCCGAGTCCAGAACAGGGACTCTTTCCCATAGTATGGTACTAACACTGGCAATGTCGAGGAGTGGTTTCTACAAATGTTGGACGGGAGAAGGCCAGCTGGTCACCTGTCTTTTCTGCACATATGTCCCTGCCCGAGAATGAGACATGACGTGGCACACATCCATTCATGGGCAGACGGGCAGCCTGCATTGCAGGAAATGCAGGGTATTACACTAGAGTTGGCCCTAGTGAAATATGTTGACTTTGTCCTGGAATAATTTTTAGCCATTGGAACACATTCAGAAGCAAACTTACTTCGTCTATTCTGAGTTCCGAGCAGCAACCTACAGGGGAGGTTTTCTTTTACTCATTTTGAGCTTCCTCAACTCAAATGCATTACTTAAAGGGCCATCACCACCTTTTTTTTCACCTCCTGGCTGGGAGAAAACAGGGGCCTGATACCCTGAAGCAAATGCCATGGAGGGAAACAAAGATGCTCAGTGTATTATGATTTAACAAGTCTTATAGAGACAAAGACTGAACTACCTCAGTTCAAGAAGGACCTCAAGACCTCTCTCTTCGAATGACCCCAGTACTTAGATGGATCTGCTCCCTCAATGCCTTGACACTCTCACAGGTGAGTAGTTCCGCTTTACCAACCCTTGATTGATTGATTGATTGATTGATTGATTGATTGATTGAACTATGATTGGGAGCCAGGCTTAAGACTTTTCAAAGCCTATGTGTGTAACTGATATACATTCTCTATAAGAATGTCAGATATGTTTATCTGTATAAATAATTGCATTAATACCTATTTATATAGGATTTATTAATTTTTATTTCTGTCATTTCTTTTAAAGCACTGTTCATCTCAATGTTGGGTGTCACAGTGCTTTACATCAAATAGATATTATAATGAAACATGAATCATACTTGTGAGTAAGTCTATGTACAGGGATTGTTACATAAGACAACGAAAGTTACAAGGTGCAGGAGTCACATGTCATACATACTGGTAGGTATTACATGTTAAAAAGCACTTGTTCTGACGAAACACAAAGCCAGGATTTAAAACTTGTGTGTGATCTTAGAACGCAGGGGTTTGGACTTCAGTACCGAAGTTCACTTATATAGATTTTTCTATTACTCAAAGAGATTATTTCATGCTTTTTGGTCCAGTGAAGACTGTGTTTTATTTATCCTTGAATTTTCACAGTGGGAGAGATCGCTTCTCTTCCATTTTAGGCAGCAGCGGCTCCTCGCTATGGCAGAGGAGCATCACCCCCCCCACCACCCGCCGGCACTTTAAAAAATGTTTTTAAAAAAAAATAATAAAACGAGTTTAAAACCTGAGCTGAGCTGAGTGGCTCTATGGTCCAGGTTGCTCAGTTTACACTGGCACCTGTGTAGCTATTTCAAGATGGCCGCCGTCCGATTGGATGGGAGAGACCCGATAACTCGAGCCACATGACACTGTTAATTTATTTCTTGACACATCAGTGGCCAAATCGATAGGTCACCATTTATTAAGTAAAGCCTATCAGAATTCCCGACACAAGCTTCCCTTATACCGCCCTTGAATTTAAGCCATTTGGGAATGATTACACTTTGGCTACACTCAAAGATGGCCGACACCCTATTATCCATAACACGGGCCACATGATACTGGTAAATCACTTATTTACACATACACCGGTAATTAATTTATTGACAGACACAGTGGTCAAATCGATAGTGCACCCTTTATTAAGTGTAGATTATCGGAATTCCCGACACAAGCCTTGTTTATACTGTACTAATGCCTTTGGATGTAAACTACACAGAAGTGTGTAGTAATCAGCTTCTCATGTAATGCATCTCCCTGGCCCTGGTTCTCTGCCTGATGCTCTAGCTATATGATGTCATTCGGAATGTTATGGTTGTTTGTACTTGAAGAGAGAGCTGTTAGAGAAGATGGGCTGAGCAGCCAGGAGGCCACTCCTGGTGGGGCTTATATTAAGAGCTTATATTAAGACTTACATTGGAATTTACTAAGCTGTAACTTGAAGAATAAACTACAACTACAAGAGCTGTCTACCAGACTTCATTGATTTCTACAAAGTGTTTAGACTTTGACTACACTCAAAGATGGCTGACACCTTATTATCCAATCAGCCATGCACCAAAAATGATCCAAATGCCGGTGTCGGTATCCATTTATTCACTATTTAATGAGGTCACTAGCGGGCATGTGATGCCGTCCTGCTTACACACGGAAGGGCTCACGGAGCAGGTTACCGGTAAGCACACCTCCAGGGGGCCCATTTACTCATGGCCCCACATGTAGACGTTCATATGGAGTAGGCTTGCCCTAACAAGTGCGCCGTTCCAATTCTCGCAAAGTTTAAAAATAACTTTTGATATATTTCCTTTATTTGTCATTTGGCCCCAATTTCTTTTAGGATTTGGTGACCGGCGGCAGCAGCATAGTTGTTGGCCTACAGCCGTAATATCTACAGGAAGGGAAACGTTTGATATTGTTGACCTGACCTTAGTCCAGGCAGCACTCACACCGGCAGCTCCGCCAGTAGTTTACCGCAGACAGCAGCCCTGGCAGCAGAGTTCGAGCCTTGCGCCCGACTTTGCCACAGATTATTGAGCACTTGGATATCGCGCCTTCTGACTAGCGTTGTGTGTGATTTTTTGGCTCTGTGTACTGTCTTTCACTTCTTTTACAGGTCTCTGCCTCGTCCCTTCCTCTCAGCGCCTTAGCACCTCCCGCCTTCAGCGCTCCGACGCTCCTCTCCTCCTTAGCCCCGTCCCCCCTACCAGACACTCTCCTGCCTCCTCCTCGAGCCCCCCTCTCTCCCCTTCATAACGGCGACCGCTGCACGGTCGCGCAGTGAACGCGCTCATCGGGCGCCTAAGCCAAGCCCATCTGCGCCGTCCGCGACCCGACCGCGACCAGCGCCAGGAACCTTGGTTCTCCAGGCCTCCACAGGTACACCGCCGCCAGCCTCCTTGCACTGAAGCCCAGTCACTGCGTACGAGCCTCGCCGGGCAACACACTACCGGAGCTCCTTCACCGTAGACGCTACGCCTATAGCCACCAAAGGACCGCCAGCAACAAAACCCTCCGACACGATTAACTGCATCCTCCTCAACGTGAGCTCCCTTCACCGGCACGCCATAGAGATCTAGGACATGCTCGACACACTCGCGCCCAGCGTCGCCTTCTTCCCTGAGACCTGGACCACCGCTACCTCCGGACCCGACATCGCCACAGCTATCCCGGATGGCTACAAGCTACAGAGAAGAGACCGCCCAAACTGCCCAGGGCCATCGCACACAAAACTGCCCGACTCTCCACCTCCAGCTCGAGCAGCCCCCTTCCCAACATAGAAGACCTCCACTTCCAGATCCAAACCAACCTCAGGATGACGCCACGGGGCACACTCATCTACAGACCATTAGGACCCTGCGCCCAACCCACTGCCACATCACCAAACTCACCACATCCCACGCCATCACCTCCACTGACTACGTCCTGCTCAGGGATCTGAACTTCCACCTCGAAAACTGCCAGAACCCGGACTCCAACGCTCTCCTTGAGAACCTCGCCATCCCGGGACTGAAGTAGATCGTGAGCACCCCCACCCACAGAGCAGGACACACCCTCGACCTAATCTTCGCTGAAGGGTCAAACATCTGTTTCACCCACACCACCCGGCCCTCCTGGACAGAAAATCACTTTCAAGTCCAGCACCGCACCCAAACCAGCCCAGCACTCGCCTCGACGGAACTGGAGTAAAATCACAGAGGAACTTCTTATCTCCACCCTCCTCCACACCCCCCGAGGCAACCACCGACACCAACGCCGCAGCCAGGGAATTCCACCTCTGGGTCACCAGCTGCACCGACAAGCTGGCATCTCTCCGGCAGACTCCTAGAAGCCAGACGCACCTGCCGACGCCTCGTAAAAACCTGGCGGAATCAGAAGACCACGGAAGCCCACAACAACCACAAGATTGCCATAAAGAACTACCACCAGCTGATAAGGGACACCAAAAGAACCTTCATCAGTAAAAAAGTCAAGACCAATGCATCCAACACAAGGGACATTTTCAACGTTGTCCAGCAGTTCACTAAACCCTCATGTGAAGCCACCGACATCATACCCTCCCAAGAACTCTGCAACAAACTCAGCTCCTACTTCCACCTGAAGTTCATGACCCTTTACGCCAATTTCAGCGGGCCAACTGATGCCAACACCCCTCCACCCACAACCGCTGACAGGCCTACCATCACCACCTGGGACCCCGCTTCCGTCGAACTCATCTCCTCAACCATGAGGAAAACTCACTCAGCAGCCCCTACGGACCCGTGCCCCCGTACATCTTCCACAGAGCCTCCACTGCCATCGCTCCAGATCTTGCCTGCGCCATCAACTCCTCCCTTGCTTCTGGCACCTGCCCCATCGACTGGAAATGCGAGGAGGTGAAGCCCCTCCTCAAGAAATCAAGGGCCGACCCTACTGACCTAAAAAAACTACCGGCCTATCTCCCTCCTCCCTTTCGCGGCCAAAGTCAACAAAAGGCTCGTGAACGCCCAACTGACCACCTTCATCGAAGAAAACTGCATACTGGACCCCTCCCAATTTGGCTTCCGCAGCAACCACAGCACTGAAATCACCCTACACACCGCCACCGACGACATCCGCATGCTGCTCGACCAGGGCCACACCGCAGCCCTCATCCTCCTGGACCTCTCTGCAGCGTTTGACACCATCTCGCACCACACACTAGCCACCAGGCTCCACAACGCGGGAATACAGGGGGACGCCCTCAACTTGATCCGATCCATCCTCTCCGGAAGAACCCAGAGGGTCAGGCTCCCCTCCTTCCTTTCCGACCCCACCGTCATTATCTGCGGAGTTCCCCAAGGATGTTCACTAAGCCCGACTCTTTTCAACATCTACATGACCATCATTGCCGCCATCGTCAGACAGCACGGGCTCAGCATCATATCCTACGCTGATGACACCCAGCTCATCCTCTACCTCACCAAGAGCCCAGACGACACCAGACTCAGCTTCCAGGAAGAAATGAGAAATGTGGCAACCTGGATGAAGGACAGCTGTCTTAAACTCAACTCAGAGAAGATCAAGGTTGTCATCTTCGGACCCTGCCCAACTGCCTGGGACAACTCCTGGTGGCCTTCCGCCCTCGGGGCCCCATCCACCCCTACAGCCCACGCTCGGAACCTCAGGATAATCCTCGACTCCTCCCTCTCCATGAACCGCCAAATCAATGCTATCTCCTCCGCTAATTTCAACTGCCTCCGGACCCTACGAAAAACCTTCAAGTGGATCCCCACCGACTGTAGAAAGACCGTCACCCACACACTCATCACCAGCAGACTTGACTACGGCAAAACCCTCTATGCCAGAATCAACAAATCCCTCCTATGCAAGATCCAAATTGTTCAAAAGGCGGCCGCCAGGCTCATCCTAGGGACACCGCGCCGTGAACATATGACCTCAGACCTGCGAGAACTCCACTGACTCCCCGTCGAGAAGAGGGTCACCTATAAACTCCTCACCCACGCCTACAATTCCCTCAACAACATCGGACGCAAATACCTAAACAACTGAATGTGTTTCCACGCACCCAAGAGGAACCTCCGCTCAGCCGACCTCACCCTGGCAGAGGTCCCCCGCATCCACAGAAGCAGAGCGGGCGGGAGGGTTTTCTCCTACACCGCAGCCATAACATGGAATACTCTCCCGGTTGACATCAGACGCTCTCCAACCCTGCACACCTTCAGACAGGCCCTAAAAACCTGGCTCTTCAACTGACCGAAGCACCCTTTCCCTCCCCCCAGTGCCTTGAGACCCTCACGGGTGAGTGGAGCGCTTTACCAACCCCTGATTGATTGATATTGAATAACTAAACACGGCTACTTGTGATGACAATTGTAATTGATAGAGGTACGTAGGGCTACTATTTCCTAACCCTATTGTAGGTTAGACCGAGTCTTTCTGACAATAAGTGAAGAGTGGATGATGGGTTAATCTGTGCCCCCTTTTTTACCTTTAGAACCCTTATGTGGCAATGAGCTTTACACTCGGAGAGTGATTGTTATTTACGAGACGTAGGGAACACATGATTGGTCTTTGTACGTGGAGACAACAGCATTGATATATCCTCAGGATGGAATTACAACCGAGATTAATTTTGGTTTTATCTAATACTCATTCTCACATGCAGTGTTAAGCCCATTGGGTTACAGTTTGGAGTAGTAATATCTCTGTTTCCTTTATCACCTTTTTTTCCTAGGACCTGAATCACAGGAGTTAAGGTACCCTTTATCTTCATATCAAACTCACTAAATAACCAGCAACATTAAGGGGAGGCCTTTTACCTGTATCAGCTTCAGAACGGTCACCACTATAAACCTATAAAAGTCACCTAATTGTTTATGACACAGATGATTTGTATCTAAAGAAAGTCAGACAATTGGCATACTGCATGATCACCAATGCATTTATTTAAAACATGACCCTATATTGTTAGATTACTATTCGGTCATTCGACTATGGACCCATACGGTGGTCTATATATGGTAGCGTGGGTTTCCACAGGTTCAAAATACCATGTCACAGTGGGTGTTTGCCAATGCCTGCAATTGTTTTATACCCACCATGTTCTAAATGTGTATCTTGTATGTTTCTTAGCCCTGAAGAAGTCGATGTTTACTGTTTTGAACATGACGAAACACGTGTTGGCTAAGGCTTTGAATGAAAGTGCTGAGGCTAAGGCTCTGAATAAAAATGCTCACAAGAGCAACAATAAACCGACATACGAAATCAAGCAGTGAACAAACAGCGTTCTTATATTGTATTTCATTTGTTTGTAAACTACAGGCATGTGCAGGGGATTGTTGTGTTTCTTGTCAGTGGTCTTACCACATTTTAGGGAGATGGGTGGATCTCACTACCCCTTTGCACCGCACTTACACTACGCTACACCAAAATAGTATCTGTGAACTGCCTAGGAGCACCATCGACCTATTAGAGCAACCACCGGACATGCAGCCTATATTATTATGTGATTTGCATTCCAGGAGCAGAAATTAAATGTCCTGTTTTATTTTGTGGCTATCTTTGGCTGCATTTTATTTTTACCTTTTATTTTATTTATATATTGCTTGCGGATCTGTACTGTATTGTTTTATTTTTGTAAGTCGAATAAAGATATATTGAGTTGAGTTGACTTCTGTAGTAATAAGTCTTTATTACGCTTAGAGAACCCTTTTAGCAAATTAGGTTATTGAAAGATTAAAGAAAAAATAATAATAATCTTCCAATTTGCCTTGGTGCCAGGTCAATTCACTGCGCGACATTACAAGGAATATAACTTATGACCTGCTGATAGCCCAATAATTTTTGCAACAAAAGCAGTAGCACACTGAGCTATCACCATACAATGTACATCAGTGGCCTGAGTGTTAAACTGGCTTTTCAGCATGCACATTAACCTTCTATGTCTGGAATATGTCCTGCAAGTGCAAGAACTACCAAAGTTCTCTTACCATACTACGCACTGAAATTGCAGGCTACTCAAACATCCATCACAAATGCTTTAACTCTATAAGATATTTTAAAATGTCGCCTGTTTGTGACAAATTAAGTAAGTAAACACATTTAGGCCCAAATTTGGATGTCGGACGGAAAGCCTCCAAACCCAGGTTTGCTTTCCGACTTATAAAGCCTGTTGAAAAGCGACTTTGGGGCCCCCCTTCTTCCGCGGTCTCCGGTTGGGAGCTGTACCGTTTGATACGCACCGGTGCAGAGATGTACAGTGACTCCCATTTCTCTATGGGAGCTTGTGCTGTGGCCGGAATCCGACCACCGCACAAACTCCCATAGGGTAATGGGGTCTGCGACCGCACCATGTGTGGTCGCTTCTTAATTTCGGTTTCAGACCGGCGACCAGAGATCGCTCAGTTCCGAAACCACAGGGATGCCGGTCGGAGGCAACTCCGACCGACATCCAAATTAGGGCCTTATTGTCACATTTGACTTTGTTGCCAACTTCTTCGGGGCAAATGTTTTAACCAATAAATATTTAAGTTGGCTGGCAGACTTAGCTTCTAATGAATCTGCCATTTTCGACTCCAGACGCTTTCTGCTGGATCCCCAATTTATGTGATCCTGAAAGACGTTTTTCCAACTCCAAACACCTTGAGCCTGGAATTTCCAATTCACTAGCAGTGCTGGCTGCCTGCCTGCATCTTGCACTTCCACTCACTGTCCATCCTAGAGAGACAGCACTGCAGTATGGTTTCACTCTAACTGCATGCACATGCTTCCCACAGACCCTCTTGGCACTGATATCTAAGGGAGCGTGCTTCACTGGCCGACGCCATGTTGATACGTTTCCTGGAAGAAGGGTGCAAGAAAACTCTTAGGGGAGACTGTGGGTGTCTTCCTCGTGCCGCAAGTGCTACCATCAAGTTGCACATGCAAGTGGACTATAAAAGAAGTGAGCTCTGGCTTGTGTCCACAACAAACTGCAAGGAATCTAAAGCCCATGGTCCAAAGTTGGACATAGATAGTAGACCATTAATGACAGTCATGGAAAGAAGTAACACTCATTGCTTAAAGGCTATATATCTAGCACATAACCTCTTAGCCAGTGTTCTTTGGCAAATTAACACACATCCATTTGTGCATACACAATGTTTGTATCATACAAGCCGCTCAGGTACTGCCTGGTTTGATCTGCCGATATATGGAAATCAAAGTAATATCATTTGTTCACATTAGTCAGCATTTTGCTAAAATGATGTGCCATTCACAATATATTTAGGTTATCATGAACAGTGATTTAGCCGTAGCAACATACTTAGTGATCTCTTCTGTCCTGCACAAAGTCAAGTGACCCACTGGGCAGGAGAAGGCCGGCTACAACATATAGACATGGAATAAAGATGTGGGAGTATTAATAAGTTCTATAAACATCTGATGGTGTTTTTAATTTGCCAAAGAACCCCTTAATATAAATACAGTACATAATGGAGGTATCTTTAGGCAATTGTATCTAAGTTGCGAGCATCCCTTAACTTTAAGACCAAAGCACTACCACAAAAAGTGAAGCTGAGTCCGCCCAGATGTGTTATACGTACCGGCGAGTACTCAATAAAGAATCTTACATGGGTTGAAGTCCTTTGAAAACATATTACATGTAACTCATGAGGGTATAGGGACCAGTATCTTTTGATCAGTAGGCAACCTCTTTGCTAGTATGAACATCTAGAGACCATCCCAGCAGTCACCCGGACTGTTCGCTATTATATTACAACTTAACAAGCCCAACCTGTAGTAGTTTAAGATGGGTCTGTCAAAATAAATATATAGTAAAAGGGGATTTTTATTGTTCTATACTGGGGTAGATAATTATTCACACGTTTGGTAAATTCACCAAATCCCAGGCCCACCAGAGCTTTTCTAAATGTTACCCCTCAAAGAAAACAGTCTGGTGACAATACTTGTTTGGGTTAGGAAGTCCTTAATGTTTCCCCCACCTCACAGCCATGCCTCCTTGAAAATCATCAGGAAAACAAATTCAGTACAAAACCTGGGAATCCAAATCGATAATAAACATTCGATGGAAACTCACATCAATAAAACAGTAGCAATATGTCATGGACTCCTTGGAAACTTGAGAAAACAGTCCCACTGTTCCCCCAGCCCTATAGGAAATTTATGGTACATGCTTTCTATAGTAAGCATACTGGACTATTGCAATTCCCTGCTATTAGGTAGCCCTGAGTATTAACTCAAATTGGTCCAGAGGATCCAGGAGCTAGCTGCCAAATTGATGGTAAGCAAGGGAAGAAGCAACTGAAACACTACAGAAACTTCTCAGGGTGTCAGTTAAGGAACGTGTCTTTTTTAAAGCCCTTCAACAAATAATTGGGCCGTAAAAGCCTGTACGTACCTTAAGATCATCTCATGCTAGCCTCCTATCCATTTCCCCCTTCAATAAAACATGATTTGGAGGTAGAACCTTTCAGGTCCAAGGTGCTCAACCCTGGAACAGCTTCTCACTCTCTCTAACAACTAATGCCAATCTGTTGAGTATTAGGATGAACCTAAAAACCTGGCTATACCCCTGGAAATAAAAGACCATCTGGAATCACTTACCAACTCCAGTAATAATGATCTCCCTTCTCTACTGATAAGTTACCAGTGTCAAGATGCCCGTTGGGTGATAGGTGAGCTTTACAAATATGTAATAATTAAAAACAAAAAAAAGGGTTATACAGCTCACCACTTCTTTCCCACTTCATGTCACCCCTTATCAATGTCACTGTCACTTCACACTCAGGTGGAGTTTACAACTCTCTACGGGTTTTCTCTCATATTCTCTTACAACCTATTAGTGCTTCTCACTTTAGGGTGTTCGTTGTGCAAATCCATTAGGTGCTCTCTAAATCTTTCAGTGATCACACTTGTGCCAACCCTCAGTGTATCAGGTATTGAGTACTTGTCTGAGGCCAGGGTTCCCCTGTAGAACTGTGGGCAATGGAGACTTAGAAACTAGCTTAGTTTGGCCACTATGTCTAGGTGCTTTGAATTTGGAATGACCAAACCTTCTTTACCCATGCCTGATAGTTTCAGCTGTGCGCAGTCAGTTGATTTCTTTGCTCTCGCCCAGTAAGATCTCTTCTCCGCCCCCACTCCTCTATGTCCCTCCTCCTCTTTCAATGCTCTCCATCTCTTTTCCTCTCCTGCTCCTCTCTATACCTCCTCCACTCCTGCTCTTCTGAGTCTCTCTTCTGTTATTGCCCCTTTCAATCTTTCTTCCACTCCATTCTCTATTCTCTTTGAATATCCCCGTCATGCCAAAGGATGTATGCCTTTTTATCTTCCATGACCTGTCAGAACATTTTACTCCCAGTCTATGAGGTTATTAGTCCTAAGAATTCAGTTTGTGTTTCTTTTCCTATGGGGATCTTTAAGAAATTGGATATTCGTTAAAAGCCAAAAGTTGGCACACAGCAACTCCTCAAAAGCCTCCTGAAATATCTGAAAAGATGTGCAAGTCCTGGCAGCTAAAGGTGGCATGAGCAATGCTATGACCCTCAACAGATTGACACACTAGCCAGCCATCCCTGAATAGCCTCTATGAGAGATCAATGCCTAATACAAAATGGCAGAAAATACCATCTTACTTGTGCTATGTCAACTCATCTTGATTTCTTGACCTGCACAACTAGCCAAATCAGTGGAATTACTTTACTCTACTCAGAGAGAACTTACGTTGGCTACAAGGGACTATGGGCAAGATTCTCAGAATCTTGCCTTTTGCGAGTGCAATTTTGGCATTTGGGATTCACAATCCCAAATGCAAAAATCGCTAATGAAGAATTAGCTAATATGCGAGGATTAGCATTTAAGGAATCTCTATTAGAGATTCCTTAAATGCTATTCATGACACTTTCAAAAATTGCGATTTTGCTAATTTGGGCCGCTATTTACCGAGAGGTCAGACCTCTCGGTAAATAGAAAAAACTCAGAAAAATGCTTTTAAAAGCATTTTTCTAAGTTGCATGTTGCACACACACATGTCCTTTGGACTTGTGTGTGCGCAACACCTGTTCAAATGTGCATTTTAGGGGTGCTACAGGGTGTCCTTTGGACACCCCTGGCACCCTCAAAATCGCTATCTTATTTGCGAGTAGTAAATTGCTACTCGCAAATAAGGGATACTCCCCATTCATTCCTATGGGCCTTTTGGCCCATAGGAATGAATGGGGAGTTATTCCTTTTTTTGCGAGTAGGAAATTTCTACTCGCAAATAGAGAACATGTAGGAATAGCTATTTATTTAGCAATTCCTACATGAATGCCGTTTTGCGTGTCCTCAATAGCGAGTCGCTATGATTTGCTATTAGGGCCACGCAAAACGGCCCGTACATGAATCAGGCTGTATATCCTTCCTTCGGTGATAGGACTTTCGAACAAGATTATGGATTTTCACACCCAAATGCTGCAAGGTTGGGCAATATCAGTCGAGGAGAAGTGGAATTTGGAAACATGGAGCTGACACATGACAATGTCCTGCCTTGTGTTGGTAATAAAAATTGGTAGAAAAATAAGTGACGAACTTCTCAGAATACCTGCAGAGCGAAAGCAAGAAATATTTGTAATATATGAAAGAAAGGTGTCGACATGCCCGCTTGTTTTCAATTTCGTACACACATCTCAGCGAAAGGAATGAAAGCCACTGTGGTATCATTTGAATAAGCCAGATTTCACGTTAAAACTTTGTCTTAATTGTACAATGTATGGTCTAGAATCTTTATCACTGGTAACTAACTGGTGCTGGCAGACATTAGAACACAGATGGAACTTATCACCAATGAAAGCCAGTTAATGCCTGTAACATCTTCCTCAAGTTACTGCAACTCATCCTTAAACAAGGTACGGTGCCTTCTCTGGCCTCTATTGTACATTTTATGGCAAGACAACAATCTCAAATGTGTGCCCTATGCAGCGTCCCTAGCTAAATTAAACTGTGACTCTAATGACCTCTTATAATAGCGATTGTATTTAATTTTAAGACTGTTGAAATACTTAAAAGTTGTATTTTTTGTGTGTTTTTGTAATAAGTTTGATTTGATTTATTTATTGCACAGTTACTTACAATCATTGCAAAAAGCCCTTTGCATTAAAAACATCTGCAGTTTAAATATAATAGTGCACGTGAGTAATTCACAAATAAAAGCAATATAAAAAGACCAATAATAGGTTGAGATCAAGCATTTCAAACGGTAGAAATTAATCTGCATGCGGTTTCCGTCCTTCTTCGGTCAGCATGTGGGGCATAGGGGAGTCAACAAGACAGATATCACTTCTATAACTGTGTCGGGCATTATGAGCTAGCAGGAATTCTGCACTGGACCCAGTCTAGAATAAGTAAATTGACTGATTGCTTTTTTGGATAAGACATCTACCTTTGTGGAGGGTAAGAGATGTCTCAGAGGTGGAAGTGTTCCAATGGATTCTGAAAGGTAGTAAAGTACAAGCGACAGATACCCTTTAATATCACATTTGAAGGAACCAACTATCTTTGGGAGCGTACCTGCAGATGTTTGACAGTACATCAGTATATAGGTCCTTTTTGTTTCAAGTTGCAATCCTGAAAAGTGGTCTTTTTTTCTGAAATTAATTATCTGTTCCTGTTGTTTAGTCAGAATTCAGCATAGTTGGCCTGAGTAACAAAGGTAAGTCACATTTTTGAGTAAGCTTACACTTTGTAGCAGATTCACTACTTTCCATATTCAATCATTCTGAGCGTTAACACTCCCATACCTACACAGGTAAGTACAAAAATATTGAATCAAAAATATACATGTTAAAAATATAGATATAAAAAATATGAATGTAAAACAAATATGTATATAGTAATATAATATATATTAAATATTAATATTACTGTTGACAAATAAATTAAATGTAATATACATTTTTACAAAATATTACAAATAAACGTAATTAAAAGAAATGAATACACAAACATAATAACTTACACATGTATATGTATATTTACTTTAAAATAATAAATAAACTATTATATCTAATTTATTTTAAAACTTTAAAATTATATAAAAATATGATATATATATATAAATAATTAAAAATGAAAAAATAACATTCTAGAATAAATGAAAACATTAAACTAAAAAACTGTTTAAACTTAAACTGCTCAATATAATCAGTGCACCAGTAGGGAAAGTGTTGGATAGCGGAGAGGTAAAAATGACTATTCCCATTCCAAAGAGTGCAACAGTAGAAAAAGTGTTGGGTAGCGGAGGGTAAATACTACTATTCCCACTGCAGTGAGAGCAACAGTAGGGAAAGTGTTGGATAGCGAATGGGAAAAAATGACTATTCCCAATCCACTGAATGCAATAGCAGGAAATGTGTCGGATAGCGGAGGGGTAAAAAAAGTTATTCCCACTCCAGTGAATGCAACATTAGGGAAAGTATTGGATAGGGGAGGGGGTCAACATTACTATTACACCTCCAGGGAGTGCAACAGTAGGGACAGTGCAGGATAGCAGAGAGGTAAAAATTACTATTCCCACTCCAGTGAGTGCAACAGTAGGGAAAGCGCTGGATAGCAGAGGGGTAAAAATTACTTTTCCAACTCCAGTGAGTGCAACAGTAGGGAAATGGCTGGATAGCGGAGGGGTGAAAATACTATTCCCACTCCAGTGAGTGCAGCAGTAGGGAAAGTGCTGGATAGTGGAAGGGTAAAAATTACTATTCCCACTCCAGTGAATGCAACAGTAGGGAAAGTGTTGGATACCGTAGAAAAAAAATAACTATTCACACTCAAACACGTAAAAAAAAGAAATTTTAAAAATAATAAAAATTAATAAACAATATTTAAAAAATACAAATAAAATGTATTAAACATATGAAAAAGAACACATATTATAAAATTAATTACATGTAACAAAAACCTACAAATACTATATGTAATAAAATAATAAATACATTTACAAATAAATACTTATTTTAAACTAGAAAATATTTACAAACGAAATAATTAACTAAAAATAACTGTATTTAATTTATTTCCTAACCTGTAACACCACATCAATAACAAAACACTTCAATTTTTCTAATTTATTTAAATAATTAACATAATTAATGATCAATTTAAAAAAATATAAAACGCAATTAAAACTTATTTTAAGATTAAAAACAATTACTATTAACAATTAATAATTAAATAATTTAAATGTATTTAATACCCAGCCTTTACCCCTTTAAAAATAAATACAACAAAAAATAAACAATTACCCCAAAAAAGTATCTATTAACATTAATTAACAACTATATATTAATTAATTAAACACAAATTACTTCCTACCCTTTATTCCTATGAACATCACAACACACACCTAAATTTAATAACACAATAACCATAATTAATTACCAATGTATTAATTTAAAATAATTACCAACCTATTAATTCACCAATTAAAAACAAATGACTTCCTACCCTTTTAACCCTTTCCACCTATAAAAACCACAGCACACACCTAAAATTATTTACACAATTACCAAATTAATTACAAATTAATTAATTAAAATTAATTAACAACTAATTTTTAATGTATAAATTAAAATGAAATTACTTCCCACCCTTTACACCTATAGCACCACAATACACACCTAAAATTAATTACACAAGTACCATAATTAATTAACAATTAATTAATAAAAATTAATTAACAATCAATTATTACTTACTTAATAATAGATTACTTTACACATTTAACAGTATAGAATATCAAATAAACATATATTAAGAAAAATCAAAATTAATCAATACATTTAATATAATTAAATTACTTCCCAACCTATTACCCTATAAACCCACAACCCGCTACAGAACTAAAAATTCCAAATTCAAATAATTTAAAAAATATAATTAAATTACTTCCAACCTTTTCCCCTGTAAACCGACAGCCCGCTAAAGAACTGAAGCGCAAAATAAAAAAAAAAGTTTTAATACATTTAGGGGGAGATTCCGATTCAGTAAAATCCCTTACAAATAGCCGTACGGAGCATATTTCCCGTACAAAGCGAACCCGTAAACGTTCCTGTACGTACAATGAAGTGCGATTCGTATCCAAAGCAGATCTCCGTACGAACCGTACTAAACATCGTACGGCAAGAAAATACGTGCAAATTGTATCCGGAACACGCATTACGCGACGTCCGTAAGTAAACAAGCAGCAGTTTCCGGCCCAGAAAGTACGATTTGTCTCTGCGACACTCCGTACGACCCTTTTTCTACGGGAGCTCAAAACGTACGTAAAAGCAGAGTCCAACCCACGGTACGCGACGTACATGCCATGAACCCCATCGTCCGTGTGATCCCAGTCCTGTACGCCTACGACCTGGTGCACAGAAACCGACGACGGCGCATACGGTGAGAACACTGTACCACAACAACGGAAGTGTGCTTGTACGGTGCGTCTTACACGCTCTCGTATAGCACCATTGCAATAGTAATACAAGCCGCACACACGCGCCATGAATGTTGGGGTACGGTGCGTTTCACGCGCTCGCGTATGGCACCTTTGCAATAGTGATACGATGTGCAGACACGCCATGAATGTTGGGGTACGGTGTGTGTCACGTGATGCGCACACACGCCATGAATGTTGGGGTACGGTGCATTTCACGCGCTCGCGTATGGCACCATTGCAATAGTGATACGATGCGCACACACGCCATGAATGTTGGGGTACGGTACATTTCATGCGGTCGCATACGGCACCCTCACAATACTTATACAAGGCACACACACGCCATCAACCTCATGTGGCCAACAGTATGAGGGTGGGTGGATATGACTCCCAGCAGAGGCCAGACATATGAGGGGTGGGTGCAGAGGACTCCCAGCAGTGGGCAGACATATGAGGGGTGGGTGCAGAGGACTCCCAGCAGTGCCCAGACATATGAGGGGTGGGTGGATATGACTCTCAGCAGAGGCCAACAGTATGGGGGTGGGTGAATATGAATCCCAGCAGAGGCCAACAGTATAGGGGTGTGTGCAGAGGACTCCCAGCAGAGGCCAACAGTATGGGGGTGGGTGCAGAGGACTCCCAGCAGTGGCCAGACATATGAGGGGTGGGTGGATATGACTCCCAGCAGTGGCCAGACATATGAGGGGTGGGTGCAGAGGACACCCAGCAGTGCCCAGACATATGAGGGGTGGGTGGATATGACTCCCAGCAGTGGCCAGACATATGAGGGGTGGGTGGATATGACTCCCAGTAGAGGCCAACAGTATGGGGGTGGGCGGATATGACTCCCAGCAGAGGCCAACAGTATGGGGCTGGGTGGATATGACTCCCAGCAGAGGCCAACAGTATGGGGGTGGGTGCAGAGGACTCCCAGGAGAGGCCAATAGTATGGGGGTGGGTGCAGAGGACTCCCAGCAGTGACCAGACATATGAGGGGTGGGTGGATATGACTCCCAGCAGTGGCCAACAGTATGGGGGTGGGTGCAGAGACCTCCCAGCAGTGGCCAGACATATGAGGGGTGGGTGGATATGACTCCCAGCAGAGGCCAACAGTATGGGGGTTGGTGCAGATGACTCCCAGCAGTGGCCAGACATATGAGGGGTGGGTGCAGAGGACTCCCAGCTGAGGCCAACAGTATGGGGTGGGTGCAGAGGACTCCCAGCAGTGCCCAGATATATGAGGGGTGGGTGGATATGACTCCCAGCAGTGGGCAGACATATGAGGGGTGGGTGGATATGACTCCCAGCAGAGGCCAGCCATGTGAGGGGTGGGTGCAGAGGACTCCCACCAGTGGCCAGACATATGAGGGGTGGGTGGATATAACTCTCAGCAGTGGCCAGACATATGAGGGGTGGGTGGATATGACTCCCAGCAGAGGCCAACACAACAGTATGGGGTGGGTGGATATGACTCCCAACAGAGGCCAACAGTATGGGGGTGGGTGCAGAGGACTCCCTGCAGAGGTCAACAGTATGGGGGTTGGTGGAGAGGACTCCCAGCAGTGGCCAGACATATGAGGGGTGGGTGGATATGACTGCCAGCAGTAGCCAGACATATGATGGGTGGGTGCAGAGGACTCCTAGCAGGGCCAGACATATGAGGGATGGGTGGCTATGACTCCCAGCAGTAGCCAGACATATGAGGGGTGGGTGGATATGACTCCCAGCAGAGGCCAACAGTATGGGGGTGGGTGCAGAGGACTCCCAGCAGAGGCCACCAGTATGGGGGTGGGTGCAGAGGACTCCCAGCAGTGCCCAGACATATGAGGGGTGGGTGGATATGACTCCCAGCAGTGGTCAGACATATGAGGGGTGGGTGGATATGACTCCCAGTAGTGGCCAGACATATGAGGGGTGGGTGGATATGACTCCCAGCAGAGGCCAACAGTATAGAGGTGGGTGGATATGACTCCCAGCTGAGGCCAACAGTATGGGGGTGGGTGCAGAGGACTCCCAGCAGAAGCCAATAGTATGGGGGTGGGTGCAGAGGACTCCCAGCAGTGACCAGACATATGAGGAGTGGGTGGATATGACTCCCAGCAGTGGCCAACAGTATGGGGGTGGGTGCAGAGATCTCCCAGCAATGGCCAGACATATGAGGGGTGGGTGGATATGACTCCCAGCAGAGGCCAACAGTATGGGGGTTGGTGCAGATGACTCCCAGCAGTGGCCAGACATATGAGGGGTGGGTGCAGAGGACTCCCAGCTGAGGCCAACAGTATGGGGTGGGTGCAGAGGACTCCCAGCAGTGCCCAGATATATGAGGGGTGGGTGGATATGACTCCCAGCAGTGGGCAGACATATGAGGGGTGGGTGCAGAGGACTCCCAGCAGTGCCCAGACATATGAGGAGTGGGTGGATATGACTCCCAGCGGAGGCCAATAGTTTGGGGGTGGGTGCTGAGGACTCCCAGCAGTGCCCAGACATATGAGGGGTGGGTGGATATGACTCCCAACAGAGGCCAACAGTATGGGGGTGGGTGGATATGACTCCCAGCGGAGGCCAACAGTATGGGGGTGGGTGCAGAGGACTTCCAGCAGAGGCCAGACATATGAGGGGTGGGTGGATATGACTCCCAGCAGTGGCCAGCAGTATGGGGGTGGGTGGATATGACTCCCAGCAGAGGCCAACAGTATGGGGGTGGGTGGATATGACTCCCAGCAGAGGCCAACAATATGGGGGTGGATGCAGAGGAATCCCAGCAGAGGCCAGACATATGAGGGGTAGGTGGATATGACTCCCAGCAGAGGCCAACAGTATGGGGGTGGGTGGATATGACTATGGGGTGGGTGCAGAGGACTCCCAGCAGTGCCCAGACATATGAGGGGTGGGTAGATATGACTCCCAACAGTGGCCAGACATATGAGGGGTGGGTGTAGAGGACACCCAGCAGTGCTCAGATATAGAGGGGTACATCATCATCAGCATACCGCAACTACATGGGGGTATGTGCACATCCCTAACTTGTGACTATAATGATAGTACCATAGCAACACATCACTTACAGCAGTGTCCCACTCCCTGGAGGATGGATTACTTTCACACACTGCGTGACACACCACATGTGGGTGTGATGTCAAATTCCACATGCATACCCACCCATGGAGGTTGCTGGCGAAATACACACCCTACCATCATGACACAATAGTGTATAGTGATGTAACAGCCTACCAAACAAAGAGAGCGAAAGGGAACACACACTGTCACGCACATCCCAGGACTGGCATGAATGTCCAGGTGGTGGTCAGACCATCAAGATGTAGTCAATCATGGAAGGAAAGGGTTGAAACCCCTTAGATACAATGCACAAAATTGTGAGTCATGTGCCCAAATACCCTCCATAACAATCCCCAACATAGGGGTAGGCTGTGATTATACACATGCATAGTGGTGAAAAGGTTAAATGTGTCACAGAAGGCATTTGCACATACTCAAAACACAAGTACAGTGATTTGCAAGCATGGCACAGACGAATGAGCAGTAGACATCTGTGAGCAGGCATGGGCATTGTTGAAGGGAACCGTCACCAAAAAAGGAAATGTGCACACATGTCAGCACAACAATTGTGCAACTGTCTGCAGTGAAGATGTCAGGTGCCACAGAGGAAGGATCACACCTTGGGACAATGTCTCTAGCCAAACTGAACACACACAACCAATGATTAATTTCAGAGACATTGTGATGGCACACAGATACCATGGTCCACCTCATGACCATCAACAAAAAAAATCTTTCAGAATCCCAAAACATTACCATGACACCTACTCCAGGTCCCTCATCGCCAACATCAAGTACCTGAAATGCAATAGTGTTGAACGTAAAATAAAAGGCTTTATTCAGCAGGAACAAAAAGATCTGCTCAAGTAAGGCCAATGGCCAGTCCAGATAAATGTCTTTGTAAGGGGACATTGGGTAGGCCGTCTACCCCAACTTGTCTGCACATCGAGTAGTTTAAGAGGATGTGGACCCTTGGGGGGCATCCTCGGGGGCAGGACCAGGCACCGCAGGGACAGGAGTGGTAAGGGTAGGTGTGGTGGGTGCAGGGGTGGACGTATCCTCCTCAGTGGTATGTGCAGCGCCAAAGGTGGACTCATACACTGCACTGCACATTGAAGCCAGTTCGACCAGCCCAACCCCTACACCCGAGAACACAATTGGAGTGGAGGGAGAGGGCTGCAAGGGTTGCGCACTGTGACTCTAGCTGCGTGTATGTGGTCTAAGCCTAGTCCCTGTGGGTGTGCCTGCAGCCCCCTGAGTGTGCGTGCCAGGAGGTGTGCGCTTCGCCATATGTGGGGGTGTGCTGCCTGTGTCTGTTGGGGTGCGTGATGGTGTCTTCTTGCATGTGCGTTGGACAGGTATGGGAGAGGGGAGTGTGGATGGGTCAGAAGGAGGGGGGACGGACCGCTGCAGGAGGGAAACTGCTGCCGTCAGTGATGAGTCCGTAGACTGCATAATCCGACGTTGGTCAGACATCTTTGCTGACATGCCCTCCATGAAAGAAAACAACTGGATAAGTACTGAGGGCAGCAGGGGTGAAAGGGGCAGGGGCTGCGGTGCCGGGGCTGAAGGAGACATGGGGGGCTGCACGGACAGAAGGGAGGGGAGCAACTGGGAAGGTGGAGATGGTGCTGGAGGGGGCGGGTACAGACTCTGTGCAGTAACCCGGTATTGCTGCATATTCCCCCTCCTCCAGGGAGCCAGAATCGGATCTTTCGGCGTGGTAAGATGTTTAGCCTTCCAACAGGTCTGCAGACTGACTCCCCTCACCCTCCGTGCCACTGGCTCCCTCTGACTCCTCCACGCTGGTGGCACTGTGGCTGGGTCCCTCCTCTTGGTCCGTGCAGCTGTCTCCTCCTGTTTCTGGTGATGATGCTGTGGGCAAGGAGAAGAAACAGAAATGCATCAGTCACCTGTACACATCTGATACATGAGCACAAAATTAGTAGGTCACACTGCAAATCATGCCATGCATCATGAGTATCAGCCAGATAATTCTGCACATATTTGAGCCTTGTACTGCCCAGTTGGTATAGACACAATGCTACTTCGACACAATGATCCAAAGAACACACCAGGCCACAACTTGCATGAGAAATACACAGATAAGCTAGTGTTTGTTTACAGGAGAGCAGATCAATACAATGAAGTGATGCCACCTGAAGTTCACAAAGAAATAAACAGTAGTGGTGCCCCTCAGGGCAAACTAACTCACCTCACTCCCCAAGGTGACACCACACTCAGAGCCCTGTAAGTACATTGGGCAAAAAATAAATTTAAATAAATGTTGGTATCTTGGGACTCACCATACTTTACACAATCGACATGTATGAATGTGGTAATTCACCATCTTGTGAAGAGAACAAGTATGTGCCTGCATGAAAGATGTCTCACAATGAAATGCTGTCGTGTATTTCTATAGGTTCTGAATCGATCCCCCTATTCCTGACCCTATTCTGGTTAAACTTACTAGCTAGTTAACTAACAGTCAGCCCATGAGGCAAGAAAACCCCCATGATGCAGATACCGTTATCTGACGCAGTCACACTACGGCACAGGAACGTGTTATCTGATTAGGTCATAACGCTTGAGATCTAATTAGACAAGCGACATTCCTCCAGCCCCTGATAAGGCATACGACGTTCTCATAACAAATCAAACCTATGACAACCTGGATAATCCGTGCGGCCATTGTTTTGATTTCACAGAGAACTTTAGTAAAGAATGTGCTAACGAGCAAGTCGTATGACATCTTTATTGACGTACCTATGTCCATCCTTACGTCAATCCCGGCACCTTTAAGGTATAAATATTGCCGACCTTGCCCTATGCAAACACACGCGTGGTGACAAGACGGAGCAGCCATACTTGCCGAAGCCGAGAGCAGAAGCAGACCCCGCAGGCAGCAGCCCCGCCTTCCTGACGCGCTGAGAGACGCGCTGCTATCTCAAGCCGAGAGACCCAGCACCGGCGCTTCTGGGCAGCCCTCGCAGGCAGCCTGGAATATCGAGAGCAGAGAAAGAGATACCATTCCTCATTCATCCTAAATTCCAGGTACAGAACTGAATAACCCCTCCTAGAGAATTCTTTAGTTATCCACTTGGCAAAAACAAACTTAACTTAAACTGTAACTTTCTATTCCCGCCCACGTATTAGACTTAGGTCAGGTACACGGGGTAGGCGTATTTAGAAACACCAGTTGAGTACGTTTAGTCAAATGTATATGTGTATGTAAATATATTTTAATCATTTTAAACATCATATGGCTCAGAAACCATATCAATGTTTTTACAGTATTATTTTATACTATTGCTTCTAATGTATGCACTTTACTTAACTATAAGTATTGCAATAATATCGATCCATTTCTCTTGTACGAGAAAAGAGACTGATCAATAAATAACATCTCTTATTGAACACGCCCGTCTCCTCCTTTTCTCTACACTCTGATGAGACTAAGAATGCACGTACTGACTGAGTAAAATAATTGCCTTGTGCTCACACGACTCTTGAGATTGACTCTTGATTAGGGGAGAGCAAAGTTGTCATGTTCTATGGTTGTCAGAAACTAAATCCCTTCTTGTCTAATCAGGGGAGTTAATCCTTCCTTGAACATTCGAGAAAGTTTCTAGCGAACTCTGAGCTTAGCTGGCAAACCCAAAAATTAAGTCTAGTATCGACAGTAGTAGACCTAGTTAACGTCTGGCCCTGGCCTTTACTGCTGTAGGTACTATTCCAATGCGCAGAGCCTATTGGGAAAATAGGAGCTACACTACATGGCGCCCAACGCGTTTGGAAAGGGCGATAAAACTAACGTAAGACATTTAGAGTAACTCAGTCGTGCTTTCTCACTCAGACCCCTTTTCCCAAATACTCCAAAGACGTCTGGAGTGGGTGAAAGGTTATAATATCCTCCAAAACCTCGCAGGAGGGAACTCCTATGTATGGTTCTTGGTCTAAGTCAACGTTGAAGGATAAACAGTGTTCCAAAATATTGTGCATCTAATCTCTGTTTCCATAAAGAAACCTGATCTGCAAATAAACATAATACCATCCTGTCAGCAAAATGGACAGCGATGAAGAACGAGAGGTTACTAGATTAGCTACTGAAATAGCAGATGCTGATGCTACCATGCAAGCAGCAGACGCGGATATAATACTCATTCCGGTCGCCAAAAGAAGATCTATAACCTTAAAACTTATAGAAAATGGACTGACACCTAGAGGTGGCACAGTCATATTCGTAATCGAGGCACACGAATATCGGCAGACAGAGGTATACTATACATGGATACATTTTCCAGCAGCTAATACTATAACAAAGTACTTCCACTATTACAAAGTAGAGGAACCTCCTAATGAGTACACTCCTTTCGAGGAGGTGGAAGTACCACTCAAATTCCAAGAGCATTTGCTCTTATTTGATGGCGCCCTAAAACATAATAATCACATTACAAGGCTCGGTCCTTTAGGAAGACCAGGAGCAACGTGGCCGGTCTTAGCCGGATACACACCATATCCAGACATCGAAAGAATGCCTGCAGCAGAGCTGCTAATACAGCTAAAACAACTACTAAAAATTCACAGACAATTAGTTCAGTATGTAATGCGGACTTCAACAATACAGCCAGCGATTAAACTTCCACAGCTGACCCCTCACCAGGGGAACACAAATAAAATTACACCACAGAACATCCAATCCTGCCTAGGTAAAGTTCCAGCTAAACGGGAACAAATACCATTCTGGTTGGCACAGAAAATTACCCAAATAGAGGCGGTGTTTCCTGACACCACCCCATTAGAAAAACACAGGATTCTGACTATATGTCTCCCAATGGGAATCGCACCACACATTGAGGACTGTGACACTTGGGGTACAGTCTTTGCTTCCATCTACACAAAAACGCACGGTGTTCCATCCATTTCGGTAATACCAGATGTGCTAAAACAAATTCAAGATGAATACGGTCCAGAACCTGCTTTAACTCTTGGTATGAAATTACTAAAAGACTTCAAGCAGGTATCGGCTATATTACTAGCCAACATAAAGGGTGAAGCAGCAAACGTGGCGATCCGCCAGAGGTTAAAAGAGACAGATATAGCAGACCAACCAGCTGAAATTGCCAGAATCATAGAAAAATCCTATGAAGAACTAGGCAGAGATAGTCTAGGTGGAATACCAGTAAAACCGCAACTGACTACAAGTCCAGAAAAAATGTTTTTTAATAATAATAATAATTCACCAAAAAAGAACTGGGATGGGAACAAACAATCCAATCCTAAAGAAAAGAAATTCCAGTCCAGAGGAAGGTCTCCTAGGCGAAGAGAGAAATCTCCAAACCCGAGACAAAGGTCACCTCAGAGTGAACCCTCTGGGAATAGATATAACCTTAGAAATAGGGATAATATTAAAAAACCTGATAGATATCAAGACATTGATACACGTCCCTCTCAATCTTTTCAGAATTCCTCGCAGAAATCGGAAAGAAGAGGACGATCAGAAGAGCACGCCAAGTCCAAAGACAAGGAACCTGCTCAACTGAAAAAGAAATCACAATTTCCAAAAAAGAAGGTAGCCAGTATCAAGGTAGTTAACAATGCCAAGAATACTGAGGACACAACTGAAAAACGGAGAGTGGGCTCAGACAATGCTAGACAGCGCAGCAGAGGTGAGCATAGCTCGCAAAGTCCTTATGAATCATCTGGAGACAGTGGACACGAATGAATACCTTCAAGTGGAAACTGCAGATACCAGAGTTAGCAAGCCCCACAAAATATACGAGATAACATTACGTATAGAGGGAGATAAGACTAGGAAAATTAGGGGACTATTTTGGGATAACCTCTCCAAAGGCTATGACATCCTTCTAGCTGAAAAAGACTGGCCACCAGAGTTTGTCAGGGAGTGCCCTCATGGCGAAGAAGTAATTATGCCTGCCTTCTCGAATCAAATCCCGATTCATAAAAAATACACACTTGCTAGAAAGTGGGCAGTGGCCTTAGCACCTGCTTTATACAAAAATCATGTAGGATGGGATGAGGATTCTCCTCCTCACAAAATCCAGTTAAAATCACAACCAACTGCACAAAGGCAGTACCCAGTTAAGCAAGAAGCTAAAAAACAAGTAAATGAAATACTAGATCAGCTAGAATACCAGGGGGTGATTGAAACTTGCACCTCACAAATGAACAATCCTTTGTTTCCGGTCTCCAAACCAGACAATTCATACCGTCTAGTTTTGGATTACCGACACCTTAACACATGTTGCAAAACTTTTGCAGTGCAAAACTCACACAGTGCTGCACTAATGAATAACATAGTGCGCAAAAAATACAAAACTACCTTGGACATCTCCAACGGATTCTTTTGTCAAAACATAGCACCAGAGAGCAGATATTTAACAGCTTTCTCAGTAAATGGCACTCAAAAACAATTCTGTCGGTTAGCCCAGGGGTACAAGAACAGCCCGGGGGTATTCTCAGCGAGAGTAACAGAATTACTACAACAATATGATGATGAAGCATTATCTTATGTCGATGACATTTACTTAACAGATGATGACTTGGAGACTCACTTGAAAAGAGTGAACACCATAATACTTGGGTTCGCTGCAGAGGGTTACAAATTAAACTTCAAAAAGTCCAGAATTGCCCATCTGAAAATCCAGTACGGAGGATATGAATTATCAAGTATTGCCTGGTTGACAGTCTTTTAAGAACTAGAAGAATTAAAAAATCTAAAAAATGAAAAAACGTATCCTCTGCCAATCGACATTCTGCCTCTACGACATTACGCCTGTGTAATCTATACAGACGGACATGCTCAACCCTCCGTTTGGGGAGAACATGCATACAATCCCACATGTGAGATCACAAAAGAAGTGTGGCGCGGAGGTAAACTAAGACCTCTATTAACAAAATCACACTCAGTAGAAACAAATTCAGAAATGCAAACTGAAATAATAGCTTTGAAAATGGCGCTAGATAATGCGGATCGCGAATTCCCGACACTTATAGTGTCAGATTCATATTTCTGCGTCAAAGCATATAACAAGGATTTGCAGACATGGATTCAGAACGGTTACAAAGATGACACAGGTGCACCAATAAAGCAGAGACTTCTCTGGGAACAAGTAGCTCTTTTGAAGAAAGAACTACCAAAGACTCACGTGACTCACTCACTGAGTCATCAACGTGATGGCGTTCACGTTGTGGGGAATTCATTGGCTGAGACAGCCGCAGCGGCAGCCACTAAATCGGCTCCCGTAGATCGAAAAAAGCATACATTAAAATACATTGACGGTGAAACATTGCTGGCGGTGAAAACGTCATCGAAAGGCGACTGCTCAGCGTTACCGATCAACTATCCACTCAATTATACATACATAATCGATGCAAACTCCGTCCCTTTTGCTCGAATCCCTGGAGTGGGGGATAGAGTGATTCCAAACAAGGACAGGAGATACTTGTTAATCGCAGACGCACATATGGGCGAGGGTCACAGACACCTTAAATTAAAAGATTCTCTGGAAGATTTACAATCACGGTACTGGTGGCCAGGCATGAGCCTCCATCTTACCATCTTTGTAAAAAACTGCCCAAACTGCAACAGAGATCGCAGTGGGGAGAGAAGCAGTTTAATACCTCGTCGTATCAAGGCAGATAATATTACCAGCAAAAAGAATGGCTTGCGATTAACATATACAGGCTAGTTCCCACTTATAATGTAGATCCACAGCACTCGGCTGACGTCCGGACTATTATACAAGATTTGCGAGTCTAAATGGCATATACGCTAAGAGCATGCTACGTTCGACCATTTTTTTTTCTTTTTCTCAGGCAATCCAGCCTGGGGGGGGAAAGAATGGCCAAATGAGCACAGCCCAGCGGGAATCTTCTCACTTCCTTCCTGAGGGTATGGGATGGTGTAAAGAAAAAACCAAGACAGAAAGCAATCTATAATAGAAAGGATATTAGGTTCGGGAGCTGGGTGGGTCAAACATCTAATAAGTGTCCAACGTAGTCTAAATAACTTGCCAAGAAATTCTCTGAAGGGATTCAGTCCGTACGAATTATTATTCGGAACTAGGATGTTGATCTCTGACCTTGATAGTCAGACTTCAGTGGTAACAGAAAAAAGCTTTGATGTCAAAGACCGTTTGGCTATTTTGCAGGACTTAAACAAAACAAGAAAAGACCTGAGCAACATACAGTTGAAACAACAGCCAACAACCACTGAAGAATCACCACCTGTCCCAGCAAGACCTGTCTGGATTCCAAAAGTCGGGGATCTAGTCAGGGAGAAGATCGCGGTAAAGAAGGAATTTGGGCCTTCTTACAGAAAAGCAGTTCCTGTCTTGTCTGTCAACGGGACAAGATCAGTTGTACTACCGCCACTTGCTGGAAAAAAGGAGAACCGAGTTGTATCCATCGACCTGGTAAAACCACAACATGTGGCCTATAACAAACAGTAGGCCAAGTGGACTCCCAATAAGTAGCAGAACACCAAGGTTTGCTACCAGTACAGAGGTCCTAACAAAGAGGCTCATCACATTCGAAACGCCTACAGAAGAACAACAAGGACTATGCAACAATGCAATAGAACTTAGACCTCTGAAAACCCAAATAAAGACATTTAGCAGAGACACACCAATCTATACTGAAGTACCAAGTGAAAATGCAAAAAACAAAAATCCTGAACCAATTGGAACAATTGACAGAACTACATCCGGTTACTTCATCAACTTCGATGATTCCTCTGAAGGCTTCAGCGAACAAAAGACACAGCCATCATCAAAATCCTTTAAAGACAAAGCGAAGGAACTTTTGAAACAACTAAAAGAAACATATCTGATTTCTCCATGGATTGAATTTTGGGTGGGTTTTGGTGCATTTATCCTCATACTTTGGCTCATCATGGTATTTACTTTGGGACGCTTCATTGAGCGAAAATATGCTAAAATGGACACAGCAAGTCAGAACATCAACTTGGTCCTCAAACCACACACATCGTCACACGTCGAGAAACGAGAACTTTCTTCAGAACTTTCTTCAGCCAACTTCACAGCAATTCCAATACCTGGTGGGGTAGCCTGGGACAACACTGACTATGAAATTTATGGTCCGGTCGAGATCCTGAAATATCCACACCAAATTAAGATCTCTTTGAGTGACTTTGCAAAACCAAACTCATTTGCTGATGATTGGGACTTTGAAAGTATAAACAATATGATGTCTGACTTAGTAATGTCTGCTAAATTTACAAAACATGATTATTTGCAAGGTTCTACAAATTATGATAGTATGTATTGCTATAACCACTATGGTAACCATTTCTTGCATAAATCTGCACAACCTAGAAATGTTTTAAATTATAATCAATGGGAACATTGTGCTACACCTCCAAAAGGGAGCTCTAGAACCGTTTATGACAAATATTCATACTTTCAAGGTTTTAACACTAGTAATGCTGAAACATTTTATTATAAATTGTCAAACAAGACAGGGACCAAAACCATGATAACCAACACAAAATTGATTTATTCTGATTCATTCTTTGAAAAAATGAATACTTTTGGATTCGATTATTGGGACAAAAATGTTGATTTGAAAAGTGTTTGGGGCACAAAAGAATGGCAAGTACAGGGTTTAGAAGCTTTGTTTAGAGCCTGCATGATCCCAGAACAAATGATATTTTTAAATGACACTGTTCAACAAACCACCTGTCTTGGCTTAGCCAAAATCAAAGATTTAAATAACCCGTCTATTCCAAAGCCAACAATGTTTAGCAATAACTCTGATACAGATGAAGAAATAGACGTAAACCATATACTTAACCAAAACAGAACACATCCTGATTGGAAACAATGGTTGATCTGGCCCACAGATACAAATCACTGTCAAGATAGATTCCTGAATAAAACACAGGGTTTCAAAATGACCAGGCCAGACCCTAGATATCCCCAAAGACATCACCCAGGGATAATAACAACCTACAGTGTGGGCAAATTATGCCTTCAATGGCTACAGTCTTCCACACTGCCTGAAATTAAGCAACACCTAACTTTACTTACTGATGGTGCTGACTTGCGTGATTTCATAATGGGACCACGCAAACAGCGTCAAAAGCGTTTCATAGCAGCCTCTGTATATGCAGCATATAATGAGGCCTGGAAGGTTACTCAAATTGAGACAGCAGAAAGAATACGGGAAATTGACCGTATTAATTTGGAAAAATCACTTTCTGTAGTGGACAATGGGTTAATGACTCTGTCCTCCAGAATTTTTTCATTGGACAGCATTGTGTCTTCAGCAATCGATATATTATCGCAAGACTTACTGTTATTACAACATGGTCAGTCACAATTGCGTTCTATCGTACAGCTTGGCTGGACGTTACAAAATCTGCGTTCAGGCTATGTGCCTTGGCGTTTAATCAACACTACGTCACTATTCCAAAATCTTTAACCTTACTGATAGACAAATCGGTATGGCGCAGAAGGGTGCTGATTATACAATCTTGAGCATTGAAAAACTAGAAAGATTACCGTTGACAATGTCAGAACGACCTGTCAGTGAATGGATAATCCACGGAATCATAAATATTCCAATCTCAACCTTCAGGTTTCAATACTGCCAAAAATATATACAGGCTGGCATGTACGAGAAATTGGGAAAGGGGTACCTTAAAACAACTTGGAACCTGCCCTATTCACATGCATGTGTCAGTAACAAAGGACAGAAAGTGTTTCTTAGTGGCAACAATTGTGCTATGTCACTAAGCGGCACGCTTCTGTGTAACGGTATTAGTTTGCACGGAGCCTGTGAAGGGAATTCATACAACCTTTCATGTCACCAGCAAGGCGCACCTGCAACTGAAATAGAACCATTCTTTCAAAGACTCTATAATGGGAGTTACATTCTTATTGTAGACCGCAGATGCTGTAGTCTTATGCCCGGGACTCCTTATCTCGTCACTACGACGGCGAAGGTCAAGTGCTGTGGACGTTCTTTGTTCCCCAGCTCCTTTCCAGACAGGGAGGCGAGGGCATGGCCCAGTTTGAAAATTACTTCTATTCGAATAGACACTTTAAGCAGAATGAAAACAGTGCTTCTTCAGACGCCTACAAGGCTCACGTCATCAAAAGAAACGTATGATCTACAAGTCGCAAGGACGACTGCAGAGATACATACATTATTATCAACCAATTCCCCCGTACATTTCGCGGAAATCCTGAGCGAAATCTTAAATATTTCTGATACCACAGGAGTCTCAAAGGTATTTAAGACAGTATTTTCGATGGCATTAACACCATTCAAAGCCATACTGGGTATTTTTCCAGATTTCGTCCATTCGATTTTTGGCGGACTTCCCCTAATACTAGGACTAATTGCAGGAATCCTATTCCTAGTCCTTATTTTTCGATATGGCAACCCATGTCACAGATCAAACTCTCGCGACAATGGAAGATACGATCCTAGCCATTGGATACCGGGACCGGATATCAAAAATCCTGGGACTCTCCCGGCTTAGAGACCTGAACATGACTTGGTTTCTATCATTTCGACCAATGTGGCAAAGGTGTGTTTTACCTGTACTAAGGTGTCTGCTATGCGGAGAAGAATGCGTGTTAGACACCTGTCTGACGCTACAATCGGATGCGCCGGTGGATGCAGATACACTGTTGGTTCCTACCAAGGTTCACGCTTTGTGCTGCCCTCAAAGGCTGCCAATTCTGATGACGGCATTCCTGGAATCTTCACCACTGCGATTGAAGAGTAGTGAAGTACGAGATGAAAGCAGCATCGAACAGGTACGACCTTCTGTCAGCAATGCAAATCAGAATGTCAATGCAGACAATCATGCGCATGAATGCATGGTTACCCCTATTTCCGACTTAGTGGAACTTTCCCATGAAGCTGTTGACAGTTTTTTCGAAAGCCTGAATGATATGATGTTCTCTCCGGAACAGAAATAGAGACTTTTGAGTAAACTCGCACACGGCGTTCCCTGAATTCGGCCTTCAACTTTAAAAATAAAGTCACATGAACAATTACAATCCAGTTCACGGACAGCAACTTTTTTCAGCAAGCCCTTAAAATATTTTTCTATATATTTTTTCCCCGGGACACTGATCTTCTGCTTAAAGTAAGAAACTATTCCTAGAGAACTAAGATTTCTATTTTTTTAGATACTTTATAGACTTTATATAGACTTTAGCTGCCCGCTGGTATGTTCACGATATATTTTATGTGATGAAATGGTTTCGACTTTTTTTCTGTATAGCCATATTAAGAGCCATTTCATGTGTATTTCTCATATACCAACAAGCAATAATGCATAACAATGCGTGTTTACTTTTGCATTTAATTCATAGCTTAAGTGCATACAATATATATGACTGCAATTTTTCAGTATATTTGAAAATTTCAAAATGCATTTATGTATTTTGGGGTGATAAGGTATACACTATACTCTATAGTATGTTGTACTATGTTATACTATGCATAGATTAGTAGATATGACCATAGTTAGCGTGGAGTGGGTGTCGTGTATTTCTATAGGTTCTGAATCGATCCCCCTATTCCTGACCCTATTCTGGTTAAACTTACTAGCTAGTTAACTAACAGTCAGCCCATGAGGCAAGAAAACCCCCATGATGCAGATACCGTTATCTGACGCAGTCACACTACGGCACAGGAACGTGTTATCTGATTAGGTCATAACGCTTGAGATCTAATTAGACAAGCGACATTCCTCCAGCCCCTGATAAGGCATACGACGTTCTCATAACAAATCAAACCTATGACAACCTGGATAATCCGTGCGGCCATTGTTTTGATTTCACAGAGAACTTTAGTAAAGAATGTGCTAACGAGCAAGTCGTATGACATCTTTATTGACGTACCTATGTCCATCCTTACGTCAATCCCGGCACCTTTAAGGTATAAATATTGCCGACCTTGCCCTATGCAAACACACGCGTGGTGACAAGACGGAGCAGCCATACTTGCCGAAGCCGAGAGCAGAAGCAGACCCCGCAGGCAGCAGCCCCGCCTTCCTGACGCGCTGAGAGACGCGCTGCTATCTCAAGCCGAGAGACCCAGCACCGGCGCTTCTGGGCAGCCCTCGCAGGCAGCCTGGAATATCGAGAGCAGAGAAAGAGATACTCATACAGAGAAAGATTCCTCATTCATCCTAAATTCCAGGTACAGAACTGAATAACCCCTCCTAGAGAATTCTTTAGTTATCCACTTGGCAAAAACAAACTTAACTTAAACTGTAACTTTCTATTCCCGCCCACGTATTAGACTTAGGTCAGGTACACGGGGTAGGCGTATTTAGAAACACCAGTTGAGTACGTTTAGTCAAATGTATATGTGTATGTAAATATATTTTAATCATTTTAAACATCATATGGCTCAGAAACCATATCAATGTTTTTACAGTATTATTTTATACTATTGCTTCTAATGTATGCACTTTACTTAACTATAAGTATTGCAATAATATCGATCCATTTCTCTTGTACGAGAAAAGAGACTGATCAATAAATAACATCTCTTATTGAACACGCCCGTCTCCTCCTTTTCTCTACACTCTGATGAGACTAAGAATGCACGTACTGACTGAGTAAAATAATTGCCTTGTGCTCACACGACTCTTGAGATTGACTCTTGATTAGGGGAGAGCAAAGTTGTCATGTTCTATGGTTGTCAGAAACTAAATCCCTTCTTGTCTAATCAGGGGAGTTAATCCTTCCTTGAACATTCGAGAAAGTTTCTAGCGAACTCTGAGCTTAGCTGGCAAACCCAAAAATTAAGTCTAGTATCGACAGTAGTAGACCTAGTTAACGTCTGGCCTAGGCCTTTACTGCTGTAGGTACTATTCCAATGCGCAGAGCCTATTGGGAAAATAGGAGCTACACTACAATGCACACTAAAAACATATACACATTCATTGAAAAAGCTGGCACCCTTTAAGATAAAACACTGTTAGAAACAAATGGTGTTGCAGATTGTCCATATACATGGTCCAACGGAGGTCTTGATGTCTTGACACTCATTAGTTTGTATAATTGACAACAAAGGAGTTTCAAGACCTCAAGACCACTGTGGGGACATGTATATGGAGATTAAGGCACACCTTTTATTGCTAACACTGGCCTATTTGAAAAGGTGCCAGCTTCTTTCAAGAAAGTGGAAATGTCGTTTTGTGTGCACTACCTTATCATGCAGGCATATAAGTGTCATTTACACAATTTGTCATATTAACACATTCTAAACATGAACAACTTTTAACAAGTGTTTTGAGTGCCAAGGTATAATCATTTATGTGACACAACTTGAAATATGTCAGTCCTCACATGGGCATCCATTCCCTGATGACACAGTTGCTTGCACATAAAACCTACTGGCTGTGATGTGGAGTGGCACACATGTCCCAACTCTGGACAATGCTTAAGCTATTGGGCCAGCAATTGTGATGAACAAAATCATTGCTGCATTGTGGACACACCGTTATCCCCAGGCAAAATGTCAATACAGAAGGGTGCACATTAAGACAAAACAGCGTTGCATCTGAACTACATACATGTGGCAGCAATGTATGAGCCTGAATCATGTCTGGAACAAAATGACATAGGCTGCCAAGCCCCAACTGAAATCACTGGCCACCATCACAGGGGCAGTGTATGGTGAATCATTGTTCAGCCAATTCTCACCCACAGGTCAGACCTGGCAAGGCTAAATCAGGCAGGCCCATGTAGACCTCTCCTGCACAACACCCCCATCCCTCAGTCAATGTGATTGATACAGCTCAAGAAGTGAGACCTCTGAATCGGGGTAAAAAATACTGTGTTGCAACAATTCCAAAAGTAACTAAAGCTCACCCCGTGGGGCTGGCAATACATATTTGTGACAAACAACCATCAACAGATTGTTGTGAATAGGCACACAGGCACTGCCCAGTGTGAGTACGCACAAGCCAAATATTGTATCCCTGTCCAGTAGACACATGTAGCTGACACAGGAAAAATTCAAACTATGCCAGGGACCAATGCCACAGAGGCAGACCCATGCTGAACCCACATAGAATGGGCACAGTGTTGGATGGCACACATGATTGGGAGGCCAGGGTGTCTCAGGGGACTGTAGTGGGCACACTGATCCATGGGTCTGGAATGAGCTGACTGTACCATGAGTAACTGTCATGGCACTAGGTATATCTCCCGCTGATGTACATCATGTCTGAGAACACAACATAGGTCATGCATGCTGCAAGGGTGTGCAGTTGAAACCTCACACTCCTATGTTGAGACTCATCATAAGTGCAAACAAATATGAAGCCCAAACACAGTGCACAGATCATGGCACAGGCAAGGTCCCAACACATGTCACAGACAACCCTCCCACATAATATGGAAATCAATGTGCAGTCTTATTTTCTTGCACCCTAGATGAACATATGCAAATGTGATTACACACGGACCAGGGGACACATGTTAAGGAGGGGAAGGGATGAAATGAGCACCAGGTGACTATGGGGAACCGAAAAGACACTGCACATATGACCTGTCTGACCAGACACCCCAACTGTGGGAGTGTAGCCAGGCTTCAGAGCACTTCAAAAAGCAGGTGACACACAACACAACAAACAGCCATGTACCCACCCCCTTCTTGCTGCTGTCTCTCCTGCAACTGCCCATCGAGGTCTGGGAACACCACCACCAGGACACGGAGCATGTGGGTGGTCAGGTGACGGCGTCCACCATGCTGGCGTGAAGGTGACAGCTTCAGCTGGACCCGGGCGATACGCTGGGTCCAGCACCGGATGTCCTGCCACCTCTTCTGCACGTTGTGCAGCAGCCGGCAAGGGCCCTCCGCAGACCTGACGGCCCTGAGGATGTCCCGCCAAATTTCCCCCTTCTCGTAGGCAGTTACCTGTCAGGAAGACACAGTGAAACAACATCACTACACCTGCTCCATGTCCCAGACACACACACTTGCACACCTTTGATAATGTGAACAGGGCATAGGATGCTGACAGGACTTGCGTTATTGTCCATGTGAATTTGGCCTGTGTGCAAGCCACAATGCACTACATGGCATTGACAGCCAACAGACGGCGTAACGGGTACAACACACTCACTGATCATGGCACACACTGGGCAACACATGCAACTGCAGGGTGTGGGACAGCACGTGCCAAGCAGTCACGTATCCCACTCCACTGAAGAACCCTCAGAAGACCAGAGAGATACACCCTGGCACAGATCACTCGCCTGTCACTGACAACAGCAGATACAACCCTCACTTTGCACATGTGCCACTTGCCACTGGGGTGTCACATGTGTCGTGCTAGCCTTGCAAGTCAGGCACATAGCACTGCTTACTTGTCACATCAGATGGTTAGAGCTGCTACATACGCCATGCAGCAGTGGGGCAACACATCACATACACACTCACCCACATGACAAGGCACATTCACGCACATCAATGTCCATGAGGTTGTACATATCATTTGGACAATCTCACCACAGGTCCACTCAAGTCATAAACATCTGTGAGTACAGTCACCTGTCACTCCAGTGGGACCACTATTCCACCTCAGGACATTTGGAAATTAAGCCACCAAGGTCTGGCACAGCTGAATGTGTCATTCACTATGCAGTGAATGTCACAATAAGCACAATGCAAGTGAGGAGTGACCACACATGAACTACATCATGCTCTGCATGAGAGACACCACCATGTACACCCCCTGGGACTCACTCCAAACCACATTGCATGTCTGTACCACCAATACACAATGCCTGTTGTGACACTCACACAACAGGTGCACAGTCAAAGGTAGTGGAGTCAGCACTCACCTGCTCCTCTGGTCTCCCATACAGCTTGCTGTACTGTGGTAGGAGGCTGTCCAGGAGGGCCTGGTTCTCCTCCTCAGTGAAGGCAGGGGCCCTCTCCATACTACTAGCCATGATATGCCAGAGGATGCAGAGACAGCAGCAGTGTGGTCCACTCCAATGTTGTGCAGGCAAGTGCCCTCTCAGGGGTTCTTGCTGCCTTAAATCAGTGCTGCTGAGGGAATTTCAGATCGAGGAGTACAGAGTGATAGGTCAGATTCATTCGCATCGTACGTTTCCTCCAATCCCTTCAAACATACGGCTCTGACACGCATTCGCATTGTTTACAATTTGAGCTTCAGCTCAACAATCAATTTGCAACATTGTATTTTTTTGGCCAACTGACTTTTGCAGGACACCTGTTACATATCTACTCTAAACACAGTATCCATGACACCCAGGATGCATTCAGGGCCTACTACTCGTCCCCTATGTGTCCCCTAAGTATTTTTGAGATCCACACACGTGTACGGTGAGTTTCATGCGCTCGCGTATGGCACCATTACAATAGTGATACGATGCGCACACACGCCCAGAAAGTAGGGGTACGGTGCGTTTAACACGCTGATGTGAATGCAGGGGTACGGTGCATTTCACATGATGCGTTTTAGACGCAGGGGTATGGTGCGTTTCACATGGTGATGCGAATGCAGGGGTACAGTGCGTTTCACACGGTGCTTTGCACACGCAGGGGTACGGTGCGTTTCACATGGTGATGCGAATGCAGGAGTACAGTGCATTTCACACGGTGCTTTGTACACACAGGGGTACGGTGGGTTTCACATGGTGCGTTTCAGACGCAGGGGTATGGGGCATTTCACATGGTGCGTTTCAGACGCAGAGGTACGGTGCGTTTCACATGGTAATGCAAATGCAGGGTTACGGTGCGTTTCACATGGTGCATGTCAGATGCAGGGGTACGGTGCGTATCACATGGTGATGCAAATGCAGGGGTATGGTGCGTTTCACATGGTGATGCGAATACAGGGGTACGGTGTGTTTCACATGGTACGTTTCAGACGCAGGGGTACTGTGCGTTTCACATGGTGATGCGAATTCAGGGGTACGGTGCATTTCACACGGTGCTTTGCACACGCAGCAGTATGGTGCTTTTCACATGGTGCGTTTCAGACGCAGGGGTACGGTGTGTTTCACATGGTGATGCGAATGCAGGGGTACGGTGCGTTTCACACGGTGCTTTGCACAGGCAGGGGTACGGTGCGTTTCACATGGTGAGTTTCAGACGCAGGGGTTCGGTGCGTTTCACACGGTGCTTTGCACAGGCAGGGGTACGGTGCGTTTCACATGGTGATGCGAATGCAGGGATACTATGCGTTCCACATGGTGCTTTGCACACGCAGGGGTACGGTGCGTTTCACATGGTACGTTTCAGACGCAGGGGTACAGTGCATTTCACATGGTGCTTTGCACACGCAGGGGTACGGTGCGTTTCACACGGTGATGCAAATGCAGGGGTACGGTGCGTTTCACACGGGGCTTTTGCACAGGCAGGGGTACGGTGCATTTAACATGCTGATGTGAATGCAGGTGTACAGTGCGGTTCACACACTCATGTATGGCACCATTACAATAGTGATACGAGGTGCACACACGGCAGGGATGTAGGGGTACGGTTCGCAGAAGGATGTCTATCAAGTACTTGTCATTGCATACTTTCATGTGCAGGCCCTAGGTGTGGCAGCCAGTGATATAGGACAGGGCATCTTATCTTGTTGCACAATCAATGTGTGATGAACTGTGGACACATGTCATGTGTGATGGGGTGCTAAGTGGCACACATCACCTTGACACTTGTCCCATGTGTATCATTAGGCAGATTTTGTCATGCACAGCAACACTGGGATGGCCAAGTCATCACTACCAGCACCTGTCTCCTGATGCCAGGGACTGGGGCACTTTGTCAACTGACATTTCACGCTCAGCATGACCCTATGTGACTGTGTCAGGTGTGTGTCATGTGTTACTATGAGGTTGCTGTTTGAGTTCCGTAAACTACTCTGCTCTTGGTGCATCTAACATGGGTCTGTGTTAAGATGGGTATGGTTTCACATCTACGTTCACCATGCCACATGTGCATTCTCACGGCTGTTGGGTCTGATGGCATCAGACATCATATTTCCCCAGGCATACATGTCTGCATCGTGACAATGGCTGTGTTGTTTTGTTGTCACGTGTACACCTTAATCGCAATGTGTTTGATATGTACATTTGACATTCAATGTGACCTGTGCATGTGCCGTGCAGTCATCTGTCTGGATGGAATGACAACCTTCCACTGCAGATATGGGGACGAATGTCACTCCAGTGATATCTCGTGCTGTTCACTCAGACCTGCCCAGCAGCTCATTTCAGGGCATGTCATGTTTATTTGTCAATCAAAAGGTGTATCTGGCTTTTCGTAGAAGTGCCAGCAAGCTGGCATATGTGTCCTGGATGTATTGCACACGCCAGACTCCATAGTGACATGATGTCTAGTAGCAGTTTTGCATGTGCTATGTACATTGCCATTGATGTTGGCTGACTGTTAATCTCCATTATTCCCAAATATGTCCTGCAGGGCACCGCCTCTACCAAGGCCATTCCCAGACTTGGTTACCCTGAGGGAACGTGCCTGCATCCAACGTTACAGATTCACTCAACAGTTGATTCAGGAGTTGACGAACAAACTGGCACCACATCTCCAACCGCAACAAAGGTATCCTACTGCACTAACCCCCAAGATAAAGGTGATGGCAGCACTCCATATTTTTTACAGGTACGTTTCAATTAACCATAGCTGTTGTTGGTGGAATGTCACAGACAATGTTCAGCCGTGTCCTGCGTGTTGTTTTGGCAGACATGTTGGAGCACATTGATGAATTCATCAAATTTCCTACTCCTGAAGAGTTGAGAGATGGTAAGGGTGATTTCTATGCCCTGGGAGCGATGCCACATGTCATTGGGTCCATTGATGGGACACATGTGGCTTTGGTGCCACCACAGGCACAGGAGCAGGTTTACCGCAACCGTAAACATTATCATTCAATAAATGCCCTTGTGGTGTGTCTTGCTAACATACTGATTTCCCACATTTGTGCACGTTTTCCAGGATCGGCACACGATGCATTCATCATGAGGCGTAGCAGGGTACCACAAATGATGCTGCAGCTGCGCAACGAGTGGGCATGTCTTGTTGGTGGGTAAACTCTGTTTGTCCTGTGTGTTTCAGTATCTTTTGCTCTGACGGCATCTTCTGACCCACTTATTTACATGATGTATCTATGTAGGGGACTCGGGATATCCCAACATGCCATGGCTAATGACACCTCTCTGCAACCCAAGAACAGCTGCAGATCAGCTGTACAATAATACACACGGGCAGACCAGGCGAGTGATTGAGAGGACGTTTGGCATCCTGAAGAGCCGGTTCCGGTGCCTCGATAAGACAGGCGGATCCCTCCCATATGCACCGGACAAGGTCTGTAAGATCTTCATCGTGTGCTGCATGCTGCACAACATGGCAGTTGAGAAGGCAGTGGCACTCATCCTGGATCCTGAGGAGCAGAAACATCCACCCATTGAGGATCAAGGGCTTGGTCACTATGCAAGTGATGAGGAGGAGGAGGATGATATCCGGAGGTCAGCTCATACACAACTTCTTCTCATAATTGTGAGTCACTCGGAATGAGTGAGCAAGCTTGTAGCATTCAGTGGCATGTGTTGCAATGTGTGTGTCCAACTGACTGTATGCAAAGTGACTTTGATATGTGTTCTGATGAGTCACACAAGTGCTGATGTCATGCCACACAGTAATGCGTAATGACTTTCCTTGAAATTTGTATGTGTCCTACATAGTTCCTGTTTTGTAACTGCCCATGTCTTTTGCAAAGATTTTTACTGGTGAACTCTTGTGTGTCTGTCATTCCCAGGTTGCTGTGCCTGTTGTCTGTTTGTGTCATCTTTGTCCTCCTGCTATTCCTCATGATGACTGCAACGTGGGCTAAATCAGCATTCCATGCACGGACATGTGTAAATGTCAGTTCGGCAAGAGATCCAAACAGGCTTTTTTGTGTTGGTATGGTTTGGGAATGTGTGGGAACTGTTCCTGTGCATGTTGTAGTACCATGCATACATGTCTCATCACCATGGATCAAATTACATATTGAACCACTCCCATGACATGACAGTCACCCTTCTTGACAGTCATCTGTAGTGGAGTGTGGACTCTGGTGAAGGAATCAATGTATATAAACCATGCCCCTGACACACTGTGGATACCACGTGTTGACATTGTGTGGGACATCACAACAACAGGCCCTATAGGGAATTGCAGCCTTGCTGTGTGCAGCAGGATGTGTTTGGCTCATCCACTTAATCTTGTGTGCCAGTACATTTTGATTTCTAACAAACATATTGTGAAGGTGTGGGCCAGCGTATGTACCACATGTTCTGTCAACTGTCCTGTGAGTCTGTTCGTACGGATGCATTGCACTTTGTGCCAGTATGTCATGTCACTGTCACGTCGCTTCCTCAGAGTCGGTGGAGAACACTGCTTTGCAAGCCTTCTCGGTGAGTTGATAAGAAATGTTTATTCCCATGAAGCCAAGAACGTTGCTCTGATGATGTCACAATGTTGCGCTGTAGCAAATATAAATGCTTCCGTGGCACCAGTTGGGTGCTGTAAATTCTAGGATTCGCTTGTGGTGTGCTGCATATCCTGGTCACGGTAGGGGTGCTTATGTGCCATCGCTCCTCATTACTCTCTGTGGAGTTCTGGCCCAACAGCTTGTTCTGTTTGGCATTTCAAAGCCCAGTTGGACGAGCCGATGGCTGGCTCTTGTGGGGCTTCCTTGTGTTCACCTAATTCCCTCCGTCGTTGGACGAGCTTCTTAAGGCTCTTGCGGGGGATGTGTAATTTCCATTCTTGACCCTCACTGATTCCCTGAGGTAACTACGGATTGTTGGCTTTGTGTGAGTCACGCCGCAGCGCATTTGGATTTCCGTTTATCGGACCTTATTCATACACCGTGATTTTCAGGATTACCGCATGTCTTAACTTGCCTTGAAGCAGCCTGCTGAGCATCATACCCCCTTCATATCGCTGTAATACTCTGCTACATTTTATGTGTCTTCTGTTATCCCTGTGCTACTTGCAAAATCCTTGGAACAGGATCACAATATTGGCCATTTCTTTTGCAACTCGTACAACATAATCTTTGGTGTGTTATGTTGTTTCATCACCTTTTCATGTGCTATGAATTCATGTGCATTGTTCATCTCTGTTTTCACAGCAGGGGCTTGTAGAGCTCGTCCAAAAGTAAGCTCAAATTTCCCAGTTACATGGCTGTTTTGGGTATGTTGATAACTGCTGGATAAATACATGTAAACGTATGAAACATCCTTCTTTGTAAATGTATAGTAATGTCCTTGTTTGATCCTCAGATCTAGTAGCACTTTCATTACTGTGATCCCAACTAGGATACAGTGGCTGTTGTTTTCCTTTACAGGTGTAACTGTTACGGTATAGGTCCTGAGGTATTCTGTGATTCAGTGACAAGAAGTGTTGAATCCTTATGCTTGTTTACCTTTGTTTCAGATCTCCCTCCCTGCTGTTCCCTTCATTTCCTTCCCTCGCCTGATCACCCTTTTGACTCTGTCATTTCTACTCAGACAAGGGGCTATCTGGAGATGGACCACTTTGAGCATCGCACGTTTCTGAGGATTCAAGGCCCTGAAAGTCACAGGCAGTCCTGTGCATATTGTTTCACCAGTAGCACAGGTAAACTCATTACATGACTGTAAATTTTTTCAGAGCAATGGCACTGGCCATGGGCATTGGCTCATGCAGCATGGCCTCGACACATATTTGATCCGTTTGTGTAGTAAATGTATTCACCACAGTACAATGTGCCTCATCACTGTCACCACAGATCTCTTGCCCTTTGCATGCGTCATCTATGGAATAATTGACAAAGATTGTGCATATGGGAGTATGTGTATTTTGCCAACATGCATGCAGTTCTTCATGGCTACTTGGTTGTGTATGTATTTGTGCAGGTTGCTACCCACAATGGGCAGGCAACACCTGCTGACGCTGTGTGTCCTGGGCACAGCTTGGCCTTATGGTGCCTGATCCTGTGCCCGTCATTTTCTTTGAGTGACCCATGAGTAACCAGACACTCCTTCTTTTCCATACACCTGTTACACTGTACCTTTCTAACCTCCTTGTCTTTGTGTGCTACTTTTTGCCTGGTGTCTCACCCCTTCCGCCGTCAGGTGTTCACTCATTCCTGCTGCTGCCTCCCATGCGGCACCGCACCACCGAGTGCCCTGATTCTGCAACCCACACGCCTCCCAGATGCTCCTCCCTCCACCCATTCTTAATGCAGGCAGCAGCATGTCTGTGCCACTGTTGCGCCACCTCTGTGCCAAAGGCAGGACCGTCAGCGCCCGCCAGCGCCTGCAACGTGGAAAGTTCAAGACCCTCTGGTCCTTGCATGACCCACGTAACACAACAAACTCATGCTCCAGCCACCATCCAAACAATGAACACCAGACAATCAACCACCTGCTATCAGGCAACCCCTAAGAGCACACACAACAGCTTCACATGCTGTGTGTGCAACTCCTACTGCCTACACCGTGCTGCCCCACCTCACAGATCATGTCCGTACAACCAGGTCATTTGCCTCCTACTGAACACCCGCTCCATCCACCAGCACGCCATTGGACTCTGTTACCTCCTCAACACAACAGCCCCACACATCGCCCTTTATTACAGTAACCTGGTTGAACGCATCCTCAGCACACAACTTCAACATTGCCATCACAGAGTGATACAAGATCACCCGCAGGGACCGCACCATCAATCCAGGAGGATGAATTGCAATTCATTCAGAAGTACACCCTCAGAGTCACATACAATAACAAGGACACACTCAGCATTGTGAAGCACCTGCACTTCAGGTTTCACACCAACCCCCTGACCACCCTCAGTCTAACACTCATCTACAGATCTCCAGGCCTACACCCACAATTCTGCTAAGCCATCAACAACTACATCAGCACGCAGGCCCTCACCTACAAAGACTACATGTGGCAGGGGGACAGCAACTTCTGGCGGGAGGACAACCACACCACCGTCCTTCATTGGTACATCAACATTTGCATCCAGTTCTCCGACAAGCAACCTACTGCCCCACACTCCGCTACAGATCCCGCAGAGATGCTTGACCTAAGTCACCACAGACTAGCTGTGTGGCACCCTCGCCCAGGACAGTCCAACCAACGCCACCGCCACACCCTGCAACCTCACACACTGGATCAGCGACTGATCCAACACTCTTCCCCCATTGGCGGACTATCCTGTGAAGTACAACAACAGTTAAGCCACCTGGGACAAGGCAGACCTACTGGACTCATACAGGTCTAGCCGGACTCTCGTGCAAACCTTACGAAACAAACAACCACCAGTTACCTTTCAGCCCTGAAACCCGCCACACACAGATATCACCATACCATCAGCACGGACAAGAGGACATCCTTCAGGTAGGGCATAGGCACCAACACACACAACATCAAGGAGCTCATCGGCATTGTGTGTGAACTATCTAACCCCAACTCACCATCCAAAAGACATCCCACCCTTGCAAGGCCAAGGGGATCCCTCACAACATTCTACCACTGCAAGCTCATGGACGTACACGACAGCCTCGCCACACAGAGGCAGACAGCGCTATTATCCACAGGACATACCCCCCAGTTCCTGGACTCCCGTCAGCAGCAAAGACACCACCCGGCTCATGTACATAATCCACTCCGGCTCTCTTTCAGGACCCTTCCCACACAACATCTCAATCACAGCATACCCCATCCTTTGAGCCTACCTCTGGCACGTCATGAATGTCTCCTTTGAGTACGCCACATTCCATGGGAGCTGGAGGCATGCAGAGACCTAGGCCCTTCTTTAACAATGGACGGCAGTATCACAGGATCGCCAGGAACATCACCCTGCTTCCCTACCCAGCAAATGTCATCAAGAAGACAGTCAACGAGCAACTGATCATCTCCCTCTAGGCAACCCACCCCAGTCCATCTTCCACAGTCCTCACCCCACTGCAACAGCCTTCATTGCCACCACCAATGACATCTTGGACCCTGCTCAACAATGGTGAGACCACCACCCTCACCTCCTCGACCTCTCAACGGCACTCTACACCATGTGCTACCACACGGTCAGATCACACATCTCCAACACTGGGATCCAGAGGAGGGCCCAGGATAAAATCACCAAGTACCTCACCAGCAAGGCCCAGGGAGTCCGCCTCCCCCTTCAGCACGTAGTACACTGGGGTCATCGGGCCCATGCCCCAGTGCTCTTCTCTCAGCGTCACCAACTTCAATGTCTCCATGACCCCCCTCTCATCCATCACATGCGCACACGACCTCACCAGAGGCCCAGGCACTCCCAGATCCAACCTTCAAGAGGGCATGAGGTGCATTGACGAATGGATGAACATCAGCCACCTGGGGCTGGACTTGGACAAGACTGAGGTCATCATCTGAGGATTGTACCCTTACAGCTGGGACAATTCCTTGTGTCACACCAGCCTGGGCAGCACACCAGCACACAGTGCCCACGCACGCAAGCAGGTGTTCATCGTACACTCCTCGCTCACAATAACCGTGCAACTCAACACAATCTCTACCTCATGCTGCAACTCCCTCCGCATGCTGCAAATGATCTTCAGATAGATCCACTCCTAGGCAAGACAGACAGTCACCCAGGTCCACGACACCAGCCGACTCAACTACGGTAACGCCCTCTATGGAGGAACAACAACCAGACTCCAGGAGGACTTGTGTACATCCAGGGTGCATCCGCACACCTCATCCGCAACATCCGCTGGCACAGCCACATGACCGTCCACCTGAGATACCTACAATAGGCTCACTGTCAACTGCAGGATCACCTTCAGACTCCTCAGCCACACTCAGGAGGCACTCCACAACCCCAGCCCCAAAAACGAACATGGATGTCTCCCATCCAACACCCCATGGCCCCAACTCCGTCCAGCCAACCTTGCCATGGGCACCATTCATCACATCCACAGTATAACTGCATGCAGGAGATGGTTCTCCCACCTCACCAAACAGGCCTGGTACTCCCTCCCTGGGCACCTCCACATGACCCATGACCACTATGCCTTCATAAAACTCTTCCAAAACTGTCTGTCCGAGCAGTATGGCAAGCACACCCCCCTCAGCAGCTTGAAACCATCACGGGTGAGTATTGCACTCCATGTATATATTTGATGATACATTGTGACCTATGTATGTCCTCGACCAGACTCAGATCCCAGTGTATGGATGGCTTGAGTTTGTTCCACACTCTGGCATACTTTGACATCTCCCCACACGTATGTTGTTGACTCGTGCTAAATGACTGCAACACCAATTTTACTTGTGATTGTTTTGTTTATTTATCTGTCTTGTGCGTGAAACGTAAGTGATAGGTGCTGTACAAAAATGCCGGGAATCCAAAGTTCACAGAGGGAGATGTTATGCCTTGCCATTTGAGTCAACAGAGTCCAGACCACAGTGTTTGGCATCATTGTTCAGACTGCAACCAGAAAGTCCATGTGGGAGAGCAGGACAGTCAATGAGGAGATGCTGTTGCACACAAAGTCAAGGTGCCAGACCAGGTGACCTGGGAGATGCGCATGGCCCTCTGCCTCTCACTGTCTTTTCCATGGACGACCCACCTTACTTGCGGGACCCTCATATGCAGGCCTTGGAGATGCATGGGATGCTCCGTCGGACGATTCCTCCTCCTCCTCCCTCGCTGTGCCTGGTGGCGGTCTTCGCCTAGATGTTTCTTGCCTGGTGACACAGGGGGGGTGCTCCATGTTGTCTGCGATCCAATGGAGTGAATGGCTTATGTCCCTTTGCACCGCCAGGAGCTCAGCCAGTCTTGCCTCCATCCATCTTTGGTGTTCTTGTTGACTGGCGTGTTGTTCGGCCTGCAGGTTTTTGCTCTCTGTGAGGGTCCCCACTACCTGGCTGAACTCTCTGGTGTCCCGCCGGTATGCCTCCATGATGTTGCGTAGTTGAGACATACCGGGCCCTACAGCTGGCTGGTCAGGTTCTCGGCTCCACCTGCCGCCACTCCCACCACCCCTGCCCACACGAGCCTGGCCTACCGCTGTGGGCACATCAGGTCGACGGGACCTCTGAGGGATGGCAGTGGTGGTGTTGTCTGCCAACTCCTGGGTGCCCGGCGAACCTTGTCCCTCATTGTCAGACTGGCTCAGTTAATGACTGTGGGCAGGGCCTGAGATGTCTGCTGGGATGTGGCAGGAATGGTGGTGGTGGTTGACGCAGATGTTCCTGATCCAGGTGCTGTATGGGTTTGGGCACCAGAGGTGCCAAGTTGGTCGGGGTCATCCGTGGAGTGGTGAAAGGCGTCGCTGTCGGTGGGATAAAGGTCCTGCGGAGCCGGGGACTGTGATTCATCTCCCCATTGTTGGGGGTAGATTCCGCACGTTGCCCTGTGGGTGTGAGAGAAAGACAATGTTAATGTCATTTAATGCAACATCCATTTTTCATACACATTGAAGTTGGCACTGTTCCACCTGGTAGTTGACTATGCTTTGGATTGTCCTCAATGTTCACTTGTGGATGGGTATGTTATGGGGTCAGATTGATCTGTGCTCAAGAGTCATTGACATGTGGGGGCATATTTACAATAACTGGCACAGCCCTGCATATCAGCAGGGATTGGCCAGTCATTGTGCACCACAGCTATGCCAGCATGGATGCGACACATTTACAATGCGGAGCACCATGGGGGAAAAACGGCACAGCTGCGTCACGCATCTGTGCCGTAGAAGTGGCGCATTGCTGGAGTTGCGTCACCGGCCCAACACAGCTCCAGCAATGCTCTGTGGGGCCCTATATGCACAATATGCACAATGCTGCATCAATCCTTACGCCTGCTTCAAGCATGTACTGGGTTTTGACGCAGCATGTGCTTAAAAGTGACTGAGTGAACACTCACCGGAGCTGGGGGACGAGGGGGAGTCCTCTTCTGTTGCCGCCACCGCCGGGAGTCACTACATTGCAGGCATAGCGCCGTCGCCCCGGGACTGCAATTCCCGGCTGCCTCAGCGGCGGCGCAGCTTCCACACGCACTGCAAGCGCCAGGAGGCGCCCATATACAGCGCTCTGCTCGGCGGAGCAGGTGGGGAACACTCACCGGAGCTGGGGGATGAGGAGGAGTCCTCTTCTGTTGCCGCCACCGCCAGGAGTCACTACATTGCAGGCACAGCGCCGCCGCCCCGGGACTGCAATTCCCGGCTGCCTCAGCGGCGGCGCAGCTTCCACAAGCACTGCAAGCGCCAGGAGGCGCCCATATACAGCGCTCTGCTCGGCGCAGCAGGTGCGGAACACTCACCGGAGCTGGGGGATGAGGGGGAGTCCTCTTCTGTTGCCGCCACCGCCAGGAGTCACTACATTGCAGGCACAGCGCCGCCGCCCCGGGACTGCAATTCCCGGCTGCCTCAGCGGCGGCGCAGCTTCCACACGCACTGCAAGCGCCAGGAGGCGCCCATATACAGCGCTCTGATCAGCTTCGCAGGACGCCGGGCGAAGCCCGGGCAAAGGGCGTGCCCTCTGTGGCCCTCAGAGGCCCGAGAAGGACGGGACGGGCCACACCCCTTGGCTCCTACTGAACAAGGTATAGTGTGACTCAGACCTATATCTCTGTATACACTGCAGAGACACCAGGACTTCCATTGACTTTTTGCGGGACTCTGTTTGCTGCATCGTCGCCATGTCTCTTAAGGGGGCTCCCAAACCCAGTACTCTCCCAAGTGATTCTAGTAGGGGGAGGTTAGACTGCTATGTAGACACGGTAGACAGGGCATTATTACCCGTTATCCATGACTTGGAAGATTTAGAAACCCCTCTGCCCTCACATTGCGTAGCCTGTAAACATCCCGAGGCGCAGCTAGTCGACACAGCATCAAGTCTGTCCTGGTTGGAGGATTTGAACGCCCTATGTCACATTCGATATGCACCAGTTGAAACCAGAGCAGACTCACCCCAAGTCCTATCCAGCCCAATACTTCCAGTACATTTGCTGTCTAACTCTTTATTGAACGCAAATGATAACACTCGTAAATACTAAACAACTAGGGAACCCTAAAACTCCTATGGCCACAAGAAAGCGCCTCGGGGATAACAGCGTGGGGAGGGAAGCTAAACTGCTTAAGTCTTGCACAAGTTCCTTACCGTCTGTCAGCACCCCTCCTACAGCTTCCCAAGTCCGCGACAAGATTGAATCCTTTGCACCCCCCTATCAGGCAGCTCTTCTGGACCTCATTGAACGCCTGGTCACCTCTCTTATATCCCCTCTGACTGCAAGAATCAACTCCCTAGGGGATAGACTAAGGGATATAGAGACCTCATTTAGGGCACCGACTCAACCTAACAAGAACCAGGCAGGACTGAGCCAACCACAGCCCTTAACCGCTACCGTGGTTTCTAAGTTAGCTCCTCAAAAAAGTAGCATCCCTCTTAACAGACCCACGGTCCCACAGAACCGCCCCTGTATCTCCTCGTCATCCGTCACCGAGCCCATTACCACCAAGAGCACCTTCGCTGATGTAGGGGTGCCAAATGTTCCCCCACCTTATGAGGAGAAAACTACTAACCTAGATTATACTAAACATATACATCTGCCTCCAATGGCCGCCCCCTTTGTCTGTGTTCTCACTGGTGTCTACCAATTACAAAGGGAAAAACCGAGAGATAAGAGGATCTAAAACAGAAGGTCATCTATTGGCTGTCTAGGAACCGACCCTTGCCAGCGAACATTGATGGTGCCATTCGAAGTGTTAGAAGGGTGGGATGGCTTGGCCCCCTTCCAAAAGATCTCCCAGGCGACCTGGTGTTAGTTAGATTCTGGAGCGATCGGGTGGTGCCTTATTTACAAACTTGGTTTTCACAATTAGGGGATGGCCCGATCTCTGTCTGGGGACTCCATGATTTTTACCCTAGGTCCCGCTACCCTCGGCCCTTAAAGACAAGACTAGAGAGAAAACACCATTTTCTGGAAAGATCTAACATAGAGATTAATTATCGGCCGGATCGGAGTGTGTATGTACAGAATGGCTTTAACAACACCATCCCAAATTATTTTTCATGAAGTGTCTTTTTAGTAAGTGGTATCCAGTGATTAGCAATTCGTTTGAATTGACTTAATAATGTCTTAACTTATCATCAATTATTGTAATGAAATGGTTCTTAATGATGTGTATATAATGAATGCTGCTTTTATGATTTTTATGTATGTTACTGAATAGCCAGCGATGTACCGTGTATTATGTAATTTCATGTATTATGTTGGTTTTAATGTTATATTGTGTTTTATTCTGTGTGGTCTTTTATGGTATATTTTACCGAAATAAAGACTTATGAAACTGAAAACTGACTGAGTGAAATCTTGTAGATTTCACTCAGCCACTTTTGGGGGGCGTTGCTGTGCCCACTTTTGTGCGGACGTTGTGACGCAAGGACGGCGTGAAATAAGCACTGTGGGGTACTCCATTTCCTGTCTCAGGAGGGTATGAATGTGTAAGGGGTGTGTGACAGGCCGTGCTGGTAGTTGCAGTCTTATTTGGAACTGGGCCTCCCTCGTGGTGTGGCTGTCCCCCCATGGAGCATGTTGCCATGACAGTGGTTGTGAGTTCCTGTCAAAGATATCTGACCTTGTTGTCCTGGGGTTTGTGTTTGCACTGGTTCCAGGGGGCATTGTGCTGCCTACACCAGGGCCCAGTGTCAGCTATCTTGTCAGTACTTTCCCACTCCCTGTGCATTGAGCATGGTACATGGGTGTGTACCTGGGCCACATGGGATGAGGGCAATTGGGCATGGGCGTCCACAGAAATGTTTCTAGTGGTAGGCAATTTTTTAACTTCATCACCATCCCCTTTGCACCCTTCTCACCATTGCCTTGCACCCTTCTCCCCTCCCCCTTGCACCCTTCTCGCCCTCCCCCTTGCACCCTTCTCCTCCTCCCCCTTGTACCCTGCTCCACCTCCGCCTTGAACCCTTTTCTACCTTGCACCCTTCTCCCCTCTCCAATGCACCCTTCTCGCCCTCCCCCTTGCACCCTTCTCCCCCTTCCCCTTGCACCCTTCTCCCCCTCCCCCTTGCACCCTTCCCCCTCCCACTTGTATCCTGCTCCACTTCATCACCATCCCCCTTGTACCCTTCTCACCACTGCCTTGCACCCTTCTTCCCTCCCCCTTGTACCCTTCTCCCCTCTGCCTTGCACCCTTCTCACCCTCCCCCTTGCACCCATCTCCCCTCCCCATTGCACCCTTCTCTCCCTCCCCCTTGCACCCTTCTCCCCCTCCCACTTGTACCCTGCTCCACCTCCACCTTGCACCCTTTTCTACCTTGCACCCTTCTCCCCTCTGCCTTGCACACTTCTTACCTCCCCCATGCACCCTTCTCGCCCATTGCCTTGCACCCTTCTCGGACACCCCCTTGCACTCTTCCCACCCAATGGAGGGGGCTGCCACCTGGAACAATGTCACCATTTCAAAAGCATGATGGACTAGGTCCGGCCCTGACTGGGCCCACACCAGACACACTGGCAATCCAGAGGGGGGGCAAGAGCCCCCTTGCCCCACCCTGCGGACGCCCATGCAATTCGGTCTGATTTGGAGTCCCACAATGCATTTTGTGACACCCACCCTCCCAGCATACCGGATGTCCATTTTTGGGTCTGTGCTTCCTGTAGCACGGGACATAGCATGGCCTTGCTTTCTCAATGGGGCATATACACATGTTAGTGGCATTAGCGTTATTTTTGGATGTAGTTGTGGGCGGTGGGCGCTTGGGGGTTGGTGCAGGCATTTTTTGTACTTGGGGTGTGGATGCCATTACCCCCACGTTACATGAGTTGTTTGTGAACTCACCAGGCTCTACTACTAGTTCAATTCCATGTACTCCCACCGGTGGTAGCAGGGCCACCACCTTCTCCTCCCAGGGCTGGTACTGTACTGGTCTGTGGGGACCACCACCTCCAGTGTGCTGGCTCTGTTGGTACTACTCATCCATCTTCCGCTTGATCATCCTCCGCAGATTGTACCACCTGGCCTGGCACTCCTTCCTTGTGTGTCTGATGGGTGCAACAGCATTCACCCTATTGACTATCCTCTCCCACAGCTGTGTTTTCTCAGCTATGCTGATCCGTCTGACCAATGCGCCAAACAGCTGTGGCTCAACTCTGATGACATGTGCAAGTGTCACCTAGGGCACAGAAACTGTGTGCTGCAAAATCCAGCTGGATTTTGCAGCACACTGTTTCTGTGCCCTAGGTGACACTTGCACATGTTGTGCCAGTGCTGTCTTCATATATCACATACACTCCTGAGCGGGGAGAATAACTTAGGAGCACGAAGTACGCCTTAAACCAACACAGATAACCAGCAGTGCACAGCCACTTTCCATTATTCAACTCTGATGACTTCATCTACAAGGATCTCCATCCCATCCTTTGTGAACTTTGGATTCTTCTGTGTGGACATGGTGTGACGGGTGACGGTGTGTATGGATGTGGGTGTGTGGGTCTGAATGTGAAGTGGGGTGTGGGTCAGAATGTGATTGGGGGTATGTGTGAAGGTGGATGTGTGCAGTTGGTGGTGTGTTGTCAGGGTGTCTTGCTAATTGTGTCTGTTGCAAAGGATCATGGTTTGTGTGTGGGCCCTTTTTTTTGGTCCATTTGTGGGTGGGGCTTAGTTTGAATTTTTGGTGGGTGTCTTATAAGGGGTGGTTCTGAGTTAGCCCCTCTGTTTGCCTCTTTGGATCTGGCCAGGACATTCATTTCCATGGATTGTACACTGGAGATGTGTTTTGTGGTGTTGTTTGAGTCGTTTTCACCCTCCTTGTGCTGTTTTACAGTGTCCGCGTTGTTCAATACGGCTCGTTTACTTGTATTTGCTTCTGTTTCTTCGTGTGTGCAACGCGACGTTGTCGCGGTACGAGTCGTTTTCTACATCCTTGTGCTGTTTTTAGGGGTTTGCGTGCGCTTCGTTCAGGGGGGTTCGTCTCGTATTTGATTTTGTGGCTCGCTCATACAGGACGTTTTTACGGGGTTCGCGTGCGCTTCGTTCAGGGGGGTTCATATCGTATTGGATTTTGTGGGTCGCTCATACGCATAGTTTTCCTTACGAATCGCAGCTCATACGCGACATTTTCCGTACAAATCGCATTCTGATTCCTGGGTCTGGATCGTACTTGTCAGGTCGTACGGCATGTTTACGATTCGTACGGTTCACTTTTAGGGTCCATTTCGTAAAGATTTTCCCTTGCTTTTCATACGGTTTGCAAATATTCGGACGTATTTTTTACCTACGGATCGTACTCCGTGATTCGGACGGATTTGTACGATTCATACGGAAACGGCTACGAATTCGAATCGTCGTACGGATTAGTTGCCCGAATCGGAATCGACCCCTTAATATAATTAAATTACTTCCCACCCTATTCCCCTATAAATCCACCACCAGCTATGGAACTAAAAGTGCAAAATTAAAATAGTAAAAAATTAATAACTACTAAAAATGTAACACATATATTAAAAATACATACAAGCAATTCTTATACAAAAAACATACATCACATACATATAAAATATATACTAAAATACATAACAATAATAAAAACGATATTTTTAACAACTATATTTTTGCAAATGATATTAAACACTTTGATGTTTTTTTAAATCGGTATTACCTTAATTTGATATTCTTGACCACGATAATCTTGCTGTCGATATTTCTGACCCGCGATATTGATGACTCGATATTTCTGTTACTCGATATTTTGTAATCAATATTCTGTCTCTGCACCAAGTGTGAGATGGGTGATACACCTTTTTAAAATCTAAAAGCATCACACATCTTTAGAAGGTGTTGTGTGAGAGCAGGTACGCCTCTACCATTGATACCTCTCTGTATCCTGCATAGCTGCCCATCAAACAGTGTAGTATCGCATCAGCCCCTTTTCAGCCCGGGAAGACACCTGAAGCTTCAAGTGTCACTGAGTTACCAAAGGATGCTACCTACAGGAATGTCAATCTCCTCTACATGCGGTAGAAGCCGGCCACAAGTAGAGATGCAGTGGTGGATGGCGAGCAGGCTGATGGGCTGATTCCGATCTCACTAGGAAAGCCCTCCATGCAACTCAGATCTGGAGGGCTTTCCGAGCGAAACGTGCTCCGGGGGAGGGGTCCGAATGAGTGAGTACAATTCAGCTGTATGCTTATGGACTAGTTTCGCTCTGACTCCCATTGAACTCTATGGGAGACTGTGTACAGACAGGCTCCCATAGCAAAAAGGGGTGGGTGGGGAAAAGCGTACACCCTGTGGCAGGCACCCCATAATGCCTGCCGCACTATGCATGCCTTGAACAGGGAGACCCATGGACACACCCCCGTGACAGATTCGGAGTGCCCCGGGAGCTACAGCCCCTGAAGTACGCTTACAACAGCTCTTTTATCTCGCTGAGACCGAGGTGAAGCGGCTCTCCAAATCGTGCATCGTACTCGCTCAGTTGGAATTCGGCTCCATAGCGCGCATGCTTCGGCCACGAATGAGTCGAACAGACAGGTTCGGGTCACGGAAACATCGGTGCGTGCGTGATCTTCGCATCATACTTGGTCGTTCAGACATGTGTACGATTCGGTCGGAAACAAGGGCTACGAATCGGGTTCCGGGGAAGCTAAATCCGATGTGAAAGCCTTCCGAATGACATCCGAATCAGGGCCTTTGTCGATGTGAAATGGCTGGTGATATCTTACCTGGTTTATTGTTATCCTTATTCTCAAAAGGACAAAGTAGCCAGATCAGAACTGTAGAAGCCAGATACCTCACCCGGTCCAACCGATTATCTGAACTTTCTCTGCTGGAAATCATCCAAGAAGGAGCTCTCTTCAAGAAGCTAAGTACTTGGAATATGAACAGTTCTGAACAGCAAGGAAGATGGTGACCAAAAAGAAGCCTGAAGTGAGTTTTTCCTGCTGAAAATCGAGTTCCACAGACTTGTTAGATTGGATCAGGAAGATTTTGTGAAGCTAAAAGGAGGTATGCAGAGCTGCAACACTTCTCTACTGACTTGTGAGATGTTGGAAAGGATGAATCTGAACTTGGTGATTATGAGGAGCCTACAACCATTTTGCCAAGAGGTATGCAAGCTTTACAGCTAAGGATGAAACATCTGGAGAGTGCTGGAAATTTGGAAACCTATTAGACCTTACCTACCACAGCCTTTATAAGAGTATTCTTCTAATAGTCACAGTCTTCTGGCCTGTATAAAGCCCTGTATGTGGTTGGCTGTTTCCTCTGGAATGAACGATCCCAATGCCTATCTGCACCTTAGTAGAAGTTTTGGATAAAGGAATCATTCTCTTGAACACTTATAATTTTAGAATTTTTGTATTTAGTTATATTTAATGAATGTATTTTTAAGTAATGCTGGTTAATCGTGCTGTTTCTTGTAATATATTCACTAAAGATTCCTTGTCACCCTGCACTCACTACCAAAGGTGAGCCAAGACTTCAAACAGGAAGAATATATGATATTACAATGCAAACAATTACAACACATGCTATTACATCTAGGGGCCTCATTTATGAGGCCTTGCGTCAGTTTTGCGCTTCCGATGCGTCACTTTTTGTGACGCATCGGCGGCGTAAAACATGACTCCTGTTGCGCAGTATTTACAAAGTGACGCATCTAAGCAGATGCGTCACTTTGTAACCCCCTGCGCTACATTATACCTGCGTCAGGTATAATGTATGCAGGGGGGGCGTTCCCCCACAAAAAGCCTCGTAGAAGTGACGCAGTGAAATCTATGAGATTTCACTGCGTCACTTCTAGGACGCCGTTGCGTCAAAATCTTGCGCCTGCCTCACAGCAGGCGTAAGACTGACGCAAGCCCTTTCACATGGGGCTTGCCCCATGTGAAAGGACGCATTGCTGGAGTTGCGTCACTTTTGTGACACACTCCAGCAATGCGTCACTTTTGCGCTTACAGATACGTCAGAAATACTGACATATCTGTAACTCCTTGCGACATGATGCGTCATACATTAAATATGACGCATCAGGTATGTCGCAAGGAGTGTGCACTGAGATGTGACGCATCGCTGTTTTCACGCAGCGATGCGTCATTTCTCATAAATGAGGCCCATAGTTTTTACAACACAACTACCATTACATCGCATGGTTTTACAATGCATACCATTACAACGCATTGTTTAAAACTACCTTTATAATGCATTCCATTACAACGCATACCAGTACAACGCATACCATACAACGTACACCAAACAACGCATAAAACTTTTAGTGCAATGGTAAGGTAAGTGTTGGATAGTGTAGGGGTAAAATGTACTATTCCCCCTCCAGTGAGTGCAACAGTAGGGAAAGTGTTGGATTGCGTAGGGTGGAAAATTACTATTCCCATTCCAGTGAGTACAACAATAGGGAAAGTGTTGGATAGCGTAGGGGTAAAAATTACTATTCCCAACTGCCCCAAAAACTATACCCACCCTAAAACTTAAAAATCTCCATTACTAACCTTATAATGCGTTGTGATGGCATGCGTTGTATTGGCATGCGTTGTAATGGCATGCAATGTAAAGGCACTTGCGTTGTAAAAATTGCACTGTAAAGGCATTGAGATGTAACGCCTGCGTTGTAATGGACGTTTCCCAAACAGGAAACATAATTATTTATAGGAATTATATTTAGGCCCTTTCCCAAGAGGCCAGGAAATATATAATGCAATTCAAACATTAGACGCATATTTGTCACTCTATCACGCAGCACAGCAAGTATACCTTGCTGCACTGTGCTGCGTCATAGGGAAAAGGCAGAAATTGCCATATTTAACATAATACAGGGCATTCCTGTCTTTTGCAGTGCTGGCCTGTATGTGTTGCGTAGCGCCAATCCAGGTACTCTTGCACCATGGTGCAAGGGAGCTTGCGATGCAAGCAGAATTGGTTTTGACGTATTCCCGGGTTTATCATAAGTGGTAGACCTGGGAATGTGCCAAAACGGCTACGCCTCCCCTGGTGAGGTGTAACAAGGAGAAATATCTTTATTTCGCCTACGTTTTTCCTCTATTTGTGCTGTATTCTGAAGAACACAGAGAAAGCGGAAAATGGCTCTGAGGAATGTTTTGATGCAGAAAGAAGTAGAACTGATTTGCCTCTCAGTCCTTCTCCATAGGCATACTATATGCCCTTGGCTGACTAATTAATCACCCTGCTTCTCAACAACAAAGTCTTGGCATTTGAGCCCAAGAAGGTATAGGTATCATCCACAACTGTCCATTTAATGGAAAATAACCACAAGAAAGAGGATAGGAACAGCTAGTAAAACAAAAGGAAACTTTCACAGTTCTGCCATTGATTTTGAAGTGCCAAATGGGACAGGCAGGAACAGCTACAATTCATTCTCTGGTCCTCCATAGTCTTTCTAGCTGCATCCTAGCCATGGGGAAAATAGTTGTGGTCATGACAAGTGGAGGACACCTGATATTCGGGGGGGAGCAGTAGAAGAAACAGAACTCCTTCAGGTGAAGAATGCCTGGGGCCATCTTGTTTTAAGGCTACTGGCAATGTTTCCATTACATTGATAGAGGTAATATTGAAGAAGGAGGTGAGAAAATGTCTAGAAAATAAACAGGGATGTTTATATGGAATTCTAAAATCACTGGCTAGTGCACAACAAAAGATGGGCACCTCACCACCATTTCCTCAAAACATTCCTGGACTTGGGAAAACATCTGAAAGAAAAGAAGGTCCTGTCTGATTGCTGGGTAAAGAGGAATAAAGGGCTCCCAATTCCTATTGGTTAGCATGTACTGGAAATGCTCCCATCTGACCACTTGGGACTCTAAGATAACCCTGGCTGGAGAATTACCAGGTGCCTAAAAGCTTGCCCTGAGGGTAAAGGATGAAGGAAAGAACAGCTGTTACTTTCATAGCATCAAATTGTGGAGCTCTTGGTTATAGCAGTAAGCAGGCATAAAGCGGCCCGTCCCGCTCTTGAATCTGCGAATTGAGTACCCATGAAGAGCAGCTTTGGAGTATACTAGTGCGGAATATTACTGACTCTAACTTTGACCTCCCAGACTCTGTAAGGCAGAACAGTTCATTGGTAACTTTGATTCTGGTACAAGTATGGCCTCTGGTGGTCATTTTCAGGTAATGCATGTAGACTGAAACTGGCCTTTAAACCTCCATTTTTAGGTCTCGCCTGTCGATGCGCATGCGCATCGAGCTTGCGCGACTATGGGGGCTTAAACAGTCTTTAACCAACTTGCAAGGAATCGTGGCGATTCCTTGCAGTGCCCGTGAAATTCAAGCTCAATGCGCATGCGCATTGAGCTTAAAAGCGCGTGCACATGCCCCCAGCCGCCTGCCTTGCATGTATTTTCCCTCAGGCGCACTCCTCCCACACCCCCGCTCCGCCCCCTCCCCTGCCTGCCGTGTCGCATTTCTTAAGTTCCCTCAGCCGCACTCCAGACCCCTGCTGCTTTCACACCCTCTCCCCGCTCCGCCCCCTCCCCTGCCCGCCGTGTCGCATTTCTCCTCCCCCCTCCCCTTCTCTGCCTTCCCTCCGTCTTGTTTTTTTTTTTTACCCGCTCCGCCCCCTCCCTTTTCCCCGGAGTCACTTATTCCTCTGAAGAAATGACACAATGCTTTTAACAATCTCACAATTTGCACTCGTGTACCACTACCCCCTCTCTTCTCCCCCTTCCTCTCTCTCACTACCCCTCCCTTCTTTGTGTGCACACGCACCACGTGAAATCCCAGCGAAAAGTTAGCAGCGCTGAAACCCTCCCAATCTCAGCCCGCCAGAATCGCTCTGGATGAAGGCAAAGCTTCTAGTGGCTCCCTAAGCTGTTTTCCTCTTACATACTCGGCTCAATCAGTGCTGCCGCACGGAAGCATTTTTTTCCATTTATTCCTCTCCCCTCCGCCCCCTCCCTTTTCCCCGGAGTCACTTATTCCTCTGAAGAAATGACACAATGCTTTTAACAATCTCACAATTTGCACTCGTGTACCACTACCCCCTCTCTTCTCCCCCTTCCTCTCTCTCACTACCCCTCCCTTCTTTGTGTGCGCACGCACCACGTGAAATCCCAGCGAAAAGTTAGCAGCGCTGAAACCCTCCCAATCTCAGCCCGCCAGAATCGCTCTGGATGAAGGCAAAGCTTCTAGTGGCTCCCTAAGCTGTTTTCCTCTTACATACTCGGCTCAATCAGCGCTGCCGCACGGAAGCATTTTTTCCATTTATTCCTCTGAAGGAATGACACAATGCATTTCCCGATCTCACAATTTGCATGTGTGTAGTTGAAGTTGATCCCAAAACATGCCCTTTCACGTGAAAACCGTTTCTTCTCCCTTTTTCACAAGCGAGGGATCATCCCAGGTAGGAGGGACCAGAGGGAGAAAGAGAACCGCAACGCCTCATTCTTTTCTCGCACCCTCACTCTCTCTCTGCCTGCATTGCTCAGGTTTCCCTCTCGTCTTTTGTCTAGATCATTTCCATCTGCCCCTTTGCAAAGCTGGTTCCGTCTCTTTTTTGCTTTCCTTTTCACCCGTCTCTTTTCTGTCATTCTGTATTTTCTGTTTGCCTCTCTCAACTACAAAGAATTTGACAACTATAAAATTCACACACAAACATATAAGCCCCTTCATACAGACTCATGAACACTTTAACAGAACAGATGCACCCCCTCCCCCACCACAAAGCGCGTCCGCTTCATTACTTCATGCGCGGCCTCTCCTTAACCTAATCTACCTCACCATCTATTCTGTGTTGTCAGACTGGAAGGCACCTTCGATGCATCTGCTACTATTTGCTTGACGTCCTGCGCGCTCCTCTCATCCTGTGTCCTACAAGTCCCTTCTTTTATTTTAATTAAATACCGGACCATTTACTTGCAAAAAAAAAAAATACAGACTGCAAGGCGCCTTCAGTGCATCTGCTACTATTTGCTTTAACACAAACTAACACTTTACCATACTGCACTTCCTGCTTTCTCCCTCCCTACCTCCCTTTTTCTTGAGTCCCTTCTGCTTTAGCTACATGCCCCTACTATTTGCTTGCCATCTTTCGTGCTCTTAACCCTCCCTTTCTCCATTAAGCCCTTATTGTTTTTTTATAATACATCATACCATTTGCACACAATACTACCTTACTCTTACGCAACTGCTACTATCTTCTTCTCTCCCTCCCTGTCTCTACCTACTACAGCATCCATTTTAATATAACAATTTGGAGCTGTACTTCAACTTTTGTATTTCTACTACTTCTCATTATTGTTTACTTGTTTTTATATGTTATTACAATGCTACAATTGTTAGTTATTTCTGTTAAATAACACGACAACACACAAAAACAATTTAGTTCGCCTCTACAAATATGCTCACATTCCTTTTGCCTTCCATAACTTTACTATCAACAAGTTGCTGCTCTTATATCTTTTGCCCCCCACTCTTCCTTATCCATACTCTGCCATTCACCCATACAATCTTCCTTCACACACACAATACTTTTGAAATAACTTTCTCGCATATTACCTTTTAGCACTCCATACTAACAAGCATTTTTGCTGCCTACTCCCACAGTCCCCCGCAGCCCAAACTCACACGTTGCACAAAACTCCATATTGTATTAAAATAGCGTGCCACTTGCCAGCCGCAATTAACCTCCTGGTCCAAGTACGCCCACCCCTCCCCTGGAGGGTTTGAATGCGCATTGTTTGTGTTGAGGAAGGTCACGTGAGCACTCTCTGCAACAGCCCACCCCCAAAAGGCACGTGCTCATCTCCCAGCTGGCTGCTGCTTTGACACAGGCCGACACTTCCTGCCGTGCGTTCCTTGCCCCCACCCCGAAAGAATTTGAGATGGCATGTTTGACCTCCGACCTTGCTTATCCATCCCAGTCCTCTTCTGTTCTTAATTTCAGCTTCTATACCCCTGCACACCAACTGTTTGAAAACCACGTAGGGTATACTTATACTGGGTTAGACTTTGGCACGTCAGTAATGGGTTTATGTGGTCAGCGGAATCTTTTTGGGGGTGGAAATAGGGGAAGAGGGTGTTATGCCAGGCACCCTTTGAGGCCTTATTGCCTCTTTGTGCTTTCACCAACACATCCACCATCACCTCCACATCCACCACCACCACATCCACCACCACCACATCCACCACCACCACATCCACCGCATCCACCACCACCACCACACCCACCACCACCACACCCACCACCACTACATCCACCACCACATCCACTACAACCACCACCCCATCCACCACTACCACCACCACCCCATCCACCACCACCGCCGCATCCACCACATCCACCACCACCACATCCACCGCATCCACCACCACCACATCCACCGCATCCATCACCACCACATCCACCATCACATCCACCATCATATCCACCACCACATCCACCACCACATCCACCACCACATCCACCATGACATCCAACGCCACATCCACCACCACATCCACCACATCCACCACCACTTCACCACCGCATCCACCACCACATCCACCACTCATCCACGCAACGCCACTCACACATGCAACGGCACTCACACACGCAACGCCACTCACACACGCAATGCCACTCACACACGCCACTCATCCACGCAACGCCACTCATCCACGCAACGCCACTCATCCATTTGCAAAACGAAAGAGGTCAAACTCTTCTATTGCGAGTCCTATTGCATTTTCAATGCTTGTTCCAATGGGCCTTATTTGACCATTTTCCTCTTAATATCTTTGGCTCCTCTTACCTAGTTTTAATAATGTTGTGTTTGTTTTCTTTTGCTTGTTTAAATTGTTTTCTATATTTCTAAATTAATATGTGAATTTTATTGTGTTGAGTTTTCTTGACTTTAAAATTGTTGATACTGCTTGAATGTATTTCACTGGGAAATTAATTGCCTGCTGCTTGTGCCAGAGTTACCAGGGTAGAGCTGAGTTTCTCATAGAACAGTACTGAGACTTAACTGGGTGTGTTTACTAAGTTAGTAAAGGAACATCCTTCCTAAACTGATAACCAATTTTCTAACATCTGATCTCAGTTTTCATATAAATCTGCCTAATCATCCCACAATTATTAGCAAACCAAAGCTTTTTTTGAAACCCACTGCTCAACATTTTAAACAGTGACTCCCTTCACAAGATCTGCATGAAACAAGGAACCCTTGCTCTGGGCTTAACATGTCATACCAGCATAAAACTAAACAGGCAAATTCTTGGTGGTGGGCATGCCTTAAGTTAGCATTCGCTGCACTATTTTGTATTCAGCCGCTATTTTGAGCCATGATCGAAACCAACTTCTGTCTCACTCTGTCTGCCTCAGCAGAAAGCAGCTGTGATATTTTTTTGTATAACCCAAGGTTGAGCTTCGCTGTACTAATGAATAGACTGTTTATCTCCAATCACATACCTTTCTCACTAGATTAAGCTGCTCCCACCCTTAGAGCGACGGGCACAGGTAGAGTAACCTTAACGCTGAGATAGCATTTACCCGGTCCCAGGATGGCAACCCATCCTTCTGTATCTCCTTTGTTCACCAACTACCAACTGGAAATTTCCAGTCTGGGCGTGCCTTTAGAGATTCTGAAGAGGTACATTATGTTTTTTCATGTTGACGGGGGTCAGTCCCTCTGCAGCAATCTAAGGAGGCTGGTCAGACCGGACTCCACTCGAGTGTACTTCTAATAAATAACGGTGGTTGTATTCTCTACTGTCTGACCAACACTTCATTAGTGAGGATGGCTGAGAGGTGGTCGCGAGTGACCCGGGTGGCTCTAATTGGGTCACTTCCTTCAGTTTTGTGCAAATTTGTCAAAGGTGCAAAAGCTATTAGCAAGTGAACACTTTTTGTCCACCGCCTCTTTAACTACGGCTCCTTGCATGAAGCTCAACATATTAAAAGTAAAAAATACATGCTACCATCTGCCAAATTCCATGACAATCTATGGAATGGCAACAAAGGTATTAGCAAATGAAATTTTTTTGACCTCCGTTTAACTTTGATCCCAACCCCATATCGGATTATATTGAAACGAGAAACCGAAATCCCTGCACTGGACTTAACTTAATAATGCCTTCAAACATTTACAAAGATTCTTTAACTAGTGCCTAAGGGGGCACTTACAATGATGGTGAGACCGCCACCGACAGAATGCTGGTGGCGGTCTCACCACCAGCGTGTGTATGTATACTGCCCGCCATATTATGAAGGCGGGCAAATGGTCGGGGGAGGAAAGACTGTCCGACTGTAATCCGACGGGCTCAAGGAGCCCGTCAGATAGTCGAATGGTCTGTAACGCCTACAATGGTGGCGGTGCCTACCAGGCACAGCAGTAGACATTGCGATGTTCCTTTCCTGTGACCCTTTCATAGTGGTGAACTCGTTATGAAAAGGCTGCCAGAAAGGGATTTGGGGGGCACCTAGCAGGCCCTCCTTACTCCCTTACCCCCAGGCCTCTAGACATGGAACCCTGGGGGCACCTATGGTGCCCTCGTACATATCCCTGCACCACGTGGCAGGCACCACATGGTGCCTGCCACATAGTGCAGGCATATGTCAAGTGTCCCTTTTTTGCATTGTGGCGGGTGCCGCTGCGATGCAAAATCTAGGAATTGCGACCGCTGTGTTGGCGGTCACATCCTATTTGCTAATGCGGGACTGCCGACATCCTGTTGCGCTGTCCCAATCCCTGATAGTGAGGTGGGTTGACATTTGTTCACCCGCCATCGTAATCGTGCCCTAAGTTATCAACAAATTCATCTTTTTTACCCTATTAACTGTGCCTCGCCCATGACAGATTTGCATGCAACTCATATCGGAAGTTAGCTAAACAAGCTAAGCATTTGCCAAGTGCTGTGAAAATCTGTAAAATTGTGCAAAGCAGGAAAAAGTATGCAAGTTAGCCCATGAAGACCATTATGAGGGCCCCTGGGCAGAGCAGTGAATACAAATGAGCAGCTCTTGACTCTTATTTCTTATTCATGTTTCCAGCTTTGTGCCTGCACCCAGGACAGCCACAGCTGTATTTTACTTTGGGGACACAGGGGGGATTCCCCAAGGCCTCTTTGGCCATGCCAGCTCCCTGCAGTCAGGAGTTGTCCTGGACTTATGGGAGCGGGCCACATCAACTTTGTGCCCTGCTGATTAGAGAAGCTTTTTGGCTTGCTGTTTCCCTACCCGCCATGCCTGTGTTAAGGGCAGGCTGGGCACTCTGTGGGTGGCATAACCACTCTACCCCAGAAACTGGCAGGGGGATGCAGGCAACGTGTTGGCCCATTACTATTTCAATGTTCTTGGGGAAGGTGTCTCCAGGACACCACTATGTAATCAGCCCAGAAATTACATAGGGAAATTGTCTTTTGGGACACCTTTTCTTTCTTGACTCCACACTTTACAGATCACCCAATACCTTCCGGGTAGGGGCAGAGGTAGATTAACGTTTTTTTGTTAAGTTCCACTGTATAGACTTTCTAAAAACAAAATTCATCCACCTCAGCTCTTTCCTTGAAAGTATTGGGGTGATCTATCAAGCAGGTTCCCAGAAAAAAGGGCTGTCTCAAAATGCAATTTCCACGTGCAAATTTCATAGGGGATTTTATATACTGCTACAGACAAAACGGATGAATGGAATTGCGCCAAATTTGGCAGAAAGCAAGATCTTTATCCAGGAAGTGTGCTTTTGTGATATAGTGTGAACCCATTCCATATTTTTTAAGAACTCAAGGTTCAAACTTTATGGATAATCTTGAACATTAGGCTGAAATTAAAAAAATCAAGCCTTCTGATGGGCTGAGTTGTTTTTTTCAGAGCTAGTGCTCGGATAGGCTGGCCGCAACATGAAAATACATTTTGCGGCAGCCATTATAGGACTTGTGCTCTTAGTTCCCTGTCCTGAAATGTTTTTTTAAAAAATGCTTAAGGAGACAGGGTAGGAATACATTGACCTCCCTGCCCTTGATCGCCTAGCCCTCTGGGAACCAATGTGGAGTATTCCCAGAGAGCCCCCCACCACAGGCCCACTATTGTTGTCTGGAAGCCTCGGGAGTCTTCATGGACTCCTGAGTGACCGGGACTCCACAGAGACTGGGAAAATTTATTGTTTTTAATTGTGTTTTGGTGTCTATGGAGGATTGTCCACACACAGGGGGTTCAGGGCCTGGCCTCAGGACAGACCCTTTGCGCACCTGCATGCTGTACCTATCCAAAGGGCGTGATTGGCAGTGCTTTGGTCAGGGGTTTGACATGGTAATAGGATCTTCATTTTAGTTTAAAAAAACAGGAAATATATTGAAAAAAGAATAAAGTAAGGTATAGTTAGGTAAAGTAATAAAATCTTTTGTTGCATTAAAGCTTCAAAGGTTGTTCAGATGGTGTATTGTGTCCACAGGTCAATATCCTGTCCTAATGCAAGGGACACATATACCACCGAGGGGAGGCTTTCAATCTAGAACAAACGAAAGTTGTCTGAGTGAGCCAATTCTTCGATTTGTTACATTTAGGCACAAGACGTCCTGAGTGTAGTTTCTTTTAAATTCCAGTCATTATGTCCTCAAGTGGACTCCTTGAGGGTCACCTCCTGCACTTCAACACCATCTTCCTCGCAGTCAAGTTGAACTTTCTTATCCAGAATGCCTCCCTCTGCAACAATAGTTTACCAGGATCCACTCCATCTCTGGTGATCACTTTCTCCAAAAGCAGAAACTGAAGCTGAGTAATATTGTGTTTTTCTATAAGCCAATGATCCACTACCTTTGAATTTAAATTTTTGCTCAGGATCATACTCTTATGTTCTGTAATCCGCACTTTAACTTTTCTCTCAGTTTTGCCAATATATAATGGTCCACACCGACATTTAATGCAGTAGATTACGAGATGTGTTGCAATTGGAAGTGTGTTTAAGAATTACAGATTTCCCAGAGCGAGGATGCTTCACAGTATTCCTTCAAATTATGTTATTGTAATAAATACAATTATGACATTTTCTCATCCCCTCCTCTATTTTGCATATTGGATTACTTTTGGAAGAGAATAGATCTTTTATGTTTCATGTTCGGTTCTAAGCAAACAGCGGTCTGCTTTTGAATATTTCTTTGAAATCTGGTTCCGCCTGCAATAATTCCCAATGATTTAAGATGATTTGTTAATGCATTTCCACTTTGTCGAGAATTTAGAAATATACACCATTTGTTCCTTTTTAGGTTTCAGTTGTTTCTTTAACAAGTCCTGGTGTTCACACGATTCAATGCGGGTTTTCGATTGTTCAGTTATCGAGATGGGGTAACCCTGATTTACATATCTTTGTCGGATTGTTTTAATTGCTGAATCAAAGATCATTGTGTCTGAAGAAATTATTTTTGCCCACATCATTTGTGAGTATGGTAGGTTCTCAAATAATTTAGGCTGGTGGAAACGTTGATAAAATAATGTGTTGTTCCTATCTGTCAGATTTGAGTACATGCTGGTTTTCAAACCTGCATGAGTTGTTTCAATTCAAACAAATAGGACTGCTAGACTTGTATTACTGATTGTGCAAGTAAATTTAATTCTGTCATTTCTGGTGTTTAACAACATGATATTCTTAATCAAATCTTCTTCAGTATAGTGCTAAATTAGAAAAATATCATCTATATACCTGCGGTAGAAAGCCAAACTGTCACTCCATTCAGGGATAGAAAAAATTTAGTCCTGCTCAAACTTGGCCATAAAGATATTTGCATATACCGGTGCTCCCCCAAAGCCCATAGAAGTAGCACTGATTTCTAAAAAAAAAATCTTCTTGCCACTGAAAATAACTATTTTGTAAGCTGAACTGCAGGAGCTCCAGCAGGAACACTTTGTTGGCCTTAATCACAGGTTGGTGTAGTAATGCCCACTCCACTGCTTCTAATCCTTCAATAAGAGGAATAGAGGTATATAACGAAATAACATCAATCGCACACAACATGAATTGTTCGATGTTCTCCATGTTTATTTTTTGGGGTTGTACCAAAAAATCTGTTGAATCCTGTACATATGAGGGCCATGAATGCACTATAGGTTGTAAAAAATAATCAATGCATTTGCTCTGTGGTTCAAAAAGTGAACCACAACCAGATACAATGGGTCTACACGGTGGGTCAATCCTGTTCTTGTAAATCTTTGATAACATGTATAGCCTAGGTCATCTGGGAAAATGAGTTGTTAAATAGGTTCTGGTTTTTGTATTAATCCACTCCAAATCAACAGCTTTGTCCAAGATCGTGCTTAAAATGTCTGAAATTTCCCTTGTAGGATCATATTCAAGTTTTAGATATGTAGATCTGTCCATCACATGCTCATCTACGTTGTTCTTGTAGTAAGTGCTAGCCATCATGACTAGGGTCTTTGCAACAGTAGGGAAAGCATTAGACACCGAAGGGGTAAAATTTACAATTCCCGCTCCAGTTTGTGCAACAGTAGGGAAAGCTTTGGACACCAGAGGTGTAAAATTAATATTCCCACTCCAGTCAGTGCAACAGTAGAAAAAGTAGTTTACTTCAAACACATGTTTTAATAGCTCTATTAATTGACCAAAAAAATAAAATCATTAATATAAAAATTATATATATAAATGTCAAAAAACAATTAAACATTTTATATCATTTAAAAATATATGTATAATTAAATTTAAAAATAAATACTTGTTGCTAATTGATTATGTAATTAAAAACACACATTATACTCCCACAAACATAGCAACACAAAATTAAAATATTAGAATTAAAAAAGGTAACACTATTAACTAATTCAGTAGTATATAAAATGATTATTAATCAATGATTAAATATTTGTTAATTATAATTGAATAACTTCTCACCCTATTACCCTACCAATGCAACACAAAAATAATTATTAAACAATGTGCATTAATATTAATCAAGTAAATATTTATTTAGAAATTAATATTTATTGATAATTGACTATATATATATATATATATATATATATATATATATATATATATATATACACGCAAATATATGTGAGCAAGACAGATTTGACGGTTGAAACTCGTCACGATGTGTGGATTTATGATGAAATAAATCCTGTTTTGAGACCGCTATCCTTGTGGACTGAGTCCTTGAGAGCGTGCTAACTGCACATTCTTCTCTTTGAATTTTATTATCAGTGGCTGCACCGAGAGCGCGGCACCTCCCTCGGGTTTCCTGGTGCAAGGAAGGAGTGTTTGCCTGCTGTGGACATACACAAATATATATATATATATACAACAAAGAAGCCTGCACTCAACTCCAAGACAAAGAGTGCTATATGAGGATAAGCCCAACCCACAATGTGGGCATTCAAGAAAAATATCACAATGAGTTGTACAGATGGAAAGGAATGGGCCTCATCAATAAAGACGAATTCAACTATCTAAAGAATGACTACCCAGTAACACCTCAACTATATCTTATACCGAAGGTGCATAAAAATGAAGAAATACCACCTGGAAAGCCAATAATATCAGCGATTGGCAGCCTATTTGAAAAAACAAGTATTTTCATTGACTCTTTTCTGCAACCTGAAGTCAAAAAACTCCCGGCCTACATTAAAGATACGGGGGATTTCCTGTCAAAGATTTTCGACATAGAATGGCGAGATAATTACCTCTTCATGACATTAGATGTCCAATCTCTGTACACCAGCATCAGACACAGGGATGGTCTTAAAGCCATGGAACACTATCTAGGAAAAAGACCTATTGAACTGTATAACCACACGAAAATGTTGTTGGAAATGGCAGAGTGGTGTCTGACAAACAATACGTTCATCTTTGACAGATTGCATTATAAACAGCTTCAGGGATCAGCCATGGGAACTTGCTTCTCCCCCAGCTATGCGAATTTGCATATGGGCTGGTGGGAGGAGCAGGTACTGAAAGTCCAGCATTCTGAGACCATGCAAAACAATGTAGTGATGTACGAAAGATACATCAATGACATTTTTATCCTATGGCAGGGCAGTGACAGAGATGCAGAAAGTTTTGCACTAGCTTTGAATGAAAACATGCTCAATTTGAAATTCACATGTAACACCAGCGCTGTAAATATCCAATTTCTTGATCTTGAACTATATGTGCAGAATTACAAGATACAGACACGCACATTCAGGAAACCCACTGCAGGGAACGCCCTTCTTCATGCACACAGTTTCCACCCTACACCGTTGAAACAGTCAATTCCCTATGCTGAGTGCCTCAGAATGACACGCAACTGTAGCACCTCTGAAGGACTCACTAGTGCCAAGCAAGATTTATTTAAAAGACTCAGGAAGAGGGGGTACACAGAGAACACATGCCAGAGGGCAGAAGCCAAATGTAGTGTTAAAAACAGGAAAGATCTAATTTTCCCCAAAATTGTGGTGAAGGATACGGACCACAATAAGAGAAATCCCCCGAGGTTAATAACTGGGTATAACAGATACCATAGTAATCTCCGAAAAATCCTGAGGAGACACTGGCCGTTAGTCCGTGGTGACACAAGCATAGGTGAAACAGTGGGCAAGAATCCTTTGATCACATTCAGAAAGGCTAAGTCTATGAGGAATGAAATTGTCTGCAATGCACCAACACTCAAAAAGACAAAAAATTGGCTTAATTCCCAAAAAGGTTTCAAAAAATGCAGCAAGTGTAAGGCGTGCACACACGGCGTGAATACCACCAAAGTTCACGTTCCGTTCAGAAACAAACCATACATGCTGAGGGACTCGTTCTCATGCAAAACAGATTTTGCAGTATATGTATTGGTGTGTTCATGTGGTAAGAGATATGTAGGTTCTACAATCCATCCAGCACACGTGCGGATTTTACAGCACTTGCGAGCCATTTCTAACAATGACCCGGCATACCCGGTAGCCAGACACATCCACGAGGCACATAAAGGCAATGCTAACAACATCCAATATTTTGTTATTGACAGCATTCCGAAAAACATAAGAGGAGGCAACCGCCCACTGGCGTTGCGCCGCTTGGAGTCAAGGTACATCATACTTTTGAATTCCAAGATCCCATTCGGTCTGAATGCGGACGAAGCCTTAAGTGTCCACCTCTAAATTAATGTCTGCATGTTTCCTTTCCCCGAGTACCATTCGTATAACATCTGCAGTTCACGTACTACACAAATCACGGGATTCCACGTGGGCACAAAGAGCACACTACAGACATGTTTATGTCAGTAGAACACACCACCATGTCAGCAATTGAGTTCAGCACATTTACCAACACAGTAACACATACCCACATCTTGTCCCCTGAGCCACGTACTCTACTTAGAGCAGAACGACATGTACGACGTTCCAAATAGGTCCTCCCGGTTACCTCCGGCAAATAATTTCCATTTAGCCACGAGATTCGGAGACCACTGTGTCACCCCAAACCTATAAAACTGAGCTATTCTAACCACATTTATGTGGTTCACAATTTCAAATCACGCCGATTAGTAACTGACAGTCATGCAATTTCACTCGGGAGCCTGAGCTAATTGCTGGCCGCGAGTAAACTTGCGGGGCCAATACAAGCTCAGACAGGCTGTTTTGGCAAACATGAGAGATTGTATTCGCGGATCTCACTATATTTGCCAACATAGCGCTGCACTCTTTAGCCACTCACCTCGGACTGAATGTACATCGTGGAGTGTGTTGAGCTCCTGGAGCTTTCCTCGGGAATCTGCCCCAGGGAACATTTCCTTGCGCGTGTCTACAGCGTCTTCACGGCGCTGCCGAGGGAACAACATACAGGCAAACCAGATGGGCTACTAGTGCAGGACCTTTATATCGGAACCTTCATGGCAGGGACCACAGAAGTATATAGCACATTGTGTTAACCTTTTTTACTTTCACGATTATTATCACTCTTGGTTTTACTATAACCTTAATTCAGCTGTGACTATTTTAACATGCTGCATGACGAGAAGGTTAAAAACAGACGAACACATGTATTTGGTGATGTATAAACATATACAAAATGTTTCCAAAATAATGCTCTTTATGTGTACTAAAAAGTGTAAAAAGACTATTCAATACAGGTTCTGCCACAATGTAACCATGGCAACATCTGGTTCCAACCTGTAACACTGATTAAGAGACACACCCATGTTTCTGTGCATATATGTACGCCCTCAACACAATGGCAGATGTAGTGAACAAGGCGGTAACGCCGAAACGCGTCTAAGCAGCAACTGATCTAAGAAATAAAAGTTTGGATTCAGAAAAAAAAAAAAGGTAGTGAACAAGGCGGTAACGCCGAAACGCGTCTAAGCAGCAACTGATCTAAGAAATAAAAGTTTGGATTCAGATTCACGGAGTCAGCGCCTTCTTTGATCGTGAAGTATGGCATGTAAGAATATATATATATATATATATATATATATATATATTTATATATATATATATATTATATATGATATGTTTTATATATATATATATACTAGCAGCCCGCCCCGATGTTGTCCGGGGGCAATCAGGCTTACAGCGCAGCGCTCCTCCCTGTGGTCCAAAGTTTAACTTTCCTCCCCGCGCTCCACAATCCAAGGGCCCCTAAGCACCTCCTCAGCCCACCGCTGGCGTCCGGTGGCAATGAGGCTTACAGGCCGCTCTAGTCACCGCTGTTCACCTCTCCTCCCCGCTATCCTGTCCACCGCTCCAGTTTACCACTCCTCCCAGGCCGCTTCGGTCTGCAAAGGCAATGAGGCTTACAGTCCGACAAACTTTACCGGTCCTCCCCCAAAGTTTACCGCTCCTCCGTTTGACGTACCTGAGCCCGCTCCAGTCACCGCTGTTCACCGCTCCTCCCCGCTATCCTCCATTTTACCGCTCCTCCCAGCCCGCTCCAGTCTGCAAAACTTCACGCTGTTCACCACTCCTCCCCGCGCTCCTGATGATGTCAGCACGTTAGCGCACACGGCCGGCGCTACTTCGAAGGGACTATTTTTTCTTGTAAGGTATATTTTTTAAAGAAGCTATATTTTTTGGGGGTATATAGCCTATGTCACTCTGCACACCCTGCCCAATTTCAATGATGTATTGGGTGTTTGGACTGGCGCTGTGGTTCCCGAGTTTCCCCGCCTCAAAGGTTCCCAGTTCTTACTTTATAATAGTAGTATGTATATATATATATATATATATATATATATAAAACATATATATTATATATATTTTAATACCCCTTAAAATCCAATCCAAAGATTACCCTTTGTACCCCAATAACCATACCCCTCTAAAATGACCCTTATCACCCAAATACCGATACCCCTAAACCATATAATTACCCTTGGCACCCCAAAACCCACGCCCACCCTGAACCCTAAAATTACCCTTAGCACCCCAAAACCCACACCTAACCTGAACCTTAAAATTACCTTTAGCACCCCAAAACCCAAACCCACCCTGAACCCTACAATTACCCTGAGCACCTCAAAACTCAAACCCACCCTCAAACCTAAAAATTACCCTGGGCATCCCAAAACTCAAACCCACCCTGAACCCTAAATTTAGCCTTAGAACCCCAAAACCCAAACTCACTCTGAACCCTTAAATTACCCTTGGCACCCTAAAACCCAATATAAACCCTAAAATTACTCTTAGCACCTTAAAACCCATACCCACCCTGAACCCGACGCGCCGAAGGCAATGGCATAAAATATCTGATGTAACCTTTAAAAAGGTGTATGTTGCTCCAAAAATTCTACTCACCGAAGATATTGATTCTGCCCTACTTAAATATGATTCAGCCACCCGTTCTGCAGTAGAGCAGATCGCCCCACTCAAAATATTTAAAAGTCGTCCTGCAAGAAAACAGGAAGTCTGGTTTTCAGAAGAGCTGCGGTGCCTTAAGCGTACTGCCAGGAAATTCGAGAAAGTTTGGAGAAAGTCGCACCTGGAGATGGATAGAATTAATTATCAGATGGCAATAAGCACTTACCATAAAGCCATTCGAGCTACACGGAAGAGCCATGTTACCTCACAATTGGAGGCGGCAGGTAACGATCCGAAAGTGTTATATCAAATCATAAACACCTTTCTAAAACCAGTAGCATGTGAAAGTGCGGATATGTCGTCCCAACAGCTATGTGACGACATCTCAAGTTTTTTCACCGATAAGATCGATGCTATCTATGAAAAAATTGAGGCATCTATTCCATCTAGAAATAATAATCTTGACATTAATACATCGGGTCAAGCAGTTGCGGCCAACTCTGATTTGTTTCTTAACTTTCCGAATATCACTCTGCCAGAGGTAGAGATGTTGATCAATAACATCAAAAGTGGGAGCCCTTCTGATCTATTACCAGCAAGATCAATGGGAGAGGTGGGGAAAGTGCTTGGTCCAGATATTCAGAGCCTGGTGAACCTCTCGTTGGAAACAGGATGTGTCCCACGGGAGTGGAAAAAGGCTCTAGTTAGACCTATCCGGAAGAACACCACCATCCCTTGGACTAACCTGTCCAATCTCAGACCCATCTCCCTGCTACCATTTTTAGGTAAAATCATTGAAAAGCATACTAACAAGCATTTGTCAAACTTCCTGGAACTATCGGGAAGCCTTGATCCTTCACAGTCTGGTTTTAGGCCGAAATTTAGTACCGAAACGGCCCTGCTGTCGATAACGGACGATCTTCGTATGTGCCAGGACAGAGGTATTTCTGTTGTCCTGGTGCTACTAGATTTATCGGCAGCGTTCGATACTATCTCTCATAAGATCTTGATCGAACGCCTGACTGTGAAGGGATTGGGGGGCAAGGCACTGGACTGGATAAAGAGCTTTCTCTCCGACCGCACCCAAAGTGTCACCATGGGTGAATTTCGGTCAGATGAGGTTAAGATCACCAAAGGGGTGCCACAGGGCTCATGTTTGAGCCCAACTCTTTTTAACACCTATGTGGCACCCCTGGCAGATATAACTAGAGCCTTTGGTTTCTGTCCAGTGTCTTATGCTGATGATACTCAGCTGTTTTTTCCTTTTAAATCACTTACCCCTGAGGTTATACAATCTTTCTCCGAGGGGATGAAAGCAGTATCCCAGTGGATGTCTTCCACCTTCCTTCAGTGTAATGTTGGTAAGACTGAGGTGATGCTTTTCGGTGAGGCCAAGATATTATGGTCCCCTGACTGGTGGCCTTTAGATTTAGGACCAGTCCCCGAACCAAATCTAGTAATCAAGAACCTTGGGGTACGTCTGGAGCCGGAGCTGACTATGAAACAACATGGAAATAATACGGTGGGGTCCTGTTTCCATGTGATAGAGCTCCTCCGTAGGATATTCCCGCTCCTTCCGGACTTTATTAGAAAGACTCTGGTTCAGGCTCTAGTGATCAGCCGACTTGATTACTGTAATGGTCTTCTGGTGTCTGCAAACGAAGAGGTGTTGGACCGACTGCAGGTGGTACAAAACACTGCAGCTAGGCTAGTCCTAAATGCTCCCCCCAGATCCTCATCTAAACCTCTGTTGCAGAAACTTCACTGGTTATCCATCCGCCAAAGAGTGAAATTCAAGACTTGCTGTATTGTACATAAAGGACTACATGATCTAGGCCCTGCCTATTTAGCTAATAAATTTGTCCCATATGTTCCCACACGCTCCCTTAGGTCAAGTGAGCAGTTGCTGCTAAGGATACCTAGGGTTAGCAGGACTAGAATGGGTGGCAAAGCCCTGTCAGTGGTTGGTCCTTCTCTGTGGAACAGCCTCCCTCTCCAATTAAGACAGTGTCCCGACCATTTTGTTTTCAGAAAACAATTGAAAACTTTTTTGTTTCAGGCCTAACCAGATAAGTTAATAAGAATTTAATGATCGTCTACTTTGTGAGTCTTTGGCCCTGTACGATTATACTGTCCCGGTTTTGCTTTTGTTGTCTCTCAGCGCGGAGATACTCCTCCGGGAGTCTATTCAAGCGCTTTACAAACACGCAAATAAATAAACAAACCCTAAAATGATCCTTGGCACCACAAAACCTATACCCCTACACCCCAGAACCCAAACCCACCCTAAACCCGATACTTACCTTATATTTCCATGTAAAACACATATGCCTTTACCATTCAGGCCTTTACAACAAAATTTGTTGTAAAGGTGTGCTTGGTAAAGGCATATGCGATGTAATGCCATGCGTTGTAATGGCAATGCGATGTAATGGTACTTGCAATTTGTTGTAATGGCTGTTTGCCCTGCAAACCTCACAAACACGCTAGGACACTATAACTTACTAAATATAGCAATGACATTCAAAATTATAAATAACTTACAATTAAATACTATATTTAAAAATATTAACAACAATTATACAAACAATATATAACATACACAATTAAAATATGAGATAAAACACATTCAAATAATTAATAAACAAAATGTTTTACAATATTATTGCTAACGATATTAAAAACACAGAAATTCTAGCAAACGATTATAAAAACTGATATTCTTGAAAACTATATTACTTACCTAAAATTCAATATTTATGTCCACAATATTTCTGCAAAACCAAAGGGGATGATGGACGGAGTGTTAAACATTGAAAGCACTCACCCCCAGTCAACTGATCTGGGTTTAATCCATCATCATTCTTTAGCTCACTCCGCCACCCCAGTTCAGACATGGCCATATGCAAATCAGTCTGACCCTGTGCCACATGGGAACAGTCCAGCCCGAACTGCCAAAGCCATGTCTTCCCTGGACCGGAAACAAGCATCTTGGGACCGGTTTCTGGCTAATCAGCCGTCATCAGCCAGGCTAGCTTAAATTGAATCCAGTGGCAAAATGAGCAAGGGACCCTTGTCTGGGCATACCCTTCCAACTTAGGGTGAACAAAGCAAAACCAAAGGGCATGATGGGCGGAGTGTTGAACATTGGAAGCACTCACCCCCAGTCAACTGATCCGGGTTTAATCCATCATCATTCTTCAGCTCACTCCGCCACCCCAGTTCAGACATGGCCATAAGCAAATCAGTCTGACCCTGTACCTCATGGGAACAGTCCAGCCGGAAACTGCCAAGCCATGTCTTTCCTGGAACGGAAACAAGCATCCTGGGACCAATTTCTGGCTAATCAGCCGTCATCAGCCAAACTAGCTTGAATCCAGTGGCAAAGTGAGCAAAGGACCCACGTCTGGGCATACACTGCCAACTTAGGGCGAACAAAGCAAAACCAAAGGTAATGATGGACGGAGTGTTGAACATTGCAAGCACTCATCCCCAATCAACTGATCTGGGTTTAATCCATCATCATTCTTTAGCTCACTCCGCCACCCCAGTTCAGACATGGCCATATGCAAATCAGTCTCACCCTGTGCCTCATGGGAACAGTCCAGCCCGAACTGCCAAGCCATGTCTTCCACAATATTTCTGCATCATGATATTAATGTGTCACAATATTAAAAACTCTATATTTCTGTAGTTCGATAATAATGATCTGATATTATGTCTAAACACCTAGCTGCCACTAAATCAACAGAGATGTGGCGGGAACCATTTTCAGACTTAGGAATCGTCCCTTCACCTGAAACAAAGTATTAAAAAACACATAAGGGTGCAGGATAAGTATTCCTTGACCTTCCTTTGACCTGGTATGGGCTCCCTGAGCAGCTCTTCTGAGGTTAAAACATTTTGTTTTTACCATGAATTTGAGGTGGATCCGGGAAAAGTGTTAAAAAGTGTGGGAAACTCTGGGTGGAGTTATTAATAAATAAGGGGAGGTGTGCCTGTGGCCCTCTTCCTGAGCCTTGCGTGGGTCCAGGAGACACCATTCCTAAGCCTTTCACAGTCCCCAGTCATCTTATCCCCTGGGGCCACATTGAGTTTTAATGGGAGGTGGGCATGCGGCCCCTACTCCACGAACCTTAAACAGGTCTTGGGAACTCCATCCCCTGGGGCCGTTAATTTGCAAAAAGGGAGAGGGTGCACTGCCCCTCTCCTTCGAGCTGATGAATGGTCCCAAAGACCCCAACCCCAGGGGTCTGATATTGCTATAGTGTCCCTGTAGGAGAGTAGGGTCTGCTATCCTATGGTCACCCCAAATATTTGCTTTTTGCTTCACTGGTTTTCGACTACTGAGGCTGTGGGCCTGCTGATCAGACCCCCAGCCTGCTGTTCTCTCACTAAATTACTAATACATGTGCTATAGGCACATACCACAATTGGAAATGGACTCCTTGTCAGCCCCTGTATAATGCACTATAGGTGCCCAGGGCATAGGGGCCACCAAGGCCTACCAGGGGCTGCAGCATATCTTTTGCCACCCCTGGCTGGTTCTTAAATTGACACAACTGGCTGATCACTCAACTGGGATAAGGTGGTGTAATCACCCCTTACTTAGATATAGTATACCTATATCTAAACCTATATCTGGACACATATAAACCTGTGAGCCACTCCTATGGAAGGCCTCATCAATCCTGGAGGCAGAGTGCTTGGTTTAATGTGAGATGGAGCTCTAGCATGAGCTGAGCCTGTCTGCAGCTGTCGGGAACAACTCCCTAAGCTGGTTCAGGATAATGCCATACCATATACTCTTAAGTGCCTTATAATCCTCGCGGTTATATAGCAACTTTGGTTTGGCTTTATCAAAACATGTCGTGTAAGGTGTCATACGATTTGGAATACTATCCCCTCGCCAGTTCTGGCGGCGGGGATAGCATTCCACCCCTCTAGAGGGGTAAGACATGTTACTTTACTTAAATGCGGTTAATTTCTAAAAGGACCTTAGATCCACAAAATGGATGCCTCTGCCACAGACAAGAGTCTGACCCCCTGAAGCTGACCGAAACTCAGCCAAATGGGGCCTGGACAAAGGGTTTCCTGTTGCAGGGGGGTGTTACCACCCTCCAGACAGGAGATAGTGGATTGTAGCAGGGAGGTTTGAAAGAAACCAGACACTGCCTGGGGCGCACAAGGCTGCCCCTTGCATAATCCGGCCAAACCGGTTCTGGGGCACTCCAGCCCTCGTGCCAGTGCGGCCTGGATCAAAGGAAGGGGGTGTATCCACCCACTTCCTGGGTCCCACCCATAGGAGGGGACCTAGCAGGTAATCCAGCCCCCAAAATTAGTATAAGACTGGGAGCAGTGCCAATGCACTTCAGATTATCCTGAAGAAACATAAGAAACGAAATTCTGGACCCTTCGACATCCTACTCGACGTAGAAGCCCGAAGAATCTCCCTTGTGGTCAAGGAGTGACCACCCTGTGCAAACAGGCACCATCCAGCCATCGACGCCTGCTTTGTCGCAGTTCCCGCCGGAACTCAAGCGACAGAGATCGACGAGATCAAGCTTGCCTGCCTTCCAACAGCCCGATCCACAGTCCCTGCAGAGCTGAGACCCGTGGAGGCGACCGGAAGCGTGGGGCACGCCATCTTGAATTGACCACGAGACGCTGACTGTGCAGTCCACGAGTGACCCTCGAAGCTGTACACCGGGGTTTGAAAAGCCCCAACCCTGAGCCACTCTTGCACCGAAGTTTAGCCCTCCACACTCGACGAGTGCTGCGTGGGGCCCTTCTGCTCCATTTGGCTCAACGCGTTGGCCCGGTCACTTGCCAGCCGGCTAGTGGCCCCTGTACCGACGAACTTTGAAATTCGACCTGTGAATCTGGTTGCTCCAGATCTACACCAGCTCCCCTGAAAAGGAGCCCCCACTCTGACCCTCCTGGTTCGAGTGAGAAGCAATCTCCCGGTTCCGCGTGGATTGCTCTTGCCAAGTATTGTTTGCTCCAATCTTGAAGCCGACTGCGCCGACGGTGAGAGCCCTTGTGGGACAGATCGTGACCCGCTCCTGGACGTCGCAGATGCCCCAGAGCCCACGTGACAGCGGAGAGAAGCTCCTCAACGACCACCTGATTGCGCCCGACATTGCCTGGTTCCGTCCTGGTTCCACCCTGGTCACTGCTGAGTGACCCAGACTCTGTCCCCTCTGCTTTCAGGTACTTTTCGACTCGAGTCCACCCTTGGACTCCACCGGACACTTCTCTTTCACCCCGCCTGCAGCCCTTTCAGCTTCAAGCACCAAGAGCCTGCGTGACGAAACCCGACTCAACTTCGACCCTGTGCACCTGCTTCCTGTGGGTGAGGTAACTTTGCTCCGCCGGTGTTCCCACACTGGTACACATCTCTAGGGTCTGTGTCTTAAGTTTTGTTCCTCTAGGTTCAGCGGAAGTGTCCTTAAACTTTAACTTTGCAACTTTTACGCACCATTGGTTAACATTGGTGCATGCGTGTGCTTTCCGCACTGCTCCCGAATCCCGTGGGCCTCTCCCGACTTCAGCATTGCTTGTCCCGACTGCTCCCAGCGATTCCCTAGGCCCTAGGCCTAACCACTGTTCGATTGGTATCTCTTATACCACTTGTTTAGTATATGGTTTGAGTGGCCACCCGCCCTCATCCATAATTGTGCAACTTTGTATGTTTAAACTGTGCTTTTGATTTAACGCTTGTGCCCCTTTATTCATAAAGAATACTGGGGATTGTTTTTAGTAATAAATACATATATTTTTATAATATATACTTGTGTGGTGTCCTTTCATTTGATATTACAGGATTGTATGTGGTAAAACAGCTCGCTTAACACGACCTCTTAAGTTAAGCCTTTAGGCTGCTTAGTCCATGCTACCCCTAGGATAGCTTGTCTTACAAGGTTGACTTACAACCTGACACCATAAGGGATTGTTTGGTCTGATAACAGGTGGTTCCAGAATTGGAAACATCACCTATCAGGCCAACTTCTCACATTGGTGAGCAGCGGTGCGGATTTGAGCTTGCTGTTGTTTTACCATTGCAATCTTTTTATCAAATTGAAAGATCACATCAAGTACCTCTAGGTACATATAAATCAAAAGCTTAGCATATTAAGTTCTACTGAACTTAGTAGTTGTAGGTTAAAGGGATTAGCACACCCTGACTACAACTCACTAGCAAGGTACAGTAGGAAAACACTTAGTGTAGGTAAGTGCACCACTTACACCTCACTAGCAGTCATGTCTGACACAGGAAAAGCCTCAGGGTCTGCTCCTGTGACAGTTGACCTTACCAAGGCAACTTCCAGCTATGACAAGTTAACCCGAAAGGACTTGATTGCCCTGTGCATATCAAGAGGGTTAAAAAGGGGCAGAAGTCCCACATGTCCTATCCTGATAGCCATTCTAGAGCAGGATGACTTAGAGAAGGGAAATGAAGCTCCCTTAGAATCAGGAGATGGAGTGAACCCCCCTGTAACTGATACCCCTCAAGAGGAAGGAGAAGAGGAGGAAGAAGAGGAGGAGGAGGACTCAGATGTAGAGGACCCAGAAGATCAGGATCAGAGGGGTAGCCAGGTCCAAGTTGCCAGGCTTAACCAGGCCAACTTAGACCTACTGGGAAATGGAGAGGGCCAGCACCTCCCCAGATCCAACCATATCATTCTCCCAGGCAACAGAAGAGTGAGATCTCCCTCAGGGGACTCTCATATTTCTAGTGCCTCAAGAGAATTTCAGAGAGGCATGACTGCCTCTCAGAAGATAGAGCATAGGGCCAGAATGAGGGTTGTCAAACTCCAGATAGAGAGGGAGGAGGTAGCCTTAGCTCAAGCTAGACTTGCCTTGGCAAGAGAGCAGACATTGTGTGGCTTAGATGCCACTGGTGGCAGCAATATTCCTAGAGAAAAAGACAGGAGCTATGATAATAGAAACCTGACAAAAATTGTGGCCCCCTACAAGGAAGGGGATGACATCCACAAATGGATGACTGCTCTTGAGAGAGCCTGCATGGTACAGCAGGTTCCTCAGGATCAGTGGGCTGCAATTTTATGGTACTCCTTTTCTGAGAAAGGGAGGGACATGCTCTTCACAGTTAGACCTGAGGAGGCCAAAAACTACTCTGTCTTGAAGAGTGCTCTTATTGAAGGGTTTGGCCTAACCACTGAGCAATACATGTTGTTGTTCAGAGACACCCAAAAAGCACAGACTCAAGACTGGACTGATTTCGTAGATTGTGCCACTAAGGCTCTGGAGGGTTGGTTGCAGGGAAGTAAAGTTTCAGACTAAACAGGATTGTACAATCTTATAATGAGAGAACAGATCCTTAATAACTGTACAAACCAGCTGTTGCATCAATACCTTATTGACTCTGATCTGACCTCTCCCCAAGAATTGGGAAAGAAGGCAGACAAATGGGTCAGAACAAGGATAAAGCAGAAACCCCAGAACCAAGGTGGTGACCAGAAGAAAACAGACCAGAAGGGTGGAAATCAGAAAGATAAAGAAAAAGACCAGACGTCTTCAGGCCCCCAAACTAATAGTAAGGAGGGTGGTTCCCAAAATGGAAACAAGAAGAAGAAGAATAATGGCCCAAAGAAACCTTGGTGTAATAACTGAAAATCAGTTTCACACTGGGGCAGTGAATGCACCAAGACAAATCCAGTCCCCACCACTGCAGCTCCTAAAGCAACTGCACCCCCTAGTACAGTCAGCAGTGGTGGAACACAGCCAAAGGGTGTAGTAGGGTTGACCCTGGGTACTGAAGTAGGATCTGGCCTAGTCAGAATCCCTACTCAGGCAATTCTCCTATATGATGTGGACCTAGCTTTGTCCACTACAGTGAGTCCCAGTAACCTGGGCAAATATAGGCAGACGCCTTTAATTAATGAGAAACTGGCTCAGGCCTACAGGGACACATGTGCCAGTGTCACAATGGGGACACCTGACTTTGTGGACCCTGGACAGATTGTACTAGGTGAGAGTTACCTAGTGACCAATGCAAGCAACTCCACTACTTCCCATAGTGTGGCAGTTGTAAACTTCTCCTGGGGAGGGGTAGATGGCCTAAAGAAAGTTGTTGCGAGTGCAGACCTCCCAGTAGAATGTCTGTTAGGCAATGATCTTGAAAGCTCAGTTTGGTCAGAAGTGGAGTACAGGACTCATGCAGAAATGCTAGGGATTTCAGCTCATGTCCTTGCAGTGACAAGGTCTCAGGCTAAGAAGTGCCTTCCTGAACCAGTGGTGGATCTTGGAACAATAGACCAACCACAACCCAAGAGAAGGAGCAAGAGAGGAAAGGCTGAGCCTTCCACCTTGCCCCAGGTTGAGGATCAAGTTTCAGAGGAAACTGATTCTGCAGTCCAAGAGGAGACTGTCTCTGAGGAACTTGAACCTGACCAGGTTGAGTTTCTGGGGACAGGGGGACCCTCAAGGGCAGACCTGAGGCAGGCTCAATTAGATTGCCCTTCCCTTGAACCCCTCAGACAGCAGGCTGCTGCTGAGGCTGCTGGGGATGCCCAAGGTACCCATACTGTGTATTGGGATGATGGACTCCTTTACTCAGAGGCTAGAGACCCCAAGCCTGGCATGACCAGGAGGTTGGTTATACCTCTGCAGTTTAGGGGCTTCCTCCTTACCTTGGCCCATGATATTCCCCTTGCAGGACACTTAGGCCAGAACAAGACGTGGGACAGGCTTGTTTCACACTTTCACTGGCCTCATATGTCAGAAAATGTCAAGGAGTTTTGTCGCTCCTGTGTCACTTGCCAAGCCAGTGGTAAGTCAGGTGGCACAACAAAGGCCCCCCTAATACCACTACCTGTGGTGGGGGTTCCCTTTGAAAGAGTTGGCATTGATATTGTGGGTCCCATGGACCCCCAAACAGCATCTGGGAACAGATTTATACTGGTGGTAGTGGATCATGCCACCAGGTATCCAGAGGCTATTCCCCTGAGGACCACCACAGCACCTGTGGTGGCAAAAGCCCTCATTGCAGTTTTCTCAAGAGTGGGCTTTCCAAAGGAGGTATTATCAGATAGGGGCACCAATTTTATGTCCAGCTATCTAAAAGCAATGTGGAAGGAGTGTGGAGTAAACTACAAGTTTACCACCCCCTACCATCCACAGTGCAATGGGCTTGTGGAGAGATTTAACAAGACCCTCAAAGGCATGATAAAGGGATTACCAGAGAAGCTCAGGCGGAAATGGGACATTCTTTTACCTTGCCTGCTCTTTGCTTACAGAGAGGTCCCACAGAAGGGGGTTGGCTACAGCCCTTTTGAACTTTTGTTTGGCCACCCTGTAAGGGGTCCATTGTGTTTGGTGAAGGAAGGATGGGAGTTACCTCTCAAAAAGCCCAAACTAGACATAGTGGACTATGTACTTGGTCTCCGCTCCAGGATGGCTGAATACATGGAAAGAGCATCCAAAAACCTGGAGGCCAGCCAAGAATTACAGAAAGCTTGGCATGACCAAAAGGCTGTACTGGTAGAGTTCCAACCAGGACAGAAGGTGTGGGTACTGGAGCCAGTGGCCCCAGCAGCACTCCAGGACAAATGGAGTGGACCCTATCCTATCATTGAGAAGAAAGGAGAAGTCACCTACTTGGTTGACTTTGGAACCCCTAGGAGCCCTCACAGGGTAATCCATGTGAATCGTTTGAAAGCATTTGTGGACAGGGAGGACATGAGCTTGCTCATGGCCACAGATGGGGATCAGGAGGAAGAGAGTGACCCTCTCCCAGACCTGCTTTCTCAGAACCCTGATGATGGTTCAGTTGATGGAGTAGCCTTGGCAGGCAGCCTCACTGACCAGCAACAGAGGGACTGCAGACAAGTTTTGCAGGCCCACAGGCATTTGTTTTCACTCACACCCAGCCAGACTGACTGGTGTACCCATGTGGTGGACACTGGTGACAGTCTGCCTGTGAAGAATAAGATCTACAGGCAACCTGACCATGTCAGGGATTGCATCAAGGCTGAGGTGCAAAAGATGTTAGAGCTTGGAGTGATTGAGCCATCAGAGAGCCCATGGGCCAGCCCAGTAGTCCTTGTGCCAAAACCTCATACCCAAGATGGAAAGAGAGAAATGAGATTTTGCGTGGACTACAGGGGTCTCAATGCTGTCACTAGGACAGATGCTCACCCCATTCCAAGAGCAGATGAGCTCATTGACAGATTGGCTTCTGCCAAGTTTCTGAGCACATTTGATCTGACAGCTGGCTACTGGCAAATCAGACTAGCTGAGGAGTCAAAAGCCAAAACAGCATTCTCTACCCCTAGTGGACATTATCAGTTTGTGGTAATGCCCTTTGGTTTGAAGAATGCACCTGCCACTTTCCAAAGGTTGGTGAACCAAGTCCTTACTGGGTTGGATGACTTTTGTGCAGCATATCTAGATGATATTGCTGTCTTTAGCTCCACCTGGGAGGATCACCTGATCCACCTGAAGAAAGTTTTGGAGGCCCTGCAAAAGTCAGGCCTGACTATCAAGGCCACCAAGTGCCAGATAGGGCAGAGTAAGGTTGTATACCTGGGCCACCTAGTAGGTGGAGGTCAGGTTCAGCCACTGGAGAGCAAAATCCAGATCATTCAGGACTGGGCTCCTCCAGTTACCCAGACACAAGTCAGAGCCTTCTTGGGCCTGACTGGGTATTACAGAAAGTTTGTGAAAAACTATGGGTCTATAGTGACACCATTAAATGACTTGACATCCAAGAAGATGCCAAAAAAGGTTCAGTGGACAGTTAGCTGTCAAAAGGCATTTGAAGACCTGAAGAAGGCCATGTGCTCTGCACCTATCCTGAAGAGTCCTGACTACTCCAAACAGTTCATTGTACAGACAGATGCTTCTGAGTTGGGGGTGGGAGCTGTGCTCTCACAACTTAATCAAGATGGTCAAGACCAGCCCATTGCTTTTATTAGCAGAAGGCTGACCCCCAGAGAGAAACATTGGTCAGCCATTGAGAGGGAGGCCTTTGCTGTGGTTTGGGCCCTGAAGAAGTTGAGGTCCTACTTGTTTGGAACTCACTTCCTAGTTCAGACAGACCATAAGCCCCTCTTGTGGCTCAATCAGATGAAGGGTGAAAACCCCAAACTGCTCAGGTGGTCCATTTCCCTACAGGGGATGGACTTTACAGTGGAGCACCGCCCAGGGACTGACCATGGTAATGCAGATGGTCTCTCCAGGTACTTCCACTTAGAACATGAAGACTTATCTGGTCAAGGTTAGTTTGATGTCCCTGCGTTTGGGGGGGGGTTGTGTAGGAGAGTAGGGTCTGCTATCCTATGTTCACCCCAAATTTTTGCTTTTTGCTTCACTGGTTTTCGACTACTGAGGCTGTGGGCCTGCTGATCAGACCCCCAGCCTGCTGTTCTCTCACTAAATTACTAATACATGTGCTATAGGCACATACCACAATTGGAAATGGACTCCTTGTCAGCCCCTGTATAATGCACTATAGGTGCCCAGGGCATAGGGGCCACCAAGGCCTACCAGGGGCTGCAGCATATCTTTTGCCACCCCTGGCTGGTTCTTAAATTGACACAACTGGCTGATCACTCAGCTGGGGTAAGGTGGTGTAATCACCCCTTACTTAGATATAGTATACCTATATCTAAACCTATATCTGGACACATATAAACCTGTGAGCCACTCCTATGGAAGGCCTCATCAATCCTGGAGGCAGAGTGCGTGGTTTAATGTGAGATGGAGCTCTAGCATGAGCTGAGCCTGTCTGCAGCTGTCGGGAACAACTCCCTAAGCTGTTTCAGGATAATGCCATACCATATACTCTTAAGTGCCTTATAATCCTCGCGGTTATATAGCAACTTTGGTTTGGCTTTATCAAAACATGTCGTGTAAGGTGTCATACGATTTGGAATACTATCCCCTCGCCAGTTCTGGCGATGGGGATAGCATTCCACCCCTCTAGAGGGGTAAGACATGTTACTTTACTTAAATGCGGTTAATTTCTAAAAGGACCTTAGATCCACAAAATGGATGCCTCTGCCACAGACAAGAGTCTGACCCCCTGAAGCTGACCGAAACTCAGCCAAATGGGGCCTGGACAAAGGGTTTCCTGTCGCAGGGGGGTGTTACCACCCTCCAGACAGGAGATAGTGGATTGTAGCAGGGAGGTTTGAAAGAAACCAGACACTGCCTGGGGCGCACAAGGCTGCCCCTTGCATAATCCGGCCAAACCGGTTCTGGGGCACTCCAGCCCTCGTGCCAGGGCGGCCTGGATCAAAGGAAGGGGGTGTATCCACCCACTTCCTGGGTCCCACCCATAGGAGGGGACCTAGCAGGTAATCCAGCCCCCAAAATTAGTATAAGACTGGGAGCAGTGCCAATGCACTTCAGATTATCCTGAAGAAACATAAAAAACGAAATTCTGGACCCTTCGACATCCTACTCGACGTAGAAGCCTGAAGAATCTCCCTTGTGGTCAAGGAGTGACCACCCTGTGCAAACAGGCACCATCCAGCCATCGACGTCTGCTTTGTCACAGTTCCCGCCGGAACTCAAGCAACAGAGATCAACGAGATCAAGCTTGCCTGCCTTCCAACAGCCCGATCCACAGTCCCTGCAGAGCTGAGACCCGTGGAGGCGACCGGAAGCGTGGGGCACGCCATCTTGAATTGACCACGAGACGCTGACTGTGCAGTCCACGAGTGACCCTCGAAGCTGTACACCGGGGTTTGAAAAGCCCCAACCCTGAGCCACTCTTGCACCGAAGTTTAGCCCTCCACACTCGACGAGTGCTGCGTGGGGCCCTTCTGCTCCATTTGGCTCAACGCGTTGGCCCGGTCACTTGCCAGCCGGCTAGTGGCCCCTGTACCGACGAACTTTGAAATTCAACCTGTGAATCTGGTTGCTCCAGATCTACACCAGCTCCCCTGAAAAGGAGCCCCCACTCTGACCCTCCTGGTCCGAGTGAGAAGCAATCTCCTGGTTCCGCGTGGATTGCTTTTGCCAAGTGTTGTTTGCTCCAATCTTGAAGCCGACTGTGCCGACGGTGAGAGCCCTTGTGGGACAGATCGTGACCCGCTCCTGGACGTCGCAGATGCCCCAGAGCCCACGTGACAGCGGAGAGAAGCTCCTCGACGACCACCTGATTGCGCCCGACATTGCCTGGTTCCGTCCTGGTTCCACCCTGGTCACTGCTGAGTGACCCAGACTCTGTCCCCTCTGCTTTCAGGTACTTTTCGACTCGAGTCCACCCTTGGACTCCACCGGACACTTCTCTTTCACCCCGCCTGCAGCCCTTTCAGCTTCAAGCACCAAGAGCCTGCGTGACGAAACCCGACTCAACTTCGACCCTGTGCACCCGCTTCCTGTGGGTGAGGTAACTTTGCTCCGCCGGTGTTCCCACACTGGTACACATCTCTTGGGTCTGTGTCTTAAGTTTTGTTCCTCTAGGTTCAGCGGAAGTGTCCTTAAACTTTAACTTTGCAACTTTTACGCACCATTGGTTAACATTGGTGCATGCGTGCGCTTTCCGCACTGCTCCCGAATCCCGTGGGCCTCTCCCGACTTCAGCATTGCTTGTCCCGACTGCTCCCAGCGATTCCCTAGGCCCTAGGCCTAACCACTGTTCGATTGGTATCTCTTATACCACTTGTTTAGTATATGGTTTGAGTGGCCACCCGCCCTCATCCATAATTGTGCAACTTTGTATGTTTAAACTGTGCTTTTGATTTAACGCTTGTGCCCCTTTATTCATAAAGAATACTGGGGATTGTTTTTAGTAATAAATACATATATTTTTATAATATATACTTGTGTGGTGTCCTTTCATTTGATATTACAGGATTGTATGTGGTAAAACAGCTCGCTTAACACGACCTCTTAAGTTAAGCCTTTAGGCTGCTTAGTCCATGCTACCCCTAGGATAGCTTGTCTTACAAGGTTGACTTACAACCTGACACCATAAGGGATTGTTTGGTCTGATAACAGGTGGTTCCAGAATTGGAAACATCACCTATCAGGCCAACTTCTCACAGTCCCAAGGACCCAAATCCTTTGGGACACTACTTTTTTCTGTCCAGAAGAGTGCGAGCATACCATGCCCGCACTCTCCCGGGCAGAAAGCAGACCTTTGCTGCCACCCAGTGAGGGTACTAAAAGATGCTTCTCCTTCCCGGGGAGAAGCAAAAGAATGGGGACAGCTCCCATTAGCATGCTGCAGGGTAGGGCAGGGCAGGGGAAGGGAAGGGAAGGGAAGGGAAGAAATAGGATGGGGTTAGAGAGTAGGATAACGGAGAGAGGGAAGGGAATCTAATAAAATGAAAGAGGATTGGATAGTTGGGGAGAGTGGGAACATGTGGCGAAGTAAGGATAAGGAAAGAGAGATCAAGGAAGGGGGTAGGGTTGGAAAAGGAAGTGAAACAGGTGAAAGTGGAAAGGAGCTTAGAAATGGGTACAAAGAGAAAGGAAGTGATTGGTTTGTAAATGTGAAATATAAGGTTGGGGAGGTAAGCATAGAGAAGTAGGGGGCTATGGGTTTCAAGAAAGGGGTGAAAGAATGAGTGCGAACAAATGAGGTACATTGAAATTTCAAGTCAGTTTCAAGTGAATTTCAATGTAGCCTTCAGTTCGATTTCAAGTTCAGTTTTAAGTCTAGTTTAGTTTTCAGTTCCGTTTTCGGTTGGTTCGTTCACTTACCTTGCACCCTTAGACCCACCCCAGCCCCCATCCATTTTGGAGCCAGCTCAGCCCCTGTAGCTTCGGCCTCTGGCTGTTCACAGCTCCAGCCGCCAGAAGTGGTCCTCTCCGTCCGGTGTCCTTGAGTACAACACTGCAGCTGCCTGGTAATCAGCCTTTAATACCAAGGACACGTCACAATGGTGATATTCAATGTGTCATCATACATCATCACTTTGTGGACGATACCATTTGTTACAGTTTAAAAGAGGGTGCAGGCACGGCACAATTCAGTTACATTTCTTAAGAAACCCTAATTATTTAGTCACAAAAAAATATCCTGCGTTCAATCTGAAAGAAGCTCTCATCCTACCCGACATACTTTCCCAACAGTGGTCTCTCCTTTTCTCTCGCGTGCAGGCGGATGCCTCCCCTCTGCTGATTACCCTGGGCCTCGTGACGTCACACTGGACTACCTGTCACGTCATGGGTGTTCTGTTCACAGGATTCTGCTTCTGGTGTTGCCGGGGAGGCAGGGGGCCTTTCACATGAATTTTGAAACGTGGGTTGTCTCAGTTTTTTCGTTTGAAATAAACATTTTCATTACAAGGCTCTTTGCCACAGCTTGCTTACACAGCGCTCTTCCGATGTACCTATTAAATGATTTTTACTGGGCCATATCCACATCTCTGTGTCTGCCCCTGTTCCTCCCCTCGGGTATTATTTATTTATTTATTTGCAGAGTTTTGCGCTGGATAGACCCGGAGGTAAAAGAGCGCCTAACATGAGGATTAGCAAGTTACTAAAGTACGCCAGTTACAGGAGCCTAGAATAACATAGAGAGAAAAAAAACTGTTACATAGTAACAAGAGTTACTAGAGCATAGCTTAACATAAACACACAACCTATGGGGTATAGAAGGAAGAGGGGAAGAGTAAAATGGGGTTGGAATGAAAATTAGGTCAGGAAAGACCGGCAAAGGGGAAAATAATTCAGGAGAACCAAAAAGACAGGGTGTGTTCAGTCATCCCCTTCACTCCCTCTAAAAAGTGCAAATATCAATTATAATGATACCTGTAAGAGTTATCAAAGGGTGATTGTTTAAGCCAGTGAACTGAACGGGTAAGTCTATGAGTCTCCCCTCTGAGGACAGTAGTTCGAATCCGGGGCATTGGTCGAGGACTGTGACCTCGAGACCTGGAACCTATTCTGAAACACCGGCTATGGGTAACTTTTCGATACTTCTTGCGAGCAGAAGGGAGGCCCGTGGCATTTAAAGCCTCGTATAGTATGCGACTTGCAAAGCATGTTGGCATTGTGGGTGGCAAAGACATTAGCTGGTCACAGAGTCATTTTGGGACTTTGCACTTTAGTATTTATCCGAAAATAAACCTGCCTAAGCAGTACCGGTCTTGCTAAGGAAAGAAAGGTGTGAATCTATTGTGCCTTTTATTTGTAATATGTATATGGACTTGCTCTTGTGGTGGAATATGTGTACGCTGTGGAGAATTACCTATTTCCGTTTGACGAGCTCCCGGAAGAATATTCACAATGTTTTCTTCTACAGTGTCACACCCGTTGTGCAGAAATATAATAAGATTAAAAAAAGCCATGATGCTCAGAATATAAAAGCACTTACCCACCCACTGCCCATCCCGGTACACTTAAACATCGATTCAGGAACCTCCCCATGCTTGGAACTCCCCGAAGATCCCTCGTTCTAAAACTTCCATCACCGCTGGTCCGTCCCACTTACGCCCCTCTCAGACCGTCGTGAGACAGGTTAGTTTTACCCAACTGATGATGTGTTGTTGCAATAGTAATCATGCATGACATCTCAACAATCAGAAAAGGAAGTCCTCGGGCTTCACTCATCATAAATACAAACTCCCTCACCTCCTAGGAATTCAACCTCAGATCCCAAGAACACAGTCAACAGTAGAGATAAGTACTGGCCGGGAAGCCCTACTGCACGTGAGATGATTGGTGTCATTTCAGCCACTTCCCTATTTATGATTCAAGGGAACATAATCAATAGAAAAACAAGCATTGCCACCTGATTGGCAGGTGTGTGCAGGTGTTTCAATGGTTAAGGAGTGAATGCTAGAAAGTCAGTGGTTAGATGTATGACTGAGTGCACGGATGGAAGAATTAATGGATGAGTCCATAGATGGATCAATGTGCACACAAGTGCACTGAGAGACTGAGTAGAGGAACAGACAGCCGAATAGGTGTAAGGGTGGTTGTCGGGGTAAAGGGGTGAGTTAGATGAACGAGTGAGTCCACCAACGGATAATTTGGCAGAGGATGGGAGCCTCAAGTAAGAACAAGTCCTAATGGTTTATAAAGCTCTGGTGCTAGCACCGACACTTGTTAAATGATTCCATGTCATCTGTATAGTCCATTTCAAGTCCTGTCTATCATGTAATAAATCTGTACGTTGTGGATGCTGTTTCAGTTGTACTAGACGAACACACAGAAATAAAAACAAGTGATTCCGGAAAAGCTCAGACCAGAGAAGTTGGCTCTTCCCCACCCCTAGTCTGTTGTGTCCATCTCCTCACATAATTGCATTCACACAGTAGCATAAGATCCTCATGAGTGCAGTGATCTCTTGCTGTGTGGCTGAAATGTTGTTTCCTCTTCTCCTGATGCTTTCTTGGTTTTAAAATTGTATATCATGTTTTAGAGGGCTCTGCCAAAGTATGCTTTTCATTCCAATTCTACTGAGGCGAGGATTCTAAGTACAGGACATGCAACTTTCAGCCCTAGAACTGTTCTGTTGGCTACAGGCCTGCAGCAGTTTTGCCACCAAAGGCAAAGTCAATATACTGTTTTCACCTTTCATGGCCCTGCATGGGGCCAGGCTGAGGTAACGGGTTTTTAGGAACCCGTTTGGTGCCAGGGGATAACACCCGAAGACCTCTGAGTTCTCCCTGTTCCGGACCACAGAAACACGGAGTCTTCTAGTCGAGTCAGAGATCAAGTTTTATTGATAGCTACCAAGTAACAGGTGTCCTAGAAGCACGACAAACACGGGTCATGTGTTCTCAGGAGACTGTTCGTTTTTACAGAACCAGCCTTCTCCTTATATACAGAAATAATAGCTGCAAGCAAGAATTCTTGAGTTTATGATATGGCTATACACATATTTCTACAATAATACAAAAGAGCGAAGTCATGTAGGCAAGCCCGTATTTTAGACGTCCAATCATGGGCGTCCGCAGAAATTTTTCCAGGGGGGGCAACATTTTTACTTCATCACCATCCTCCGACAAAATTGAGCACAAGTATTAAATAAACAAATAAAAAATCTAATAAAACAAAAGAGCTTAAATAACAAAAGAAACCCATGGGGTGGGAGAAATATCATGTAAGGCTTCACAGCAGATTACCTGGCAACCACAATGAAACAGAGGAAAAAATAAACAAGCAATGGCATAGCCAATAGGTCTCGCCTTTGGGACCTTATGTGTTTAGCCATGCAACACTTGATGTTGTTGCACCAAGGATATTGTACTGGACAACTAAACACTTATAAGGTCCCAAAGGGGAGACCTATTGGCTATGTCAATGCTGTTTTTTTTTAATGACGAGCAGTGCTATAGGGCTCCGGCTGCCACTTAGTCCACCACATCCCACGTAGATGCTGTAGCCATCTTTGAATGGTTTTAAAGCCAATTTAAAAGCTGTCACCGGTGTATGTTAATCCCTATCTCAACTGTGAGACTGCTCTCCTGCTTCCCAATTCTATTAAATACAAATTATGTAAAAAGAGCATCCCATTCTGAGCTACACAGCTCATCCTACCCACGTTTCATGCGCAGATTTGAAATACTGATGGTTTGGGCTTCCCGGAATTCAACTGGTTGAGAGGTGGACAGGTGTAGAGAGGTAGAGAGAGAGAGGTGTAGAGAGGTAGAGAGACAGAGGTAGAGAGAGGTAGAGGGAGAGGTAGAGAGAGAGAGGTAGAGAGGTAGAGGTAGAGGTAGGGAGAGAGAGATAGGTAGAGAGAGAGGTAGAGAGAGAGGTAGAGGTGTAAAGGTAGAGAGGTAGAGGTGAAAAGGTAGAGAGAGAGGTATAGAGAGAGAGAGGGAGGGGTAGAGAGAGAGAGAGAGGTAGAGGAGGAGAGGTAGAGAAAGAGGTCGAGAGGTAGAGGTAGAGAGAGAGTGGTAGAGGGAGAGGTAGAGAGGTAGAGAGAGGTAAAGAGGTAGAGAAAGAGAGGTAGATAGAGAGAGAGGTAGAGAGAGAGAGTGGTAGAGAGAGAGGTAGACAGAGAGGTAGAGAGACAGAGAGGTAGAGAGACAGAGGTAGAGAGAGGTAGAGGGAGAGGTAGAGAGAGAGAGGTAGAGAGGTAGAGGTAGGTAGAGAGAGGTAGAGGTAGAGGTAGGGAGAGAGAGATAGGTAGAGAGAGAGGTATAGAGAGAGAGGGAGGGGTAGAGAGAGAGAGAGAGGTAAAGGAGGAGAGGTAGAGAAAGAGGTTGAGAGGTAGAGGTAGAGAAAGAGGTTGAGAGGTAGAGGTAGAGAGAGAGTGGTAGAGGGAGAGGTAGAGAGGTAGAGAGAGGTAAAGAGGTAGAGAGAGAGAGGTAGAGAGAGAGAGGTAGAGAGGGAGAGGAAGGGAGAGAGGAAGAGAGAAAGGTAGAGAGAGGTAGAGAGGGGTAGAGAGAGAGGAGGTAGAGAGAGAGAGAGGTAGAGAGAGAGAGGTAGAGAGAGAGGTAGAGGTAGAGAGGTAGAGAGTGAGAGAGAGAGAGAGGTAGAGAGAGAGAGTGATAGAGAGAGATGTAGACAGAGAGGTAGAGGTAGGGAGAGAGAGAGGTAGAGGGAGAGAGGTAGAGAGAGAGTGGTAGAGGGAGAGGTAGAGAGGGAGAGAGGTAAAGAGGTAGAGAGAGAGGTAGAGAGAGGGAGGAAGAGAGAGAAGTAGAAAGAGAGGTAGAGAAAGAGGAAGAGAGGGGTAGAGAGAGGTAGAGAGAGAGAGGTAGAGAGAGAGAGTGGTAGAGAGAGATGTAGACAGAGAGGTAGAGGTAGGGAGAGAGAGGTAGCGAGAGAGAGGTAGAGAGAGAGAGGTAGAGAGAGAGAGTGGTAGAGAGAGATGTAGACAGAGAGGTAGAGGTAGGGAGAGAGAGAGGTAGAGAGAGAGAGGTAGAGGGAGAAAGGTAGAGAGAGAGTGGTAGAGAGAGTGGTAGAGGGAGAGGTAGAGAGGGAGAGAGAGGTAAAGAGGTAGAGAGAGGTAGAGAGAGAGGTAGAGAGAGAGAGGAAGAGAGAGGTAGAAAGAGTGGTAGAGAGAGAGGTAGAGAGGGGTAGAGGGGGGTAGGGAGAGAGGTAGAGAGAGAGGTAGAGAGAGAGAGCGAGAGAGCGGTAGAGAGAGAGAGAGGGAGAGAGAGAGGTAGGGAGAAAGAGAGGTAGAGAGAGAGGTAGAGAGAGAGAGGTAGAGGTAGAGAGATGTAGAGAGGTAGAGAGATGTAGAGAGGTAGAGAGAGAGGTAGAGAGAGAGGTAGAGAGAGAGAGAGAGAGCGCTAGAGAGAGAGGGAGGTAGAGAGAGAGAGGTTGGGAGAGAGAGAGGTAGAGAGAGAGAGAGGTAGAGAGAGAGGTAGAGAGAGAGAGAGGTAGAGAGAGGTAGAGCGAGAGAGGTAGAGAGAGAGAGGTAGAGAGAGGTAGAGAGAGGGAGGTAGAGAGAGAGAGGTATGGAGAGAGAGATAGAGAGAGAGAGAGAGGTAGAGAGAGAGGTAGAGAGAGAGAGAGAGAGCGGTAGAGAGAGAGGGAGGTAGAGAGAGAGAGGTAGGGAGAGAGAGGTAGAGAGAGAGAGAGGTAGAGAGAGAAAGGTAGAGGTAGAGAGCTGTAGAGAGGTAGAGAGAGGTAGAGGGAGAGAGGTAGAGAGAGAGAGGTAGAGAGAGAGAGGTAGAGAGAGAGAGGTAGAGAGAGGTGGAGAGAAAGAGGTGGAGATAGAGAGGTAGAGCGAGAGGTAGAGAGAGAGAGATAGAGGTAGAGAGGGAGAGGTAGAGAGGTAGAGAGAGAGAGGTAGAGAGACAGGTAGAGGTAGAGAGGTAGAGAGAGAGAGGTAGAGAGAGAGAGAGGTAGAGAGAGAGAGAGGTAGAGAGAGAGAGGTAGAGAGAGAGAGGTAGAGAGAGAGAGGTAGAGAGAGAGAGAGAGGTGTAGAGAGAATGGTGTAGAGAGGTAGGTAGAGATAGAGAGGTAAAGAGAGAGACGTAGAGAGAGAGGTAGGGAGAGGTAGAGCCACATAGAGAGAGAGGTAGAGAGGTAGAGAGAGGTAGAGAGACGTAGAGAGAGAGGTAGAGAAGTAAGAGAGGTAGAGAGGTATAAAGAGGTAGAGAGGTAGAGAGAGAGGTAGAGGTAGAGATAGAGAGAGAGAGGTAGAGAAAGAGGTAGAGAGAGAGAGGTAGATAGGTAGATTGGAGAACCTAGCATTTCCAGAGCATTAAAGGCTCTACTCATTTGTAACGTCATTCCTTTCACTGCACATCCTGCTTTATCTAAATAACTAGACCCCTTATATACAAAAGGATGTTGTGGTCATAAAGCTTACAATTTGCAGCATCACAGTGGTTGCTACTGATGGTTTTTACCCCTTCCTAGGGCCCCTGCAGCTCCACTCTTTCTTAGCTTGAAACATGTGCCCCCCCCCCCGAAATTTGACTCTGGGTGCGCCTCTGCTTCAAGCTTGGGGAGCAGCCAGGCACGGACCTTCTCTCTTGCCCCTCAGCAGCAGTTTTACCGCTCATCAAGCAGGACCGTCATTGCAAGCGCTTTCTCACGCTTTTAAAATTGACGGCCCTGCAGACAAACACCACTGTCTGTGGGGGCTGTCAATAGTGACGGACCGGTGTTTCAGGGGGGGCAAGTGCCCCCTCTTGCCCTCCCCTGCGGACGCCCATGCGTCCAATTCGTGATAGATTACCCAGCTAAGCCCGGAACTCCCATCAGATATCGATGAAACCCCAATAAAGGAAGGCACCTCCTAGTCATAAAACTGGCCATAAACAGGGAACAGGACAGGTGTGTGTTTGTAGAAAGCATGGTTTGTATGTAGTGAAATGGTTTGAGGAATGCTATGCATCGATGCTATCGCATTTGGCCACTGGGCGAGGGGTTGCCCAAACAGGTTTGGCTAAAGGCAATGGAGTCAGTTGGGACAGGTCAGGGGGAAGTCAGGGACGGAGGACGTGTCCTTTCAGATCAAGCTCGACCTTTAATTGACTTATCATGAGCGCAAGACGTAAGATGGATGTCGTTCACAAAATGGAGTCTAAGGGGTTGGGACGGAAAGTACGATTTGGGGGTGTTGGCGACCCTCGATTCTGACGCAAATGCATAGAAATGGTGTCCTAATCATTATCGGTTCGCTGACACCAAATTCGTCATGGTACGTTGATATTTTGTGACACGGGTATTGGACCTCGATATCAGAACAACAACAGGGTCCAGATTTTCAGAACCACAGACCCTCCTTTTGCCCTTATGTAAGGCAATAATTCATGTTAATCTGAGTCCAAATCCGTATGAAGGAATTCGTGGAGATGCTGCTGTAACATCATTCTGTTGCTCAGTTCGTCCCTTGACACAGGCTTCCGTACACATGAGGTAGCACAGAGGCCACATAGTGCCGGAGCGCACTGCACACATAGGCAGAACATAAACAGGTGTTAAGATCATCCCAATGAAGATCAGTGTTTTCCATCCCCAGGTGGCGATCAGTCCCCAGAACCACCCTAATAAGGACCAGTCCCCTTTTTCTACGTGAAGGGAACCAGATATCTCGTGTAACTTAGAGATGGCCTGGTACACTGTCGGTGCGTTATCAGGGATGAAAATGCAGCAACTGGATTGGATCACTCTACACACACCACCACGATCGGCGAGTATGATATCTAAGGCAACTCGGTTCTGAAGGGTCATAAGTCGATCCGACTGAAGTTCGGTCGTCAAGTTGCCAAGAGCTCCGGCCGTTGTACTCACGGCGGATTCAACTATCCTCGATAACTGGCGAATATTCCTGCTGTTCACCATAGGCCCCCAAAATGGCAGAAAACCCTTTGCGAAGTCAGTGAATTCCTGACCCGCGGTGTCGTCTCTACTCACGACACCTCTAGCTGTCCTTGTCCGATGGTAATCTGCTCTGGCCGTGTAGGTGGGAGGCAGCAGAAATGCGATAAAGCATGTACCTGAGAAGTCAGGGGGCAACCAGGTGTAAGCTTGGTCATGGCAGACGAAATACGTGCCTTTGACTGCTAAGAGTATGGGGGAAGTTCGAGAAGCGAACACATAGGTTTCCGTGCACATACTCTTTCCTAATTGTGCTTTGGGATCCCTGCCGATACCTTGTAAACATAAGTGACCTCGGTTGGGTACTATCCAAACTGGGCGGGATTTCTTTGCTGTCTGGCTCTTACTCAGGTAAACCCCATATTTAGTTACGTTCCAACGAGTGTACGGAGTGAGTTCATCCTTAGGAATCGTAAGATAGGTGTCGAACTCTCTACTCATATTTCTTATCCCTGCTATTAGTGCCTTGTTACTGGAATCACTTTCAGTAGAACGTGTCGGGTATGGTTCTAGGGCGAATAGGAACATGGTCTGGAAAGCCCACAGAGAACCATAATAGCTGAATGGCAGGATGAAGTATGGGATACCCTTATCAGTCGTGTGTGGCATGAGTCCACATATCCAACAGTTCGATGTGTTCATGATGGATTGGTGTTGGTGTAGGAGTTGAATGAATGAGTTATTTACAAATTCGAGTCTTCTGGCAGATTCGTGTTCAGGTAGGGGGTGAAAGTAGTGTGGAGAGATAGTAGGAGGAGGCTGTGGCCGGGTGTCATTTGAAAAAGTAACTTGGAATACGAATAGAGTATAACCAGTCAAAAACATCGTTATGCTACACAACATTAAAATACATGTTATCAAAAACTTTCTTTTGGCCAGTACAGTGCATAATTGTCTTTCAAAGTTTGGGAGTCTGGTAGGTCTCTTCACCCTAGGAAACTCCATCCTCTAGTTGCTGCCCGCGGTGGTAGGTTGGTTCTCCCAGGGAGTGCGCTCTGTTCAGTCCGGGGTAACTCCCTTGGACCAACCAGAACCGTTGACCTAAACGTCCCCAGTTGCACTCCCCAGACTTCAACCGCGACCCTAGCAGCAGAACCGGATGGCGGTTCGAAAATCAAAAATGAGCTAGTTCCCTGGGACGAGAGAGCTGAAAAAAATCAAAAAATAGTTCTTGGGGGAAGGGAAATCACATTAGTTCGTTTTTATCTAGTTTCTTCGTTTAGTCCTTAAATTGTACCGTCGTTTTCCTGGCACGGTGTGGTCTTCAAACAATGTCTCAGGTTCGGTAGTGTCCAACTGTGTAGACTGTGGCACAAATCCTTGTAAAATATGATCACTCTCTTTTTCGGTACCAGTTTCTTTTAGACGTGCATCGCTGAAAGGGATGAAACGAGGTATGGATTCTGTCTCAGAGTCGGCAATTCCTTCGTTGACCCACCGGTCGTATGGAAGGGGCAGAGGGACCCGTTTACAGTGGGTCCCGTGCACCCAGTTCTTTTTGCCTTCCACCCGAACCGCTGATCTCGTGGAAAGAAGTACCAGGTAAGGTCCGGTCCACCTCGGCTGTCCGTTGTTTGTGCGCTGAAAATTCTGCACCAAGACCCACGAGCCGGGTGCGATGGAGTGACCTGGATCGTCAGAGGCTGACGGAGAGGAACTGTGAACCTGTTGGTGTAAAACACGCAATTTAGTTGTCAATTCGCACAAATAATCAAGCAGTACGGGGTGCTCTATTTCGCTAAGTTTCTTTGGTCTTGGCACGCCCCAGACGTTGGCTGGGCGGCCAAACACTATCTCATGGGGGCTAAGTCCTAATCTGGAATGGACTGTCATTCTCGTTGACAAGAGTGATAGAGGCAAGGCGTCAGGCCATTTAAGACCTGTGCTGGCTTGGATTTTGGCTAATTTGAGCTTCAAAGTGCCATTGTAGCACTCTACTAATCCAGCTGATTGGGGGTGATTCGCAGAGTGGAATTTTTGTTGGATGCCCAAACACTCACACACTCTCTTCATCACGCGTCCTACGAATTCACTTCCATTATCACTCCAGACGATTCTAGGCATGCCAAATCTCGGAAGGAACTCTTTGACAAGGGCTTTGGCAGTTGACAAGGCTGTATTGTCCTTAAGGGGGTACGCTTCCACCCACCTGGAGAAAGCGCAAACAACAACGAGCACATACTTCAGATTGTTGCATCTCTCCATGTGAATGAAATCGAGCTGCAAAACCTTGAACGGATACATTGGAGGCGCAAAATGACCAGCTGGAGTTGGGGTTCCCCTACCGGGATTGTACTTCAAACACACCATACAGTTTCTGACCACATTCTCTGCATATTTCGGGATATTGCTATTTTGCCATACTGGGGCCAATACTTTACAGATTCCTCTCGAACTGATGTGTGCAAATCCGTGAGCCATTGTTACTACTGCGAGTACATATGCGTTAGGCAATAACCATCGCTGGTGTTCTGACAATTCGACCCAACAACCATTCGCATCTAACCTACCCTTACTTTCTCTCCATTCATTCACCTCTTTCTCAGTTGCCTCGGCTTGTATAGATTTCACGCTCTCAATGGTGTCCTCACACATTCCTACATCAGTAATCCATCTAGCGGGACCTACAACATACATCCGACTCATTGTGTTCCTTGCAGTCTCTTTCGCAACCTCGTCTGCAAATGCATTCCCGCGGCCAACATCATCCTGAATCTTTTTGTGTGCACTACATTTTATAATGGCAACTTGTAGTGGCAAGGTCAGTGACTGGAGGAGCTCATTAACTAGCTGACCATGTTGTATCTTTGCACCATGTGACGTAAGAAACCCACGTTCACGCCACAATCTCCCAAAACTGTGAGCCACACCAAAGGCGTATTGGCTGTCAGTGTACACATTCACTCGCTTTCCTTTCGCTAACACACATGCTCTGGTAAGCGCAATTAGCTCTGCAGCTTGTGCAGAATTATGGGAAAATCGCGCAGTCTCTATAATGGTGTGTAATGTCGTTACGGCATATGCTGCAGTCGTATCACCATTCGGCAGCTTGAAACATGAACCATCAACCCATAAAGTATCGTTGCATTCAGGAAGGGGAGTGTCCTGTAAGTCTACTCTCCCTTTTGTCTCTTCTTCTGTCCTAAAACAGCAGTCATGCCTATCAATCTCGTCTGTTCCTGTCGGAATGGGTAATAACGTTGCGGGGTTCAGTGTATCACACCTCTTTATGTGGATGTGACTTGCTAGCAGTGTAAGTTCGTAACTGGATAGTCGAGCGCTAGTAAGGTGTTGTGTCTTCGTCCTGTTTAGTAAAATGTCTACTTTCGATAACGATCAGAGTATTATTCATGACTAATCCAGCGGATTGTCGGATGCAGACAGCTGCTGCGGCGGTAGCCCTCAGACAACTTGGTAGGGCTTTAGCCACAGGGTCTAGAGTTGCCGCAAAATACGCGCAAGGGCGCTGTCTGTCCCCAAAATGTTGTGTTAAAACTGATAATGCACAACCTTCCTTCTCATGGACATATAATGTAAAAGGCTTACTGTAGTTGGGGTTTCCCAACACAGGAGCCGAACATAATGCATCGCGCAACTCGTGGAAACTCGTCTGGCAATCTTCAGTCCAAGGCATAGGATTTGGCGTGTCTTTGCAGAGTAGTGCCAGCAAGGGTTTAGCTAGTAGTGAAAAATTCGGTATCCATTGTCTACAGTACGATGTAATGCCCAAGAAGGCTCGAACCTCTCTCTGTGTTCTTGGGGCACTCAGTTCCGCAATTGCCTGTATTCTTTCTGGTGTCAGTCTCCTTCCCTCCTTCGACAAGATGTGACCTAAGTAGGTTAAATCTTGTCGGCAAAATTGTAGTTTGGAGAAAGAGACTTTGTGCTTCATGTCACATAAGTGATGCAATAATGATAACGTAGCTTTCTTGCAAATCTCTTCAGTGTCTGCAGCGATCAGTAGATCGTCTACGTACTGAATCAAAGTTGAACCATTCGGTAGAACAATCGTGTCTAGTTGTGTTTTCAGGGCCTGACTGAATATTGATGGGCTTTCGCAGTAGCCTTGAGGAGCGCACTTGAAGCGGAAACTTCGTCCTCCTAAATTAAATCCGAAAATATCTCTACTCTCCTCAGCAATTGGGATGCTGAAGAAAGCGTTCTTCAGGTCGATCACCGAGAACCAATTTGCTGAAGCTGGAACCATTGTCAATAAGGCAGTAATATCGGGGACAACTGGAAACTGTGGGATAACTATCTTGTTCACTTCTCTGAGGTCGATCACGAACCTATACACAGGGGGCTGTGAAGGATCGGTACGTTTTAAGACCGGTAAAACTGGACTGTTACAAACATTTCCTGTTGTTTCTTCGATGACGTCTTTATCAATTAGGTCATAAACAATCGTCAATAACGCCTTTTCACATTCGCTGGATATTTTGTATTGGGGAATACGTGGTAACCTAACGTTGGCTTTCAACGTTATGACATACGGTGCTATCTCCAAACGACCTACATCATTAGAACCATTAGCCCAGAGTACATCAGGAAGACTCGACAATTCAGTTGCAATATTTTCTTTTGACACATACATTGGAGAAATGACTTTCTTACCTAAAGTAAGTTGTACTCCCAATGGTGAACAGTACAAAGTCGCATATAACCTTTTTAGTAAATCCAAACCTAACAAATTTTCACCGCAACCTGTGGTAAGAATGAGGGGCGCCTCTAATTCGCATGGGCCAATAGAAAGAGATACAGGACTGGAGATCGGGTTTCTAACAGGGGCGCCAGAGAAACCTACTGAAACATTAATTTCGCCGGACAAAGGTGCGCCAGGAAGTTTTGAGTGCATGATAGAACTTTTCGTAGCACCAGTATCCAGCAGAAATGGCTCTGACACTCCTGAGGCGATCACCTCGACATAAGGTCCATTCTGATCTACTGGAACTGAAACGACTCCCTCTCTTTGTCCATGGCTGTCCTAGCAATCGTTACCCTCATATTCATGTTCGGCGTAATAGTCGTCAGCATAGTACTGAGCTGACCTGGTCGACGCATTATTCTGTTGGTCGAAGCTGTTCATCGAATTCTGAGGCGGAAAAGAAGTTGTATTCTGCGTGAAATTTCCACGGCCCCTACCTCTAGGGGCATGTTGAACACCTCTTCCCCTTACACCTGAAGCACCGCTCAGACGTCGCGCAAGAGCCGGACAATTACTTTTAAAGTGACCCTCTTCCTTGCAATACGCACATTGATTTGGGCCATAAGCAATACGCTGGTGGGAAAACTCGTTTCCTTGCGCGTTTCTCGAATACTGCTGTTGTGGTTGATAATTGGGCTGACTAGCCGTACGAGGCGGATAAGCTTGCTGGAGAAGAACTTTAGTTTTTAAATCTTTCGTCTTTTTGTCGACTTTACCTAGCTTGTCTTTGCGCCTATTTTCATAGTACTGGGCTGTAGCTAAAATTTGAGCTGACGTAGAGACAGCCCAAGCACTCTCTGAATCTTTTAGTTTATTACACAGTTCAGGGATTAAATTATGTACGAACTTGTCTACAAACAATCTTTGACCACCCTCGGTAGCCATATCCTGACCACTATGATCGGTGAAAGTCTCCTCAAATCGTGTGAAAAAGTCAGACACATTCTCATCTTTCTTCTGCTTGCACGCAGATAGCTTGTCCCAGTTTACGCGTACCTCGGGCATTATCGTTTTCATGTACGCGATAATTCGACCGGGAAGTTCAGCTATTAACGGCTCAGGTTTAGAACCACCAATTTGTCTAGCATCGATAGCGGCAATGTTCGCCCATGAGTCACCTAGTTCTTGGTCATGGTTCGTATGACGTATTTTGCTCCATAGAGGATGTGGAACAACGTTCCCAAACAGCATGTCTATGTCCGCTAAATTCATTATACATGAGCTCGCAGTTTGCGATAACTCTTTATAATACCCAGTCGGGTTTTTACGAGGATCAGGCAATGTCTGCTTGAGTGCTAAGACTTCGGATCGTTTCCAGGGGACATGTACCCATACACGCTGGAAATGAGGCAGAATTGGCAGTACTACATTCGCATCGCCTTCCCTCCAAACCGGGGGAACCTCTCTCATGGGGTACTGTCTCGCTCTTTTCCTACCTGATACGTTGTCTTCGTACAATGATCTAGAGACGTTTCCCTTACTCCTATAAGAGAGTAATAACTCTATCGCTTTCTCAACATCTCTGCCTATAATCATACCTTCGTGGAACTTAAAGCGTGTACGCCATAGTTCGTTCATTGTGTATGTCGGATCATTTGTCTCCAAATCTTCGCCCAAATATACACACATTTCTTCGAATACGTATCTCTGAGTGGGTGCATTCCATTGACGGAAGACTTCCATAACAGACTGAACATCATATCTAACAGTATCCGTAATCCATTTACGGGCTAGTTCATCTAGCACTTTTCTTTCCTCGTAATCAGGCAGTTGACTACGTAACTGTCTATCTTCTGTTTTAGGGGTCGTTTTAGGCGACCCGAAGAAAGGTGAAAGCAGACCAGTGACGGTACCTGTCACTCTTTGTCTAATAGAAGGAGAAGCTTGCGGAGGAGCAAGTGCATCGGAAAAAACAGGCTGAGGCAAAGAAGAAGTAGAGGCAATAGTAGAGGAAGTCGAAACAGTGACAGACGTAGTATCATAGGGAACAGTTGGAGCTGTAGGCAAAGTGGTAGAAGTAGATGGAGTAGGTGGCAAAGATGGCGGCCCTTGAGAAGGCTGCGCCGGAGAAGTAGGAACCAGCTGAAGAGTAGCTGGCGTGTGTGCAAGAGCTGCGTTTCGTGCGCCGGGGCGTGGTATAGAAAAACGCTTTGGCGTTGTAGTAGCGTCTAACGCATACGGTGGAGGTGAGCTTAATAAGTGGGACATTAATGGGTCTTTCTCGGATCTTTCCTCTTGACCTTGTCCCTTATTTGGTAACATCGGGTAACATTTATCTACTGCTAGTTTCTTGCTCCGAAGTATTTGTTCGCTTTCTTGCTCTTCCTCGTTATGCCTGTATGCAACGGCAGCTTGCACCATTGACATACCTCTTTTATTCCTTTTTGCTAACTTTATTTCCTTCTGTTTGGCTTCTTTGCGCCATAAGCGAAAAGAGTCAAACATCGCCGGCCGGGCTTTTCTCTTAAATAATTTGACCTCTAGGTTATCTAATATTTCTGAGTCGAAACTACCATATTGGGGCCATTTTAAAACACCATCCTTGCGGGTGTATTTTATCCACACTTCATTATATGTGATAGGACCTACGCCGTGCTTTACGTAGAGCTCGTATGTCGGAGTTCCAATCGGAGGAACCGGACAGGAATCCTCTAATCGGGAGTCCTTACTACAACCAAGACAAAACAAGTTTCCAAGTCTGCTAAAACCAGGCATCTTTGCTCACTAGTCTAGCTTCAAACTTCAAAGGATTATCGGTTACGATATTTCTTGTGAAAACACAAGTCCTTCAGCTTTGGGGCTTGCAAGTACCAAATCAAAGCGTATCTCAAGGATACCAAAAACTAAGGACAAACTAAGGACTGGGAGACGCTCCACTTATACTTAACTGAAGTATTTGAAGATCGGTGACGTCGCTAGAAGACTCGTCTATCGTTTCTCTCTACCAAGGATCACTGGGTCCAAAACAAGGCGATAGTCAGGGCAGCAGTCCTTCGTAGCCGTCGGGACGCGGGGAACCTCGCAGCAAAGACCTTCGGAACCACGTCGACATACAGGGGTCGCTGAAGTGGCTGGCCGTCCTCCCGAATTTTCACACGAAGCTCCTCACGAACATCTGGCTTGGACCGTCGCCGCTTGATACCGCCCCGAGTTGGGCGCCAACTGAGGTAACGGGTTTTTAGGAACCCGTTTGGTGCCAGGGGATAACACCCGAAGACCTCTGAGTTCTCCCTGTTCCGGACCACAGAAACACGGAGTCTTCTAGTCGAGTCAGAGATCAAGTTTTATTGATAGCTACCAAGTAACAGGTGTCCTAGAAGCACGACAAACACGGGTCATGTGTTCTCAGGAGACTGTTCGTTTTTACAGAACCAGCCTTCTCCTTATATACAGAAATAATAGCTGCAAGCAAGAATTCTTGAGTTTATGATATGGCTATACACATATTTCTACAATAATACAAAAGAGCGAAGTCATGTAGGCAAGCCCGTATTTTAGACGTCCAATTCGTGATAGATTACCCAGCTAAGCCCGGAACTCCCATCAGATATCGATGAAACCCCAATAAAGGAAGGCACCTCCTAGTCATAAAACTGGCCATAAACAGGGAACAGGACAGGTGTGTGTTTGTAGAAAGCATGGTTTGTATGTAGTGAAATGGTTTGAGGAATGCTATGCATCGATGCTATCGCATTTGGCCACTGGGCGAGGGGTTGCCCAAACAGGTTTGGCTAAAGGCAATGGAGTCAGTTGGGACAGGTCAGGGGGAAGTCAGGGACGGAGGACGTGTCCTTTCAGATCAAGCTCGACCTTTAATTGACTTATCATGAGGGCAAGACGTAAGATGGATGTCGTTCACAAAATGGAGTCTAAGGGGTTGGGACGGAAACTACGATTTGGGGGTGTTGGCGACCCTCGATTCTGACGCAAATGCATAGAAATGGTGTCCTAATCATTATCAGTTCGCTGACACCAAATTCGTCATGGTACGTTGATATTTTGTGATACGGGTATTGGACCTCGATATCGGAACAACAACAGGGTCCAGATTTTCAGAACCACAAGGCCCACCCAAGAAACATCCTGGCCCACCCAAGGCAATTCAGAAGTGGAAAAGCAGGTCCACACACCTGGGCCGACTTTCCTTCTGGCACACAACCCGAAAGACTGTTGCGGCTTAGGTGGGTGTGACAGAGCAAGCCACAGAGTCTAGGCAAGCCGAGGAGACACAGCATGTGGGCATCTCCACCAGTTCCAAACCTCAGGAAATTGCTGCTTTGAGCAGTACACTTAGCAAGTCTTGGGTGGGGGACATGGGCTTTAGTCACAACAGTCGGCTATAAAAGCTGCGGGTGCCTAGTGCCACCCTCCCTGTGTTTAACACTATGTAGGTTGAGTTTGAGTTTTTAATTCTAGTGAAATTACATCCACTTAGAGAATGAAGAGGGTGCTGTGCACAACTCAAGAGGGATGGAATTCATTAAAACACTGAACTGAAATTACTTTACATTTAAAGAAACGTATGACAAGAAATGGGAAAAAAATATACAATGCATTTTTTGACAATGTTGCAGTAAAAAAACAGTTCACTTTATCTCTTGGAGCAAAAGGAGAGGTGAAATCAGAAGCGAGATAAGCAAAGGAGGGAAAGATAAAAGGAAATGAGAGACTGAGTAGGGAGTAGAGACAAACAGAGAGGTGGAAAGGGAACAGGTAGAAAGAATTGAGGAAGAAAGGAGAGGAAAAGAGGATAGACAGGAGGAACATAATTCTGGATAAGCACATGGAGTGAGTACAAGATTGAGAAAGGAGAGAGGGAAAAGGCCAAAGAAAAGATGAAGTCAGGAAAGACTGAGTGGAGATAAGGGTAGAACATGAGATTGTTAAAGAGAGAATTTGTAAAAGAATGAGTGCCATGCCGAAGCTATGCTCAAAAGCCTGCAGTCAGTGCCATTAAAATACTTTGCACCTAATACCAAGGCTTTCAGTCTCAAAAAGCCTGACTGACTGACTGAATTATTTTTAAGCGCTGTTATGCCGAGGCGTCTTGGCGCTGTGAGACAGAAGCAGGTAGAGAAGATGGTTTAAGGCATCGTGAAGAGCCAGGTCTTCAGCGCCCTTCTAAAGCTCGCTCTGTTGTTTTCCGAGCGCAGTGAGACGGGCATACTATTCCATAGCTTGGGGGCTAGGAAGGAAAAAGATCTTCCTCCCCACCGGGCTCTCTTTATTCTAGGCGTTTGGAGTAGATGTTGGCTACAGGATCTTAAGGCGCGCGAAGGCGCCTCATGGTACTTTATTCCACTACCTGTCACACCCTGCCCTTTCATCTCCAGGTCCCTGCTTTCTCCCTTTGTGGTGGTTTTTCCATCTTTTTCTGCCTCCATTTTTCTGATCTCTGTGTTTATTTTCCTCTCCTGCGGAAGGTCATGAAGTCGCACTGACACTTTGCAGGGATTGATCAGTTAATTTTATTGCAAAGATACTATAATTATGTATTGTATGTTTTTTAATATTGTATTGTAAATTCCTAAAAGTGGAGGCATGTTTTACCTTAAACTTTTAACTTCTTAACTATAGCTGATGTATTTTAAATAACCAATTAGGAAAAATTATTTTATGGTAATTGATGATAAGTTATGAAGTTATGAAGTCGTGGAGACCCGGTTCCCGAGGGCAGTAGCAGGTACCAAGCGGGTGCTTGATGCTGAGGGCGGTGTGCCAATTGCGTCACCGCCCCCCTCCCGAGGTCTATGGTGTGATAGAATCTCACCTGTCAAGTGCATTTTAATTTTTGCGTGGTCTCCAAAATTGCGAGTACCTATCATTTTGTTGCACTTTTTTGACATAACTTTTTACTTTCACGTCCTTTGGTAGGGTGGGCCTTAGCGTGTCCATACCGCCGGGGTTTAGTACACCATAGGTCCTGACGAATGCAGGTAAATTAGCACCAACATTGGCAGAAACATGTTGACCAGCACATAAATGTATAGGAAACAAGCCATTCAATCTATTTGGCTTAGTTTTCCTACACATATTTTAATATGTCTTATTGATCAGGCAATAAAGGAATTTTTTTATACAATTAAGGCATTTTTAACCTCACCACTTACACTTCATTTATTCACCTATATAACCACCTAGCCACCCACAACTTCACATTACCCGCTCCGCAGTAAATCTGGCGTTGAAGCACACTGGGGTGGCACTCGGCCACTCCCAGTGGGGCTCAATGATGAAGCATGTCACCGACTAGGTCGGTGAGTGAGGACTTTCTATAACACCAAATGGGTGTTGTTTTTCTCTTAGTGCTCTGAATCTCGCCTTCCCGATGAGCTACGAACACTCTTTTGTTGTTGTGTTTGATGACCAGTGGGGAATCAGAGTGTTCCCTTCTCCCTACCTCTCTCCTTGTTGATACATATTGTGCATTTAGCCAATCATGATTAACTTCTTGGCTGGAGAACTGTTGATCTTATAGTTTATTTCAACAATCATTTTCCTTCCTTCTCAAGATGGCCCCTGCCACAACCTTCGGTAGGATTGGAAACCAAGCACACTGCCCATCACCCTCTAAGCCTAGAGCTCTTGATGCTATTATTAGGAACACACACACACAAACACTCAATCACAGAAGCAGGCTCCCTATTTGTAAACGGCCAACTACAATCATTTGTAGTACTAATAAATGACACAGAACTTCCATGGGGCAGTTTTTCATACATAGGCAACTGGTGGCCGATTGTCACTGCGTCTGGCACACAATAGACACTGAGCCACCCATGCACCCCGTCCTTCACGCAGTATTACAGATGGGCCCGGACGCCACATAGTGACATGGCTGTATTAGGCAATCTGAGTGCTGAGCGCAGTCACGCTCACTCCTCTTCGAGAAAAATTGGAAACAGAGTTTCAGCAGTCCCTTCTTGACAAAGAATGGGAACGAGCACTGGTATTCCTCAAAAAAGTATCAAGCAACTACTGCTTCAAAAACATACAATACTTTATATTACACTATGCATACTTAACATCGGAAACACTGCAACGCTATTACCCGGACACACAATTCATAAGCCCTAAATGCTCAGAACCAAGTGCATCCTTTCTCCACATGTTCTGGAGCTGCACGACACTCCGGACTTACTGGAGCGCGATACACACCACATTACATGAGGTGACAGAACTCACTGACAGCAACACATGGGAAGCTGGTTTGTTAGGCATAATCAAATGCCAAAAACACCACAGGGTAGAGACACGGTTTGCATCCCTAGTCCTCTTACTAGCCAAGTGAAGTAAAGCCATGCACTGGAGGAACCCAGCGGGACCGCGCTGGCGGCCTCTAGGGCAAAGTAAGTAAATGGGGGGCATCAGAGGAGGAGGCACTAAGATTCGAAGAAGTCCAGGTTACCCTGAAAGTACCACATATCTATGCAGTGGGCGACACTACTACACGCCTTAAAACAAGAGGTGACAAATGACAACCTACACAGACTACTACTCCCCCCTCTCAAATCTCACGTGAGGAAATGCACCCAGGTAATGTGTGGGACGACCCCCTGGCGACAGCTTGCCTGCAGAGCGCAGACGCCGGGCAAACATAGTTATCAAACATCGTGCCCATCCCGGCCAGTCCCTCCTGGGCCCAGGCCAATAATGTCTAGACACTAAAGCGGGGAATATCCTTTACAACGCAACTTTTACCCCGCACTACCATTACAACGCAACCATTACAATGCAAGTCATTACAACGACTTGTGCTGGAGGGCGCTGTAGGATAGGGAATAGCTTAATTTTCTATCCAACACCTTCCCTACTATCCACGGGGACTGGAGTTGGAATAGAAAATTAAACTATTCCACTATCCAACGCCCCCCAACGCAAGTCGTTGTAACGACTTGCGTTGTAAAAACTGCGTTGTAATGGCATGCGTGGTAAAAGCATGCGTTGTGATGTCATACAACCCACTAAAGCCCACTACAAGGCTCGCCTACATCCAGCGCATAGCAGATCCCCCTTTACAGTGTATCCCACTTGAACTCACCTCCATTAAATGTTATGTCCCACATTGCGATGCAATATGATGTACCTTCTAGTACCATTAATAGCTGATAAGTGCCACAGATGAAGTACACAATGTAGACAAATGTTCTTTCTGTCATAACGCACCCTTTCTTCATTACTTTTAATCATGAGGTGTAATAGTACAGCAATAACTGTTGATAATGTTTTCAGTTGAAACGATAATACGCGAAATTCCAAGTACAAACTCTTATGTGCACTTTTAACAGTCAATGAAGATGTCTGTAACCTGTATACAACAAAATACAAATAAAAAGAATTAACCCCCAAAAAATTAGGAACCCAAGCACCTAGAATCAGGCCCTGGGAAACCAGGAGAGAAGGCAGAAACACTGAAATATATGATTTTTGAGCCGCGATCACCACCTTTAAAAGAAAAGGCATCCCACAATCATATGCAAATTGGTTCTATGGGAATGAGCAATCTAACTGTGTTTACACAATCTAATCATAATCTAACTGTGTTTACACAGTTAGACATACAGCATTTGTAATGCAACTCACAACCTGGGGGCTGTGGGACAGTTTCTCCATCCGGGTGAATCCAAAGACTGCAGAATGAAAGAAGCAGAGTGAGGAAAAGTAAGAGGTATATAGCAGCATTAAACAATTCCTGCCTAAGGGGCTCTACCTTCAGTAAGTCAATAAAACAACAAATGTACTGCAGAGTGGAAGCTGGGTATGAATTAAAATGAGGATTATGGGAACCCCACAACACATAGATCCGCCAGGCAAACTGGAAGTGTAGCCTTCATATACTGCTCTGCTTACCACAATGAACAAGAGGAACCAGTTCATCACATCTTGCATACGTATTACACCTATTCTCTATGAAGTGAACCTCCACAATCTTGAAGTAGTTAAGACACTAATACTTGCAGCAATGGTTCCCCAAACTCTATCTGCCAGACAGCCATGTAAGCCATCAGGGGCGGCTCCTCCACTATGGCGGAGGAGCATAGCCCCACTGAAAAAGAAAATGATAACAAAACCAATCCAAAAATACTTTATTACGGCAACATGCCATAAAAGTTTTCCTTCATCATAACTCATCATCAATTGCCATAAAATAATTTTTCCTAATTGGTAATTTAGAATACATCAGCTATAGTCAAGAAGTTAAAAGGTTAAGTTAAAACATGCCTCCACTTTTAGGAATTTACAATACAATATTAAAAAACATACAATACATAATTATAGCATCTTTGCAAAAAAATTAACTGATCAATCCCTGCAAAGTGCCAGTGCGACTTCATGACCTTCTGGCCAGGACTCTTCGCCTGATGGGCCACATATGGCCAGAAATTTGGCAAAGGCGCAGGCGAACAAAGGTCTGGCATCTGATTTGAGCATTTTCATTGCTGTCTGAAAATCTTGTGTGCCCATTTGCCTACAAATAAGTTTTAGCCACTTACGTCTAGTCTGTGCGTAAGCCGGACATGCAAACATAACGTGAGGCATGGATTCTTTGTGGGATTTGCATCCAGGGCAGTTTCTTAGCACTATAGTGTTGTTTTGAAATCCGCTTTGGGGATCGAACAGAGGGAGTGAACCAAGCCTAAACTGGATATACAGTTTTCTATCAAACGAAATTATAATTAGATCTAAATAAGGCTCCAAATGGATGATTTGCTTATGGAGTCTAAATTCCATTGTTAGCCCCCCCAGGAAGATTTCTGACAGGCTGTCTGTGTAATTCAATCCCAGTAATGTTGTTTGATTATACTCCTTTGTGGCGGGGGTGTACTATGGTTGTGCCAATGTAGCCCTATGTATATTAAGAGCCTCCTTACATTGCGCAACCAGCTAATCTCTTTGTTTAAATCAAGGCAAGTTACTTCTGTCATAGCATTTGCATAAGAGGAGAGTTCCGGGACTGTTCTAATTCTAGCCCAGAATAGCAATGGGTGGAGCTTGGAAATATCATGTATCGGTCTCCTGCCCATATCCTCATTAAGGGGTGAAGTTGGGTGCTCTGGGGTAGCATTACCAGATTCCTCAGGAATTTGTGATCCGATTTAGTAAGCTCCTCTAGATTCTCAAAACCCCATAGTTCTGACCAGTACATGGCAGAATTAGCTGCCTTTGCATCATACACTTGTAGGGCTGCAGCTACTGGTTTGCTTGATGACTGGTGATCTTCTTTCCCTTGTGTCCCAACTATCTGTTTGAGTTTCAGGACCATTTTGTTGGACATGGGGTCTCCACGTCATTTTGTCAGGCAGTTTAATGCCTAGATATTCAAACATATTTGCTCTTTCTAGCGATACTCCTCCCAATGATGGACTGCCCCTTTAGGATTTATGGGGGTATAAAGTCATATATTTGGTTTTGATGGCGTTTATCCCTAGGCCCGCATGTCACAAAAGCATTTAAATCCATCCAGGAGTAACTGGAGCCCACTTGCAGTTTTGGACACCAGCAAGAAATCATCTGCAAAGAGGAGGGTCACAATCTTTTCCCTGTCTAGGATTGGAGCATCAGCAGGATTTAACCCCTTCGGCGCTCATGACAAGGTCAGCTCGTCATGGGCGTAACCTGCTCTACGCGGATGATGAGCTGACCTTCTCACGTAACGCGGTATTTTTGAAATCGCAGCGCGCAGCGGGAAAACCGCTAGCGCGCATGCAGTTAAGGAAAGGAATCGTACTATGTCATTCATGTAAAGTGAGAAGAGTGTGGGCACTAGTACGCATCCCTGCTGGATTCCCTTGCCAACAGGGATTGGTTCGGTAAGTTGTCCCTGTGTCCCCCACCTCATTCTAGTAAAGTTGTCTTTGTGTAGTCTTATGACTAAGTTTAGAATTTCAATTGGAATTCCCATATCGTTGAGTACCTGCCACAGCTTTGGTTTTTGAACTGGATCAAACGCTGACTTTAACTTAATAAAGGCTACATATAGACTACCCTTGCTGATTACCACTGTTTTCTAATAAAGGAGGAGTCAAAACACTTGGCTAACTGTCCCTGTTTTTTCCATGAAACCGGCTTGGAAATGGGTTAAAATGGCATTTTCATCAGCCCAGTTGAAGCACTCGACAAAATACTTTTAATTGCTTCGATAAGGCTAATAGGCCTATAGTTACTGGGGAGTTCTCTGTCCCTTTCTTGTGTATGGGGACCACCTCAGCCCCTCGCGAGGAGCAGGGAATCAGAGCACGTCTTCATATGGCTTTTGAGTGCAATAAGATGTAACAGGACCAGCTTGGGCTGTCAAAAAGAAAGAGATCACGTGGTATACCATCTGGGCCTTGAGTTTTCAACTGGACTATTCTATCAATGGAGGCTTAAATATCCTTTATTGAAAATAGGTCACTGCCTAGTGTCTGGCCTGTCTATTTAAAACTTCCCTAGGCAGTGAGTGTGCTTCATTGTCTTGGTAAAGTTTGCAGAAGTGGTCATACCAGGCAGATGCCAAGATAAAGTTCAGTGGAGATGGCGCTCCTGCTTCATCGCCCCATACTATTAGTGCCCAAAACTTCGTTGAATCTCTTGTTTCGCAGGCTTTCTTAATTTGCTGCCAGCATAGTTCATCCCACTCTCTTTTAAATTTTTGTAGGGATGATTTATATTTCTTTCTCACAATGTTTATGTCTCCTCTATCTTTAGATTTAATTGTCTTAGATGGGTGAACTTGGGAGGTTCTACACTCTTTGTTAAACCAGGTTGTGAGGTCCCTTTTGATGTTCCAGTGTGTCAGCTGATGCCTTGCCACAGTGAAATATGAGCATAATTGCTTGAAGAGGTCTGTGTGAACATTAGTTACCCTGGCTAGGCCTCCTGTTTTCTCATAGCAACTCTAGTTTAGACACGCCTTCCAGGAAATCATTGTGCAGCCCGTATCATTTGTTGTCATGCAAAATTATCTTACGCCACTTTAGGCAGCTTTTGTCACTGGTCGTTGGATGCCTGGACTTCCTTGGTTATCTGGTGGTCTACAGTCTGAATGAAAAGTCACTCTCAAACTTAGGCTGAGTGGATTATGGTCACTATCGATAGTTTCGTCAACAGACATATCAATGACTTCGGTCCATAGCTGCAAATCTATCAAGGTATAGTCGATTCAACTCAGGCTATTTACCCTCTTGAAAGTGTGGGCACCCGTTTTATTTGAGCTTGTCCTTCCATTAGCTGCTCCCAAGCCCATAATCTAGGGTTTGAGCTTTTACTTGGAGTGCTACATGGGACCATTTCTTGATTGGAGGAAGTTCTAGTTCCTCACTTGACTCCGTCACATCACTCCTATCTAAAGGCTCAAATGTGACATTCAGATCTCCTGCTATCAACAAAGGATTTTGGGTAGTTCTTTTATCCAGCAATTCTCATAGCTGTTTGATAGTGGCAGATGGACAACCCCCCTCGTTCCTCTGGCATATATATTATAAATGTCTATGGATTTCCCTTCACGGCCCTTCAGGAAAATTCCCAATATATCTAGGCTATCTGAACAGAGGAGTGTGATCTTACAGCCAGGGACCTTCTTGGCCCCAATTAGTAACCCTCCAGCTGGGCGGTCTTTCCCTGCTGAAACTGCGGGACAGTGGTAACTAACGTACCCCGGCTTGAGTATGGGAACTAAACACCAAGTTTATTGCAGAAGGCAGATGTCATAGCCCTCCATAAAGTTATTCCAATGAGGGGGTGGGGGGCAATTTGTTGCTTACCCCTGCCACATTCCAAGAGACAAGCCTTAAGTTCGCCCTTTGGTCTGTGCTGGCGTGAGACACATTATTCGGGTTTACATGGTTTCTAAAAGTGATAGGACCCTCTGCCCCATCCTGGGCTACTGCACTAGTGTTTATAGGGGTCAGCTTGCACGTAGATGTCCCTCTTCTGCAGATTTCCACTTGTTCCTCGCTAGACCCATCCCTGATACCTAACAACTTGTTGTCCTCTAAATGAGGACGACTTGTAGGTGAAGGAAACTCAGTGGTATAATGGCCAGCGGTTCCTGGAGTTGGATTTAGGAGCCATTTTGTTTTCCTTACCATATTGTCAGCCGAGCCGAGGTTAGGGCGGGGCGGGCTATGCTGACCAGTGTCATGTCAGCAGTAGGGGGGAGTGGTAGGCACTTATAAGGGCGCATGTCAGTTTGGCCGGCCGTCTTAGGCCGGCCAAACAGACGTGCACATTTAGGTTTCTCCAGCCATGCTATGTTGTATAGATGGGTTGGAGAATAGCTACAGACTCACTGTGTCTGAGTGAGCGTTAAACCAGCCCGCTCAGGCCAATCCAGGCACTGCTCTTGTGCTAGGTATAGTATGAGAGCAACTACTGGATTGGTTGGGGAGCCTGTGCCGGGAAGCCCATCCACTTCTGGGATGAGATGAGCAACGAGGCGGCCAGCAGCAGGAGTGGAGCAGCAGGTAAGTGTTTTTATTTTATTTTTAAAACCCAACCCCAAGCCCCCACCTCACCGCCCTACCACTTTACAATAGCAGCAGCCGCTACTATATGCCATGTTACCTTCCCATGATTCTCCAGCACATTCACAACCCCATGTAGTCAGAGTTGTGATCTTTGACGCTTGCTGTCGGGTGAATCCTAAGAGCTCCCTACACACTATTGAGATAGCAACACCAGATCACTAATTCTCTTATATTATTACTTCAAATGCAGAGGTAATCTCATGACGAGACGAGAGACTAGAATTATGTATGTTAGTGTGTCTCCTTAGCAGCCAACAAAAAGCAACTTCAACCAAACCCAACAATCCATAATTAGAATATTAAAACAGCTCCTATAAGCCCCAACATATCAGTTATGCTCCTCATTTCTTTGCTGCTCTTTGACACCTAAGTGTCTATTTACTTGTGTTTTAATAAAGTCATTTTAATCAGTTTGGTAGGTATTTAGATTGATTTGTTTATGTGCGGGTATATCTTTTTGGAGACATGTAGTTGATTTGGTGTGGGTAACCTCAGTTGATGATGCATTTTCCATTGGGTGAAATTTTTAGGGAGGTGAAAAAAGGAAAAGGGATCTAATTTCGAAGAAGCATATTAAACACAGTTTAGTTTCAAATGTTTCTCGGCAGTCATATGTTGTAACTATTGGAGACCACCAACACTTGCCGTGGAAGTCAGTGTCTGACATGGACGCAAGCAGCCGCATTTTCCAATGGGTTGACTTCTCGTTGCTTCATTCTGTGCGCAGACTGAGAAAGCGCCTGTTGTGAGGGATACGCTGAGCTGTTGTGTATAGCAGTGCTCAAGTCGGGGTACCACGCGGGTGGACGGCGTCCCCCCACTTATTTTACCGGGAGCTCTGTGTAGAGTAGGAAAATTATTCAGGTTAATTATTACTGACAAGTAATCGAAGCTTTATCACTTCATTCTCTCTCATTCACAACGCTGCTCAAGCGCTGGCTTCTCTGATGCAATCACATCTAAGGTGTGAGCGAGGGGAGGCAATGAGTCTGATGGTGCAAGCCACCTTTCCTGACGTCACTTCCTGTCGTGACGTCAGAGTCCCCCCACTTCGGTTTTTTAGGATTTGTGCCCTGGTGTATAGCATGCGACTTGCGACATCACCGGTCACACGCATGCAGGTTGCCATTTTGGTCCTGAGGGCAAGCTTAATAAAAGTATTCTGTAGTGCAGCGTGCGCACTTACGCTTATTGTCACAACACTGTGTGGAGCGTTTTTTAACGAGCGCACACAGCTGCTACGGGCAGACAGCTGATTTCTTCCCATCAGTTGGAACGGCATTCTGAAACTTTTGTTAAACAGATTATAATATTCTGCTTTAAGTGTGTTTTCCACGAGGACTTCATTTTAGGCGTGTTTTGGTAGATTGCTGTGATAGTTTCAAGCATGGATTCAGAGACAAGTAACAGGAATGAGACTGTGCAGGAAGAGATAATTCTTCAATTGATTCAGAGGGAAGTACAGACCTCAATCAGGGAGACTGTCAAATCCGGTTTTACTAAGAAAAGGAGGTTGGATAAGCCCTCAGGTTGTAGAAGAATTGAGGGGCAGTAGCAAGTGTGGTGAAAAGTAAATGAAACTTTGGGCTCAAGACAGAGGGGAGGCCTTAGTGCCACAGAAGCCGTTGGGGCCCTTTGAAAGACGTTGACAGGTGTATATGGTGGCACAAACTGGAGATTCAGACATGGCGGGATGATTCTATTGAGCCATATCACAGTGGTAGGCCCTTCGATAAGGAAGATTCGGAATAGTATATTTTTGACCTCTCAGAGAGTGAAAGTTGGGATCTGGATGATGATAAGCGGGAGGTTGCACAGAATGCAGGAGGTAGGTAAAGGAGACTCAAGGGGAAGATATGTTTAGTCCGGACATGATTTGCCACCCGAGGAGTTCAGATCAGCCATGTGGCTTATTATATTAATTTTTGGGGCCTAATTTTTTTAACAGCTTGCGTTGCCCTTGTGTAATGCATAGTGCAAGTGGGCCTTCGTTGGTGCAAGGCAGGACTCAGTGCACCCGTGCAGAGAGAGAGAGCAGGAATGGGCCATATCTTAATAAATATGCTGCGTTCCAGCTCTCTCCATTTGACGCAGCACTGCAAGTTGTCTTACTGCGTTGAGTTATGCCCAATGTGAGTGAGTGCAGATCTGGGCTTGGATACAAAAGGATAATTAAAAGGAGGTTAGGAGGCCATGACAGCAGACTGTTCTTGCCCTGTGATTGAAAAGGTCTGTTTGACAACTGATTTTGAACTAGACTTCAAAGGTTTCCTTTTCAAGCTGGGTTGCAACCATATAAAGGACTAGAGAGGGCATTAAAGTTGTGCCAAGATAGGTTCCTCAACGTAGTTAGGTGGTGGCTCATATACTGGATATGGCAGTGGAAGCACATTCTAAGGGGGTGACCAAGAATGTGGGTTTGTTAAGAGGATGGAGCCAACGTGCAATATGTCTTTCAGAAAAAGCTAATCCGGCATCATTCAAAGTAAAGAAACATGCTGTACTTATGGGGAGTAGCCAGAAGTTAGGTGATTTTACCAAAAGGGTGCCTAATGAAGACTCAAATGGGTTGCTCTTTAGAGGTGACATACTAAAGTGAGTACGTAAATATGTATCCTCCTTTATGGCTTTGAACAAAGCTAGCCTTCCTTGTGAAGAGTATTTAGAGGGTGTCTATTTACAAGGGGCTTTTTCTCTGGCCACATGCTCTCAAAGTCCCAGTAACAGACAGGGCCGGACTGAGAACCAAAACCGCCCCTGGCAAAGTGCTCGGCCGGCCCCCTGGGGGTGCGACCGAGCTCTTTGCCGGGGCCGATTTTACAGCTATGCTGCAAAAACGGCCCTGTAACAAAAACGGCCCCCAGGGCCCAAAACCGGCCCCCACCCTTGCGGCACACCGGGGGATTGCCCGGTGCCCGCAATGGCCAGTCCGGGCCTGGTAGCAGATGCAGGTAATGGGAACCTTCAGAGGGTCCCAATCAGCAATACTTTTTCAACATAAAAAGGAAGATCTGGTAGAGGATAAACTCCCAGAGGCAGTGCCAAGTAGACTGTGCAAGGCCATGCATGCATGAGAATGTCTCTTGGTTTTTCTCCCAAAAAAGTAACAGAGAGTGAAGGTTTTCAGGATAATTTGGGAGAATTTTGATCAAAAGATCAGTGGGTCCTGTGGATAGTGGAAGGATATATGAAATATTTCGGAGAACTGTCATATTAAAATGTAGAACCAAGAAAGATAGTGTTTTCGAAGGATCAGAGGTGCTTGGAGGCACAAGAAATTGTTGGTATAGGCTGCTATCAAGAGGGTATCAGAAGAGTGAAAAACGTTTGTGAATATGACTTTCCTGGTAAAGAACAAGGTACTGTGGACAGATATTTCAAGATGGAAGGGATCCCTCTTCTAAGTGCAATTCTACAGATATGGTATGGTCCATAAAGATATATTTCAAGAATGCTTACATCACGATTTCCACAGCAGAGGACAGTTGAAGGTTCCTACAATTCAGTTTGTCAAGAATGTTTATCAGTTTTGGTTAGCTTTGACTCTGTGGTGTTCAAAGGTGTAGTGGCTGGTGGAGAGAGGTGTATGAATGATCATGTATCTGGATGACTTCATGTGTATGTTTCATAGTTACATGGAATTGAAAGATCATCTGAATTTGGTAGTAGAGTTGTTGGAGAGTTTGGGCTTTACTATAACAGTGAGAAGTTGATTTTGGAGCCCGAAGAGTGAGATAATTTTTCTGTGTATGTGAATATAGTATAGACAACTGTAAGTCTTCTGGTGCAGAAAAAGATGATAAAAGCAGAAGCAAGGAGCACTTTGAACAAGGAGGTGGTTCATTAAGAACTCTGACATGGGCGATAGAACTGTTTTCTTCATCAATACAAGCCTTTTTCAACGCCCAATGCATTATAAGAACAACAGCAGTTAAAAACACTAAGGGGCCCATTATGATATCGGGCGGATTGCCCCCTCCACCGCCAGCCACCGCCAGCCTGGCGGGGGCAATCTGCCCGACATCCCCATTTGTTCCCCCCCGCCATATTAGTATGGCGGGGGGGATCTCCGCGCACGGAAAGACCGTCCACCCCTTTTCCGCCCGACGCGGAAAAGGAATAATATGGTGGTGGTGTCTATCAGACACCGCCAGCCATATTATGATGGGCAATTGTGGATGCCTTTCCGGAAAGGCATGCGGAGAATCCCTGCGGGGGCCCGTTGTGGGCCCCCAGGGACTCAGGGGGTGTGGGGGTGCACATGGGGGGTAACTACAGTACCCCCCAGCAGTTCCATGCACAGCATGGAAGGCACCGCGCGGTGCCTGCCATGCTGTGCATGGAAGTGCAATGCATGCTTTCCTGCCATTGTGGCGGGTGGTGCTAAGTGCACCGCCCGCCACAATGGTAGGAATGCGGGATGCGCCCGCCACTGTGGCGGGTGCATCCTAATGCTGCCGACGGGACCCCCGCCCTTATGGCGGGCGGTCCCTACTAACGCAAGGATGGCGGGTGGGCAAAGTCCGCCCGCAATCCTAATGAGGCCCTAAGTCTGAGAAAGGTTTGTATTATGGATATCAGGAGTCATATTACATTAAGTGCCGTGGAACAGGAATCTGTGACTGCTTTTTGCATCCCTATGGCCACAGACTCTTGTGCTGTCCCTTCTGCAGTACAGATAGCAATAGCTCGCACATAGCTCTGGGGCTTTCCTAGAGGGTGTTCCCTTATTTCTTTGGGGGCGTGACCCCATTAAATTGAGGCAAAGAGGCAAAGTTGGTGCTAAAGGGTGCACTGACTGTATTTCAAACAGTGGTGATGCACAGTCAGTGCACACCCTTAGCACTCCCTATAGTGAGAGAAGGGGTTTCTACGGACTCTCCGACATCCCCCTACAGCTGGGTGCAGTCACTCACTAAACCTGCTTGCAGAGGAATTTCTGACCCCCTTGAAAGTGCAGGCCGGATGCCATCTTCACTGTGACAGGCGACAGGCAATTTCAATCAGATGGTCTGTCTGTCACTAATATGCTGGCCCCAGGGCAGCACATGTTTACAGCTGACTTGAGGATAGGATGTTATCAATAATAGAGCACACTGTCCTGTTTGCGCCCAGCACACCTAATTAAAAGTGTACTGTGGCAAAACCAGAGACGGTGCACACTTACTGTAATACTGCCCCAGCGACATCCTAGAGAAGAGGGAAAAGAGAAGCTAATATGGTGTGTGGAGAACTTAGAAGTGTGGAACAGTTGAGCAAGTGTTGGTGTAACATCAGATTTTGTGCTAGAAACAGATGTGAGGTTGTACAGTTGGGGGCACATTTGTGCCATCAGGAGACAGGAAGCTGGTGACTCTAAACAAAAACATGTCTAACTATGAATTGTCTGGAGATTAAGGCAGGCTTCTCTGCTCTGAAGAGTTTTCAGAAACTCTTGGCCAAGTGCTATGTTTTAATGAAGATGGACAACTTGTGTGGGGTTCGGTATATAAATCATTTGGGTGGTAGCAGGCAGGGCCGAACTGGCCGTTGCGGACACCGGGCAATCCCCCGGTGAGCCGCATGGTGGGGGCCTGATTTGGGCTCCTGGGGGCCGTTTTTGTTACAGGGCTGTTTATGTAGCATAGCTGCAAAATCGGTCTTGTAACAAAATGGGCCGAAAACCGGCCCCGGCATAGACCTCGGGCGCACCACCAACTTCCCCCAAGGGGGGCCGGCCGAGCACTTTGCCAGGGTCAGTTTTGGTTCCCAGTCCGGCCCTGGTAAGAGGTCACTCAGTTTGACAGGGATGGCAAAAGAGTTGGGTAGTTCTTGTTTGGAGTATACAATAGTGCTCAGAACAGAATATTCACTAGGCTAGTGATTGAGTAGGGGATTGAAATTCTTTATATCTGAAAGACCACAGTGCCTGGAGCATCAGTCATGAAGTTTTTGGAAGGTGCAGGAACATTGGGTCATTTTGAGGATATCTTGGTTGGCAAGCCTGTTGGTGAAGTACTCCAGATGGAGACCTGATCCGCATGCACGGTGGTAGATGCATTTCAACAAGTTTGGCAGGGATACATTTATATGCTTTCCCTCTATTTGTTATGATACAGAGGATCTGGTTGCTAGTTTGGAGACAGAGGTACTACATAGTGCTAGTTATACCCTAATAGGTGGATTTCGTTTCTGGGATCAGCAGATTGTCAAATGCAGGCCTGTATGTGGTTTTTACCTTAGTTAGATTCAGCAGGTGTCCGAAGTAGCTCTTAAAAGCTTTGAAGAGGCGTAATACTAGTCTTCAGTCTTGTCACACAATGTAGATTTCCCCAAGTGAGCGTGTTAGGAGAATCTGGATTTCATTAAAGACACAGAGGCAAGCATTACTCCTCCCAGCCCGCCCTCTGCATTGGTAGCTGGATCAGACTATAGATATTCATAAATCTGCTCATATTTTTCCTTTATGGGAGTTGAGTGTTCAAAAGGCAGTTACTGTTATTAATTTCTGTGACAGATGTTAAATAGTTTCCATCTTCTGGCAAGGAAGTAGGGTTTGACCTTTAAAAAGTGCAATTTCTGGTGCAGTTTTCAAAGCAGATGCAAAGAGGAAGATGGCTGATATGTTGAGGTTTATATGGACTGTGTTAATGTTCTAATTCTGAAATGTTGGCTTTGGCTGAAATTTGCTTTAATGGCTGTTAAAGAGTGGTAATAAATAACTAGTTCACAATGCTAGCCTCTCTGTCCTTATTGAAATTCACATTCTCTTAACAGTACAACTTGGAGAAAATCTACACTGTCTTTCTTGATTATGTCCAATTGCAGTTTCCCTTTTCATGATGTGCCAGTTTTTTTGAAAGATTCATTTGATATTCGAGGATTCTTTACAATAATAATTAGTCAGAATTTCACTTATTTGTTTTGGCTTGCAGGTTTTAGTTGTTTTGTTACTAGAAGTTATATCTATTGTTTTGATGATTATCCCTTGTTTGCCCTTTCAGGTTCATCAACATTGTATCTCTCATCATGAACTGTGTTTATCACTCTTTTCAGATTTTCTTCAGTTTCTTTTTACCCCTAGCATTTCTTTGTGGGTGATGCTCCATTTGATGTCCTTGTCATGCAGATGTTTATTTTTGTTGGAGTTGTACATAGCGCAAACTTGACCCGATGGTATCAGAGCGCTTTACATGAGCACTAGTTGAAGCAGTCTCTTTTCGAAACAGTGCTGTATCAATTATTCCCTGCTTCACATCATTCCATTTATTCAAAAAATATTTTTTCGTTGTTTGATGTCTAGTTAGACGTTCTACACACTTTTCATTAAACTTTCAAAGTGTTGGACAAATTCTTCATTTAAAAGCGGTGTGTTTGGATTCTTCAAACTGAACAATAATTACAAACTGATGCAGGTGTTCATACTTGTGAAGGAAAGTATGGGTTCTCATACTTTTTGCAGTGTTCCATTTTCACCCAAAGGTCAACATCTAAAGTTCACCACACTTTCCTTGCGATGTACCTCTAGCTTCATCAGGACAAATTAATAATGCATAACATGATACCATCACTATTGAAATATATGCAATCAAACAATGTGCATTGCAACACTACATTTTTCAATAACATTTAGAAAAAGGACTGAATATTTCTAATTTGGACAAAAAAACATTGTTTATGTAATTGCACTTTGTCTAATTGCCTTTTTATTTAACCACTTAACTATTTCATTTGAAAGCGTATTGACTTTTCAATGTTGATTCTAGAATTCTTCATTATTTTTCAAGTGTTTACTTATTAAAAATAATTTAACAATTCAATTTATTTTCAGAGTAAGAAAACAACCAAGTTACGTGAAAATGTCCTTGTAAAACACGTACTCTCTTTACTGTGGCTATATCCCACTCACATTTTTGGAACATCCATCAGTTTATTATCAGAAAGCTTGCAGTATCATTTAAAAAGTTTTCAATAATGTGCATTTAAAATTAATCTAGAGATTTACAACATAGTTTCATGGCACATGCCACAACATTGAAGTTCATAGAGAGATACGTTTTGGTATATATTTATGGAAAGATTTTATAAATATATTAAGATGTTTAGAGGAAAACGTGTTGCATATTATTGGTGTATTACAATTAAATCTCAAATTATTAAGAAGACAACAAATGAAAATCATCATATTTCACACGTGAAAAATGAAGGTTTACAAATGCATCCCATGTGTTTTCTTTTCTTTAAATTTTGATTTTTTTGTTAATTAAATATGAACAAATCTATGAAAAAAGCACTTTATTTAAAAATTATAATTAACATTGACTTGCCAGAAGTATATTTACGCTGAAGTTATATTGTAAGTGATAAATATTGTGCAAATATTTATCAATAAATTAATGAAGCAGACATTTTGTAAGTAAAGACACCACGATGCATGGCATGTTTTAAGGTTTTGTATCTTCTATGTTAATTACTAAATGGGAAAACATGCTGCAGTTTGTTCTTCTTGGCCATCATCTGCAAGTGGCTTGATGTCAATGGTGGCATGCCCCTCTTCCGGTAAAGGGGATGTGTCTGCAAGTTTCTGCACTAGCCCTTATTGCAAGAGTCACGTTAACACTAAGAGGTAATTCCAACCTACCTGGTACCACAGAGTTAGATTTTTCTTTTTCTCAGTGTGAAACTACATTCCCATTTTGAGTTCCATAGGGTGGAATGAGAGATAATGCAGTAATGCAGCATATAATGAAAAGGTGTCATACTTTGGAGTTTAGAAAATGTCAACGCCAGTGACGCGGAAGCCGAAATATCAATAACCTAAAGATAATTCCAATGTCTTTTCATTTTCGTATGTCTATGTCATACTTTAGGGCATATTTAGAAGGGGATTGCGCCACCGGAATGTCACTTTTATCGATGTTCTGGTGGCTTAGTGCCCTACACCATATTTACAAAGTGGCATTAAGCTACTTTTTGTGGTTTAACGTCGCTTTGTTAAAATGTACCCTTTAAGACAGGTATCTGTGTGAAAGGGGCATGCATTTATTGTTGCTGTGGGCATTCCACCGCAACACCCATTGCTTTTTGATGTTGCTCCAGATTTACCAGGCTGTGTAAATCTGAGGCAGCACCAAAAATGAATGCCATGCACTAACAGGCATTAGAATGGCACAATGAGGAGAAATACTTGTATTTCTCCTTGTGTTTGCTTTCTTATGTGTGCTGCATTCTGCAGCACACATAGAAAGAGCAAAGCACCATTAATGCAGAAAAGTGTCCCTTCCTGCACATAAACAGTCATTAAATAATGGCAATTTGCTACTTCTATGTGTGCTGCTGAAGGGGCACTTTCCTGTACATAAACAAACATTCCTTGCAATGCAGGCACCCTTTGCACTATGGCGCAAGGGTTCCTGTGTTGGCGCTAGGCAGCTATCTTTAGCACCAGCACTAGGTAAAACACAAGGGTGCTATCAAAAATGGGTTATGCCGTACCTCTCGAGTCAGAGAGCGCAGAGTCAGAGAAGCCAGGAATCCTGGGTGCCCCAAGTGGGGTCAGTGCTTGGAATCCATATGTTGGATAGTAATGCCCTCACACACCCTTGCAGGTGTCATGCTTCATCATCTGGGCTGCTCCTCGTTGGGTCGGCGGTGCAATACCCAACGGGCTCCCTATGGTAGGGGCTCTTTATCCGAGATCTTTTTATTCAACAGCCGTGTGGTGAAGTGTGGGTATGGGGCCAGAATTGTGTAGATGTAGTGAGGTGAGTTAAAATAGGATTGAGAGTACCGAAGAGAACATACTTTTATTCTGGGGGTCTCCTACCCTAAGTAAAAAAAAACAACACGGCACTAGCCCGAGTGTAATGTCTCGTGTAGTGGTGTCCTTATTAGAAAGTGTAAATTATTAACTAAACTGTGTGGTATATTTTCTACTCACGGTAATAGTGTCTAATACTCAATGTACCTGGTGCAACCTGGATCTACCCTATTCAGTATAATCCCCAGGCATCAACAGTACCCGGTGGGATACGCATATGACTTGGCTCCTATGTGTATTGGAGGCTTCTGCACATTATGCTGAGTCCTAGACCTGCCCTCTCCACTGGGTCCGGTGGAGAGGGCAGGTCTAGGACTCAGCATAATCCAGGTTGCACCAGTCACATTGAGTATTAGCCACTATTACCTTGAGTAGAAAATATACTACACAAGACTTTACACTCGGGCTAGTGCCTTGTTTTTTGTTTTTACTTTCGGTAGGAGACCCCAGAATAAAAGTCTGTTCTCCTCGGTACTCCCAATCCTATTTTAACTCCCCTCACCGCATCAACACAATTGTGGCCCCATACCCGCACTTTGCCACACGGCTGTTGGATAAAAAGATCTCTGATACCTACCATAGGGAGCCCGTTGGGTATTGCACCGTCGACGCAATGAGGAGCAGCCCAGATGATGAAGCATGATACCTGCAAGGATATGTGAGGGCATTACTATCCAACATATGGATTCCCAGCACTGACCCCACTTGGGGCACCCGGGATTCCTGTCTTCTCTGACTCTGCTCTCTCTGACTCGAGAGGAATGGCATAACCCATTTTTGATAACGTTCGTTTGGGCCTTTGCTTACGCTGGACCTCCCACTCCTGTGTGAGTGGAAAAAGGCCCCCTACGTCCCTCCTTATTGTATACAACAAAAGACAAGGGTGCACCATAATGTTGTAAATACGGCGCATCCCTGCGTTTTTGAAATGGCAGTGCAAAGCACTGCACAATTTGCGGCAGCTTAATGCTCCTCCATTTCCTAATAAATATGCCCCTTTTCTCGAATGAACTGTGAGGTTGCATTATTAGCATTAGAAGCCAAGGCTTCAGTGGCTGAGCACTGTAAACTGTTCTGTGGGGAGGAACACAGAACATTCCATTACTCTTAGCAGGGACAACTTACATGAAGAGGTGATGAGAAATGGAAACGGAAGACGTCATTAAAAAGGCAAGAAGGACAAGCTGCACTTCACAAAAGATGTAATGTACACATCACGTGGGTGCAATATTTCAAGCATGTGAAGCACTTAATCAAGCAATCAATTAAGTTTATGTTGCAAACCTCCATTACTGCAGGCATCCCGCTGAAGCCTAGGATGAAAGTATTAAGCACTGATCCAGGAAGGTGTGCACAGCGGCGAGAAATCAAAAGATCAGCATTGCAGTTGATTTGTACCTTTGGGGAACATTGAAGCTTTTGATTTCTAATAATCTGCTCCCTGTATATGGGGGGATCTTGCAGCAGTTCCTAAATACATAAGTGAGTGGGCAGAAGCAGAGGTATATGTACAGGGAGGATCGCTACGTGCGCCCTAAGTAACAGAAAATAGCCAATGGTGTACTCTTGGTGAGAATAATGTCTGTTAAACTTCATGGATTATTAAACTATGATTCCCAATTTTTCATGGTGAATCAAGATGCCAAACATACAGCCAGATGCATCAAGCTAAAAACCGGTTGCAAAGGGGCAGATTCTCAGAATCTGCCCCTTTGCGACCGGTATTTTTGCATTTGGGATGCATCATCCCAAATTCAAAAATCGCAAATAAAGAATTAGCTAAATTGCGATTGTTTGCATTTAAGGCATCTCAAATTGAGATTCCTTAAATGCAATGCATGAAAGTTTCAAAAAAATAGCGAAATCGCTAATAGGGCACGCAAGGGCATGTGTGTGCGCAACATATGTGCACAGATCAATTTCAGGGGTGCAACAGGGTGTCCTTTGGACACCTCTGCACCCTTGAAATCGCAATCTCAATTTGCGAATCGCTAATTGCGATTCGCACCTTGAGATTGACTTCCCATTCATTCCTATGGGCCTCTAGGCCCATAGGAATGAACGGGGAGGTATTCTTTAATTGCGAGTCGCAAAATGGATGCTTGATGCATCTGGCTGATAGTGATAATCCTTATATTAATGGGCCTAGGACCTATCCTGCACAGATAGTACACACCTAGATGAAGCCTTGTCCTTTATTTCGATGCACTGCTGGTCACTTAGCACCAATGTCATTGTGATTCTGATCACAGGGTTTAAATCATTGAAAAACATTACAAGCCACAATCACAGTCATGCCACATTTTGCAGGTAAACATTTTACAGCAGCAAATGTGAATTTGCTCAAGGATCTAAAGTAGCAAGTGCTCAATTTGCAACCAATCATAGGGAAGTGGAAAATACCAAATAAATAGTATGTCATTTCCCATTCCTGCATGTGCAAAACAGCAAAGCTGTGCTATTAACTCTGGTGATTTTCCTAAGGCTTCCCAGCTACAAATCATTGAAGCAAACATCAGCATTTTGAGCACATACCATAATCCTGTTTTATTTATAAAAAAGAGTTTTGTCCAAGATAGGATTTGCGGACTAATCGAGTTTGAGCACTAAAAAGGGTGTCATTCTTAAGTAAATCTACACTCCGAGGTTATAGGGTGGTAATTGAGAAAGCTGAGCGATAATCAATGTAGATAGAAACTTGGGGTCTTTGTCTTCAAGAATAAGCAAAACTGAACTCTTCAAGAAAAAATAAAACCGATCCCTGAGGATTTCAACCTGCAAAGTTGATGATTTACTCATTAGGAGAATTCACTAATTGTCTCAAGGTTAGAAATCGAAATCTGCACCATTCGCAGCTTTCCAGGCTTAATCCTAAAAAAGGTCTGTGAATGTTTTCTTTGCTTTAGCCAATGTTCAAACATATACATTCTTAAATGCAAAAAAATATAAGCAAGTTCAAATTCACTTGCTGTTTCTTTTTCTTTTTTGCCTCCTGTGAGATAGTGGGTTATTAGTTGAAGTGGAGGATAGCCCTCTTCGAGTTATATTGGTACTATTCCTTACAGATAGGTCTCAATAATTTAAACCTGAGATCAACCCTTGTTAGCTGTAACACAGAGCAAACAGACTGAACTTAGGAAAAATGTGTAAAGTATTTATCAGTACCAAAACTTTAGGAACGTAGAAAGCACAACACAATAAAATCCCACTCCAATTTATAAAGATAGAGAACATTTTATGAGCAAATGGACATCAAAACAACAAAAATCTGATATAGGAGCCTGAAGATGTGTTTTTTTAAAGTGTTAGATGTTTCTATCACAAAAAATCACAGAGCTCGAATCCTGGGTCAAAGTCAACAGTTGAGGCTGACCACAATGGTGCACTGGTTGGATACAGGGGCGAGGTTTGTTCCAGTGGAAAGTTTACCTTCCGGACTTAGTCATTTTTCTTAGCAAAGTCCTTTTCAAATAGGTCATCAGTGGGTTGGGATGCCGACTGGACCTAAAAAAAGGCTCATCGACAAAGGCCGGCTGAAGTGCGGGACCTCAATGCTGGCCACACCTGTGGCATGATGTTTGAGGGTCTCGATGTTGACACCGTGAAAACTCCAAGCGTACAAAGTCCAAAGTCTGAGCCCAGGAATTTATTGTCTTCTGGTTCTTCTTGCAGAAAGTTCAGAAACAGTTTATAAGTGTACAGCCGTATTATTCTGAATGAGTAAGGAGTACACTCTAACATGAGCCAAGGGACCAGGATCTTTTGGTCAGCACTTGGGGGTTAGGACTCAATCTTCCAGAAGCTACCAACAGGTTCCATGGCAAATCCAGTTGGAAATGGTCAGTTGGGCTCAGCAGATCTTTGGGCTTCTTGCAGATTTTGTGCTCCTGGAATTGAACAAGAGGCTAGCCAACTTGCCCTTGTAGTCCACTCTTCTGTACTGGGTACAAGTGGGGAGCAGTTCCAGCCCTTGGGATTTCTCTCCACAGGTTCAACAGCAGGTGTAGTACTTCTTCTGTCTTGCATAGGTCTAGAGGTGTTCTGAAGAGTGTACTGGGGCTGATGCTTTTTTTGTCCAGTGCCAGCCTGTGGGTAGGGTCAACTCCTGGTTACTCCATAACCTCCTGAGAAAACTTTCCTTGCGTGCCCATACTCCCCTTTATTGCGCTTCCTGTGGATTTTTTACTGTAAACTATGCCACAGTGCCTCTCTCTAACTAAAACCAGTATGGCTGAACCTTTCTTCATCTGAGAAGAACTCTGGGCACACCCCTGAGGTGTGTCATTGGGAAATGAGTAACTGCCCCTGCAAACCAGTTCTAGAACAGGTTTTCCCACCACTGGGATTTGTACCACTCTGGCTACATGGAAAATGGCATGGGCAGGACTAGGTGTGAGTGACATCTGCCTGTGACAGGGGATGCCCCTTTGAAACTTATGCATTTGGTCGGTACATCCCGTTTTCCATTCTATCAGGAGGAGGTCAACCTCCCCCAAACCACAGCCCTTTTGTTCCCTTTCCCAGAAGCCATTCAGCACTCCTCGTAGGCTGCTAGGTGACAGTTTGGTTTTAACGCTGAAAAGTCTACTAGAGGCTTTCAGGCAGGAAAAAAGTGACTTTCAAAAGTGACTATTCCTGATATAGATAGACAAAATTCGACTTTGGTATTAAGTTGCATTTTTTTTAACTCTTAAAATTAGTGGTTTCAATAGTTTGGTAGGTGGTGCAAATCTGAAGTTATCTTTATTAAGTGAAATAAAGTAACTAATTTTTTACAATGGCACTGTCAGTTTTGCTATGGCGAAAAACAGGGTTGTGGTCTTTTTTCACTGTAAGGAAAGGTAAAAACATTGAATATATACGTTCTATTTTTAAATATTATGCGACTTGCTAGGACTACCTTAGGGGCGACTTCCTCCTATTTAAAAAGAAGGTTTTGGCCTGTTAAAAGGGCAATTTTAAAAGGTCAAAATAGTTTTAAAACTGCAATGCTTGGCTTCTGTGGCAGGTCTAGGGATATGTTTTACATCAATAGGTGCTGCAGTCTACTAGTGACATTTAACAAACAGGCCCAGGGTATGAAGGTCACTTTATACAGGGACATATATGTAAGTTAAATGTGCCAATAAGGGTTTTTTAGCCAATTTGAAAAATGTTGAGGGGTCAGAGCACATTCGCTGGGGCCTGGTTATTGGGGTCCAAAAACCAACAGCATCAGTTAAAAAAATAAAGTGTGATCATGCAAAAGAGGTATTTTCTTACATCTCCACAGAATTGTTTTTCGCTGTGGCAAAATGATCTCACCTAGACCCCAACCAGTTTTAAGGTTGGTCCCGTCACACCCTCAAAATAGATTTACACCTGCTCTTGGCATCAGTAAATCTCCAACAATTTCTAAGGTGGGAAGAAGTAAGAAATTGATTTTAGAAAACCCATGAAAGTATACATTGGCGTGCACCAACTCTCAAGTCATTCCGTCATTCCGTCATTCTACTGTCCACTCACATAATAGATTTACTCAGACAGAAACCTCAATGTGAGTGAGTCCATTTACAATTGCAAAACCACATTTCCTGACTTTAAAAGTGATTTATTCACATAAATGAAGCTATTTGTGCACATGTCTAACAGGCACACATTTGTTAAACAATGAGACAACCAAAAAGGTTAGTATCTACCAAGTTCCTCTCCAATCTTAGAGAGAAATTGCAATTTTATTTACAAGCAGGACTAGCTCATCATTAGTGAAATGTTGGGAACAACAGGGTGGGGAAAACAGGTCTAGCAAATGTTGCCTATAGCTGCTGAGGCTGTTGGTATGAACCTAAAGTCAACAAGCATTGGCATAGCCAATAGGTCTCGCTTGTGGGACCTTATAAGTATTTTGTTTTGCAGCACAATATCCTTGTAACTAAATACTTATAAGGTCCCACAAGCGAGACCTATTGGCTATGCCAATGCTTGTTTTTTATTCTGTCCCACGAACAGTGTATTATACTGTAACTCAGTAACTGTACTAATGCTTATACATCCCATGGGTTGAAGTCCATATAATTCACTTAGATGTTATAATTCCTGCAAATTACAAACAAGAGGTAGCAAACGATATGTTACTAGAGGAAACAAGCTTCTCGGCATTGCTGGGTCGGAGCAGCAGGCAGATGCGAGTGGAGCGCGTACTGGAGAGGGAGGGGGTGGGAGGACTAGGCAGCGGGAGAGAGGGAGAAAGGAGCGCGAGAGCCCAAGGCAATGGCGGCAGCAGAAGAGCGAGGGAGGCGTTTTTAGGTCTCGAAGCAAAAATTACAAGTGAGCATGTTACAAAAGCAAACGTTACGTTACATGAGGCAATAGTGACAGTTGTGCAAGTATCAAGAGCAACAAAATACAAGAGGTAGCAAACGATATGCAAATGTTTAATTCTTTTTTAACTGTAAATAATACTGTTTTTATGTACTTTGTATGATTTTATCAAATCGAATAAAGTTAATTTGACTGACTGACTGACTGATATGCAATAGCATATCTGAGGGAACACGGCCTGGGGGAAGCTGGCTGGGGAGGGGGAGGAGAAATGAAAGGAAGGCTGTGTGCGGCGTAATTAGGGGAGGAGAAGCCGCAGAGCGCACGCTGGGCGAAGCCCTTTGATGTGCTGTGCGGCAAATGGAGGGAGGCTGATGCGCGTTCATGTTTGAACACGTGGTTCACATGAACTTCATGAAAACACCAGCAAAAAGCTGGTGGTTTCATGAAGTTTTCGCCGCTTGAATTCTCGCTCCGCTCGATGCGCATGCGCGCATCGATAGGTCGCGTTACCAGTCTGTCCCAGTTGTGGGTTACTCTTCTGTTTTGAAATATAAATTCATAAAGAGTCTTTACATGAAAGCTAGACCTTCCCATGTTTATAATTTATTGTCATAAAAACATTTTAATAATTACTTTTATGTTGATTTACAATAAAGTCTTCCATTTTTCAGTTAGACTAGTAACTCAGTCAATAATGAACTTCAGAGGGATAGCCCACACTTAATAGATTTAAAAATAGGATGAAGGAAAAGAAAACATTTTCAGAATAATTGTTTTCAACACTCATTTAAAATACTCAGGGTCTCATTTACAATATTTTGGTGCACTGCTGTGCTGCTATGCATCATACGTAAAAGGAAGGAGTGCACTGCATCTTTAACATATGGAACATTCCTGTCCTTTTCCCATGCGCTGGCGCACAACGGGTTGCCATGAGCCAACGCAGGCACCATTGCACCATGGTGCAAGGGTTTCTGCATTGTAGGGGTGATTGTTTTCCTCTTTCGATGTGTGAAAGGAAAAATTAGCAGAAATAAAGGTATTTCTCCTCATTGCGCTTTCTTTACGCCTCCACTAGGGAGGCGTAGGAATCGGACGCATTCCCAGGTTTCCAAAACCTTGCAAATTTGGGAATGCATCAGGTTCCATGGATATTGCATGGGAACACCCACAGCAGCACCCATGGAACACCCCTTCCACGCAGAGTAATACCTGAAAGAGGGGCCATTTTGACAAGGCCATGATAAGCGATACAGGGTTACTTTACGTGGCCTTGTAAATATGGACAGTCACACTGAGTCCTCAGTGCATCAAAAGTGATTGATGCACTGGCGGCGCAATAGGTTTGTGAATAAGCCCCTCAATTCCTGAACGCTTCATACATCTCTTTTGTTGGAGTGCATTAATTATAGCTGTTCCTATATTTTGACCCTAATAAAAATCATAATCAGGTTTTGATTATCCGTTTTATCACATTTTCAATCAGATGTCAAATCAAGTCCTGTTGTTCGTGGCTGCTGAGGACATTTGTTTTGCTCTCGTCCTCTGGTGAAAGATGCAAACCGCACTTTCCTCATGCATGCTGAAAAGCACTTTGACGCCTCTTCAGGGGTAGGAAGTGGTATATAAATGCAATTACAATTACCTAATGTTGCTGTTTTTCTCCCATTACCCAGAACCTCTCCTTACGTTCAACTTTGTACTAGTTTAACTCCGCCGCATTATTTTCACTCCATAAATCTGCTAAGTCCTTTTTTCTGAAAAATAATTACAGATGTTTATATCTACACCTTTATACTCGCTTCTATGGCAAAATGTATTTTTTTTTTAGTCCTTATCCCCACTGTTAATTCGATGCTCCATTACATGCTAACTGTACCGGTCTACAAGGTTCTAACCCCCCTGTGATGTGGCATCGCCGCCCAAATCATCGCTGGACTGCAGAAAAGGCACCGATAACAGCCCACAGATCCACAAACGGAGAGATAGTATGGTCATTGGAACCAATTATTACATTCCGATCAATCTGTTATCCATTATCAAAACTATGTTGATTTGCTCTCAAAACATAACTGGTCCTGAATGCAAATTCGCACAACTGCATGTATCCAATCATTTTCCCCCAGATAATTTTGTTCAACCCATTTTTTACAAAGTATATGTCTGGTTATCAGCATTGAGTAAAATATTAATTTGCCTTCATACCGGTTTATGTCTTTGATATTGACACCACACAGAATGATAGTAGGGTTTACCTCAATATTCCTAAAAATGGCAGCTGATATGGTTATACTCACTGGGCCCCAGAACGTTGATAGAGCTCACCAGGTAAGGTGCTCCACAATTTTTACAGAAAAGATAGCAGTTTTTTGCCCACTATGCCAACCTTTTACGGGTCCAACATGCTCTGTGTAGGGTAAAAAAAAAATCCTTTTCAAGGTAGCTGGACTGACAATTGAGTAAACTGCCTTAAAATATACTTGCAACAACTCGTTCAGCTCCTCATGCAGCAAGTATCCATCCCAAACTTCATGTATAGAAGGCCTCTTCATATCTTCCGCAATGCATAGATGTCAATGCTACTTTGCTACCTCTTTCTTCAGCTCCCCAGAAAAGTGCAGATCTTCAAAGCAGCCTTCAGAGAAGCAATTTGTCCACCTTTGCACAATTTACCAAGAGGTATATGAGATAAGAGATCTCATGATTTCAAGTCTGCTACACCAATTAGGTCAGCTATCGATTAAAATGTGTCACCTTTAACAGAAAACTCAAAAAAATGTAAGTTTTATTTTCCTAAAGTATTTAGGAGATCCAAATTTATGAGGATAACCATCCTTATTCATAAGCTCAGATATTAGAGCTTGGAATAACATACCTCTTTCTGACATGTCAGGTACCCCCAGAAGCAACATAAATGATTTAGGTTGAAAGGCCCAAGAGTACAAGTGTAGATCAGGGATTTGTAGGCCACCTTTTCCCAATTCAGTCCTTAATTTGTTCCAATTAATCACAATATCCCTTAAAGCGCAGACAACACTATTAATGCAGCTCTGCAAATTTGAAGGTTTATTATTTAAAATAAAATATATTTTCAGACAAATACACATCTTTATTAGATTAACTCTAGCATAAATTGTCAGGAAAAGATTTTGCCACTTCTTTAGCAATTTTTTTGTTTCAGACGTAACTCTGGCTAAGTTCTCTTCTCTTTCGGTATCTGGTCTATATTATGGAAGATGTCAATCCCCAAATATGTCATTTGCTACGTTACAACACGAGGGGTATCTTCCATATTTCAAACCACAATCTCCATCTTGTCCTGATTAATGAAGTAGCCGGGCAGTTTACTGGATGTAAAGCCTATTTGTTCAAATCTTTGTACCACAGTCTCAGGATATTTAGTAAACAGGATTAAATCATCCGCATATAGAGCCACCTTTTTTTGTGAGTCACTGTGCTTCAAATGAAATTATATTTTCATCTGCCCTCCATTTTCAGTTAGGGGTTTGATAAATTGATCAAAGAGATTTGGTGAAAGAGGGCAACCTTGCTGTGAACCTCTGCTTATTAAAACTTTGGGGCCCATTATGATGTCTGGCGGATTGCCTCCGCCAGGCTGGCAGTGGCCACCGCCGGCCTGGCGGAGGCAATCCGCCCGACACCCTTACCCAGATTCCCCCCCGCCATATTAGTATGGCGGGGGGACCGCGGCGGATGGAAAGACCATCTGCCGCTTTTCCGCCCGGTCGCCTTGCGACCGCGGCGGAAAGGGAATAATATGGTGGCGGTGTCCAATGGACACCGCCAGCCATATTACGATGCTGAGCTATAGGTGCCTTTCCGCGGCGGCAATGCCGCCACGGAAAGGCAGGCGGTGTTTGCTGCGGGGGCCCCCTGCGGGCCCCCCTGGTGTACGCAGAGGTGGGGGAGGACAGGGGGGGTACCTATGGTACCCACCACATTTGCATATGCAAAGCGGCATGCACCGCGCGGTGCCTGCCGCTTTGCATATGCAAATGCGAAAAAGCAATTTTAGCATTGTGGTGGGCAGTGCAGAGTGCACCGCCCGCCACAATGCTAAAACTACAGGATGTGCCCGCCACTGTGGCGGGCACATCCTAATTCCCCCCACGGGACCCCCGCCCTTATGGCGGGCGGTCCCGTTATACGATAGGGTGGCGGGCGGACAATGTCCGCCCGTCATCCTAATGGGGCCCTTTGTGTGTTAGGGAATTAGTTACCCAAATTCTGGCCGAGGGATTAGAGTAAAGGGTGTTTATGGAGGCAATCAGAATACCAAACGTACCCCCACAAATATTCCCAACTTACTTGTTTGAAGGCCTAGGCCGCATCAACGGCTGCAATTGCAAGTGAAAATCTCAGATGGCTATTGCATTTTTAGACAATGAAAAGCTAATCGTAAACAAAGGTTTATAGAGTAACATTTTCAAAAATGGTTTTGGGAACAAAAGGAGATTCTTTTCAAAAAGTGAAAATTAGATGTTTGCTAAACATTGGTTTACTTACTAGAAATTAGAATCTGGTATTACATGCAAAATGATTGGATGTTCAGAAATGTAAATGTTTCGTTTAGAAAAGAAATGTGTGCATTAAAAAAATATTTTTACATTAAGTAATTGGTTGAAAATTCATGGTTAGCTTGGGACACTTATGTCATACTCAGTGGCATAACTTCCTTGGCGCCAAAGCGGAAATACTTGCTTCTGTGGATGTTACTTCATGAATTATGTGGAAATATTTCCTATTTCACATAGACAGCTTGCCATTTAATTATCATGACTATATTAAACTGTGTAACCCAAGGCATATTTCTGAAGTCTGAGTCTGTAAGGTCTATCTAACCTAGTATCCTCAGTGCTGCCTAAGGCTTGAGATGAGATGTGAGATTTGTGTAACTTTTCATTTCACATACTGCTCCTTCCCAGTAGATCATATTATACAACTAAGAATCTACTTTAAATGTGCGGGTGTATAAAAGGAAGAAATTCAATGTAAACGTGAAGGGAAGATGCTTTATAACGTTTTGACACATAAGTTATCCCAAGTAGTTTATCAAGATTAATTAGACTGCCATTCAGTCTATGGATTTCGTTGCCACTTCCTAATGCAAATTGTGCATTCAAATTAACTGAATACTCCCATTATAGTTCATGGGGGGTGGGATGCACCAAAAAATGAATGAGTGTTTTACTATGAATTATTGCAATACATTTTTATGACGTGCCCCTTCAGAACTGCCTGATTTTCTACTACTTTGTAATCAATACCTTCGATAATTGTCCTGCAAAATTGACGATGTTGTCTCATTCTTGTCAAAGGCTTATTGGGGGAGAATCCCACAGCCATTTGAGCCTCAGTGAAATTCAGATAGGACTTCGATCCCACCTTGTTGAAAGTTCACCAGTATATGAAATCAATCATCTCAGGCCTCACTCATTGGGGTTGAGTCTTACACCATAAAATGCTAGTCAAACGACAGCTTTCATACCACTACAGTTGTCATAACAGCTTTGGCACAGCAGAGCCGTGCTGACGAGGAGCAAGCCCTACGATGAAGCATGACACCCAACTGGGTGTGTGAAGGCACAAGTTCCTAAAGGAGCGGACCACCTGTCAGTTCACTTAGATACCTGACCAACCACATTTTTTCTCTCTCTTACTTCTCCTAAGGAACTGCATACCCAGTTGATATACTTAAGTACAGCATATGTCTTTTGAGCACAGGAGGTGATCAGAATAGAAGGCTATGGGCATGCACTGTGGACTAAATGAGAGAAATAATAGGTACCAAAAAGTTCGGAATAGGACTGGAGTGGGATTGCAAGATGATGCTGAAACCAGGCAGAATACTGTGAATGAAACAGAGATATAAACAGTACAATAATCAACAACAGGGTAGACTGCATAAACAGAGAAATTAAAGTGTCTAACCCCTCAAGACTGGGTTTTCCCACTCACCATTCTTCCCATTCTTCCCGCCAACAGAAGCCCTGCCCACCCCAAGACCTACTTAAATGCAGACCGCAGTGCAACCACATCAGTGGACACCTGGACACCTAGCTTGCCACAAGCATGTAGCTCCAATTCCGGCTTGTTCCAGACTGATCCAGTAACACCGCAGCTGCCCGGGTTTTCCCGCTGAGGTTTTCCCGACCAGGTTCTCCCACTCACCATTCTTCCCGTCAACAGAAGCCCCACCCAGTCCAGGTCCTACTTAATGCAGGCCGCAAAGCATCTGCGCAGTGGACGCACACAATGGGTGCGCCGAAGGCTCACCCAAAGGCAAGCTCGTCTATGCCCGTCCATGCTGGGACTTCACCCAGCACCACAACCCTTGGCGCTCCTGCTCCCTGAAGATACACCATCGCCAAACTCTACACCTTCCACCCTGGACACCACAACAAACACTGCCACAGCACCAACCCACGCTCCACAGTAGGACTCTACATCTGCACCCACTGCCATTCCACCTGCCACTGCACACACACCAGCCCTCCAACCAACCCCACCCCGAACACACAACAGACATCACCATAACAACAAAACCAACTCACATGTGCCCTTCTCAACACACACTCACTATGCATGTATTCTAGTGAGTGAATTATGGGATCTCATCACCACCCTCGCACCCAACATCATCTTCCTCACTAAGACCTGGCTCAAACACATATCACCTTCAAACATTGCCACAGCGATCCCCGAAGGATATATTAAATAACTTACCAGGACCGCACCAACAAGCCGAGAAGAAACAGCCATCATCCACAAAGAAACTATACAGTGTCCCACCACCACCGACAATGAAACCACCCCCATGAAATATCTAAACTTCAAGCTCCACACAGATGACAAGACAACCATCAGAGGCACGCTCGCATACCGACCCCCAGGCCCGCACTCCAACTTCTGCAACACCATTGCAGACTTCATTGCCCCCCTATCCTTAGGCTCCAAGGACTAAATCTTCCTCTACAGCCTAAAATTTCACTTCAATTACCCCAATGACAAAAACACTGCACACCTCTACGACAGAATGAGCAGCCTTGGATTGACCCACTTCGTCCACGACCCTATACACACTGCAGGACACACGCTGGACCCAATTTTCACTTCAAGCTAATGTGTCAAATACAGCCATGTCACAGAACTCCCGTGGACCGATCACTCTATCGCCCACTTCAGCATCTCCTGCCCCTGCACTGCCACCCCCAAGATGACCAACCCCCCAACCCCCCATGGAAGTGGAACAAAATCTCAGAGACCAGCTGGGCAAACACCCTCAACACCTCCAACCCTGCTACCACTACCAACCTCGAGCAGGGAGTGAAAAACCTCAATGCCTGGATCACCAAGAGCATCATCCCCTTCAACAGCAACATCCAGAGGAAATCCTCCAGAAAGGCCAGCTGGTACACACAAGAACTCAGAACAGTGAAATGAGACAGCAAACAGATGGAGAGGAGATGGTTCACCAGCAAAGAAACCTCTGATAGGTCAGCCTTCAACACCTCCCTCAGCCTCTACCACCACCTGCTGGGGGCAACAAAGAAGATAGCCCTTACCGCACGCATCGAAACCAGCGCCAACAACACCAAGAAAGTTTTCAACATCATCAAGGAATTCTTCAACCCCGCTGCCAGTGAAAACAACATCACACCCTCACAGGAGCTGTGTGAGAACCTAGCCCACTTCTTCCACAAGATCGCAGCCATATACAGAAACTGAGAACCCCAACCCACACCTGCGGATGTCCTTAACAGATACACCACCACCCTAACCAACACAAACCACACACTGACCACCTGGAACATCATCTCAACCCAGGATACCATGTCCACCATGAAATCAATCCACTCAGGAGCTCCCACAGACCCATGCTGACATCACATCTTCAACCTCGGAAACCAAAGGATCGGCGAGGAACTCACCACCCTACTCAACACCTCTATTACCACCGCAACTTTTGCCTACCCCAGGAAACACGCCAAAGTCAGACCACTCCTCAAAAAACCCTCTGCCGACCCCAGCAAACCCAAAAACTACTGCCCACTCTCCCTGCACCCATTCCCAGTGGAGGTACTGGAAAAGATCGTCAACAATCAACTCATGACACACCTGGAGCAGCACCAGCTACCAGCACCTCCCAATCTGGCTTCCACAGCAATCACAGCACTGAAACCTCCCTGATCACAGCCACTGATGACATCCAAACCCTCCTCAACCAAAGAGAAACAACATCATTATCCTCCTCTGCATCTCGACAGCCTTTGACACTGTATTCCACCAAACACTGATCGAAAGACTCTACCACATCGACACCCAAAGAGACACACTCAGATGGATCACCTCCTTCCTCATCGGAAGAACCCAGAGGATCCCCCTCCCACCTTTTACCTGTGAAACCAAGGAAATCACCTGTGGTGCTCCCCCCGGGGGCTCATCCCTCAGCCCCACACTCTTCAACATATATATGACCCCGCTGGTACAAAAGCATCAGATCCCACAGTCTCAACATAATTTCCTACGCAGATGACACCCAACTTATTCTCTCACTCACCAAGGACCCCACCACCAACACCAGAACCAACTTCCACAGACTAATGACAAACATCACTGACTGGATGAAGAACAACTGCCTGCAGATGAACACAGACAAGACGGAAGTACTGATCTTTGGCAACAGCAGCAACACATGGAGCAACTCCTGGTGGCCATTAGACCTAGGACCCGCACCCACTCACTCTAACCACGCCAGAAACCTCGGAATCATCATTGACAACAAGCACACCATGAAATCACAGATCAATGCCGTCTCCTCCACCTGCTTCCTAACTCTGCGTATGCTACATAAGATCTTCAAGTGGCTACCCCTACATACGAGCTGTACCGTGACACAAGCCCTCATCACCAGCCAACTGGACTATGGCAATGCCCTCTGCATAGGAATCACTGCACACCTCCTACAGAGACTTCAGATCATACAGAACGCTGCACCCAGACTCATCCTTGGCCTTCCCTGATGAACCCACATCACACCCCACCTAAGGAAAGTTCACTAGCTCCCATACAGAAGAGATGCCAATTCAAGCTGCTGACCCATGCGCACACGGTTCTACACAACCAAGGACCTGCCTACATTATCCACTGTCTGAACTTCCACCAACCATCAAAAAGACTATGCTCCACCTCCCTTTCACTTGCCCATACTCCCGCATCTACCAAAGCAGAAGTGGAGGACGATCCTTCTCCCAAATCACAGCAAAGACCTGAAACCACCTACCTCACTTCCAGAACTCCGATTGGCCCTCAAGACCTGGCTATTCGAATAAGCCGCCAATGCCTGCAAGAGCCTGGTTGCTCTATCAGGTGATTAGCTGTGTTTTATTAACTCTGATTGATTGATGCCATACCCAAATGCCAATGGCACTCCTCTCATAAAGTGGCACTCCTCACACAAAGTTTCTTCACCAACCATCAATACCTGCTCCACAATTCCGTACTCACTGGAAAAATATGACTCTGAAGATATATACCTGCCAACAGTCTGTAAAATAAAACTAGCACTTCTTGGCAGCCAATCAACCTGATGTTCTAATTAAATAGTTAAATGATGTGGTACAATCACCCCCCATGCATATAATAGAACACGGTATAATATTCAGAACTATCCAGTGTTCACTCTACTGACACAATAAAAGACTCCAGATCACCTTATCCCTGGCCTTAGGAAAAAGCACAGAATGATGAGCAAAGATCCCAGATTCAAGTAGCACCACATGGGCACACAGATGGTAGAAATATAGTATACAGTTGCACATAACATTACATGCAATAATATAACATAATGTAACTTAACATAACATAACAAAATATTGAATAGAGCATCACTGGTGCTATGCAAACAGGCAACAAAACAGGATACTCATATGAGACAAGGGCACCACAGTGGTGTAGCTGAGGGAAAGTGTCTGTGAGGTAATGAAAAATGTCCTAGTAATCATGAGGGAAAGTTTCAATTCTATTAAGGACTCGTGGGTGAGTATTATCCTCAAAACTTTCTTTTATTCCCTTTCCAGCAGCTTCAACTAACAAGTCTAAAAAACGATCTCACCTATGGTGCACATGGAAAAGGTCAACACACAGTCCACCAATAGGGAGTTCTGCATATCCACTAAGGTGGGCTCCCCCTGGAAGACTTCCTCTTTCTTGACTGCGACCAGACAATCCACAAATTTAGAATACTCTGTTTTGGAATTATATGAACCTGAAAGAAGCTAGAGGAAAAATTAATGAATCTGAACTCAGGCGATCCAATGCAAATCAGAGTCACAGATGTATCTGACTGCTCATGCATCAACAAGCCGAAACTATACTAAGGGAGGAGGAGACAATGCCAGTGTATATAGCAAAGAAAATGCACAAACTGCCATCACATTAGCTAATAGAGAAAAGCATGTCATATTTGTACCATACAACTGAGTGAAGCAAAGTGGGGTCTTCAATATGGAATTTCCCAGGGTTGGGACAAGGATCTCCGGAACCTTGGGGCGGGAATAATCCTCCACTCCTTGTCCTTAATAAAATTGAAACTTTCCTTCATGATTAGTAGAAAATTTGTCATTCTATGTTAGGACCGGAGGTGAGGATTATGCTTGTTCAATGCTTGTCCCCCACCAATGATGTCATATCAGCAACTGGCTTATAGAGTCTGAGAACCAGTCTGCTGTGTTTATATTTTCTTCTGGACTAGTGCAGAGGGTGAACGCTTCAGAAGCCATCACTCCCCTAACAGAATGGGTGTTAAATTGAGAGAAGTTGATGCCTACCTCTTACATGACCCACCTGAACCAGTGGCCTAGGGTGGGAGGAGTAACAGCTTTGAAAGGTTTCCTGAGAGAGATCAACAGTTGACGTTCCCCTGGAGGGCGAAACTCCTCTGTCATACTTTCATACTCCTTAAGACAACGGACAACACACAATTTTGGAAACTTATCGAAGACCAGATAGGACACCACTTTGAAGTTGGACTTGGTCCTTCTAACACTATGGAAGGCTACCCCTTGCTGGGGAAAGCCCCTTCCTGAAATATCCAGAGCTCGTACGTCAGACACTCTCCTACATGACACCAGGCATAGTAGCATAACTAGTTTCAACAACAATTCTGTGCGAGGCAAATGTTTATTGGGCTTCCAAGAGCGGAATAAACGAAGGACCTTATTAACGTCCCACAAGGTTGAATATCTGGGATCTGGAGGGAGCGTCAAACGAATCCCCCGCAAGAGTTTGCAGACCAATTGATGCTCACCCACAGGAGCCTCTTAAACTAGCACATGCCCAGCCGAAGTAGCTGATCTATAAGAATTGATGGTCCGATATGCCAAACCTTGAGACACTAAAGAGACCAAGAAGTTCATAAGGGCAACCACTTCACACCCCATGGGATCTGGATCATTCTGTACACACCAACTAACTCATCTGGTCCGTGCCGATCAATAATGCTTGCTTGTGCTGTCGGCCCATGCTGCTGCCAGTAATCCTTCATCCTCATTCTGTGGTAAATAAATAATTAATTACCGGTACTATTTTTTAATATAATCAATAAAACAGATAGCTCAATAAATAAGAGTCAGGATTCGAGGTATCTTGAGTCTTCAGGCTTTAATCAGGCATAAGGGAAAAGGACAGAACAGCCTGGAAGCACGGGACGGCAGCTGCACACCGAAAAGTAACATGATACAGTATATATACTTAAACAAATTCATTACATTCAATACAGTAGGCGTAGCAGTAGGCGTGACTCGTAGCAGTCGCGAAAGATAAGGGCAAAATGATGTAACAAGAAGGCGTGTACAGGGCGTATACATAGACATGTGATGTAAACGTAACAGAAATGTCATAAATGGGGCGGAAACATGGAGGGGGCTACCTGAGCAGCCGGGACCTCTAACCTAGTGGTGCGCGCAAAGGGGCAATGACGTGTTACCAGGGAGCTGGGGGCTATGACTTCTGTGCTGGAAGAGGAGACTAAAGTCTGGAGTGTCAGAGCGACATGTACCTAAAGCATATCTAGTATCTGGTGTTTGGAGTACATATTGATGGAATCCAAAAGTTATCAGGGCAAAGGCTACTAGACATTAAGACTGGTGCGTGCATAATTCTACATGTGTTGCGTGTGTGAGGAATATTCTATGAATATTAATACAGTATTTCTCTTACATGGAGACAGAAAGGCTAGACCATGACGGAAACTATTGATGCGATGCAGTAGCTTAGGAATGCAGAGAAGAAGGGCTAGACTGATAACTAGAAACATAACATACTCTTGGCAGACTGGGAGGCAGAGCCAGGCCGGGCCGGGCACTGCGAGGCATGAAGTAAGCGAAGGGTCAGGGATACAGGTGGGGGCTGTATCGCTCCTTGGAGAGGGTTCAGGAGACAGGAGTTGAATCTGAGTCCGGGCCCTTTCGAGGCCTAGAAACGGGGACAATCCAATGAATTAACGTGCACACTGTAAAATGTGGCAACATAGGTTTACATAGGCCTAATATTCGTTGTTTTCACGAAGACTGGAAACTGACATACTAGAGTTGGACACAACTATAATTGCGTCTTTAATCGATCATAGGGGGATACATGCATATCGATCATGCACATATAGCATAAGATGGGGAACACGTAGGCACATATAACATGGCAAAATTTACTTTTCCACATTCCCTCCTTGTGCCCTACGTTTCCATCAGGAAACATCAATATTCATGATACCATCTATCATTTCATATAGCATCATTTGCTCGTCTCGAATTGTCTTGGAGCGGGATTTAGGACTAGGAATACAAGAGGTAGCACACATGCCGCAAATCGCAGGGCCACATTGTATACAGAGGCAGCAACTGAAAATGATCATTACTGCAATACCTAGGAATGACAATACTTTCCATCCCCAGGCAGATATGATACTCCAAAGCCAACCGGACCAAGTCCAGGTGCCTGGTTTCTGGTGTAACTGATGGGCAATTTTATGAAGTCTGGTTATAGCTGAATAAACAGACGGCGCGTTATTAGGAATGAAAATGCAGCAACTAGATCCGATGACTCTACATGCTCCTCCTCTATCGGCCAGTATGACGTCAAGAACGAGACGATTTTGGAGCACGACAAATCTCATAGCAGATTGCTCTTCAGTTAAGTTACCTAGAGCAGAAGTAGTCTCATTCACTACTGCTTCAAGGGTTCTGGTTAACCTACGTATTAACTTACTATTCTGGACAGGTCCTATAAAAAAGAAGAAACCTTTATTAAAGTCTTGATACTGTTCTAGAGTAGTTTCAGTTTGATCGACAATTGGGGACTCGATCTCCCTTCTATGTCTGACGTGTACTAGATGTGTGTTTCTGTAATAATCAGATGGGGCTAGAAAAACTGGTGGCAGTAGGAAGGCAATGTAACATGTTCCATCCCAATCGAGGGGCAGACGAACATATGCGGTCTGACCACAAACAAAATAAGAATGACGTGAGGCTTTGAAAATAGATTTCCCACTGTCACTATACTCGACAGTAGTAGTACAATCACTATGTCCTACATGTGCGGAACCATTCTTTCTGACACATAATTCGCCTTTGACTGGTAGAACTGAAATAGCAGGCAAATCTGGAGTAGTATCGGACTGAACATTCAGGACCATGAAATTCGAAGAATAATTACCTAAATCATACACTTCATTTTCTAGATCTAACCCTGTTCTATGGGAGAGACCTTGCTTGTCTGGGAAACATGTTCGATTCAGAAGGGACATATCAGTTGAGGATGACGTTAACGAGGACCATGCTCCACACGAACCATTATGTGAAAATGGATAAGGAAAAAGTGGCAGAACTCCCTTTGGTGTCTGGAAAGGGGGGAGTCGACCACACACCCAACAATTAGTGGCATTGCTGGTCTGGTGTGAATAGTGTAACATTCGGATGAATGTGTTATTTCGCATAGCAAGACGATAGGATAGCTCGTGAGGAGGCAGATCACTAAATGTGTGCTCTACTGTAGCATTAGAAAACATATGTACATGTGAAACCGGAAAAGATAAATGTAAAGCATAACTTGTGCAGGTAACCATAAGACTCAAAAATAACAGAAAACATAGAACAATAATACATCTTTTAGAGTTTTGACTAACTCTCTCACTGTGTGGGTCTGTCTCATACATGTCAGGAACCTGTCTAACCGTTTCACCCGAGAGGGACTTAGACAATTAAACTGGCTGACTTATTTTACTAGACCTGAGTTTATCTTTATACTCCTGATGCGGAGTTTTCTCTAACAGGGGAGGCTTGAGTTCAGAGTCTGTCTTTAGGCAGTCTTTAGGAATAAGGCAGTCCTTAGCAAATGTCTTTTCTCGTAATCCATGGAACTTCTTTATATGGCTCAGGTGGACCCACCCCTTCCTGCCCTCAAGTTTTACGGCGGTCCTTGTTGTCAGCAATACCATGCGAGGCTCCTTCCAACGGGGCTCCAGCGGACTTGAACGATCAAAATTTCGGACAAATACGAGTTCACCGGGAACGACTTCATGCGGTTTCACCTCGGTGTTGTCTGGAAATGCGGCGGCAACCTGTGAACGACAAGAGTGTAGGGCAGACATCAAGGAAGCTAGGTAATCTGTCAGCATATTACTGGAAACGTCTGTAATACTTCGGGGTCTAGGTGTACCCCACATGTTTGGGGGGCGGCCGAATACGACCTCATACGGGGACAGACCTGATCTGGAATGTGCAACCATCCTCATATAAAATAAAGCAACTGGCAGGGCAACTAGCCAGTCTACACCTTTTTCTTTACATACTTTTGCAATGCGTATTTTCAACGTCTGATTATGTCTCTCTACGAGACCGGCTGCTTCAGGATGGCGCACACAATGGAACTTCCACTGGTACCCTAACAGAAGGGAAACATGTTTCATAAGCTCAGATGAGAATGGCTGGCCGTTATCTGAATACACGACCCTAGGGAGTCCATAGCGGGGAAAGAACTCACGAACCAACTGCCTAGCAGTGGTCGCAGCTGTGTAATCTGGAACTGGATATGCTTCTGTCCATCTGGACAAAGCGCATACAACTACGAGGACATACTTGAAACCTCGACATCGCTCCATCTGAATATAATCCATCTGGAGGACCTCAAAAGGGTGGTCAGGAGGTTGGAATCCCCCTTGTTCCACCGGGACACTTTTACCTGGATTGAACTGACAACATATCATACAGGTACGGACTTTCTGCTTGGCTGCAGCTCGTAAATGCTTGTTGAACCAAAGGTTCTGAATACTGTCTAACATAGCTTTTTCTCCTAGATGTGCTGGGCTATGTGCGGTATTAATAATGACTTGAACCATAGAGTCGGGGAGAAACCATGTGGCTTTTCCCTTTGTCAACCATCCCTGATCTGTCTGGACCCCTCCTTGTTCGGACCATTTCTTGATTTCTTCGGGAGTAGCATGTAACTGTATGTCTATGACATCTTGTGTAGGGTCCTTAACTGTCATACAAGTAGTCTGATCTGGAGTGGGTGTCTGTGTCGTGTTAACTGGAATGTCTGGAGTCTGGGCTGTGAGCTTGGCTGTTCGATCTGCTAGATCGTTACCTTGGGAAATAATGTCAGTAACTTTCGTATGTGCCTTGCACTTCATGATAGCAATAGCTGTCGGTAAATGTATTGCATCTAACAGAGCCTGAATGAGGAGACCATGCTGAATCTTGGTTCCATGAGAAGTCATGAAACCTCTCTCCTGCCAGAGCACTCCAAAGTCGTGTACGACTCCGAATGCGTAACGTGAATCTGTGTATATATTTACTTTCTGGTTCTTGGCACGTATGCAGGCTTGGGTCAGAGCAACTAGCTCTGCTGCTTGAGCAGACAGGGTGTTAATACGATGTGTTTCTATAACTTCCGTTTCAGTAGTCACTGCATACGCGGCTACTAGTTCTCCTGTACTTGTTCTCATACATGAACCATCCACATAAAGTGTCAGGTCGGGATTAGGTAACGCAATGTCTGTCAGGTCTTGTCTTGGCTTTGTCATAGTGTTAACAACTTCCATACAGTCATGTGTGGCCGGATTTGAAGTAACTGACGGTAACAGTGTAGCAGGATTTAGAATGTTGCAGCGTCTGATTTCTATGTGTGGCTGGAATAGTGTCAGTTCATAACCTGTTAAACGTGCAATCGTCAAGTGCTGAGTCTGGGTTCGGTTTAAAAGAACCTCCACAGAGTGTGGAACTTGTACTGTCAGGGAATGTCCTAACACTATGGAATCACTTTGTCTGATAGCTAGAGCTGTGGCTGCAACTGACTTGAGGCACGCCGGCAGCGCCTGGGCTACTGGGTCTAATGTGCTAGAAAAATAAGCACAGGGCTTGTATTGTCCTGCTTGATCTTGTGTGAGAACAGATAATGCAGTACCATCACGTTCTGTGACAAAAAGTGTAAAAGACTTACTGTAGTTCGGTGTTGCTAGAACAGGTGCTTGACATAAGGCTTTCTTTAACTCATTGAAAACAAGTGTATGTTCCTGGGTCCAAGGGAGGACAGTCGATACGGCTGCCTCCTGTGTCGTTAACTGTATCAGTGGCTTGGCTAGAAATGCATACTGAGGAATCCATTGTCTGCAGTAAGAAGTAAGGCCGATAAAAGCTCGTACCTCCTTCTGTGTCTTGGGCTGTGGAAGACTCGCTATTAACTGGATACGGTCTGGTGTCAACTGCCTACCCCACTTGGACAGTAAGTGTCCTAAGTAGACCACTTGCTGGACACAGAATTGTAATTTGGAAGGGGACACCTTGTGCCCCTGCTCGGCCAGAAAATACAGAACTGTAAGTGACGCACGCTCGCAGTCACGTTCAGAACGGTCTGTGATCAGTAGATCATCGACATACTGGAGCAGGGCAGTGTCAGTTGGCATGTGAATATTGTCTAGTTGTCTCTTAAGTGCTTGACTGGAAATACTAGGACTTTCTGTAAAACCTTGAGGAGCTCGTGTGAATTTATAGCTTCTTCCATTTAAACAAAAACCGAAAAGGTACTGGCTGTCTGGATGAATGGGGACACTGAAAAATGCGTTCTTGAGATCGATAACTGTGAAGAACGTGGCTTCAGAATCAATGGCTGTCAAGAGGGATGAAATATCTGGAACTACTGGGTACTGAGGTATGATACATTTATTAAGTTCTCGAAGGTCAATCACTAATCGATATACTGGAGGCGCGTTTGGATCAGTACGTTTCAGAACTGGAATGATAGGAGAATTACATACATTGGAGTCAGTTTCTACAACCACTCCTTGAGCAATAAGCTCGTCAATAATTTTGGATAAGGCTGCTACAGCCTCAGGTGGCAATCTGTACTGTCTGATTCGTGGCAAAACTATACCTTGTTTTAGAGTCACACGATGGGGTGTGATATGCATACAACCTACATCAGTTGGACCTTGCGCCCATAAATGCTGTGGTACATTCAGTAATCTTGGATCAAAATCACGTAATACATAATGACCTTTAAAGTCTCTCAGAAACAATCGGACCCCTTCTGGGGAGCAGCAAATTACTGCACCTAACTCTTTTAATGTCTTAATGCCTAACAAATTTTCTGGACATGATTTCGTGAGTAACAAATCAGTAGTTTGGGACAATGGACCAACTTCTAGAGTAACTGGTTTCGAAATTTCATTAACAATAGGCTTTCCTGAAAATCCAAGGGAAACATTTCTAGAGCCTGAGAGCGGAGCCCCTGGAACCTCGTCATGACTGATAGTAGTCCTACTTGCCCCTGTATCAATCAGAAACTTTCTGTCTTTCCCTAATACTTGACTGTGTACATAGGGACCCTCTTGATCTACAGGTATCTCGATGAGAGGCAAGCCTACCTCCCTCTCTAGGCTGTTTCATGAATACTGTTGATAATCTGGATACTCTGTCTGGGCATACTGGTACATCTGCTGTGTAACATGCTGTGTTGCAGCGATAGGCTGCGATGCTGGAACTGTCTGTTGTGCATTCTGGGGTGGCTGAAAAGTCTGTGAAACTTGTTCTTGTCTAGGCGGACGTGGTCTTTCTTTAGTTTTACCAGTAGCTATGTTGTGTTTCAGAACTGCACACTCGTTTATAAAATGACCTGGCTGTTTACAGTAATTGCAAGTCCCTTTAACGGGAGCTGCAGGATGACTGGCTTGATTCGGACCCCTCTTCTGACTGTCTTGTGGAATAGATTGTGCAACTAATACTTTCATTTTCGTGTCTTTCATACGTCTCCTTTCGTGTTCTTGTTCTTCCCTGATTCTGTTCTGGTGATACTGGAGCATTTGTAACATTTGTGACGGAGTATTAGCTTGCCAACTACTTTCGACTTTCAATACTCGATTTTTAACTTGTGGACTTGAATTCTCGACTAGTTTGGTAACAAAAAGATGAGGGTACGATTCACTACTTGTTTTCAGACCACTGTTAATAATAAAACATTTTTCAAATCTAGAATAAAAATCACTAGTGTCTTCATCCTGTTTCTGTTTACAAGCTGAAATGGCATCCCAATCTTCCTTTTTCGTGGCTAGTAACCTTGGCAAAACTTGTATCAATAACTCGGGCAATTCTTTAACTTTACCCCGAAGACCGGTACCTGGTACTCGTGAATTATCTTCAGCTTCTAGAGCTGTCCAATCTATCTTTTTCTCTCCCACCTCCCATTCTTTTTCCTTGAGTTTTTCATATACCCCTGCGGGCAACAGGACCTTTAACATTTTAATGATATCAGGATACGTGTATTCTCCCATACGGAGCATGTCTTTTAATTCTCGATGGAACCCTGCTGGATCTTTATCGTGACAAGGAATTAACTTTTTCATCTCTAAGAGTTCCATCTTTGTGATAGGGGTGTAAACAAATACTCGTTCTAGATCACCACCCGCTGTCCTAACTGGGTGTACTTCTCGTAACGGATGCTGTCTATCTATGTAAAATGGTTTACTTTCTGGGGGTGAGATATGAACAAAATGCGGATTCAAAAACGTTCGGTATTTGTGGCGCTGTTCTAGAATGATACTAATTAAATCAGTACCTAAACCTCTCCATCTATACTGGAGTAACTCGTTCAATACATCATGTAATGGACCTGGATCAGAATGCTGTCCCTCATACAGTGTAATGAGGTGCTGGATCATATACATACCCACCAGTCGCTGTTCGGCTGGGGGCAGTTTCAGAAACATTTGTGCCACTATTTCGTCTGGAAAAGTGGTAGAATCAGTAATCCATCGGACTGCTGATCGGGCTAGTTCTTGTTCATGCATTGTACTAAGTTCACTATAACCGATTCGTGATTTCAGAATGTGATCGGTAGCTTGGAATACTTGTTCAAGAGAACCTTGTTCTGGTGCTGGAGGAGGGAAAACTTTCTTGTGATCTAGACGTAAATGTCGGTCGGGAAGTCTAGTTCTGCCTACATACGCTATTCTGGAGGGATTCTCGTCGCCTACCTCTTCATTAGGAGAGTTGTTTTCTTTCTCGGTTACTTGTGCTGCTTCTCGTTTCTCGTGTAACTTTATTATTTCCCTACGGATTTTCTTGTACATACTCTCTATACAGTTCTGTGTCTTGTGTCTTCCCTCGGCTATATGGTCACTCCACCTAGTCAGGACCTTCATTTCTTCCGGATCTTTATCCGGATAATCTTGTTCTCTTATTAAACAATTAATTAAAAACTTTAAAAGCATGAGCTGGATCTCGACTTTTCTTTGAACCATGGCGTCGCCAATACTTTCTGGATCTACTCCTGTACGGATAAAACGATATATTCTGTCTAGATAACCTTTCATATTGGGCAGGGTGACCAAATATTCGGTCACCCGTCTTACACGCAATGAATATATGACCATATTATCATCGCCTGAAACTGGATCATAACGGCATTCGGTAAGTGCTCGCTTGATGTCTGCAAATGTCTGAATTTTTGGCGAACGCTGTAACGCTCGTTCATGTAACTCAAGTATCGTCATACGCCTATGTTGAGGCGGGGTTCCAGGAGGACTTCCCCCCGTGGCCCCTAGACTAGAATCGTTGACGGGTATTGTACGTGCTGGGAGAGTGACTGATATAGCGGGTACATGTACTGTAGGCTGGACCGGGGGTACCGTAACAGGTGCTGCAACGGGTGCCCCGGTGGCTGGAGGAACAGGAATTACATTATCTACAGGAGCTGGCGGGACAGGATTTGCATATTCTGGGACTGTGTCGTCCAAATAGGACGAGAGAAAAATATCAGCTGCGGTCGGTTTGTGACGTAGCTTGATCGGAACTAATGGCGGCGGAAAATTACATGGTGCTTCCGGGGTTGCTTTTGGCAAGCCCTCGGCAAGAAGAGGATACATACCCTTAATAAGGGCATTTCTCTGTCTGTCTGACTGTTCGGCTTTAACTCGTTCACCTACTTCGATTAATTCCCTTTCTTGGGCTTTTTCTGAGGATTCCCTACTTAATTCTGTTTTTCTGATTTCTTTTTCTGTTCTTCTATGAGATTCTTTGCGCCATAACTCGATGGCATCTTTCTGGGACTGTCTGGCTTTCTTTTTCCATAATGCTTCTTCTACTTGCATGATGCACTCGGCATCCCATGTACCTGACATGGGCCATCTATATTTCTCTTCTAATTCCTTGGTATAATCCACCCATAAGTCTAGATATAAAATGGCACTTAAGCCATGCTTGTGATACATAAAATGACCTGGACTGTCCCTAGGCGGGACAGGAACTGCTTCTTCGAGCAATCCTTTTCTGGTTTTTAACTGACGTAACTTCGCGAATAGAGGCATTGTCTAGGCTGGAATCTGGACACAATACAATACACGATAAACACAATAATGACTGGAAAAACAAATCACTCATACCACGACATTGAAAACACATTAAACAACATCTAGAATAACAGTTCGGACAGAATATTACCTGGTATACTGGGAATAGAACACATGAATTTCTCGAGAACAGAACTTACTAGAATTACTAGATGCGCTGCTAAACAGTACGAAACTTACCGGTCTCATAAAGAGACACGTCGGACCCGCATCCACCTAGGTGGACACTTCGTGTTGGATCTGTGTGCCCAAACCCACGGACCAGAGACAAATTAATTGACCCTGTCTAGATACTACCCCAGCAACGGTACTCACCGGGCAGCAAGAACGGAAGGCCTCGGACTGGACTGGACTGCTACGACGACGGACTACGAACTTCGGACTTCAGTTACAGGTGGGCCTCCGGATACCTCGGACCTTGGACTCTCGGCTTGGGCTCTGGTCGGGACTCGCCGCGTTCCTCACCGCCTCGTCTGGATGCTGGACCGCAACCTCCGTCTCCTCCGTGGGCCTGAGGGATACTTGAAGCAGAAATATCTGCACGTGCACGGTATGGTTCCGTCACGGCTGCAGAGGATCAGGGGGCCTGCGTGGCTTCGCCGGCGCGTGGGGAAAGGGCAAGTCCCTGTTCGGGCGCCATTATGTGGTAAATAAATAATTAATTACCGGTACTATTTTTTAATATAATCAATAAAACAGATAGCTCAATAAATAAGAGTCAGGATTCGAGGTATCTTGAGTCTTCAGGCTTTAATCAGGCATAAGGGAAAAGGACAGAACAGCCTGGAAGCACGGGACGGCAGCTGCACACCGAAAAGTAACATGATACAGTATATATACTTAAACAAATTCATTACATTCAATACAGTAGGCGTAGCAGTAGGCGTGACTCGTAGCAGTCGCGAAAGATAAGGGCAAAATGATGTAACAAGAAGGCGTGTACAGGGCGTATACATAGACATGTGATGTAAACGTAACAGAAATGCCATAAATGGGGCGGAAACATGGAGGGGGCTACCTGAGCAGCCGGGACCTCTAACCTAGTGGTGCGCACAAACGGGCAATGACGTGTTACCAGGGAGCTGGGGGCTATGACTTCTGTGCTGGAAGAGGAGACTAAAGTCTGGAGTGTCAGAGCGACATGTACCTAAAGCATATCTAGTATCTGGTGTTTGGAGTACATATTGATGGAATCCAAAAGTTATCAGGGCAAAGGCTACTAGACATTAAGACTGGTGCGTGCATAATTCTACATGTGTTGCGTGTGTGAGGAATATTATATGAATATTAATACAGTATTTCTCTTACATGGAGACAGAAAGGCTAGACCATGACGGAAACTATTGATGCGATGCAGTAGCTTAGGAATGCAGAGAAGGAGGGCTAGACTGATAACTAGAAACATAACATACTCTTGGCAGACTGGGAGGCAGAGCCAGGCCGGGCCGGGCACTGCGAGGCATGAAGTAAGCGAAGGGTCAGGGATACAGGTGGGGGCTGTATCGCTCCTTGGAGAGGGTTCAGGAGACAGGAGTTGAATCTGAGTCCGGGCCCTTTCGAGGCCTAGAAACGGGGACAATCCAATGAATTAACGTGCACACTGTAAAATGTGGCAACATAGGTTTACATAGGCCTAATATTCGTTGTTTTCACGAAGACTGGAAACTGACATACTAGAGTTGGACACAACTATAATTGCGTCTTTAATCGATCATAGGGGGATACATGCATATTGATCATGCACATATAGCATAAGATGGGGAACACGTAGGCACATATAACATGGCAAAATTTACTTTTCCACAATTCGATAGGCCTGGGATCCCCCAGTAGTGCCTGAAATCCACCATGACATGAGAGGAATGCGACCTTGCAAGACCAGAGGTGGAGATTGCCTGGGGATCCCACAGAATAGTCAGATCAAAGGGTAGAAGGATTGAAGAATCCCAAAAAAGTTCCAGTAGAATTGGAAGTCACACTTGAGATCTCGAATAAGGCATGATCACCACAACCTTTGCCTTCTGCCTGTGGACCTGCACTGTGAGTCTTATTATCATTGCAAATGGTGGGATAGCATACCTGGTTTCCCAGGACCAATCCTGGAGGAAAGTGCCTGGTGCCACTGCAAGAGGGTCCAGCTTCCAGCTGAAGATGCTGGGTAGCTGGTGACCCAGCCACCCAGCAAAAAGGTCTGCAGAGAAAGGGCCCCAAAGGGCACTTAACCTCTGGAAGAGCTGGGGCGGCAGCTTCCACAAACATATGTGCAACCAAATACTGTCGCACCAATTTGCTATCACATTGTAGGCTCCTGGGAGGTACTCTGCCTTCACCGAGACGTTGTGGGATAGGCAGAAGCTTTAAAAGACCATGGCTAGGTCCGCCAAGGCCTTGTATCTGGTCCCTCCAAGATGGTTTATATAGCGAACTGTAGATACATTGTCCATCTTTAGGAGGACGCTGCATGAAACCTTGTTCTTCGTAAAAAGTTGAATGTAAAAGGACCCCACCATCAGTTCTAGACATTTGATGTGAAGGTGACACTCATCTGCGGACCATTTTCCTCCAGTAAAGGAATCGCCACATCACACCTCCCACCCGGCCTGCTGGCATCGGATTCTATCACAATATTGGATTCTGAGCCAAAGATGGCCCGCCCTTTCCAGGCTTCCTTATGGTCCGGCCACCATCTCCACTCTCACCTCGTCTATTAGGGGGATCTGGTCCGAGTATTGCAGCCCCTGACGAAGGTGGAACGCATTAAGGCGTTGAAAGGCTATGTAATGGAATGACCCTGGGAAAATCGCCTGTACTGATGATGACAGAAGGCCTACCATCCAAGTTACCTGCCTTAAGGAAGTGGTTGAACATGCCAGCATCCCTTTTAGCTCTTAGCGGATTTTGTTCATTTTCTGGGAAGGAAGGCTCAAAGTCCGCACTACTAAGTCTATGATGAACCCGAGGAAGGTCATCTGTTTGAACGGCACCATGAAAGGCTTCTTCGCATTGATCACAAAGCCTAGGCCCTGCAATAGGCTGACTGCCACTTGTAACTGCTGTAACAGTCTCGACGGACTATGACCCAAAAGGAGGACATCATTGAGGTAAATGATGAGGCAGAAGCCCCACGCCCTTAAGGCCTCCACAACCAATTTGAGGACCTTTGTGAAGCACAATGGGGCCATGCACAGACCAAAAGGAAGGGTGGTGAACTTGTACACTTGGTCTTTCCACCTGAAATGCAGGAAACTGCGGTGTGGGGCAAAAATGGGGACTGCCAGGTAGGCTTCCTTTAAATCCAAGCTCACCATCAAGTCATTGGGCTGTAGCAGATCTTGCAGAAGATGGATTCCCTCCATCTTGAAATGGAGGGAAAACAACCACTGGTTTGAATTCTCTGAGATTTATTACCGGACATTGACCACCATCCATATTGTCCACTAGAAAAATGTTCCTGAGGAAACTCCTGGGGTGGAGGCAGGAGCAGACCATCATGGCTTTTTGCAGTAAGTCTGTCACCTCCTGATCTATCAAGGCGACTTGATCTTCTGCAAAAAATGAGCAGACAAGGTCAGGATCCTTGGATAGGGGATCTGTAGAACTCTATATGAAAACCTTTTATGGTCTAAAGGACCTCTCTCCCAGTTGTGTTCAAAATGCGCCAACCTGCACCCACCTTTAGAAGAGCGAAAGTTTCACCTGTTGTGGCATTGACCTACCCTCTGGAAAAATTCTGCCTGCTTCGATTTGTCTTGGGGCCTCATGAATCTCATCTAAGGGCCTTGGGTGAAGAACCAGCCGACCAATCGCTGTCTACCCCTAACAAAAATTTGAGGATGAAAACTCTTCTTTATGGAGTCCTGCCCTTTATCCAAGATTGTAAACATGCCCACAAATTCGCTCAGCTCCTTGATGAATGTGTCTCCGTAGAGCCCACCCTGAGCCACTGCACCAGCCTCCGAAGAAGCCAGGTCTCCCAATTTGGGATCCACCTTCAAGAGAAGGAAATGAAGCCTCTCCGTTCGGAGAGCGCAATTAGCATTTCTGAGAAAAACTAATGCACGTTGCGCCCAACTGGAGATTCAGTCTGGGGAAAAGGGAGTGCCTGATGCTTTAGCCTCCTACACCAGTTCCAGGATCTTGGTAATAGGGCCAGAAATATCTAACAATTTATATGTAAAAGATCTCCATGAGCGATCAATGCCCTGCTTTGGGCTCCTGATATATTTTTGGAGGAAAGTGACATTCTTGGGTCGATTTCGGGGTTTACCGTGACCCTGCCTGGTAGGTCGGGGTGAGGGCATTCCACCCAGAGGCAGGCTCTTACCTGAGTCGATAGGGGATTATGTAGGTGCACTGCAACATACTTTTGAAAACGTATTGGAAGGGGCCCACTCTTCGGTGCCTCATCCTGGAGAGGGCGGCTTCATCATTTAGAACCCCCGTGGATGGAATCTTCCTCTGCCTCAAGGCCTACCACATCCTGGACAGGGTGTCCTGGACAAGGTGTCATGCACCCCTGCATCTGGCCCAGCCAGAAAAGCTTTCTTCAGGCACTCGACGGCGCCCAAGTCTATTCTTGAGTCGCCCTTGCACTTAGGGCCGCACCTCGTGGAAGGCATGCGCACTGGATGGGACTGGAAATTCTAGCAAGTGTAGGACATTTCCATAATGCAGCACTCAAAGGGGCCATTGCTGCTGCCAGTGTTTGGTGAATGGAAGCATCTACTGCTTCGGAAAATTCATCATCAAGGGGCAGGACTAACAGAGACTCTTCCTCTCTATAGTCCTCCTCCATATTACCAAAGAGGCATGAGTAATATGTTTAGGGAAGAGACCACAATTGAAAAAGCTTAAAAGCAGTAATTCTAGAGCCCGCCACTAAGAGTTAAAACTTTCAGCAGCCTGAGGATTGTGACCACCACGTGACTAATATTTATAGGTTTCACGCTGAGCATGTTGTTTTTGGGCAGCCTGAGGCTTAATTTTTGGCAACCCGAGAGTTATGCATTTGGGCGTGCTGAGCACGTGAAAAACGTTGTGCCTCTGACCTGGGGCAACTCACCATGCCTTGCTGGGGTGTCAAGAACGCCTGGGCCTATATCTGCCATGCGAGGGGGAAGGTGGAAATAGTCGCTGTATCAGCGTTTCAAGAAGAAATACAGACCCGCTGCAGGCATTAGGCTGAGCAATTATAAATGTACCGACCCATGACTCGACGAGTACCCGACTTCCAGGCGTCTCAAGCTGTGTTATTCTGTGGGGCAGCGCTCCCACATGGACCAGCGAGACGCGCTGAGACTCGCACCCTCTAGGAAACTGTGGTGCACTCTACACCAACGCTTGAGTCTCAGTAGAAAGGGCGCCACGGGCAGAGTGATGACAATGCTCCTGTGGGCCCAGATTAAACCTGCAATGAGAGAATTAGAATCCAATGCTGCCCCTTTAGTATACATTCTGCTCTATAGACCCCCTCAGAGGATGCCCCTTTCCCCTCACTCTTTGGGTAAACAGGTAGGGCATTTAGTTACCAACTATGGGAAAATTCTGCTGACTGGTGACTTTAATTACTGAGCCAATGAAACATCTGGCGGCCCCCAATCGGTTTAACTTTCCGAGCTACTTACAGGACTGAAAATTATACAACAGGTGTCCTCGGCCATACATATCAAGGGTGTTGGACCTGCGATGGGCAAGCCCAGCACAAAGGGGGTAGCTTGGCACAAGTGACAAGGCGAGTGAAGGCTGTAGTGTTAAGCCGGCTTTGACCCAATAATAACCCCCTGTGCAGCCACACCAAAAAGAAGGACACCACACCACTGCTGTAGAAAAATACGATTAATTTATGTAAAAATTCTCTGTAAATAGGGATGATTGGGATAGCACATATACATTTCTTTTAGTCACACATTTCAGGGCTTCAATTCTGTAATGAGTAGTTCCATAAATAATATCAAGAATAAATAGCATCAATAAATAGAATGAATATCAGGAATAAATAGCATCAATAAATAGAATAAATATTATCAGCAATCAATATCACAAATCAATAGATTATATATCACTTTCGCCTAACAGAATAAATACTGGTTCATTTAAATAAATAAACACATGTTCATTCTGGTATCGCTGCCACCAATTAAATATTTTTGGAACATTACATTTGCATTACGTTTCAATTTGGAAAGATAACTCTTACAGTTTGTGTTGGTTTCAATAACAATGCATACAGGCTTCTCTGGGCACAGAATGCGTTTTGGGACTCTTTAAGGCTCATTCAAGGAGTACGCGCGTGTATCTAAAAAGGCAAGGAAACACAGTGAACATCTCATTTGCACGCGGCTGTCACCGGAATAGGATCTCTGCTTGCCGGTGGAGTCTCTACGCGCCTACGGGCTTTGTCATCGCTTGCACTCAGGCGGCACCAGTTCAAAGTCTTTAGACTGACAAACAGGTTGCCGGCGAGGTCACGCAACTTCCGCGCTTAGGGAAAACAATGCCAGTTCACAGTTCCTTCACAACGCTGCACATTACTGGAAGAAACGGGCCCACCTCACGTTGGCTGTGATCGAAAAGCGATTCAGTCAGGGCACAGCACTCCTCACACCAGCGGCGCGATTCTCAGGGGCTCACCGGACCTCCCTCTGACTTCCGCGTTCAGGGTGGTTCCCGCCCACGGCCACAACTTCTGGGTCACAGGGGAGTGGCAGGGACGCTAGTCCCGCCCAACAAGGGTTGGCGCTCCCCGCCCCGGCGACCACCTCACCTTCAGTCCGCGCAGGAAGCGCTCTACGCTGGTGGGGCTCGGAGACGTCCGAGCTCCCCTATAGAGGCGCCTGTCGCGAAGGGGGGCACAGTCGACGATCGCGGTCGCGGCGAACTTGCTCTCGCCACGCGACTCGTGAAGTCTGTCGCAATTCACAACCTGGGGGGCGGGGAGGCACACGATATTGGCCACAGTCTTTGGGGGTGATGAGGCACTCGCTGGGCAGGCGCTGTAGGCGCAAGGTCACCGCTAATGCGGATAACTGGAACGCCAGTCAGGGTCAATGCCAATGACCTTTGCCACTCTACTGCCCGCGCTACCAGCCACCTCAGGGGTCAACAGGGCAGGTGTCAATCTGGTGTCAAGTCTGGAATCTAAAATGAATCTAAAATAGCCGCCAGGGACTGAGCCTTATATAGCCAGTGCCCTGGGGTGCTGGCACGAGCCAGAAGGTTCCAGAACCTTCTCTGGCTGTGACAATGACATGGCCCTTTGGAGGTGTATTTAGGCCACACAGAGCCACCGCACTGTGGTTCTAGAGCAGCCATTTTGTGTACCTGAGAGGAAATAAAGAAATTCTTGTCAGAAGAGCGCGCTAAACAAAGGGCGCCAAAACCTCCAAAGGTCAAAGTTCATGAAGGCTCCAATGGGAGTCACTCTCATGAGGGAAAAGGGTGTCTACCATTTTAGGGCCATATCTTTGGGTTGACAACCCCAGTTTGTCATGCCACCGGTTTCACCATGTCTTGTAAATAGGTGCCACAAACCTGGTGAGCAACTGGGCTTCAAGGAACATCTAACCCCATGAAACAACACATAAAAAGTCCTGGCAGACAAAGAAAAGCGACACATTTTGGGAGGTACAGGGGAACAAAAGAAATCATATTGGTGAGGGGACTCTCAGAAGCAGACAGGTCTAACAAAGGGGCATACCCTTGATCAGATCTGGACAGCTAACCTCACTATGTCCCCTGTATTAGTCTCACTGTGCACATGGTCAGATCACCATGTTATCAAATTCACTATTCACGATAACTGTTCGACCAAAACCCCATTTTCAGGAGGGGGTACATGCAGAAACTGGAATAAGAATGAGAAAGTCTTATTCCTTGACTCATTTGTTAACTCTGTCCCTCCCTTTTACTCTTCTATTAATTCCGCTGATGTACAGTTAACTACTTGGTTACTGGCTGCTAGCAACAAGTTTGTGCCTCCCAGGAAGATCCACGCCACTCGTCGCCATGACGCTCAGAAATGGCTCTCTACCGATCTAATAAATAAAAAACTAGCTTTGCAACAATTGGAAAGAAACTAGAGACGTAATTATCTACCCGAAGATAAATGGTCCTACTTGCACACCTTGAAAACATATAAAAAGTTGATTCTGACTGCCAAAGCAGCATACTTTTCTTCTAGAGGTCTGTCTGCAGCCAAGCTGAAGAGATTTTCTACCTTGTGAATGACTAGTCTAACCCTGATAGAATCTCAATCAAGCCCACTCCCTCCCAAACTTTTTTCAACTCACTGAATCTTTTCTTTATTGATAAAATAAAAAAAATTAAGTCTAGTATCCAGGCCTGCCAAAATCTGGATTGCAGTTTGTGTACTACCCGAAATCATAGCACCTTTATGCAATTCCCCACAATTAGTGAGCACAACTTTGTGGACCTTCTCTCTAAAGTTAAATCTGGTTCCCCCACCGACTGCTGCCCTCCTAGCATCTTGAAAGAAATATTCACTGCCCTACCCAGTCCGGCCCTCAATCTCTTAAATGAGTCGTGTCCCAGGGCATAGTCACTGCAACTTTTAAGGAGGCAATCATTGTCCCCCTTTTGAAGAAGGTGGGCACCGATCCGTTGATTTGAACAAACTGCAGTCCAATTTCCCTTCTTCCTAAGGTCTTGGAAGCCAACGTTACGAGATGCCTTACCGACTTCCTGGAGGAATCTGAATTTCTTGATCCACCAAGCGGGTTTCCGCCCAGCTCACTCCACTGAGGCGGTGATCCTTACAGTGTTGGATACTATTCTCAGTGAGGTCGATGGTGGTTCCTCTCAGGCTCTTGTCTTGCTTGATCTTTCCGCGGCCTTTGACACGGTAGACCATAATCTTTTGGTCGACCGTGTGAGGGACGCGGGAATTTCGGGACCTGCTCCGGGCTGGATCAGCTCATTCTTGGAAAATTGCTCCCAGGCAGTCTGTACCACCCAGTTTACTGCCCCCAGAATCAGAATTTCTTGCGGGGCTCCTCACTTTCCCCCCTGCTGTTCAATCTTTACCTTCTCCCTCTTGTCCGAGACCTGAAAGAGCGTCAAGTCTGTACATTTAATTACACTGATGATTTTCAACTTATCTTTTCCATCAGCAACTCCCCGGAGTCGGTCAATGCTTTTTAGTCCACCATGCTGTTCATTAGTCAATAGATGAACAGCAACCATCTAAAACTTAATCCGGACAAGACAGAATTGGTTTTAACCGGTGGTACCTCTAAAAACCCCTGGGGCCCTCACTTCTGGCCCAGTGAGCTGGGCCAGTCCCCTTCTCATCCAGCTAGGCCAAGAGCCTTGGGGTAATAATCAGTTAGGACCTCACTATGAATCCTCAGATTGGGTCTGTGATCTCCACCTGTTTTTTTCAACTCAGAAAAAAAAAAGATCTGCAAATTTCTTACCCATGATTATCGCCATGGTTATGTCCCATGTTGACATGCCAATTCGCTATACTTTGGCATCCCCGTGTACCTATCAAGGGTCTGCAGATGGTAAAAAATCAGGCCACACGTCTGATTCTTCATCAACCTAGGCTCTACCATGTCACTCCTCTTCTAAAGAAATTACATTGGCTTCCCGTTGTATAACGCTGTGCCTTCAAGGTTGGCTGTCTTATCTTTAAATCACTCAATAGAAGAAGCCCTAAATTTGTGAACAACCTGATTAACAAATACGCCCCCACACGCAATCTCCGCTCAGTCCACAAGCAACTTCTATCTATCCCCTCTTTTAAATTGAAGCGCACTGGTGGTGTCAGGTATGCTATTTTGGCCCCCATGTTCTGGAATTCCCTTCCCCCTGAAATTCGCTTCTGCACCAATCTCCTTGGCTTTAGGAGCCTCCTTAAGACTTGGCTATTTCAACAGGCTTTTTGAGTAACTTTTTAGGACTTGGGTATCATTCAAAATAGTGCCATGAAACCACCCCAGTGTGCGTGCGCTTTACAAATTAATTTTAACATAACATAACATAACAATGAGGCTACTCACTGCACAGAAGCAGAAAACAACAAGGCAAATAACATAATCATTGCATATGAGCATAATCCTTGCCTCGTGTCCAGACATAGAATCAATAAACACCCAGGAAGAAAGGTGCACCTATAAAAATTAATGTTACATAGGGAACCAAATGGAACACCAGCAACGTGAGATTCTGTTGAAATCTTCAGTTTCCGATCACACATTCAAAGCCTTTCTTGGTAAACATTCAGGAGAGGGGGTGCCTCCCCCCGCTGAAAATAACCCTTGCGTAAACTAATTTTCATGATATGACAGTATAGAGAATAACTCAAATCACCAAAATCATAATCGGAGCAGAAGTGGATTCACATGCTCTCTGACCTCTGATGACATTGTAAAAAATGATCACAGATCCTCTGACTAAGATTGTGGAAATCGAAAATAATTGGCGTTAGCATGAGCTGAAGCCATCTTTTTTGTGGAATCCATTTTGTCAGCTACGTAATTCTTTCTTCTTCACTGTTGCTTGCCTTTCTATTCTACTTGTGTCATTAGCTGTAGTTAACTCCTTCTGTACTGAGCCAAAGCAATGTATGAGAAAAGGCCTTTAGCTGCTAGAATGCACCTGGCTAAAGTAACTGTCGATCACTCTTTGCTACTGTAAGCAGTTCTGTTCTCCCTCTCACTTTGCTGACTAAGTGATCTCCATCTTCCCATGTTTGTCTGTAGTTATTCCTGTGTATGTGTGTACCTTCTATTTGTAACTACATGCTTACTAGTGCAGAAACCTCTGTATATAAGCACCATGGTCTGTGTATTCAAGCCACTATCTCCTGGAACACTCGAGGGTGTTGTATGAACGTGGTCTCACTCATGAGTGAATACACTTGTTGTTTTATATAAAAGCTGCAATGCCAATCTCTATTTTGTTAGTCTAAGGACCCGTAGTCAGAGAAGGGCGAACCCTGCACCGGTGTTCTCATTAAAAAGCACATATCCACAGTTTGGTGCCCGACGTGGGTCCTTATCCGAGACGCGGCCTCCCAAAGGAGTGGTCTTGACAGAAGATTGGAATTCTACTGAGGAGACGTCCTGCATGAGGAGAACCTTGTCTTTGCAGCTGTAGTTATTTTTCCGGTTTTCTTGATCTGACCCTCCAGGTGGTGGCCGCTCCCAACTGAGGTTTCCTTTGGCGCAAGTATTTGCAGTGACCATTAGGTCGACCAAGAGATTGGCAGTTGGAGACTCTTGTTAGGTGAGGACGCTGAAGTGGCACTCTTGATTTGCTTAGCCAAGATTCTGGTTTTGTTTGTTTGATTTATTTTTTGCAGAAAATAAAGGCAGGTAATGTGGAGATTTTTCTCTACTTTTGAATATTTTAGGAAAGTAATATATTACAAAAATGTGGTAGCATGCCTGTTCCCAGCACACTCCGTAGGCTGTGTTGCTGTCTTGGAGGTACCAAAATGGATTTAGAAAGTATTCAGCCGGCTCCCCCAGAGGGGACACCTAATAGACATATGTACATTAAATACGGTATTTCTTCCATAATGTATAGTACACTGTGGAACAAATATATGAAAAAGGATCCTGCTTTACAATGGCCTGTGAATGGGTTATTTGACTTCCAAAAGATTCAGTATGTAGAGCAGTGTTTGTTTAAACGTAAGAGTCAACAAGATATGTTTGATTGTGTATGAATGTGGGAGAAGGAAGTGCAAGAGAGAGTGAGGAAAGAAGAAGCTATAGCAGAAAAATAGCAGCTTAAAACAATATATCAAAAAGCATTGGAATTGAAAAATATGGTAATGAAGTAAATCAAAGACAAAGAGGAAAGGGAGCGTTGTTTAGAGGTAACTGGCCAGTACCCTATTAGGCGCCCTATATATCCCATACCTAATAAACCTCAAGCTGATTCCATCTTGTTTGATAGACCTCCACCTACATATAAATTCCCTAGTGCCCCTGAGAATGAGGTTTCTGTTGAGGAGCATTTGTCTTGAGGTGAAAAAGATAAAGATAAGGAAGGTGGGCAGCTAACCTGCTCTACTTTGACCAAGGAAGTTATATTTTTTAGAAAAATTCTCTTGGGAGGTAATATATGGTTGGTGGCATGATTATAATGACACAGAGCCAGATGATATAAGTATTGATTATAAACAGTTAGTAGATGGGACTTTCCTTTTTTCAAACTTACCTGATATGATTAGGTGAGTGGTCAAATTATACGAGATGAAACATTGCATTTACGAAAAGAGAAAGAGTTAGCTAGAAAAAATAACATTGTAGAAATAGCTCCATCTCAGACAAAGGTAGTAGATGCTTCAGTAGATGCGAACAAACCTAGTAGTAGTGAAGCTGTTATGAAACCAATGCGTGAAGCAGCACCTCTGTATGTTCCCCCAAGGGGAACGGGAATGTATGAGGATAAAACCTCAGATGATGCAAATGGATATTTTATTAATAATTGGGTCTATACTAGGGGTGGGCGGTCATCTCCGTTCCGCCCACGGAATGTGCGGAGATTTCCCCCTTCCGCCTTTTGCAATGAAGGCAGAGAAACGGGGCACATCTTCACACACTCTGGGGAGGAACGGAAGTTGGCCGCCCGCCTCCCGCCCGCCCGCAATATTAAATGACTTTAAGCCTAAAATAAGATGTAAATAAGAACTTACCTTATTGCTGGGTCATCTTCCTTGTCCAGCTAGCCGTCGTCTTGGAACTGCGCATGTGCGGGAGCCTGCACATGCGCATTCCTCGCATCACATCTTGTTGGCTGCAGATACCTCTGAACAGTGTGAAGTAGGAACACTGTCCCTATTATCATTCTTTGGCCCTCATCATCACAAAGTTTCTCTGAAGAAATTGCAATATTGTAGACAGCAGGTTACCTACTTAGGTCACCTCCTGTCTAAGGAGGGGCGTGCACTCACACAAGATCACATTCAAACTATTTTGGGCACGCCTGTGCCCCGAACTCAGAAGGATGTTTGTGCATTGATTGGCATTACTTCTTTCTGTAGGCATTGGATCCCTAGTTTTTCTCACATTATTAAACCTTTGTTGGCCCTTTTGACTAAAGACACTTAGATGCCTCTCCCGTGGACCAGTGAATACCAGAATGCTTTTCAACAGTTACGTCACACTCTTTGTTCTGCACCAGTATTAGGAACTCCAGACTACACTAAGGCCTTCACACTCTATGTACACAAGAGGGACGGTTGCGCTCTCTCTGTTTTAGCACAGACACACGGTGATAAGCGATGTCCTTGATCCAGTTGCTCGTGCGTTGCCTGGGTGTTTTTGAGCGATGGCAGCGACAGCTGTGTCCATACATCAGAGGGAGGGAATAGTTTTGTCATATAGATTGCTTGTGCTTGTACCCCATTCAGTTGATGCTTTGTTAAACCAAACGAAAATACAACATTTGACTAGTGCCTGTTTGACAGGTTATGAATTGACACTTTTGGCTTGTCATATCACACTGAAAAGATGTTTGACTCTGAATCCTGCTACATTATTACCATTCCCAGCTACTCAGTCTCAGTCACAAGAGCTACATGACTTTATATCCCTTACTGAAGAACAAACAAAGGGTTGTGTTGACCTACAAGATACACCTCTTTCTAGTGTTGATGGGGAATTGTGGGTTGGTGGGTCTTGCCTGAAGTTGCCTGATGGTACTACATCTGCTGCTTATGCAATTACAACACATTAGACCGTAGTTGAGACAGCTCGTATCCCACAGAAGTCAGCTCAAGATGCTGAGTTGATAGCACTGGCAAGAGCATGTGAGTTTAGTACAGATTTCATTGTTAATATTTACACTGATAGTCAATGCTCCTTTGGCGGAATACGTAGCTTTGCCCAACTAACTTTTGAAAGAAAGAGGCTTTCTCACTTCACATGGGACACAAATATTGCATGGGGAATTAGTACATAACCTCCTTACTGCCTTGACATATCGTAAAAAAGTAGAAATTGTTAAGTGGAGCGCACACAAGAAAGTGACTGACAAAATAGGAGCACGCAATGCCTTTGGAGACTACACAGCTCATGAGACTGCAATGCAATGAAGTACTACATCTATGTATGTAGTTACATCACATGCTGAACGAGGGCATGATGCCAGGCAAGAAGTGCTGGACATGCAACAATCTGCCTTTGTCGATGAATTTGACCAATGGTCCAAGGAGGGAGCATTGGACGATGAGGGCTGTTGGAGGAATAAAGAAATGACAAAATGGAAGTTACCCGCAGCCTATTTACACCCTATGATTCACATGGCACAGGGGCCGGCACATGTTGGAGCATCCTCAATTGCAAAGCAACTTATGCAAGTTTGGTATCATCCAGAGATTGTCGGTACAGCTAAGAAACTAGTCCAGTCCTGCCTGATTTGCCTGCAGTATATGTAATCTTCCCAGGACCTCGGGATCGAGGATACACTAATGACCACAAACAACAATGTTTAAAGTAGGCTTCCTTGCCACCTTTATTTAAGAAAGAAATAAAGCAAAACGCAATCAGCGATAACCAGTCTCGCAATTAGTGGAGCCCCACTATCGGTAGTCAACCAGGAAATAAATTATAAGCATAACGATACCCATTAGCCACCCTGTTCCTTCGGTAGGGTTATGATCCAACTGTCCTCCGCATGAATACCGGTCCCGGTATTCCCCAACGGAGGGCACTGTGCAGATCAACGGCCGACAATACCGTTCGAATGGCTATTGGGGAGAACAAGGATTCGTTACACCAAACAGTAGCGCAGGATGTCTTGGCTACACTCCCTCGGGAATGTCCAGCCGGGCACTCGACCGTAGAGCACAGCGAGCAAGGAAGGGAACAGCCGCTCTACCTTCAACCAATACTCACTGCGACTTGAGTGTGTTAGTCTTTTCAGTGTCATGCGCTACTCCAGTGTACACCGAATCCGAAAACCCAAGCGGAGACGCTGCAAACACCTCCTTGGTGTGCGTCTCTGCTTAATCCTGTCTTGGGAGCGTAGAAACCAACACTCTGCCAAGACTCCTCGTGATTGTCGGGAAGATGTGCAGCCGCGCGTCTTACCTTCGTCAAGTTTCTGTTGCTTCGAAGAACGGGTTCTTGGACAACATGAACAGCAACGGTCCAGCGTTCAAGCCAGCAAGGTTCAAACAGGAAACAAGGAGGCCGGCAAGGATCTCAATATCCGACGCCTTCCCTTGCTCCTGTGCGCCTTAAGTAGGCGTCTCCAGTTCGCTCATCGATCGGGCTATGCATGCTGGTACTGGTAGTCCTGGATCCACGAACTACCTCCGGTCTTCTCCGCCTATCTTTGCGTCAGTACCACCTTTGTGCCACCGGTAACCGGGAGTTCCTTGACAGTATAATCCTGGAAATAGAACACAAACTCCAACAGGAGGGTTACCAATACCTACTGCACCTTTTGAGGTTCTGCAAATGGATTATATCCAGCTTGAACGCTGTAATAATCTGAAGTATGTTCTGGTAGTGGTGTGTGCCTTTAGTAAATGGGTGGAGGCATATGCCACGAAGGATAATGCAGCTCTTATTACAGCAAAGGTGCTCCTAAAGGAGTTCTTCCCTAGATTTGGAATTTGTCGAGTTTTATGGAGTGACAACGGACCCCATTTCTTTGGGCAAGTTGTTGAGTATCTCATGAAAGGGGTAGGAATTAGGCAGAAGTTTCATGCTGCTTTTCACCCACAATCAGCAGGACTAGTGGAACATTACAATTCTACCCTGAAACTACAATTGGCTAAAATACAGGCTTCCACATCTTTGAAATGGCCTGATGCATTGCCCTTAGCATTGCTATCTATTATATCAATACCACATACATGATCTAGCCTCACACCGTATGTGGTGGTTTTCGGAAGGCCAATGAATATTTGGGGGATTCCTAAGCCATGCCCTATACATGATGTACCCTATGTATTGATGAATAACTATTTGTCTCAGTTGACTGACAGTTTGTCTTCTATTTATCAACAGGTTTGGGAGACTCTTCCAGGTGAAAGCCACTGCTTGCACCCTGAATACTACGTGGTAGTCATGTCCTTCCAGAGAGCCAGCTCCCTAGCACCCAGATGGCGAGGCCCTGAGCAGATACACTTGGCTATCAGGACTGTGGTTCGAGTGACCAACCGAAAGAACTGGGTCCATGTGACACATTGCCGGAAAGTGTTGCAAGACCTAGTGAGCCCAGCTGCTTTGGCAGATCACCGCGACATCCTGGCTATAGAAAAAGGACACACTACGTCACCTGAAGGACCTGAGGAAGTCTTCCCTGACCACATGATCCCTGGTATATCTTGATATCAGCTGCGATCCCGGAAGAAAGACACTTAATTGCTGAAAAAGACCGTTTGAGCCACTGTCCTGGGTGGTTGAAGACTGACTACAAAAGGGGGTAGCTTTTTAGTGACTATTCGTCTCAACCTCAGTGAAGAAACCAACGTCTGCCCAGGACCTTAGGGCACCATCTGTTTTATTGTTCAACGACGAGAAGAACAGGCCTAAGGAAAATAAGCAAACTGCTGCAAGAGTCTGTGATTGAAAGAGTATGTTCATTATTGGACTCACTGTTACTAGAGCTCAAGTGGATCTCTGTGATAACAGTATTGGACTGCAATAAACAGTAGTAGTTTTTGGTCCTCACACAGCACCTATTTCATTTGTGGAAGGAAAGGTTATTACCACCTACCTATTGGGTGGTCTGGAAGCTGCTATGTGTCCCTTTTTGCTTCCACCTGTATTTTTGGCACCTGCATCCTACCATAAATACTATAAATTGTATAATGACATTTCTAAGAGCCGATTCAAGAGGACAATAAACAATGATGAGGTGGATCAAACTGATATTGCACTGCAGCAGTATATTGACTCTAATTAGGAACTATTCTTTTTTGTTGGTGCGGCCTTAAACAGTAGAAAGATCCGACATTTGGCACGTGTTGTAGAGGCTGTAACTAATCAGACATCCATGGCACTTGGAAATATCACCAAAGAACTACAAATTGCGAGAATTGTGGTGCTCCAAAACAGGATGGTCCTTGATATCATCCTGGCCAACCCTGGTGGAGCTGCTGCGTATACATCCCTGACCACGCCCCTTCAGTTATTGAAGCAATTTCCAAGATGCACAAAATAGCCACTGAAATCCACTAGGATTCAGGGACATGGACTTTGACTGGATGGCTATGGAATATATTTACTGTATGGGCAGGAAATTACTGTCAGCTCTATGTATATTTGCTGCAATTCTTTTCATTTTTTGCCTGTGTCTTCAATGTGGCCCGATGCTCTGTTCCCTTTGTATCTCTCCCTGTACCTAGAGTATACCGACTAAACAAAATGCTAAGAACGTAAATGGCCGCCTAGCAATGGACCAGGAAATTAATGAACTCATGAGAATAGATGTAAATGATATCTTCCATGTACCTTCCAAATCATAGAGATGTCTTCAGCCAATGCTAAAAGGGCCATCTGTGGAAATTGAAAATAATTGGCGTTAGCATGAGCTGAAGCCATCTTGTTTGTGGCATCCATTCTTCCTTCTTCACTGTTGCTTGCCTTTCTATTCTGCTTGTGTCATCAGCTTTAGTTGACTCCTTCTGTACTGAGCCAAAGCAATGTATGAGAAAAGGCCTGTAGCTGTTAGAATGCACCTGGCTAAAGATGTAACTGTCAATCACTCTTTGCTACTGTAAGCAGTTCTGTTCCCCCTCCCACTTTGCTGACCAAGTGATCTCCATCTGCCCATGTTTGTCAGTAGTAATTCCTGTGTATGCTTGTACCTTCTATTTGTAACTACATGCTTACCAGTGCAGAAAACTCTGTATAAAAGCACCATGATCTATTTATTCAAGCCACTACCTCCTGGAACACTTGAGGGTGTTGTATGGATGTGGTCTCACTCATGAGTGAATAAACTTGTTGTTTTGAATTCCAGCTTCAGTGCCAATCTCTATTTTGTTAGTCTAAAGACCCGTGGACAGAGAAGGGTGAACCCTGCACTGGTGTGTTCATTAAAAAGCACATTTCCACAAGATCATATTGTTCAGTGTCTCTGTTTTTCAACCTATATGTAGAAAGCACAATGAAGTGGCGTGTTACTAAGCAGTGAATTATAACCGGTACCAACAAAAAGCTCCTCAAACTAGGAAACACTAAAGAGATGAGGACTTTTTCAAAATTCAGATGTAATTTTGGTTACATTACAGGGGTTAAATCAACATAGGAGTAGTAAGTTCGTAGAGGAACATGTTTTAAAAAGGGCAGATGGAACAATACTAGGAGTCTCTAGTATCAGAGAGGAGCCATGGGACATCACAGTGTGACGCTCTGATATTTTAGAAGAATATTACAACTTCGTTGTGGAGGTTCCAAACATGTTATCTTATGTCATATGTCATGTCATGTGTCATATTGTGTCATGCGATCTCATGCCATGTTATGTTATGGACACCCTTTCCTGATGATTAAGACAGGCTATCGATCAAACTGGACGACCTATAGTTTGATAGTGTATGTTGCTTTGATCATGTTTAGATGTGTGTGGTTCACTGCATTTGCTTAGTGTTCAGTTTCAAAATCGCAAGAGTCACTGAGTATGAAATGATAAGTTTGTACTTGGAAGGTCTTTGTGGAGGTTTATAGGTGTGAGTGAGTGTGCAAAAGGACATTTGTGTTATTCTGTCGACCAGGTGGCCGATCGTCTATTACAGGCTCCTCCGAAGTCAGTCCTGGAGAGCCGGATCCATGCCAGATTTTTAGCTTATCCACATTTAGATAAATGTAGTTATCTTACAAATCTGCCATGGATCCAGCCCTCCAGGACCGACACTAGAGAACCCTGGTCCATTACTTGGATCAAGTATGGTGTTTTCTAGCTAAGATTCGCAATCTAAGATGGTAGCAATGTTGTGCACGTGTCGGGGTGTTAATTTATGCTGGTTTTATTTACCAGCTGTCGATAAAAACAGTGTCTTATGTTTTGGTCCAGTGTGCAAAGTGTTTATTACAAAAATGACTTGTATATGAACCACAGAAATAACCGACAAGAGGATTCGCTTTACGTCAGCAATTCACTCCTAGAGAAGGTAGGACCCAAAGATCTACTTTACTAAATACATGTTTTATAGTATCAATCACACAAATGAATTCTCATCGATAGTACAAGCAGGCACCTTGCTGCGCTCATGAGAATTATTAAATGGCCTTCACATGTACAAACAATGTATACTGTTTTAGCTGGGCTAGCTAGGTTGCAATATTTCAAGTCACATGTGCCAATGAGTACTTTTGAGCTGGGGTATGACAAACATCTGTCATAGGGCACAGAGATGCCCTTCGGGGAGAATTTGCATTGTACAAATACACGTGTTTACAGCGAAGTAAACAGGGTTCTTTGAGTCCTGTTTTCTTTCTGTATTTGCCGCTGCCTTCATGTCACCTGAGAGTAGACACAGTAAGGGTAGTGTCGGGGGTAGCAAAGGAGCAGCTAGGGGTAGAAGCTAGTAAACGTAGATACCATTGGCATTTGTTTTCTGCCGTACCTTTCCCTCGTGGCACTGGTGTTATGGAATTTGAGATGGCCCCCCTGCAAGATGCATGGAGGGGCCCCCGCTATGGATTTTATCAGGAGCTCTCGGACGAGAGTACTGTGCTGAGGGGGCCCCCTGTGGCTTGGGGGCCCCCTGCACCATAGTGGTGCGGGGGCCTGTGTTATGCCCCGGCCTCGTGGTAAGTAAGTTCAGAACTGAACTGTATCCATGTTCCAATCCACTGTTTGTTCTAACTTTCAAGCACACAGCTGTTTTCTAAGATAATTATTCCAAGTTTTGTGTCACTTATGATTGGTCAGTTGGCTTCCCTGCATCTCTGACGGTGGGCTCCTAAATGAAAGCCTCTTCTTAAGTTACCAGATCAAGTGGCTGCTTCCCTGCCCTTAACCGATGTCTGTGAACTCTGCTCAAATTCAGGGCTTATTTACAAGCCCATTCCCCTGCCGATACATCACTTTTAATATGGGAAAAACTGACATATCAGCAGGGCAATTGACTTGTAAATATGCCCCATAGTTTCCTAGTGCAGGCGGGGGTGGTGAAAGTGGAGTGCTACTTATCCATCCAGCTGAGCTGATTCCATTCACTGCCCTTGGTTTTTCCACACATTTTGCACTGCAGAATATGCTGCTTTAACACTTGGAAGCCAGGGCAAGTTGTGTGGGGAGTCTGTCTGTTCAAGGGCATTAATAGAGGGGGTGTTGAAGAGAACAGTCAGTAGGAGTGGACAGGTGGCTCTAACTATGAAGGACAAGGCAGGCACTTGAGGTTCTAACTGGTGCTATACCCCAGTTGCACAGTTTTTTGGTGCATACCTGCATAATGCCAGTGTTATGTTACTTTGCTCCACTGAACGCCTGGTCTAAGCAGTCATATTTCAGTTCAGCACCACTGCAGCGTTTACTTTTACCTTTCTCTGGGCAAGTGATACTAATTACTTGTTCTTTAAAGCACCCCTTAATGCATGTTTATAACTACTTAATTGCCTGCAGGGTTATTCCTCAGATCACAGGACATACAGATGCTTTCATTTTAAATCTGCAAAATTCATGTCCCAAGTTAGGGGCCCATTACAATGCCGGGCGGATTGCCTCCGCCAGGCTGACGGTAGCCACCGCCGGCCTGGCGGAGGCAATCCACCCAACATCCACTCCTGAATACCCCCCCACCATATTAGTATGGCGGGGGACCGCGGCGGACGGAAAGATGGTCCATCGCTTTTCCGCCCCGGTCGCCTTGCGGCCAGGGCTGAAAAGGATTAATATGGTGGCGGTGTCTCATAGACACCGCCAGCCATATTAGTATGGGCCAAATCGGATGCCTTTCTGTGGTGGCGATGCCGCCACGGAAAGGCATTCGGTCTTCACTTTGGGGGCCCCCTGCGGGCCCCCAAAGTGAAGGAGGGGTGGGGGTGCACACAGGGGGTACCTGTGGTACCCCCCTGCATTTGCATATACAATGCGGTAGGCACCGGGCGGTGCCTGCCGCATTGTGTATGCAAATGCATACATGCATTTATGGCATTGTGGCGGGCGGTGCAGAGAGCACCGCCCGCCACAATGTTATAAATGCAGGATGCGGCGGCCACTGTGGCAGCCGCATCCTAATACCACCCATGGGACCCCCGCCCTTATGGCGGATGGTCCCGAGTCCCGATAGGATGGCGGGCGGACTAAGTCTGCTTAGTCCGCCCGCCATCCTAATGACCCCCTTAGTGTTCTCTTGGAGAAGTGTGCGCTTTTTAAGTCAACATCATCTTTTCAGACAAATTCCTCACTGGGACATTCAAAAAGTCAGATGGATGGAGCATCATTTCCTAATGTAACCCACACTGTTTTGAAGAGGTTGGTCTTTAACTGGAAGACCATCCCCAAGGTGACAAGCTCATGCTCTAACACTGACATCTATCTCTCAGGACATTAAAATGGTCAGTTCAAATGCACCTTATATTTCGGTTAAACACAGTAGCAGCTGCTCGCATTGCTTGGAGGGGGACTGGAGTGAAGGGAACACAAAAAAATTGAACACAAAAATAATAAATTTGCACTTACCTGCTGCTCCGCCGGCCACCACCTTGCTCCTCTCTCCCAATCCTTGACTCACACTGCGAAGGCTTCCAGATGCCAATCCCGGTGCTTCTCTCATGCTGGGAATTCTAATCCCAGCATGAGAGAAGCACTGGAATCGGTCTGAGAGGTCTGGTTTGATGCTCAGACAGTGCCTGGTAGCCTGTGGCGTTTCTTCAACCCAGCTGTGCAACACATCTGGGTTTGAGAAACCTAAGTGCTCATGACGGTTTGGCCAGCGCAAGAGAGCCTGCCAAACTGACATGTGCACTTAAATGTGCCCACCACTCCTCCCCCTCCCATGCCTGTCAAGAGAAGATTGCGTGGCCCCACCGTGCTGAAGACACTTGCTGACAGCCGATGACGCGAGGCAAAAATAAAGTGATAATAAAATGCCTTTATTCTCATTTTATTTTTCATCTTTTAGTGGGGGGGCAGCGCTACTCCACCATTACGGAGGAGCCAACCCTGGTTAAGCACAGCATAAAAACAACAAAGGCAATATACAGTTCAAGGTAAGGCAACATACAACAGGTGACCAGGGGTAACAGAGAACAGGGAAACCCCAGTCTACCAATCAAAGAGGCCACAGCCAAATAAGCAGATGAGCACGTTTGTTGCTTTGAATTTTTAGTCATGTATTTTCCATTGCAATGTCTTGTGCTGAAAACATTTCTTCGGTGTCTCTTCGCTCTCTACTGCAATGAGCTTTTTTATGTACTAAGGGCACTCCAAGCACACCGTGCACATCTGGTGCTGATACATCACAGCCTAATTAACATGATATGATTATGAACCAATAGCTGATGTTGGTTCTAAAGTGTCGGAGGACAACTTCACATTCAGTCAAATGATTGGCCACTGTGTGTTCAGAACTGTGATACAGTGAACATCTCAACAATTTTAGATATGATCATAGAGGCCATGTGCCATATCATTACCATATAGGAGTTTTCTGTGGCTTGTGTCATCCCACAATATCATTTTTAACTATATATCTGATACTTTTATGTCTATGGAACCTTATATTTTAACAAACATCTGGCCTTTGCATACTCATGCAATTGGATACATGAGCAACATATGCAATTGTTAGTTTGGAGTATGCCATATTTAACTAAATATATGGGTTGTAAGGTTGATTGATGGAATGAGAACGGATCTAACATTTAAACACCTAACAAAACTGAGATTTGCCAGTTATAGATTAGTAAGCTAACTATAATGTGTGCCCTTGCACTTCTCATGATCTCACATATTATATCATTCATGACATGTTAAATGGCATAACTGATGACACCACAGATGACAACTAAAATGACATCATCAATAAGATCACTGATGACATCATTGATCACATCACTCATGATGCTGCCATTCACATTACGAAAGCTGGTAGCAAAGGCCCTACAGTTATTCACAGCATAGATTTACTGCATTTACACATGTGGGTGAATCAAATGAAAATAGCATATGCCTTGGAACCAAATTTTGCTGTGCATTTCAAAAGTTATATGATGCATGGATTATCAGCCAGTAAAGATTTGGGTGCACATAGTACTCCATGTTAAACAGGATAAAGGCTGAATGCACCTGCTGTGGTTTGCAGAGCCAACAGTCGATGTCTGGGTACAGGCCTATGTTAAAAAGTTGTCATGCAGTTCTATCGACAAAATCTTCTAAATAAAGTCATACCATTTCTTCCATAAAGTGACTTTAGAACTGCTATCCAAACTGTCATACACTTCCATGTGGATGGTAGTAATTGCCTACTCCATGATCTCCAAGGCTCCACACTGGCACCCTTTTGGGAATCCCACATGCAGAACATCTGAATATATATGATCACATTGTCCCTGTTCTGATGGAAATTCATTGGCTCCCCTTGCCAGCCCAAACAATCTTCAAAACCAGCTGCATCATTTACAAATCTATCACGACCAGTGCCCAAACTGAGAAGTGTAAAAAAAAGAAAAAATTAGAAAGCAGGTCTTTTCAATCTATACACCCAGGACCTGAAACAACAGACATGTATCCATTAGGATTGTCCCCAAGGTGCTGCAATTTAGATAAAAGTTGAAGACTCACCTTTTAAAAGAACTCTACATCACAATGCATTAATCATCTACAAACAAGCTTTCTCTCTTATTGCTTATTGACTTTATGCTTGTCTTTGACAATCTACAGTTCTCAGATGTCTTTTTGCTAGATTTACGCCACAGAAATACCGTATCCATACATGTATGCAAAGTGGTGGTTTTGAAGGAGTGGGTGTTTATTTGCAAAACTTCCCTGAGGATTTTGAGGCATGACGCATTGTAGTAGAATGTACAATGCATGGGTAACCCATGGAGATAAGACTTAACTCACAATGTGGTTGTAAATATTGCTCTATGGTTGCACAATATCCTGGTAATTTCAGAAGTGTGTGTACTGTATTTTACCAAACCTTTACCAAACTCTGAAGGGTTCTCCATTGAGGACTGCTTTAGGATGCCTTATAAGTGGCTAATACATAACTCTCAATCTCTTAACTCAATATTGCGGGCCATGTGAGGTGTTTAAGAGGGTGATCCCATTAAGGTTATTAGAGAATAAATGCTTTTTGGAGGATGTTCAAGGTTTAAAAAGTGAGTGACACCTTTAAATTTTATTTACGTATTTTGTGTGTGAGACGGGTGAATACCTGTAAAAAAAGAGGGTGAAATACTGCAAATATGGATGAGATGGCAAATATTCAGGGACATATTTATCATTATATCACGCAGCTCAGGAAGTCACCTTGTTGTGCTGCATGATCAGGACTTAACATTAGATGGCGCATTCCTGTCTTTTCCCAGTGCTGTGCCAAATATGCTGCCTAGCGCCAACGCAGGCACTCTTGCACCATGGTGGAAGGGTGCCTATATTGTTAGCAAGATCATTTTTGTGCATGAATTGGCATCTTCCTGCACAAAAACAATCTCCTGAGACATTTCCTCTTTTTATGTATGCTGCAGAATGCAGTACATATAGAAAAAGAAAAAAAATGAGGAGAAATAGGCATATTTCTTATAGGTACGCATCGCCTGGGCGTAGCAGTTTTGACGCAATACCAGGCCTATTACCTATGGTAAATCTGGGAATGCATCAAAATCCATGTGCTTTGCGTGGGAACATCCACGTAGCACCCTTGGAACACCTCCCTGGGGCAGATTAACGCAACACAGCAATTTGTGCTGCGTTGTGTTACTCTAGATTTATCAAGCCATGCAGGCCACACAAGGGGGCCTTGTGTGGCTCGATAAATAGCATCTTAACAGTTGTGTCGCTTTGTCAACCCTTTGATAAATATGGCCCTCAATTGTATGGAAAATGCTGCCAAAGGCTACATCCATTATCAGTTGATTGGTATCATGAATGGTGTGAACAGTTATGTCATCAATGATGTCATTCAACAAGTCATGAATATTGTAACATGCAAAGTCATGAAGAGTGCATGATAGGTGTGCAAGCTACAGTCAGATGACTGAACTATAACTGGTGAATTTCAGTTTTTGGGGGGACGTTAAACGTTAATTCTTGTCTCATTCTATCATGTAACTATAGCGTTACTTTAACCTGGTAATTGCTTCTTTCCCTAGTATAATTTGTACACCATTGGAATGGATAGGTTATAAATTCTATGAACATAACACAACCTATTGAAGAGAAAAGTTTGGAAATTGGGCAAGGGAGATAAAATATCAATGTGGTCAAATGAAGTAGAAATGTCACACTTGTATAGAGAGACCAGACATCCTGGATCTGCCAGGACGTCTGTCTCAAATTTCAGTATATTTTGTACATGTCCTAGTTTTCAGGGAGGGTTGACTGAACACAGAGGGAGCTGAGCTCAATGTGTTATAATGCACAATAATTAGCGGTCAGATGATGCAAAAATAGGGTAGGAATGTATGGCAAGAAAACAAGAGACCTAGATGAGCAGTAGTAATCTGATGGTAATTTCAGTTGACCAGTTACCAAATTGTTTCCACTGAATGAAGTTGGCATATGAATTTTTAGGCTTCCTAATTCAATTGGGCTTCAGATGACAAGTGAAATGGACAATGGCAATTGCACTTTCCGGCCATCTGCAATGGCTAAGTTGAATAAGTTTGAAAAAATGCTTCAAGTGGAAAAAAAAAGAAAACAAGGGTCAAAACAGGACCACAAGACAAGAATGGGTAAACTGAAAATCAAGTAGTGGGACAAAACATGAATGAAGGAAAAATAAAAAGGATCAAAAAAGATACAAAAGCACAAAGATAGATGTTAATTCTTGACTTTGGTGGCCAAATGTCATCGTTATGTGGTGTGACTTTGTTTTGGGATTATCTTTTTTCATGCTAGACCTTCTTTCAATAGGCATCTGTCATTAGGTAAACATAAACAGTATGCTTTCCCTACCACGCTCTCTTGCATTTCTCATGTATGGATTTCAGGGCCCCTTTTGACAACATTTGGGCCTAGATGTATCAAGCTGTTTGCGAATCGCAAACGGTCTAATTGCATGTTTTGGCATGCATCAAAAATTCGCAAAATAAGGAATTGCAAAAATGTGCGATTCCTTATTTTGCCATAGCATTTAAGGAATCGCAATTTTGCGATTCCTTAAATGCTATGTATGTAGCATTTTTCAATTGTGAATTTTGGTTAAGAAATCGCAAATTACCATCAACTTGTAGTTGATGTTAATTTGTGAATTCTTTTAAAAATGCACAATTTGGCATTTTTGAAGGTGGCATGTGACGTACACACATGCCCATAGTGCATGTATGTGCGCCATATGCACACACATGTATATTTCAGGGGTGCAGCAGGGTGTCCTTGAGACACCCCTGCACCCTTGAAATTATTCTCAATTTGCGATTAGCAAATTGCGAATCGCAAATTGAGATTAATTTCACAATCCTTCCTATGGGCCTCCTGGCCCATAGGAATGAATGGGAAAATATTCTTTATTTGTGAATTCGCAAATTGCAAATTCGCAAATACGGAAGATTAAGAAATCGCTAAAAAATAGCGATTTTTTACATACATCCCATTTTGCGATTTCTAAATGGCAATTCCTTAAAAATCGCTATTTAGAAATCGCAAAGGGGTATGTTGATACATCTACCCCTTGGATACCTAAAGATAGGAAATAAGTGCAAAAACTGAGCATACAAAATCTGTGTTAGGCCCTCAATTATCAGTTGCTTAGTAATCTGGTAGGAGGGTATATTTTACATTGTTTGGAAAAGATAACAATGAATACAAAAATTCTAACAAATGCAGAAGAATTTTAAGTGCTATTAAGAACACGGAGGTGAGGGTTATGGTTTCAATCTACTGCAAACCTGACAGCGGTCAATTAAAATACAGAAAATTCAAAAGTACATTTTCCATGAACAAAATGTGTACACTGTCATAGATTACATGCTCCAGCCACAATGAATCTGATCCCTTAAGCACATGAGACACCCGTTTGCCTCCTCTTTCTTTGATAAAGTAGAACAGTTATCCTGCAAGACAACCCATTTGAATATCCAACAAAAACTTTTCCACTGCAACTGATCCTGTGAACTAAGAAGATATTGAATGAGCACTCCAGAACCGTGGCAACCTTCTCATCAAAACAGGATGAAGCGTAGAACAAAAAGCTCCACATCCTCTAGCATCAATGAACTGAAGGCAATCCTCACGTTCATGGGCAGTTATCACCTCTATCTGGCTTCAACTCTGCTCCAAAGACCATCACCCAAGCGTCTATTCAGTCCCTAAAGACAGAAAAATACCAATCTATAATCACAGTAACAACTTCACTGAATACCAAACAAATGTTATCTGGTGGGTTCATAATATATCACAGTAAGCATTACAATGGAGACACAAATCCAGTAGAATGAATCATTAGATAATTCTACTGCAAACAATCTAACTTTAAGTGAATATTATAGGGTGGGATAATCTTCACCTCCGTGTCCTTAATAAAAAAGTATATCCTTGATGCAATAGCTAGAATTTTTTTATTCTATGCCAATTCCAGCTTTTCAGATTGCTAGTGTACAGCTATGTCACGACAACAGAAGCAACATCGACAATTGATTTATGCTCAAAGGCTCTGAAGGTAGATTCCATCAACAAATCTGCAACACTGGTAGTATCCTCCAGCTGTGAACCCATTGCATAAGCCTTAAACACTATCGCTTCCCTTCCAGGCTGAGCTCTAAATTTGAACACATCAATGCCCGCTTCTGCAAAAAGCCAATGTACACACCTAGCCAATGTTGCTGCAGCAACCAGTTTGTAGAGTTTCTGCAGAGCAATGAATAACTGCCTGTTAGGGTCTTGTCATAGCTCCTCAATAAAACGCCTCATACACCTAGAGCCATCTAACCACTTACCATTATTAAGAAAGAACGGATATGAGACAGATCTAGAATTAGTTTTTGTACGTCTTGATATAGAGAAAGAAACTCCTTGCAGAGAAAATACTCTACCTGTAAGGTTGAGATCGTGGATATCCGAGACTCTCCTACATAAAAACAAACATAGGAGCATAACATGTTTGGCTGAAAGTTGTTTTCATGATAACCTTCTTTATCTGGCCATCGCTCCAGAAATCTAAGAACCACATTCATGTCCCACAGGACTGTATACCTTGGTCGCGGACGATAAGAAAGCCTAATGCTTCTCATATGTTTACACACCAAAGGATGTTCCCCAACTGGTTTGCCCTTCAGAGAGAGATGCCCTGCTGAAATGGCTGACTGAAAATTGTTTACTGACCTGTAACCAAGATCTGAAGCTGCTAATTGTGATAAAAAAGTCAAATACTAAATGTGAGTCAGATCCCGGGGGACCAATACTTTGTTGGTCACCCCACAAAGATAGTAATGATTAATGAGATGATTGTTAGTACGTTTTCGTGCTCGATCAGTTATAACATTGTTCTCAAATCCATGTTAGGTGCAAATGTAGGTTGCATCTGGTTAATTTAACAATGCAATCAATGACTACATTTTTCGATGTATTCTTCAGGTGTCTTGTGCTCCAGCACTTCAGACACTCACTCTGAAAACATTGGCAGACCATAGTTGTACTAGTTCCTTGAAATTATGATTATGGCTACAATTGAAATGTAAAACAACAATGAGCCATTATTGGTTGGGGTACAGTGAAGTAAGCTTTTTGGCCAGCCATAGTGATATCAAAGCCTGGCCAGATATAAAAACATCTACATATTTTCCTGACAAAATACTTGGCGAAAGGACAGCTAGCAATCATATGAATTCTGGTACTTCCAGCAGCTTTACTTCAGAGATGGGGATCCCTTTCCTCAATTCCATGTATTTATTTTATCTGCGATATATAGTAAAAATCTAAAACCTTTTAATTTGTCGCTGACAGCACTTTGCTGCTGTGAAGATCTCATGAAGTCCAAATATAGAGAAACAGACATGATAGCGAGAAAGTTTAGTTTACGATTAGCTTAACGATTCCTATGCTCATTCTCCTAGCCCATCTTTAATCATTCCAATAAAAGTTAAATAAAATCCAGAAATGAAAGGTATAGTCCACCCTGCAGACACCAAAACAAGTAATGGAAATCTCTCATTTGAATTTGTTTTGAGAAACCCTTGTCGGTAATCCCAAATTCACTTATAAATATTGCATTTTTTCAAACTTGGTACCTTCAATCAGTTGATATATGTAGGGCAGTGTTAGATTTGCTGTTAATACGTTTGAGACCTTCTGATGTATTTTAATTGGACAAAACACAAGTATTTCCCTCAACCCATTGATGTGGTGTAAAGGGTGGGTAGTTTCCCCCCAAGTGAAGAGCTCTAAAGACGACCTACTGCTTCACCATTCTCTAAGATGACGAGGAGTCTGTCAGGAGCGACTACAAAAATATCATGAGACTGATGGCACGTTTATGCAAAACTGTAGCTTGTCGTTACAGAAGGGAACAGGCAACCATGGTGAAGGAGCACAGGTCTATTCGTATCCAGTTGATATTAAAGCTCACACCATACACTGCTTCCTACGGCCAATAGAATTGGACATCTCCTCTCTAAAACAATAGGGGAGCTCCATGTCCCGCATTGACTTGTGCCCGTCTACTGCCTTTAAATTTTCCATCTTGGCCAATCCTGCTCCAATTTAGAAAATAAACACCTCTTTAAAGAACACTACATCATTACCACATTGTAACTATCTACGTCTGTTCTCAGAACCCCGCTGTCCCTCCAAAAACTTGTTATCTCTGGCTCTGGCTTTCACCCTGTTCAGCACCTCTGCTGCCTCTACATACATACATACATACATACATACATTTTATTGTGCAGCATGATTTTTGTTGAATCAAAAACATCCTCTAGTTTCCGAAATTCCTTGGGTGCCATTATTTTAAGGAACATCATCCTGATTTTTTTTGGTTGGAGCAGACCTCTTTCTTTACATTGCCACTATTGTCGAACATGTCATGTAAAACCCATCGAGAGGCGTGGCTCTTTTAAGAAGAGCTGAATGGCTCATGGCTGCGCTGAAGCTGCAGTGGCAGACATGGATGACTGGCACATGGCTGCACCATGTGTGAGTCATTGTCTACTACTTAATTCATGCTGCAGCCCAGCTGCTGGTGTCTGTGCCCAAGTCTCAGAAAGCCTGGCATGTTGAGAACCTGGACCCCAAGTTGAGGATCTGCTAAACACATTGTGTGTCTGAAATGGCTCTATCGATGCATGCACAAGCTGATGTAGATCATAGTACATCCTCTAACCCCCTCACCGCCCACAGCCTTCATGGGACCCGGGTGCCCAAGGCCCTCTGCCTTTTAAACTGGATGTGGCACTAGACAGCAGGAATTCTTGGTGAAAAATGTGGGTGAAACCTCTTAACCACTTCTTTAAGGTGCGAAATGTTGCAAATGACGAGAAAACATTCAACACTGTTCCACTATGCATGGACCTGTGATAACTTCAACTAGACAGTGATAGGACTGCTTATGATCTATGAACCCCAGATAAACTATGTCTTTGAGTTTACTTTTCTGTCAATCAGAAAAGAGCAAGGATTATTCATTGATGCCTTCCTTGTGCACTTTCATGAGCTAGGAAGCACTTTCAACAGGGAACCAGCCTTTACAGCACAGACAGAACTACGCAGTGCCTTTACAACGTGGGCAATACAACAAACACTTTGTTACCTCGCGTTCCATTACCAGGCAAGTCATTACAGCGACCAGTGTGGAAATTTGCAAACCTACCTATGTACTAATAGATCAGTTCACAAATTACTGATTCGTAGTGGGTCGTAATTTGCCCTACCTCATGAATAATTAATAAGGTAAGTGTCAAATTGCAACGCATTATGAGCTGTAGCCATCACAGTGATGGTGACTTGCTGGGGTCAGCCGACCACCATCTCTGTGACTGCTTTTTTAATGCAGCCCATTTACCTTAAGGATAATGGGACTGCGTTTAAAAAGAAAAGATTCTTTGTTTTAAAAAAAAAATTGTTTAGGAGACACAATGTTCCCGTGGGCGACTGCCCTCTCTTAAATAAACTTTTTTTTACATTCACAAAGGGGAAGGGGACCAAGGGGACCCTTCCCATTTGCAAATTGGATACCACTACATGTTGGTAGTTGGTAAAGTGTTAATGTTTTGAGACTGGAATTTGGCCGTTCAGCATTACTACATACCATTCCAATTTGTTATTTGGAAGGGACACCCCCAAAACACGCCCCTTTCTAATTCAGAATCGGTATTTAGTCGCAAAACTAAATTGCGATTAGGTAACAAGTTACCGAATTGCAGTTTGGGCTTCATACATGCCAAAATGCGTTATTGCTGTCACAAATGGGCTGATTCCGTGAATTGGCTCACTTGTGAATACAAAAATGCTTAGTACATCAGGCCTTCGCGATCTGAAAATCATGCATTGATTAATCATTCCCACTGCCTAATTCCAGGGACCATCAGTTGGAACCCATGAGACATCAAGGGGTCATATAAACCAAGGCCAGTGTCTAGTCTAGAGTATGAATCTTTTCACTGAAATTGACAGTTTGTTGAAATTTTAAGGTAGCCTGTTCCTACACAAACCCCATTGTAGATGGTTAGTCTGTGACGCTCAAAGTGTACTTCGAGTGCTGATACTGGTAAACAGGGTCATACTTACCTACATATCAATCAGGCTGTGCCTGACAACTTTGTCTGACAAGTTAGTGTGTGGGCTGGTTTTGGCTGTTTGTGAACTTGATTTATGATCTCCTGGGCCGATTTTTACTATTAATTTCCCAGCTATTAAAACAAACATTGCCTGCAGCAAGCTCAAATTCATGTAGGCTTCATACCTTGCAAAACACTTACACAGCGTGTCTTTACAAGTTCAAAACCACTCAAATTTGCAAACATGGGCCACTTTTTTAGCTACTTAATACAAATGGGGGGCCCTTCTATTTTAGTGCCTGTGTCCATTTCATGTTGCAGTCAGCTCTGCTGGTTGGCCAATAATCCCGAACCCCAAAAGTAAGGCTAAAACCACTGTTATTGAGGCTATGCTCGAAAGAGTTATCCGTCATTTTGATGAATTTCCAAAATGAAGAACATCAGTCTGATGAAAACAGACTGATATTTTAAGGAACAGTTAAAATGAAGGAATACCTTTGCCAGAAAAATATTTTAAAAAATTGTTATATCTTTATTAAATATTACAATTAACAATTGAGCCGCTTCCTCAATTACATTCCATGCATCACTATCATAGCTTTTAATAACAGGTTATGTAGCGCGACTTATATTAAACATAGACAAATTCAACTATTGTTGGCCAATGTGGCACCCATTTCTACCATGACTCTAGTACACCTGATTGGTAAATCTAAATTAAGGAGCTGACACTTTTGTCAGCTCTATAACGAGGAACTACCTGTGAAAAAACTGGTATACTATGCAAGGGATGGTATAACAACCCAGGGCAGACATAGATCACTGTGAACAGCACATCATAGAACACAAGCCACTGCAATCATTTGGTATTATACACATCTAGGTGGCATCTCATAATTGTTACTTTATTTTATTTATTTATGTATTTCTGTTTTAATTTTTTAATGCATTTATTTCATTTTAGTCAGCTCTACGATTCCGATGGCTTTCGCACTTTCGCGTCTTTACAAGCTGCTTACAATATTCCGCAACAATTCTTTTTTAAATACTTACAAATAAGGGATTACTTTTTAAGACGACAACCGATACAAACACCACACTCTCACGATTCACCGACATGTTTGTTAAATCTTACGCTGAAATGACGAATTAGTACAATGTATTTACAACTATGTCAATCCAGGCGTGATGATACTCAATGTCTAGCTGTTAAATGGAGTCAAGCTTTAGGCATAACTACTGCTGACACAGTAATCGTCTCTGCTTTAGATATTTTATATAACTCTTATCAATTCTATCAGTTTAAAGCTGCAACAATTTCGAACTATTTGCATGCTGTATTACACTCCTGAAAGGATTGGGAAATGGGCACAAAGGGCACCGGGGTATGGGGGGATGGGGGAGATAGGACACAGTGCTCAAAGTGAGGATGGGTCGCAGCTAACATCGCTCATGGCGGATGTCTAATTCTGATTATTGTGAAGAATAAAAGCAACTTTATGGACTTATTCTAGTGATTTTTGCTTCTTCTCTGGTGCACCCTCTACAACGGAAATATCTTTGCCCTGGATGCAAGTGGAGCTTCACTGCGGCAAGCTTCGGAAGTGTATTGCGCAGAGCTATCAATATATATTGAATAGAGATTGACGTGAGGAACTCATGGTCAGCCGCTTACTGGTGTTTTTGAATAAGTATCATTCATATGTACTGCACCTGTCCCATGTTAGGTACTTTCTTGGGGAAAGTATGTATTGGTCATCGTCTAGGCTATGATTTTATCCCTACTAACAAAGAGATCATGTTAGGTCTTAAAGAGAGTGCTCACTGAGGCGTGAGACCTTATTTTTCTATTGCTTTTGTCGCCGCTCGCATCGCATTTCAAGAGCATGGATCTCGCCAAACCCCCCACCTTTCCTGAATGGTGTGCCACCATGAAAGACATATACGAGAGGGAACCCGCATTGGCTAAAGTCAGAGGCATACGGCCCTTACAAAAAATATACTGCATTTGGGACCGCTTTGTCTGATCTTTCCTACATATAAACTTTTTTTTCTATTTTCTTTTTTAGGCCTTTTCTTTTTCAGATTTTTCCTTTTGTTCTTGCTTCTTTTCTTTCGTTTCTTCTTCTTTCCCTTGCTCTCTCTTTTTCTTTATGCTTTTTTCGCTAGGGATTAAAATGTCCATGTATGAAATTAAGGCTATCTTTTTTTTTGTACCCTGTGTAAAAACACAATAAATACTTAGTAAATAAAATAGAAAAATATAAGGAAAAAAGGATATTATTTCGGCAGCGCACAACTGCATGAGAGGAGTCAGAATTAGCATTGTTCATTCTAATAAATTTGCCTCCCCTCTGCCGCCTGGCGGGGCCCATATAAAAAAGGATTTATTACATTTTAATTATTTTTACTTTTATTTTATATTTAGTAATTTGTACTTTGTAAGGCTAATGACATTATATCAGACAAATTCACTAATAGTGGATCCTTTAACAAGTTTTGCATGATCATCTGAGATTCACCTTAAGCTGTCGTCCACTTCAGCATTTCAGAGACCCACTCTTTCATCTAGCGCAGTGGGGAGGAATTTCAAGCAATTCCAATCTGACATACCACCAGTAACATACTCGGGTCGATAAATCTGGAGTCCAATTTGTCTCTTCTAGGTCTGTTACTGAGACCCAGAATACATCAACCTGGCTGCAGTCATCTGGTTCTACCAGCAATCTCAGATAATAAACCAGTGACCGCCTGCCAGCGGACCCTCAACTCAGAGCAACCGCAAAGCATGTGTAATAGGTCAGCATGAGCTACTTCCCACCTAGGCAGACATCTCTTACTTATGCATATGTCTTATGTAACCTATGCACACAAAAAAAATGCTTTGGGAAGAATTGTATATTGAATTAACTTAAATTTCGCATTTCTAGAGACAGTTCCAGGGGGTTTAAGGATCTTTGCCAATTCCCCATCTGTTAATTTCTTATTCAAATCTGAGATACGTATTTTAGTTTGTTCAACAACTCTATGGTAAAGCATGGTTTTATCCTTCCAGTTCCTTTCATGTATTAGAAATACCTACAATATCAATCAAGGTACTTATTGCGGCGGCAACGACCCAGGGTAGGGCATGGATAGGTGGCTCCTACCGGGAGGGAACTATGAAGCAGCACTTTACTCATGGCCAGCCAGGTTCGCGCTCACGGGGCCGACCCTCCACTCTGTGCAGTTATGGCACATAGTCCAGCGGAAGATGGGCTGGCATAATGTACTCACCTTGGCCACCCCGCTCTGGGTGTCCGAGCGACTTGGCCTTCTGGGTCGTACAAAGGGGTTCCGTAATTGGGACCTCATTGGCATTTCTAGGGTCAGGGATCTCTGGGACTCCGGCGGGGTCAAGTCCTTTCCATCCCTACAAACTACATATGAGCTCGCAGACACTGAGTACTTCAGATATCTCCAGGTCCGCCATTCACTGCAGAAGAATATCCCTCAGGGTACGCTGCCTCCTCAGGCTTCCCCCCTGGAGGATAGGATTTTAGATGGCCCCATACAGGAACATGCAATCTCACTCCTGTACAAGAAGTTGATAAATAACCTCCCTGACCTACTTTTAGGGCTCAAAGAGAGGTGGGAGGCTGATGGTTTAGAAATTGACGAGGAGGAGTGGAGGAGTGCGCTGGCCTCCCCTAAGGAGGTAGCTATTTCGTCTAGGCTGCGGCTCATCCAACTTAAAATTTTACACAGAGTTTACATTTCCATCACTAGGTTGAAAGGGATGGGCAGGAGTGACGATGACAGGTGCAGGAGGGGGTGCGGAATGGTTGGCTCCTTCTTTCACATGTTGTGGGAGTGTCCGCCATTGCAGGCCTACTGGGTGAAAGTGACGCGCTGTATGCAAGACGTTTGGGGGGTAGAGTTACGCCCAGAGGCTAAGAGATGTATCTTGAACGTATGGAAGCCGACGGACCTATCGGCCAGAGGCAGGCTGTGGGTAACACTCGGCCAGATGGTGGCTAAGCGTAACATTGCAAGACTCTGGGGGGCAGTCGCGCATCCGTGACTCGCGGACTGGAAACGTGAAATGGACTGGTGCATGTTGCAGGAACAAACTGTGTATGTTGCCCGTGGGTGCCACAAGAAATGGGGGGAGATATGGGACAAATGGAACGAACACAGGGGCACTATATGTGAACCCCCCCAGCCTCGAAGATGGACGCCTGAGGCAGATGTTTAGTTGTCCTGATGGATTGTAGTCCCACTGATATGACTTCAATGTAATGTGTTGTTCCTTGTGTGACCCACTGTACGCCTTTGCAACCCTATTGTGTGGCCATGATGGCCGATGTATGGTGTTAATTTCAATAATAAAAAGAATTTTTAAAAAAAAGAAATACCTGCAATATATTGTGAGGCAGTCCCAGCATTACCCCAGTTCCACACAGTTTTAACTGTACCTTGTATGACTTCATACACAAAATATTGCCTCACATGTAGTGCAGCATCTCTACGCATCTCCATAAATGACGGAAACTTGTGCGCCGTCTAGCAAATTACCCAGGATGTCAACCCACATCTCTGCCAATATGATACAGTAGCTATATTTACTATTCAGATAAATTCCAAATACCACCACAGTGGGACAGCCAGCGCATAGGTCAACGTTGTCTCCATATGAGTAAAACACTTTCTCCCAAAAATATTGAGCTATCGTCAATAGTCCAGATTGAAACTGCACTGGTACTTTGTATATTACCTTTGCACAAGTAATAGGTTTTAGCATTGCAGTGAATATATGCTGAATCATTTGCCTCAGCGTCCACACACCAACAAGCAACTCACCAGCTGTCCAGTATGTTAAGTCCGCTCGCCCAATGTGAGAAGTTTCAATTTGCGTAGCACAATTTTATTACTGCCACCACCTCATATTCTGCTCCAACAGTGAAGCATTTATTGTTTTAAATATTTGTTTAGGGATTATTAATGCAACATTTTCAAAAAAGAGCCTAGGGAGAAGTAGAATTCTGAATTGGGCAATTCTAACAAATTCCAAAAATGGGAGTTTATTACAAAATTGTATGGATCTCATTCATATTCATAATTGTTTTCTCTAGATTACTTTCCAGAGTGTCTTCATTCTTATGGAATATCTGCAACCACAGCATTTAAAAGTCACACCCGCCCACTGTAGTGGCAGATCCAAGAGCCGGGAAACATTTGCTCACTCATGAAAAGGAAACAAGCATGACTTGTCCCTGTATAGTGTTTGATTAGGGTTTTGCCCAAACCGATATGGCTGCCCAAATAACGGAATTACATCAGCTGCAGAGTTATTACTATAGAGAAGTACATCATCCACATATAGAGAAATCAAATGTCTATGCCCATAAAATGCTACTTCTCTATTAATCTGCTCTTTATGCAATATTGCTGCTAAGAGTTCCATAGCTTGTGCAAAAGCATGGGTGAAATGCGACACTCATACTACATACCCCTGTGTACCTGCCCCATCTCACTGAATATTTTACAACTAAGGGCCCTGGGTGTGGGAGCAGAATATAGTAACTGAATCCACACCAGCAGTTCACAGCCAAAGCCTGAGACCATTAGTACCTGAATCAAATGCCTCCACCCGACTCGAAAACGTTTTCCATATCAATGAAGGCTACCACTGCATATGAACCACATAGCAGGTTATGGTTTAGTACACATTATCATTTTATAGTATTTGGAAAATAATTTCTGCCGGGCACAAATGCAGACTCATCCAGTTGAATCACCTCTGGTAGCACTTCAGCTATTATCACAACTAGCAACTTAGACAAGTTGTTATAGTTCAAATTGAGCCCAGACAGTGGACAGTTGTAGCACACATCTAGCAGAACCTTCTACAGTGACATAAGAATGATGATTAGAGCTTCCTTAGTCATGGAAGGCCATGCACCCCCTGACCTATTGGCTTGATACATCTCCAGTAAATGATGCATCAGTGTATTTTTATATGCAGCATAAAATTCAACCGGAAGACCAATGGTTCCTGGAGCATTACCTCTTTCAAAATACCTAATAGTATTTTTGAATTCGTCTACAGTCAGGGGGGAGTGAAGATGCACCCTTTGTTCGTCCGTCAATTTATTTACAGAAGCTGCATTTATGTAGCTAAACTGCAAACTTCAGTGGACACAGTGGTCACAGTGTACAGTTTCTTATAATACTCCGTAAGAGTCATGGTAATGCTCAGTTGTATTCAAGTTATTTCACTAGTACCCTTCCAATAGAAGGATTTTTCCCCTTAAATAGCCTGCCTTCCCCCTCACTATGTTTTTTTGGATGTATAGGTATTACAATGATGTTTTCCCACTCCATCTACCAAATTTTGGTACTCTTTTCTAGCTTGCAGCAGGAGGGGGAGACTATCCGATGACAATACTGCCTCTATTTCTATCTGGCGTAATTTGACTGGTAGTTTGGGGTATTTTGTTCCTATTAATAATGGGGAAAAGAAAGGCGGAAACCAAGAGGACTTTGGCTACCCCTAAAACCGTAGCTGGCGCTCGCACGAAACTCATGAACTATTTAACAGGGGCTGGGGGGGGCCATCGAAAAACAGATTTTGTCGGTGAAAGAAACTCTGAACTCTGAAAACCTGGGAACAGAGGTAGTAGAGCTAAATGACCCTAAAATAAGTAAAAGTGATCTTGTCAGCTTATCATCTGTGAATGTATTCCCACCGTCTCATAATGGCTGTGTATAAAATGTATCAGACCTAGTCCTAGTCAGTGCTCAGGAAAGTGATTCTCAACCACCACCAAAACACCGTGCGTAGATGTAAAAGTGACTGAGGATTCCAACTTGACACGTAGAATTCCAGGTGTAAAAACACATAATAAGATAGCTAAGCAGGTTAAAGCATTAGTTCCATCTGAGGTAGGCAAAGGTGGGGGTCTAGCCACAAATAACCGGCACTATAATCCGAAGGAATATCTAAGCAAACTAACCGTAAAGCTGGATGAGACAGCTAACCATATTAGAGATCCCCTATTTAACTTAACTGAGAGACTAATAATAATTGAGGAGACTTTGAAAAACTATTTAGGTAACACTAACCATTCTAATAACATCACTGTGGCAAGGGGCCATGACGAGATGATAGCAAATAGGGATAATGGGATATTTTTGAGACAGACCTCTAACCCCCATCAAGGCTTAACCAAGAGGACCGTATAAAGAACTCCAGCACAAATACTTTAATTTGACCAACTAGATCTTGTACTGGTCCATCTCCTGTACATAATGACAGAACAACTCAGGAGAAGGGATTTGATGCTCGAAAACGGTCATCTATACTACCAACTAATGATTCCCCATTATGTCTCCAACTCAAGTTAGACAGCTACCAGAGTTGGCTTGCGCAGATTTACCACCAGAAGCCACCCCCTATACAATAATCCTGACAAATGTTTCAAAATTGTAGGGACCAGCTTATGAAACCTGGGTCGCCATGAGGAATACACCTTTACATTGGCTGGGTGCAAAAACTGGGTTGACAGAAGTACTGTTTGCAGAATTTAAGATGGCCAGAAGAGTCAGTTGGGTTAGTAAAGCCTATAAAATGTTCCCAGGAGACTGTGTGGTTCATACATTTAAATCTCCTTACTTAGTCCAAATAATATTGAGGAGAGCAGGGAACTGTGCTATTGAAATGCAGAGTATTCATATATTACCCCTAGGATATTTTTACCAACGACAAAATGTGCAATTCAGAAGACCCATTAGTAAGAATCACATGGATATGGTGCACTATAAATATAACATCCCGGGTTAAAATCGGTTTGACACTCTTCATAATTTAGAAGAAGTTGACTGAATAAAAAGTGGTATAGAAACTGAGAATCGCAGTAGGGTAATGACAACTGAGCCAAGTACATGCACCACTGACTAAGGCTTTAAGTTTTGATGTAGTAAACGAGATGGAGTCCCCAAGAACACCTCAAATAAATCTTTACCACATCGTAGCAATCCCAAGCATTAATGAGGATATTACAGCTCCTAATGTAAATTTTGTAAATTCCGAAAGACTCTCTATTTATCTGGTTTCCCCGGACAATATAATATAGGCAAATACCACAGGCAACTATAACTCAGACCTTTGCAATCTTGTATTTTGGAATATTTCAGGTATTCGCTCAAAGCTTTCCAACTCTTTATGGGTGGATTTCATTCTGAAATGTAATATAATATGCCTTCAAGAAACATGCTCAGAAGAATCTGCACACATAAAAGGCTATAGAACTTTTCATACCGCAGCTATTGCAGTGGAGCATGGAAGGTTTAAGGGCGGGCTATTGACTTATGTATCAAACCTTGTGAACAAGAGAAAAATGTAAATGAAAAAAGAGGAGTAATATTATCAATTAATTGTACTCACATTGACAGATTATACTGTATTGCCCTGGTAAACTTTTATAACAATGTGCCAACCGAACAGATTGGAACTGTAATGAAAAAATTGGATCAGGATTTAAAAATCTGTCAAAATTATACTGCAAAAGATGTGTTCATAGCTTGCTGCGGGGATTTTAATTCTGCCCAATGTCTGAGAGATGGGGGGGGGGGGGGGGACTTTGTGGGTTTTCTTCTGGGAATGGGATAAGTGTCCCGTATTTTCCACATACCAAATATGGGGAACTTCTAAACGAAGTTATGTTTGGCTCTGATTTGAGATTTGCCAATGAGGTATGCTCTCCCTCGGTCCCCCTCAGGCCTACCTTTAGTGGAAGAGGTTGCTTTACAACTATTTACTATATATTGTTGTCAAACAGACATTCAGATAGAATTCAGTCTTTTGCTACTCATAAAAATGCCTTATGTGATCATTTCCCACTAAGCATTTAATTCATTCTACCATTCTACCATACAAACAGCTATGGGGTATATAAATATGCACTTAGAGAGCGGAAAGAAACAATAAGAAAAGAAGGTTGGAAAGTGCTGCATGATGCCTCCTTATCAAAAGATAGCTCGGCATTCTGGAAGGCCGTTAAAGTCCCTTTTTTGGCCACCCAGGTTGCCCATTCGATTGAGATGGCCATAACAGAAGAACAGTGGGTGGCACACTACCCTAAGATGTACAAATGCCCCATGTGCAAAAAATCTATGGGAGCCAATCAATTACATGAAAATGCAGAGCATTAGCAAATTAGTCCCATTGATCTCCAGTTTACACTGGACGAGGTTAACTGTGTCATTATGGCTAGCATGTGGGGGGCTCCTGGGCCAGGTGGAGTTCCCGTAGATTTTTATAAGTCCAATCTTCTGCTATGGGGCCCTCTTTTAACCCAGGTAACAACAGCTAGCTGCTCTTCTCACTTCATAGAAAGCTGGTCAGAATCAACTCTGGTTCCAATTTTTTAAAAAGGTGATCGTCATTATCCGGGTTGTCATCATCCCATTTCTTTGTTGGATTCCCAGGTTAAAGCTGTAGGGCGTATCCTACTTCTAAGACCACTGGACTGGGCTGAAGAAAACAAGATAATTTCAGAACTACAGTTCGGTTTCCGCGAAGGTCTAGGTACTATTGAGCAGAGTTTAAATTTGAATATTTTCATAGGGAAATATACACTGGCAAAGCAGGGCAGGCTGCTCCTAGTATTTGTAGACCTCACAGCAGCTTAGGTGTGAACCCCCAATAATACAGTTTTTGAGGCAACTATATAGTGACGCAAAGGTGAGGGTGCGATATGGTGTCGGGGGAGTGCACGGCTAAGTTTAAGATACAGAGAGGTGTAAGGCAAGGATACGTGCTGGCCCCATTCCTATTTACTTCATATCATATACTAATGGATTAGGCCAAGTGCTGATGAGCCAGTGCCAAGATCTCCCGCAAATCACCTGACGGCCCATACCGGCCCTATTGTATGCGGACGATGCGTCCTGATGTCACATATTTAGTTGGCCTTCAAAGGCTAGTATCTCGTTTTTCGACATTCATGCACATTCTGGGACTAAGAGTCAATACATCAAAGATCTTTGTCATGAGATGCGGTTAAGGCAGCTCTAAATGTAGGGACATTTTTATCGACAAGAAAAAGTTTGAGTTTACGAAAAACTTCTCGTATCTAGGAATTTTAATTGAGCAAAAGGGAACCTGAACGCAGGCAATACAAGCAAGGAAACTAATGTTTATGAAAGCCACTGCGGCATTAGTTCATTTTGCAAATAAATTGGGCAGACGTCAGCCAGCAGAGTTACTTCATATTTATCAGGCTAAGTGTACTTCTACAGCCATATATGCCTCGGGTGTCTGGGCTTTCGCTGAGTCGCATGTATTACAAGTAGTCGAAAATGCTTTTTTAAGATTTGTATTAGCAGTCCCAGCCAGTACCTCATCATATGTATGCCACGTTGAACTAGGTGTCCCTTATATCTCAGATCTCATCAAAATAGAGCCTATTTTGCTATGGCATGGGATCTGAACATAGGATCTGGATATCATCAAAGAACACTCTTAATTGGGATATTTTAAATGACTGTTTTAAACTTGAATAGGTATCCAAAATACCATGGTTAAAGTATGTCGATAAATTTATGCATGATCTTGTCCATCCTGAATTTTCTAACAAGCCTAATACAATGACTGGTGTAACAAGAAAAATCCTTAAGGAAAAATGCCTGACGTTACTAGACTAGCTCAGACTAGCTACAGAAATTGTGAAGCCCACAGTAATGGCAAACCAGTCTATGCAGCCAGGGTGGATATGATAGACTTCTGTTGACCAGATTCAGATTGGGAATCCTTCACAGATTATTACGTTTTCCCTAAATGAATGACTGGTCTAGAGTTATGGAAAAATGCCCCTGTGATGATATTTCTGAACAGTACACGTTACATGTTGTTTTATTTTGTACATATTATTCCGTGCAAAGAAGAAGATGGGTCCCACTGATTCTAAAATTGCTTGGTCTTAGGCAATGCCGTCCTGCATTTATAACTCTTCAATTTCTAGAAAATGATTTTTTTACATGGTATCTACTAGAGTTTTTAAAAGGCATACTAATATGTAGAAAATCCATTCTACTGTAAACTGGTAACCAAGAATATAATGTAATCGAATTTAATCTGTATATATTGTACATATGATGCGCTTTTTAATATCGTGTTTCATGATTATGATAATGTGTATTAATGTGTGGTTTTATGATTATCTAAACTGAAATCAAATAAAGCTTGATTGACTTGACTTGACTATACATGTCTTCATTTTCTTGGCTATGTTCTCCATCTGGTAGCCCTGTTATGATCCTTTGTGTGCCACTAAAGACACACTGCCAACGTGCATATTGTCATTCTCAGGCAGGGCTTTTTAGTACAGATAGGTAGACACTCAAGAAGCTTCAGTCGAGGAGTATCTTTGGCCGTGTCTCTCCAGCTTCTAATAGCTCTGCTCATACAGCCCCTCACCTCAAGGACACAGTCAAATAATGACAGGCAGGTCCTCTTCCATGTCAGGATGACCCAGCTACAGCTATCACCGACTAACCATCAACATTCACTGGAAAGCACATCATTAACTCTGCATTATAAAAAATGTACATTTCATGAAGATATAAAGCTTGCTCTAAGCACATGCTCCCAGGTCTTTTAACAAAACATTTGAAGTTACTTTCATAGTTCTCAGATTATCAGGTGGCTCGCAGGGTGCAAAAAAGTGAATTGTTGCCTCCCGGCTTGGGACCACTGTGTCCAGAGTCATCGGAGTGGGGAGATGCTAGATTATCAATTTAAGGCCTTCACCGAGCCAGGTGCAAAATCTTCCATTTATTGGCACTCCTTGCCGACCTTCCATTCAGGCCCAAACCTGCAGAATCCCAATCAGGTCCCACGTTTTGCACAGCCCACGGAACACTCCTGCTCAGGGAAGCAGATCTGGTCAGTTGTAAAAGAAAGAAGGCAGCAAGCCCCTCAGCACCCCTCCACAGCCAAGCTAGCCCCTACTCTAGCAGAGATAGAAGTAAAAGATGTTTTAGAAACTCTTAAAGAAGCTAGCACTAGCTCTCAAAAACCCACAACAGAAATACTAAAGGACATTGTAAAGAACTAAATACTAATTATTAATATTACATTAATTTATTTAAGAATATAATATAAGCAGCACAGCAACAAGACTGTACACATCCAGGAGCTAGCGCAACTGAGCCCAAGGAGTTAAACATTCTATATAAGAGTTCCAATGCAATTAGAACAGTGAATGAATGAAAACACTAGTACAATAACATGTTGGAAATACAACACATCTCCCTTATATAAAAAATGGAAAAATAAATCATGAACAAAAAAAAGAAATAAAATTAAACTTGTGAAACATATTACCTAAAATAATCTAAAAATCTTGCAGGTAAAATCCTAGAGTGTGGTGACTCTTTAACTCTATTAGCAACAGAATCATATTGTACGTCAGGTAAATTGGCACCCTGTAAGACAACAGAATCGTTTACCTCAGAATCCTGAAACCCAATATTGACATCATCAGAGATCAACATCTTCTTGAAACTTCCAGGACACTTGGCAACAAGCCTGACATTCCAAACTTTGCCATCTTGCGTTATAACAGAATTCCTGAACACTCTAGTAATTTTGATTGGTTTATAGAACTTGCTTACACACTTGCCTACCAAACCAGGTTTCTTAATTCTTACATAATCACCAACTCTAAAGTTATGTTGTTTAACATTCCACCTCTTGTCATACCAAACTTTAGTCTTCCTTTGCTTTTCCTTCACCCTTAACCCTGTGTCTCTTCTAGTGCACTCATTGTACAAGTTATCACCAGACTTTTCTTTAAGCCACCAGGGGGATATTTTAGAAGCAGGAACTCTTCCCTTCAACAACCGGAAAGGACTAACTTCAGTGATGGAATGCGGTGTAATTCTATACATCCACAATCTTTCCCTTAATAGATTTTTCCAATCCTCTCCTTCCTTTGTGACCTCAGTAATGTACCCCTTCAAAACTCTATTGAAGCGTTCCACCTGACCATTTTCATGGGGTGCATACAATGGCGTTGTGACATGAGAAATGGCTTGCAGTACCTTCCGTATTTTTTCCTCGGTGGCAGATAGCAATAGTTTTCCTTTTTCTTTCTTTTACAAGTTCCTCTTTCTAACACCTTTCTCCAGGGATTTGTTTAACCAAAAATAAAATAAAAATCCAGCATTCAATATATCGTATGATTGCCTTCTCCTACCGTTCCATAAGTTAATTTATATCCTTTCAAGACAAAAGCTCTTCCATCCATTTCAATTAAAATAAAAATACTTCTTCTTGAATATTCTGCAATCAAAAATTTCTCTCCAGAACACAACTCCTCTGTGCTGCTCCTATGTTGTGAGAAGTGTCCTGGTCCTCGTCGCCAATGTAAAGAACTAAATACTAATTATTAATACTAAATTAATTCATTTAAGAATATAATATAAGCAGCACAGCAACAAGCCTGTACACATCCAAGAGCCAGCGCAACTGAGCCCAAGGAGTTAAACATTCTATATAAGAGTTCCAATGGAATTAGAACAGTGAATGAATGAAAACACTAGTACAATAACATGTTGGAAATACAACAGACATCCTACCCTGAGTTTCTGAACATGTAACTGGACAATTACCCTACGTCTCATCTTTAAAATGATTAATTGCTAGAACTTAGGGAGAGGAGTTGGCCTAATGGCTATGGCCGTTGACCTCGAATCTGGGGATCCGGGTTCGAGTCTCGGTAATGACACTGAACATCCTGTGATTCTGGGCAAATCACTTGATCTCCCCTTGCTTGAATGAATGTGTCCTCATGTAACTCAACTGGTGCTATGTAAACAATAACTTCAGACATGTGAAACATAGATGATGGATGGTACATTTAAAATATGTCCCAAACCATTTTCCCAATTATATACAATCCATGGACAGTACCACAATAGCAATATCCCCTTCATGTATGCACTATTAGCTAACAAACAAAAAACTACCTATGTAGAACTGCTAACAAAAATAAAGCAAGAAACTAATAACCACTACCCCGAAGAAATGATCATAGACAGTCAATGATACTAGCCATACTGAAAAATTACCCTCTCAGAGCAATGCAAGGTTGCTATTACCATTTTAATCAAAGCATATAGAGACACCTACAAAAATCTACCCTTAGTGTAGAATATGCCACTAACACCAACTTTGCATATGAAATAAAAAAACGAATTGCACTAGACTACGTCCCAATAACAGAAGTTGCTGAACACTACAATTTATTAATTGAAAGCCCATATAACAAAACCAATGAACAAAAACTAAGGGCCTTATTACGATGTCCGTCTACCATCGATATGGATTTGGGACCGGCTGCCTATGAGGCGGCCTCCGACAATCCTAATCATGATGCAAACGCCATCACTGCAGTCGCATTACCTATATTTTGCAATGTGGTGGCGCTGCGGTCAGCAGCCATACCACAATGCAAAATAGAGGGTGCATACACAACCCTGCACTACGTAGCAGGCCCCCTGTGATGCCTGCCACATGGGGTAGGGATATGTTGGGGGCACCATAGGTGCCCCCCAGGGTACATGTCCCTGCACATGGGATTGAGGGGGGCCCGTTACGGGCCCCCAAATCCGTTTCCGCCATTCATTTTGTGGCGGGTAGTCTGCTGCAAAACGAACTGGGGAGAGGGATATAATAATCCCTATGGCGGTGCCTGCAAGGCATCGCCACAATAATAGCCAATGTTTTGGTCGGTAAAGGCCCGCCTGTCAGAACCACGGCGGGCATTCTATAGGACTGCCACACTTAACTAGCGATTCCCCCCGCCACCGACGGCCTTGCGGTGGCAGGCACTCAGCCATCGTAATGAGCCCCTAAGTCCTCTACTAGACTATTTCGTGGATACCTGGGCAGGAAGACTACATAGATCTCGACATAGAAGACAACCAAAATTCCACATTCTATGGTGGAATGTGTACAACCGTACACTAAACCAGGAAGCAAAAACTAATAATGCAGTGGAAGGATGGAATAATGCCTTTCAAACCACAATGAGAAGAACCTAACCCACCCTACATAAATTAACAGAATCGATCCAAAAACAAAGCTATTAACAATTAAGACTGGAGCAATCTGTAACACAACTATGTCCCAAATGAACAAAACAAACTAAAACAATGTATGAGCATTTACAATTCAAAGTGAGGCTCTCCCCAAACACTAAAGGACTAGAATACTTAGAAACCATTGTAAAACCCATACTCTAAAAAACTTCCACACCTACATAAAAACACAATTTCTAAATTGCATTTCTAACAAAACCTTCCAAATATTTTTAAGATAGAAAATATCTATTTTATGTCAAAGACTATGTTTATAAATATTTGACATAACAATAATATTTTATATCTTACAAATATCTAAAAATATAGATGCCATCTAAAAGCACAACAAACAACAAAATATATAACATTCCTACCTATATAGAAAACAAATATCATTAAAATAATGAACAAACATATAACTAACATTTCCCACCCACTATAAATAATTTAAAACTACTTACGTTTTTATAACTGAAGAATGTTATCCACAAAGCAAGGAAAAATCCAAAGTTGTCAAAAATCCATTACTTAATTAAAATGAACCCATAAAAATGCAAAAATACAACTGTCCAAAACGAAATCTTCCGACACAATATCCGTAGAAACCATAAAAAACCAGGAAAATTGTTTAAAAAAAGAAACGCTCCATGAACACCCAAAAAATAAAGGAAATGTAAAATAATCTTTTGTTTACTTAAAACTAATACACATTTCCTGTAAAAAATTTAAAAAGAAACCATCTTCCACCGCAAAGTCTGGAATGAACAGTACATGAAAAAAAAAAAATAACACAAATCCCTCCCACACAAACATACAATAATAATACTATATACAAACAAAAACATACTTATAACTACCTAGTTCACCACACAACAACAACCAAAAACACAATGTACAAACCCTGAACAGTACCTAACTACCTTCACCCTAGTCTTAAATTACCTTTAAAAAGTCATTAGGGGTGTGGCCAAGATGGCGGCGGAGTAGCAGCGTTCCTTCGGAGCTCCGCTTGCGTGGCTGGCAAAACAGCATCCATTCGCAAACCTGGTCTGCAAATACCGCCGCAAGCAAGTCATTTCAGGCGGAACAGTACCTGTATATCGGGGTGCTCTCCGCGTCGCTTGTGAGCTGGCAGAAGCGTTCCGTAGAGGCTTCTGGGCCACAGACCGTGGTCGGAGGGCATTGTGCGGCCTAGTCAGGATCTAAGGCTCTGGGCCGCCCGCTTCAAGGTCGCGGTGGAGACCCCCTTGGGAGCGAACTGGAGCACCTAGAAGCAGTGGGGTAGGCTTGAGCCGCGGCCGGCCTGTATCGGGGGTCCTGCATGCCACAAGAGCTGAGGTGAGGCAGGGGGGTGGGTTTCGCCTACCGGAGCTGTGCTCTAGACCCACTCAAGTGAGCGAGGGCAGAGGGATCAGGGTCTAGCACACAGCAGCAGAGCAGAGCCGCCAGTGTGACAAGGAGCATCGGTGCTTGCTGTCTCCCTTGTGCATGGATCGAAGCACCCAAGGGGGGCCACAGGTCCACCGAGCCGCAGGCACCAGTTGGAGAGTGGGGCCCGGCCACGGAGGCAATCCTACTAGCGGACCCGGAGGCAGCAGAATATGCCTCGGGGATAGCTTACATCCCACGCAAGCGGAGGTGAGGAGCATGGTGACTTTGGTCCCCTGGGGGTGTCTGGTGTGAGAAGGAGTGCGGATCATAACAGAGCTGCATCGGGTTGAACGAGGCCGAGATCCACCCTGAGCAGGTTCGCGCCGTGCAAATGGACCCCAGGGACTGAGGGGCAGGAGCTCCACCAGTGGCCAGAGATTAGGTGCATGCCAAACACTAGCACCGCAGCACCCGTTACTCAGCGGAAGAGCTAACAAGCACAGCCATAGGGTGGGCCGGGCCCTGTAATTAGCTGTGGTATCGCCAAAGCTGGGGTGGGGAGCACTTCTGCAGCAGAGGAGGTAAGAGATGGTTTGGTGGACTCCCGGTGAACTGTGATGGTACTAAGTGTTGGAGTTTGAACCCCCAGCAGCGCCAGGCCACCCGGTGCCACCCAGCATGAGGAGAGGGGAGGAGGAGACTCCGCTTTGCAGTGAGAGGATTGCACCGGCCTGGCCCAACCTGCAGACCCTCCATAGTGCAGGAGAGCCGAGAGCACCAGAGGCAGATATTGCGCTTAGTGGGGAGGCTTGTCCCCCCAAGATAACGGCACACCAAGGGAAAAAAGACCCAACTGTCAAGGACCTCCTACAGAAGCCAGGCACCAAAAAAGCAGAGCAGCAGGGGCCCAAGGACAGGAGAAAGGCGCGGATCGCACGGGAGGTCAGGCAGATGAGCCCATCACCTGGGGTTTCCTTGAGCAGCTATTCGGGACCCTCAGAGACGACTTCACAGGCTTGAGACAGGAGCTTGCCGCAGACAGCAAGCAAGTTAAAGCGGAGATGCAGGAAATTGGGGACTAAGTCAACACCCTGGAACGGAATGGAGATCGACGGGAGGAAGAGATTACTGAGCAAACTCTGGAGCTGTTGGAGCTTAAAGATCATAACGAGGAGCTGTTTATTCGTCTCAAAGACCTGGAAAACAGCTCCCGGAGATCCAATATTCGTATTAAGGGTGTTCCTAGCCACGCAGATGGTGGTAAGCTTGAGGACTGGGTGACCCGGTTCTTTAAACACTTGGCGCCACAACTGGGGGGATAAAGAAATTGTGTTGGATCCCACACACCATACTGGGCGCCTGGTCGGAGATCCGGGACAACAGGATATCCTCACTTGCCTCCACTTGTTCCAACAGAAAGAAATTATTTTTGCAGCCACCGAGGATAAAGGGACCATATCCTACGAGGGCCTCCAGATCGGAATATATCAAGACCTGTCTCCACTCTCTCTACAACGACGCAAAGCCCTGAAACCGGCCACGACCTTCCTACGTGACAATGGAATTCAATATCGGTGCGGCATCCCTTCCGATTATCCTTCATTTGGGACGAAGAGACACGCTTTGTGCGCTCCCTCAAAGAGGCTCAGGCGGTACTAGGCCTGGAGAGGGCGGAAGAAGACAACCCGGGAGCTACAGAGGGAAACTCTGCTATGCGTGGCACGCTGAAATCACGAGGACAGAAAAGAAACAGACAGGGAAAACCTTCTAAGCCCACTGCCACTGAAAGCCAGAAATAATGTGAGGCATTGATACGGCAGCTCCTGAACAGAGATGGGTCCAGTGATGCCCCAGTTGCCGAGGAGTAGAATCTGCAGCCATACTTTTCCCCTGTCAACGAACACATGAGACCGGCCTAAAGACGACGAAAACCGGACCCGGCGAGCTGGGCTCAATCCAGATGGTAAGATGCTAGACCATCGGACACATGGACCCAAGCACAAGCGTGCGAACACAGCCGACTATTCAGTGTTCTTTTGGTTCCTGTGGACTCTTTCTGCTCTTCCCTCTTTCCTCTCTATCCTTTATTATCTTACCGGCACGGGGTACAAGCTCGACTTCGACGCAGGGTGTGTGGGGGGGTGGGCATGGACGGAGGTGGACCCCAGGGGGCGGTTGGGGTGGACGGAGGGTAGAATGCCAGAATGGGAGCAGTCACAGGTGCTGCTTGGGCCCAGCAACAGCTTGCTGTTCCTCTACCAACCTTATGTCGACAATTAAGGTGAGCATCTTGAGTCTCAATGTCAGAGGCCTCAACCCCCGGTGAAGAGACGGGCACTGCTGACACCTCTGAGGGAAATGGGTAATGATATCTGCCTACTTCAGGAGACCCCCCTACTTCAGTAAAATTGGAATCGTCTCCACTCCAGGTGGTTCACAGGCAATATTTCTCCTCCTCTAGGGAAAAAAAGGCCGGGGTAGCAATCCTACTGGCTACGCATTTTAGGGGCAAGGTAGTGGGCACACTGGTAGAGGTGTCAGGAAGGGCACTAGCAGTTAGGGTAATCATAGGCCCCCACACATACACCATTGCATCCATATATAGCCCAAATGAGTGACAGGAGCAGTTCCTCAGTGACACCTTGAATGCTATACTGGATTCTCCAGATGAAGACCTAGTCCTAGGGGAGACTTTAACATAACACACGATGTGCAGTGGGACCGATCCATACTAAGACATGGTCACACTGGGGCGCTCACTGATTCCATGTAGCAGAGATTGAATGACCTGGGACTGACGGATATGTGGAGGAAGTTAAACCCGACAGCTTGGGAATACACTTGTTTTTCAGCGGCACGCCAAACATATGACCGAATCGACTAGTTTTTGACATCCCCAAGGACAACGAGGGCCACCACTGATGCTTCAATATGGACTGTAGCCCTGTCGGATCATTCCCCAATCAGGTTGGAGTTGTGCGCTCGGGGGGATCATGGGGCTAGTAAACGGTGGAGACTTAATCATAAATTGCTCAGTCATGAGGCTAACATCAAGGACTTATGAGACACAATCAAGACGTATCTCGAGCTAAACCTGGAAGGGGTATCCTCACTTGCCATTCTTTGGGACGGGCTAAAAGCCGGTGTCCGAGGGCAATGCATAGCGATTGCAGCAGGAGTCATCAGAGACAGAAAAGAGAAAAGGGAACTCCTTGAATCGCAAATCAAGGAATTGGAAGGGGTTCATCGCAGGACCGGGGCTATCCAGGTCAGGAGACAGCTTAATGCCGCTAGAAAGCAGCTGGAAGCTCTAGACTACGACCGAGCAGAGTATTCGCTCCTATGGACCAAACAGCAGTACTATGCGGGTGGTAATAAAGCCGGAAAACACCTTGCGACCCATCTGCGGGCACTGTTGACCTCTCGTAGGATTGGGCAAATTAGAGGCACCCAGGGGGAGGTCCTAGGCTCAGATGAAGATATAGCGGTAAGATTTGAGTCCTTTTATACCGAACTCTGCAGTGCAGACTCCTTAGATCCCATGGCAACCAGACAATATGTAGCGGACGTTCCGGTGGCGTCCCTCCCACATTTGGAGGTGACCAATCTAGATGCGTACATTTGCGTAGATTAAGTTTTGACAGCCATAACAGGTCTCACTTCAGGGAAGGCACATGGGGAAGATGGTTTACCATCCGATTTCTATAAATCCTTTGCCCATGAATTGGCCCCGGTACTGTCCTGATTATTTAACTCCTTTAGTGACACAGGCAGAGTAACTCAGACTATGACCATGGCCGAAGTTGTTGTGATCCCGAAACCGGGTAAAGACCCCATTGACTGCACCTCGTATCGTCCCATTTCATTGCTAAATGCGGACCTTAAGATTTTTACGAACATCCTAGCAGCCAGACTGGCCCCCCATATGCAGGGGCTGTTTGACCGAGACCAATCGGGGTTTATCCCAGAGCGCAACTGCAGCAATGGGACCCACAGTATGTGCCATCTTTTGGACAAAACCCAACGTAATCAGACGCCCATGGGCCGTACTTGCAACAGACACTACGCAAATTTGGGGCAGGAGAACTCTTTTTGAAGTGGGTGGACTGCATCTATGCAGATCCACAGGCGCGGATCAGGGTGAATGGGGTCACATCTCGACCATTCCAAATTCGGAGAGGCACGAGACAGGGATGCCTGCTGCCATCCCTGCTCTTCGCTTAATATATGGAGCCCTTTGCAGAGAGGGTCCGCCAACATCTGGGAATAGCAGGGATTAAAATGGGAGATAGAGTGCATGAGATCTCATTATATGCAGACGATGTAGTTCTTTTTTTAACACAGCCAAAGAGCTCGCTGGCCCCCCTGATGGAGGAACTGGAGCTATTTAGTTTAGCATCTGGATTTAAGGTTAATCTCCATAAAACACAGGCTTTGAGCCTGACTATGTTGGCGTAAGTGTGGTCAGCTAGACACGCTCACCCATATTCTCAGTCATGTCCTAAATGTCAGGACTTTTGGGAGGTAATCCTACGAGACATAGACGCAATCTACCACCCGGACTTACCAAAACTCCCCACATTCATAATTGTAGGGTTGCCTAATGCTTTGATGTTACCCCCTCAGATTCGGGCGAGGCAGCGCAATAGCTCTAGCGTTAGGTGCGGCCAAGCAGGTCTTACTGGCTAGATGGGGCATGGTGGAATATCATTCCACTTGGAGTGGCAATATAAGCTATGGGCCCGATTCACAGAATGAACTTAAGACAAAATCCTAAACTTACTACTATTTGGTATTCACAGAATGCACTTACTACTATTTGGTATTCACAGAATGCACTTACTACTTTCGGGATTCACAGAATGAACTTACTACTTTCGGGATTCACAGAATGAACTTACTACTTTCGGATTCACAGAATAGACTTACGACTACTAACTTTACGTCCGCCGCCGGGGAGTAATTTACGGCCGGCAATCGTAATTTACGCCACTGTGCCGTAAATTACGATTACGGGCCGTGATTTACGATTACGGGCCGTAAATTACGATTATGAGCCGTAAATTACGATTGCTGGCCGTTGGTCATGTTAGCCAAGGGGAAACACCTGGCCATGGTCCACCCATCCCCCAACATGGATCAGCTGACACACAGCAGCCAATCCCAGCCCTGCAGCATGTATGAATGCAGAGCAGACACAAACAATCCCTTTTCAGGATGTCACTGAACGTGTTTGTAGCACTACCCCTTGCCATGCGGCAAAACTACTTGAGGAGGAGGAGGAGAGCAGAGAGGATCAACATATTTGGAATGTCCAGCCAGGCTGTAAGGGCCAGGTACCGTTTCCCACCTGAAGTCATCTTGGAAATCGTATGTGAGTGGGAGCAGGAACTTGACTCTGTGACCTGCTGCTCACATGCAATACCAGCATACCTCAAGATCCTTTCTGCCCTCCACTTCTTTGCTACTGGGTGCTTCCAAAGGGTCACCAGTGACCATGTGGGCATTTCCCAGGCGAGCCAGTCGCGGTGCCTGCATCAGGTACAGAGATGCATCACTGATAGAGCCCCCAACTACATCAAAATGCCATATACTTTGGCCATGAGACAAAGGGCAGCAAGAGATTTTTATCTCCTTGCACAATTCCCACGTGTGCTGGGTGCAATTGATTGCACCCATTTGGCCCTTAAGCCACCCCGCCACATTGCACACATCTTCTGCAACAGACACAGATGGTATTCCATCAATGTTCAAGCAGTCTGTGATGCCAGTGAAAGGTTCATCAATGTGCATGCAGTGTTCCCAGGCAGTACACATGACAGCTTCATATTCCGCATGTCACCTCTTGCTCGGCGTATGGCTGCTGGAGAATTTGGTAACATGTGGCTACTGGGTAAGTACCAAGCACTGAAAATGAGTGATATGCGTCATTGAAATGTCTGAATGCCCCCCAATAGTAATGATTGTACAATAAGATACATGGCCCAACAGACACTGCATGTATGAACGTATAGATCATGTCCTGTGAAAGTCAGAGTGAAATGTTAACAACTGCCCTTTCTTCCCTCCTCAGGCGACGCTGGGTATGCACTCTCTCCACATCTCCTCACCCCTTACAGGCATGCTAACACTGTACCTCAGCGTAGGTACAATAGGGCACACATACGTACTCGAGCCATCATCGAGCGCACTTTTGGTCTGTTGAAGTCGCGATTCAGATGTCTCGACCGTACAGGGGGTGTGCTACTGTACTCCCCAGTAGTCGTGTGCAAGATCATACTAGCCTGTTGTGTTTTGCACAACATTGCTCTAATGCATGGCTTACACATGCCTCTCGAATCTCGACTAGCTCTGAATGTGGGAGACCGGGCTATTGCACATGACCGCCGTCAGGGCATGCAAGTCCGTGATCAGCTCGTTGCCACGTATTTCGCATAAGCAACCTGTAGTGTCACGGCCAACATGTGGTTTGGTGTCTGTTGTCAATGATGAAATGTGGACAGACATAACAGTGTCCATAAATGCCACCCTGAGACGACTTTGCAAACCACACTAACTGCATGCAAATCACAGCTGCTGACAGAAGTCAAAAGGTGGATTGTGCCTCAGGTCACGTGCCCATGTCAGCAAGCAGCGTAGTGGACATCCCTTAAACAAACTATTCACGCTGATGACAAACAATACATGTCCTGACAGACATACCTGGACCTCATAAGGATGGGTCACCAAATCACAAAAGGTTGCATACTCAGGCCTATGAGTACTACAGAATTGACTCCCCCACAAATGATGGGCCCAGAATGTGAGTGATGATGTCATGGGAAATTCATGCACCATGGGTCAGATTTACAATAAGATTTGCATCTCTGCATATCAGCAGGGATGCCCCAGTAATTGTGCCTCACAGCAGACATCCCTTGCGCCATCATGGATGTGCCGCATTAACAAAGCTGTGCGCTGTGGGCCAAGTATAGACAGAAGCGTGAAGCATATGCTGTCATAAAGGTGAAGCACCACTGGAGTTGGGTGCAAGCGCAATGCAGCTCCAGCAAGGCAAGCGGCGAGCCGATGCCTAACATGCTGCATCAATTCTTAGGCCTCCTACAAGCAGGCGCAGGATTGTGACGCAGCATGGCCATGAAAATGACTGAGTGTAATTTTGTACATTTCACCCTGCCACTGTTCGGAGGTGTTTGTGTGCTGGAAGGCCCCCCCCTGTGCAGGAATGCACAACTGCGGTGCAGGGCCTTACAACATGACACATTTCACAGATGCGTCATGTTGAAGATACCCCACAGCATGGAGGTGGCGTAGCGCTGCTGCGCCACCAAAGTTACGCTACTGTGGCGCAATTGGTGCACACAGGGCTCGTATACCTGCCCCCATATGTATCTGACATATCCACACTTCTCCACACCAATGTTACATAACACTTCATTCAACTCTGATACTGAGTACTCAATATGAACTACATGTCCCATAATTCAAAGTATGAGATATAACATTTCCTGTATGATATAATGTGTTCCGGGTCATTTTCGTAATTTACGGCGCAAAAAAGTAGTTTCCGGTGCCGCATTGTAATGCGCGTGCGCGTAAACGACGACCCGGAACCGGAAACTATGATTTCGGGCCGTAAATTATGAAAATAAACTAGAACACATAATTTCATACAGGCAAGGTAATACATGAAGTGGGAGACAGGAAATACATCACAGGAAGTAGTTGGCAGCCATTTTGTGGTCATTCTGAGTCATCCTCTATCACTGATCAGATCCTCAGGCATCCTGCTGCTCTCATCTGACCTAATTCCCTATAATGGCTGAGGAATATAAGGAGAGAGCCCCCCCTTTCACAGACAGGGAATTCGACATCTTGGTGGAGGGGGTGCTGGAGAAATTCCCTCAGTTATATGGGGACCCTGAGCACCAGCTGAGCACTGCAGCCCGGGGCAGGCTATGGGCCAACATCGCCGAGCGCTGCAGTGCAGTGGGAGTGGCCACCAGGAGGGCTAGGGCGTGCCGCAAGCGCTGGGAGGACCTGAAGTGGTGGGCCCGTAGCAAGGCTACGGAGCTGGCTGGCCTGTCCTCCCAGCACCATGTACATCGTCCCCGCCTGTCACCACTGTACAGGAGGGTCCTGCGAGCAGATTGGCCGACCCTCCATGCTAAGCTGTAGGAGCACGAGCAGCATGGACCTAGTAAGTGCATCATATGCAATATGAGTCAGGGAGTATGATGTGAGTGAAACAGTGCTGTACCATTGTGTGTCCCATGCCTCCATTAGCCAATTCCATGTCCAAGCAGCAGTCACCAGGTTTCAAGAGGCACACTGTGGCATATGTACTATACAGGCCAGAGTGCATTTTGGGAGTTGTAGTTTTCCCATGACAACTGGGTAAATGAGCCACACTCATGCGTCCATATTGAATTCTGCTCTGCCAGCACCACTACAATTGAACCAAGTCAATCATAACGGATGTGTGCATTGGATGAGCGATGGTACAGAGACTGTCCAGTCTGTACATGGCAGGCCATAGGGGATTGGATGGTGTGATTAGCATTGCACCTGTAGCGTTGTGTTCCAATTGAGACAGATCATCATGTGCCTTGGAGTCATGACAGATTTTGAGATCCTTGCATCACTCACAAGTTTTCATAGGTTGGCAAGGTGTGTCCACTGACAGACGTCTCACCCTCAGTGGCCTATATGACATTTTACATGTACAGGTAGCTGTCACAACCGCCCACCACTGTTCAGCGGTGTACTGCACTACCTTGTAAGTCAAGTAAGCCACTATGTGGCACTGGATTGTCCGAAGATGTGTGGGAACATCAAAAGTCTAGACACACAATGTAGCTAGAGGAGTACTCCAGACCCCACGTGGATGTGTGACCCACATTTGTCTTGTCCCATACAATGCTACAAAGCAGATGACAGTCACTTGTCCAGACGTTAAATAGCTGCAAATCCATATCAATGGCCAATATCTATTATATCTGGACTCTTCATGTTCTCCTCGGGTGGACTTGTAGTTGAACTGGCACATGCAGCAGTGACACGACACACAGATCACAACAATGCCAAGGTTGAGGTTTGGATAATGCAGTTGCGCAAGCCACAATAATACACATGAGATGTCCATGTCAAACTCAAATCAGTATGACAGTGTGCATACATGTAATGTAAGTGCATGGACAGAATGGGGGTTTGGGAGCACACTGCCTCACAGTCCCAGCACGGTTTGTCCCTTTGCATCCTGGTAAATGCAGTACACAGTTCAAACTTACTTTGGCATAATCTGGAGTCATGCACCAAATTTTCTGATGACTTTGCTGTATATCTCTAGACACGTGTTCCTGGAATGAGCGCTTCATCAGTAGAGAGCAGCAGTTTCAGAGAGCAAAGTAAATCATCTGGGTTTGCTGTGTGCCTGTGAGTGTTACTGTGATCTGAGAGGAACTTGGCAGCATTCCCAGCAAACACAGATGATTCAGGAGTTAGTTAGTACTGTAAACAGCATTTACCCGGATGCAAAGGGGCAAACTGTGCTGGGACTGTGAGGCAGTGTGCTCCCAACCACCATTAAGTCCATAAGGACTGATGGGCAGATCAACAAGGCACCTGCGCCTCTGTGCACCGCCATTGGGTCACTTTAGTGACGCAGCGGCGGAGCACACAAAGCGCCATGCTGCTGGATTATTACAACGTGACGCATACGGTGCAGGATCGCATCCTAAAAGTGGCTGAGTGAAACTACAAGATTTCACTCAGTCACTATTATGGCCAAGCGGAGTCAAATCTACGCACCCGCTTGAAGCAGGTGTAAGGATTGCCACAGCATGTTAGCGATCGTGCACCCCTGAGCCTTGCTGGTGGCGGGTTCGCACTTGCCACGCCACTCCAGCAAAGCCCGGCTATTCCACCGGGGATGCATCACAAATCTGCCACCCAAGCGCCACGGTGTGCCGCTTTGTACATGCGGGCCATCAGGGGTGACGCACGGGTGGGCTGATGCGTTGCAACTCATCAGACACACCTCTGCTGATTAGCGGAGATGCGCCAGAAGTTGTAAATCGGCCCCTGATAACTATACAGTGTGATCAGAGGCAAACAAATTCGGACCTAGGCTATTCTATGTATGTGTAGCGTCATGCATGGAACAACCACCACATCAGGATTTTGCTTACACTTCTGCAGGCACGGCTGGTGAGACAGGAGATCTGCAGGAACAAGTCCGGAGAAGGAGACCATCAGTTCGGCGGCGGCTAAACCCTCTTTCCACCAGCGATGAAGGAGAGGAGGAGGAGGAAGAGGAGGAGGAGGAGGGGCCCTCAACATCTGCAGGCCAGGGGGTTTCACCCACCCGGGATGAAGAAGAACACGACACTGGTACTATGTCCCGGGTGGAGGCTGTGGACATTGAAGGGGGGGTGAAGGACCGGACACCTCGGACCATGATGTGGGGGATGGCCACTCAGCCACACATACATCACCAGTGGGTCACGAAGAGGTGTCCCCGGGGCAGGGCAACGTTCAATCTGGGCCTGCCATCTGCCCCTCCCTACCTCTAGCGTCCCCCATGCCATTGGGGGCTCCAGCTCAATCCCCTGATACCTGTCCCCCTCCTCGTAGCCGCCAAGCCGAACCCATCCGCTCCGGACCTGAGGCACCACATCCCTTCTGTGTCCCCCCCCCAGTGCCGGTGCTGTTCCTCCCATGGCTGTGCCAGGGGACTTGAGTTGGATGGTCGAGGGTCAACCTGACATGTCCGCTCGCATCTTGCTACAGGTGTGTCTGGAGATACGCTCGATGCAAGCGCACCTAGTCCGATCAATGGACAACCTCGGCACCCAAGTCCAGTCCCTGAACATGGACCTAGTCCGATCAATGGACAACCTCGGCACCCAAGTCCAGTCCCTGAACACGGACCTAGTACGATCTATGGACAACCTCGGCAACCAAGTCCAGTCCCTGAACACAGCCATTATGTCTTTCATCTCCTAAGTGCCTTCCCATACCACCGTCAATGTGTCCCCCTGTCCGTTGCCCCACACTGTTTCCCCCCATACTCCTCGTGTGTCACGTTCCCGTGTGGTGCCTGTTCCTGCATCAGCCAGCCGTGTGGATGTGTCCGACCCAGAGGATCTAGACATTGTGGTCCTGGAGGATGACCAGAAAGACACTTGACTGTTGGACTGAGACATTGTTTTGGACGAAGATTTCTTTTTCCCCTTGTGAATAGACTGGTTCCCATGACGCTACCTGACGTATTATATTTGTTTTGCCCCACCCAAATCCAAGTTCCATTCTCCTTCTGCATTAAGATCATCATTTGTTTTCCTTTCTCCCTTCCAAACGGACGGTTTGTTTGTGTTCCTACATAAATAACTTGCAGAATTATACTTTGTCTGACTAGTTTGACTTCATTTTGAATGTCTATCCCCAAATATATACAATACACAAAGGAGCAGACAAGGTCTGGGGATACTGTGTGGTTGTACCAGTCGCTGTGGTGACATATAGTGCATGAGTGGGTGAAGGTTACTGTCAATCATATAATTGATAACACATTTAACCAAGATTGTTAAACAAAATCCTAAACAATTCCCATCAGACCACCCTTTATGGTGGAGTTTACGTCATGTGGGGATTGCTAAAACATTCCATCCGACCATGTAGTGCCGGTATTGGAATGAATACCAGTGATGTAGTCATAATAAACATCGTAGTGTGACATGAGTGACAGGGTGCAGTGCTGGGGTGACGGTGATAGGTAAAAAATGGCTACGCAGACTCAGAGGGAAGTTTTAACAAAAGTCCATGTGCCAAGAGTTAAAAAATGCGCCACGTAGTAAGATTGCCTACTGGCACAGTGCAAGGCGGTCGACATGTTTCAGCCATACGGGTCATTATCCCGGCTTTCATCAGGACCTATAAACATAGAGTGGCTACTGCACTATATTTAACAAAAAAGATGTACTACAACACAATACATTAGTTATTCATCTACCAGGAACTTCAATACTTAAGTGTCCACTGGAGGGAGATCAAAGTGTGTTCTTCCTATCAAAAAATATGAAAGCATATGGTCAGACAACACTCGACTCCACACAAACAGCAACACATGTCCACAGACACTGAGCAACCACACTTGCAAGAATAATTTGCATTCTGCATTACTTTAAAACAAGCATACTAGCTTCATCACCCTGAGGCATTTCCTCACGATGATACTCACCCAGCTTTGTGTGGGTGAAGGCCTCACCTCACCCGGCGACCGCTCGGGAGTATGAGGCCCCGCTCTATAGTGTAGAAAAAAGGGTTACAGTGAGCATACTCCTTCACTATACCCAGTCCAATGACTCTACACATATATCCCCACGGACGTGTGGGTGCAACCCAACTACCTATCCAAAGGACTGACATCTAAGGATTCCCATCAAGATATTCTGTATCCACTTATGTGCATCATTCAGTAAGTTATCTTACAGTTACACAGCGAAGGGCTGTGCATTGACCAAAGGCCACATTGTATGGACAGTGGCAGAGGGTGCTGTAAGGCATCAATAGATAGCCATCTATGACACATATTATCATGTAATTCCTACATTACTAAGGGGCATAGTTGACAGACAGACTAGTGACTAAATATTATAAAAAGCATGTTAGCTAACAGTGGATTGGCTGGCCTAATCAATGCTAAACATTCTATTGCTTGGAGATAGAAATTACAACCCCAACACTCCACTAGAGACCAAAAGAGGGATTGACCAAGAAAAAAGACCGATTCGAATACGGTAGAAAATGGGGCAGCGAGTAGCTCACCTCTCCGTCGGTGCCTCCTGGCTTGCAGCGAGCGGAAGTGGAGGTGAGAATTGTACCGCCCTGTCCCCTTAAATATCATGCGCTAATTGGCTGCATCGTTTAATCAATGTAAGACCGACAAACGCGAGTGCAAGACATGGCACTGCTTTTCCGCGCATGCGCGGTGTCAGTGAGACGCTTATAGGCCGCGCATGAGCATTAGAATACAGACGCCCATTTGTAGCGTCAGTCCGCCGCGCTGATAATGCGAAGAATGTACTTTAGGAGACTCGCATTACCAGGTTTGCAAAGCCTATGTTGGAGTAACAGGCTTTAAGTGAACAGGTGAAGAATCCCAAACTAATCACTAGACATGACAGATATCATGTAAGGTCTGTCAGCTATGACTCTGCAACCAAACGTGTCTAGAGTAAGAAGAAAAGCTAGACTATTTCTTACATTAGTGGCATTTAACAGAAATTGCCATCATAACGAGGGTGCTAGGTAGGGCCTCTTTTTACTGATTAAATCTGTTGCACACAGTGTGTGTTGTTATACTAGGAGTGTCAGAAATTGTAGGCAGGAGGGCTGCGTCCACAATTACGTGGGGAGAGCTGTGGACGCAAACAGTGTTTGCATCTATATCTGAATGACCCGCAACTATGCAGTTGCTCTTAACATATACAAACATAACAGGTGTGTGGAGGGTCCAGGGGAATCTTTACCGACCTGTCTGCTCATACCCCTAATACCAATATACAATACACAAAGGAGCAGACCAGGTCTGGGGATACTGTGTGGTTGTACCAGTCGCTGTGGTGACATATAGTGCATGAGTGGGTGAAGGTTACTGTCAATCATATAATTGATAACACATTTAACCAAGATTGTTAAACAAAATCCTAAACAATTCCCATCAGACCACCCTTTATGGTGGAGTTTACGTCATGTGGGGATTGCTAAAACATTCCATCCGACCATGTAGTGCCGGTATTGGAATGAATACCAGTGATGTAGTCATAATAAACATCGTAGTGTGACATGAGTGACAGGGTGCAGTGCTGGGGTGACGGTGATAGGTAAAAAATGGCTACGCAGACTCAGAGGGAAGTTTTAACAAAAGTCCATGTGCCAAGAGTTAAAAAATGCGCCACGTAGTAAGATTGCCTACTGGCACAGTGCAAGGCGGTCGACATGTTTCAGCCATACGGGTCATTATCCCGGCTTTCATCAGGACCTATAAACATAGAGTGGCTACTGCACTATATTTAACAAAAAAGATGTACTACAACACAATACATTAGTTATTCATCTACCAGGAACTTCAATACTTAAGTGTCCACTGGAGGGAGATCAAAGTGTGTTCTTCCTATCAAAAAATATGAAAGCATATGGTCAGACAACACTCGACTCCACACAAACAGCAACACATGTCCACAGACACTGAGCAACCACACTTGCAAGAATAATTTGCATTCTGCATTACTTTAAAACAAGCATACTAGCTTCATCACCCTGAGGCATTTCCTCACGATGATACTCACCCAGCTTTGTGTGGGTGAAGGCCTCACCTCACCCGGCGACCGCTCGGGAGTATGAGGCCCCGCTCTATAGTGTAGAAAAAAGGGTTACAGTGAGCATACTCCTTCACTATACCCAGTCCAATGACTCTACACATATATCCCCACGGACGTGTGGGTGCAACCCAACTACCTATCCAAAGGACTGACATCTAAGGATTCCCATCAAGATATTCTGTATCCACTTATGTGCATCATTCAGTAAGTTATCTTACAGTTACACAGCGAAGGGCTGTGCATTGACCAAAGGCCACATTGTATGGACAGTGGCAGAGGGTGCTGTAAGGCATCAATAGATAGCCATCTATGACACATATTATCATGTAATTCCTACATTACTAAGGGGCATAGTTGACAGACAGACTAGTGACTAAATATTATAAAAAGCATGTTAGCTAACAGTGGATTGGCTGGCCTAATCAATGCTAAACATTCTATTGCTTGGAGATAGAAATTACAACCCCAACACTCCACTAGAGACCAAAAGAGGGATTGACTAAGAAAAAAGACCGATTTGAATACGGTAGAAAATGGGGCAGCGAGTAGCTCACCTCTCCGTCGGTGCCTCCTGGCTTGCAGCGAGCGGAAGTGGAGATGAGAATTGTACCGCCCTGTCCCCTTAAATATCATGCGCTAATTGGCTGCATCGTTTAATCAATGTAAGACCGACAAACGCGAGTGCAAGACATGGCACTGCTTTTCCGCGCATGCGCGGTGTCAGTGAGACGCTTATAGGCCGCGCATGAGCATTAGAATACAGACGCCCATTTGTAGCGTCAGTCCGCCGCGCTGATAATGCGAAGAATGTACTTTAGGAGACTCGCATTACCAGGTTTGCAAAGCCTATGTTGGAGTAACAGGCTTTAAGTGAACAGGTGAAGAATCCCAAACTAATCACTAGACATGACAGATATCATGTAAGGTCTGTCAGCTATGACTCTGCAACCAAACGTGTCTAGAGTAAGAAGAAAAGCTAGACTATTTCTTACATTAGTGGCATTTAACAGAAATTGCCATCATAACGAGGGTGCTAGGTAGGGCCTCTTTTTACTGATTAAATCTGTTGCACACAGTGTGTGTTGTTATACTAGGAGTGTCAGAAATTGTAGGCAGGAGGGCTGCGTCCACAATTACGTGGGGAGAGCTGTGGACGCAAACAGTGTTTGCATCTATATCTGAATGACCCGCAACTATGCAGTTGCTCTTAACATATACAAACATAACAGGTGTGTGGAGGGTCCAGGGGAATCTTTACCGACCTGTCTGCTCATACCCCTAATACCAATATACAATACACAAAGGAGCAGACCAGGTCTGGGGATACTGTGTGGTTGTACCAGTCGCTGTGGTGACATATAGTGCATGAGTGGGTGAAGGTTACTGTCAATCATATAATTGATAACACATTTAACCAAGATTGTTAAACAAAATCCTAAACAATTCCCATCAGACCACCCTTTATGGTGGAGTTTACGTCATGTGGGGATTGCTAAAACATTCCATCCGACCATGTAGTGCCGGTATTGGAATGAATACCAGTGATGTAGTCATAATAAACATCGTAGTGTGACATGAGTGACAGGGTGCAGTGCTGGGGTGACGGTGATAGGTAAAAAATGGCTACGCAGACTCAGAGGGAAGTTTTAACAAAAGTCCATGTGCCAAGAGTTAAAAAATGCGCCACGTAGTAAGATTGCCTACTGGCACAGTGCAAGGCGGTCGACATGTTTCAGCCATACGGGTCATTATCCCGGCTTTCATCAGGACCTATAAACATAGAGTGGCTACTGCACTATATTTAACAAAAAAGATGTACTACAACACAATACATTAGTTATTCATCTACCAGGAACTTCAATACTTAAGTGTCCACTGGAGGGAGATCAAAGTGTGTTCTTCCTATCAAAAAATATGAAAGCATATGGTCAGACAACACTCGACTCCACACAAACAGCAACACATGTCCACAGACACTGAGCAACCACACTTGCAAGAATAATTTGCATTCTGCATTACTTTAAAACAAGCATACTAGCTTCATCACCCTGAGGCATTTCCTCACGATGATACTCACCCAGCTTTGTGTGGGTGAAGGCCTCACCTCACCCGGCGACCGCTCGGGAGTATGAGGCCCCGCTCTATAGTGTAGAAAAAAGGGTTACAGTGAGCATACTCCTTCACTATACCCAGTCCAATGACTCTACACATATATCCCCACGGACGTGTGGGTGCAACCCAACTACCTATCCAAAGGACTGACATCTAAGGATTCCCATCAAGATATTCTGTATCCACTTATGTGCATCATTCAGTAAGTTATCTTACAGTTACACAGCGAAGGGCTGTGCATTGACCAAAGGCCACATTGTATGGACAGTGGCAGAGGGTGCTGTAAGGCATCAATAGATAGCCATCTATGACACATATTATCATGTAATTCCTACATTACTAAGGGGCATAGTTGACAGACAGACTAGTGACTAAATATTATAAAAAGCATGTTAGCTAACAGTGGATTGGCTGGCCTAATCAATGCTAAACATTCTATTGCTTGGAGATAGAAATTACAACCCCAACACTCCACTAGAGACCAAAAGAGGGATTGACCAAGAAAAAAGACCGATTCGAATACGGTAGAAAATGGGGCAGCGAGTAGCTCACCTCTCCGTCGGTGCCTCCTGGCTTGCAGCGAGCGGAAGTGGAGGTGAGAATTGTACCGCCCTGTCCCCTTAAATATCATGCGCTAATTGGCTGCATCGTTTAATCAATGTAAGACCGACAAACGCGAGTGCAAGACATGGCACTGCTTTTCCGCGCATGCGCGGTGTCAGTGAGACGCTTATAGGCCGCGCATGAGCATTAGAATACAGACGCCCATTTGTAGCGTCAGTCCGCCGCGCTGATAATGCGAAGAATGTACTTTAGGAGACTCGCATTACCAGGTTTGCAAAGCCTATGTTGGAGTAACAGGCTTTAAGTGAACAGGTGAAGAATCCCAAACTAATCACTAGACATGACAGATATCATGTAAGGTCTGTCAGCTATGACTCTGCAACCAAACGTGTCTAGAGTAAGAAGAAAAGCTAGACTATTTCTTACATTAGTGGCATTTAACAGAAATTGCCATCATAACGAGGGTGCTAGGTAGGGCCTCTTTTTACTGATTAAATCTGTTGCACACAGTGTGTGTTGTTATACTAGGAGTGTCAGAAATTGTAGGCAGGAGGGCTGCGTCCACAATTACGTGGGGAGAGCTGTGGACGCAAACAGTGTTTGCATCTATATCTGAATGACCCGCAACTATGCAGTTGCTCTTAACATATACAAACATAACAGGTGTGTGGAGGGTCCAGGGGAATCTTTACCGACCTGTCTGCTCATACCCCTAATACCAATATACAATACACAAAGGAGCAGACCAGGTCTGGGGATACTGTGTGGTTGTACCAGTCGCTGTGGTGACATATAGTGCATGAGTGGGTGAAGGTTACTGTCAATCATATAATTGATAACACATTTAACCAAGATTGTTAAACAAAATCCTAAACAATTCCCATCAGACCACCCTTTATGGTGGAGTTTACGTCATGTGGGGATTGCTAAAACATTCCATCCGACCATGTAGTGCCGGTATTGGAATGAATACCAGTGATGTAGTCATAATAAACATCGTAGTGTGACATGAGTGACAGGGTGCAGTGCTGGGGTGACGGTGATAGGTAAAAAATGGCTACGCAGACTCAGAGGGAAGTTTTAACAAAAGTCCATGTGCCAAGAGTTAAAAAATGCGCCACGTAGTAAGATTGCCTACTGGCACAGTGCAAGGCGGTCGACATGTTTCAGCCATACGGGTCATTATCCCGGCTTTCATCAGGACCTATAAACATAGAGTGGCTACTGCACTATATTTAACAAAAAAGATGTACTACAACACAATACATTAGTTATTCATCTACCAGGAACTTCAATACTTAAGTGTCCACTGGAGGGAGATCAAAGTGTGTTCTTCCTATCAAAAAATATGAAAGCATATGGTCAGACAACACTCGACTCCACACAAACAGCAACACATGTCCACAGACACTGAGCAACCACACTTGCAAGAATAATTTGCATTCTGCATTACTTTAAAACAAGCATACTAGCTTCATCACCCTGAGGCATTTCCTCACGATGATACTCACCCAGCTTTGTGTGGGTGAAGGCCTCACCTCACCCGGCGACCGCTCGGGAGTATGAGGCCCCGCTCTATAGTGTAGAAAAAAGGGTTACAGTGAGCATACTCCTTCACTATACCCAGTCCAATGACTCTACACATATATCCCCACGGACGTGTGGGTGCAACCCAACTACCTATCCAAAGGACTGACATCTAAGGATTCCCATCAAGATATTCTGTATCCACTTATGTGCATCATTCAGTAAGTTATCTTACAGTTACACAGCGAAGGGCTGTGCATTGACCAAAGGCCACATTGTATGGACAGTGGCAGAGGGTGCTGTAAGGCATCAATAGATAGCCATCTATGACACATATTATCATGTAATTCCTACATTACTAAGGGGCATAGTTGACAGACAGACTAGTGACTAAATATTATAAAAAGCATGTTAGCTAACAGTGGATTGGCTGGCCTAATCAATGCTAAACATTCTATTGCTTGGAGATAGAAATTACAACCCCAACACTCCACTAGAGACCAAAAGAGGGATTGACCAAGAAAAAAGACCGATTCGAATACGGTAGAAAATGGGGCAGCGAGTAGCTCACCTCTCCGTCGGTGCCTCCTGGCTTGCAGCGAGCGGAAGTGGAGGTGAGAATTGTACCGCCCTGTCCCCTTAAATATCATGCGCTAATTGGCTGCATCGTTTAATCAATGTAAGACCGACAAACGCGAGTGCAAGACATGGCACTGCTTTTCCGCGCATGCGCGGTGTCAGTGAGACGCTTATAGGCCGCGCATGAGCATTAGAATACAGACGCCCATTTGTAGCGTCAGTCCGCCGCGCTGATAATGCGAAGAATGTACTTTAGGAGACTCGCATTACCAGGTTTGCAAAGCCTATGTTGGAGTAACAGGCTTTAAGTGAACAGGTGAAGAATCCCAAACTAATCACTAGACATGACAGATATCATGTAAGGTCTGTCAGCTATGACTCTGCAACCAAACGTGTCTAGAGTAAGAAGAAAAGCTAGACTATTTCTTACATTAGTGGCATTTAACAGAAATTGCCATCATAACGAGGGTGCTAGGTAGGGCCTCTTTTTACTGATTAAATCTGTTGCACACAGTGTGTGTTGTTATACTAGGAGTGTCAGAAATTGTAGGCAGGAGGGCTGCGTCCACAATTACGTGGGGAGAGCTGTGGACGCAAACAGTGTTTGCATCTATATCTGAATGACCCGCAACTATGCAGTTGCTCTTAACATATACAAACATAACAGGTGTGTGGAGGGTCCAGGGGAATCTTTACCGACCTGTCTGCTCATACCCCTAATACCAATATACAATACACAAAGGAGCAGACCAGGTCTGGGGATACTGTGTGGTTGTACCAGTCGCTGTGGTGACATATAGTGCATGAGTGGGTGAAGGTTACTGTCAATCATATAATTGATAACACATTTAACCAAGATTGTTAAACAAAATCCTAAACAATTCCCATCAGACCACCCTTTATGGTGGAGTTTACGTCATGTGGGGATTGCTAAAACATTCCATCCGACCATGTAGTGCCGGTATTGGAATGAATACCAGTGATGTAGTCATAATAAACATCGTAGTGTGACATGAGTGACAGGGTGCAGTGCTGGGGTGACGGTGATAGGTAAAAAATGGCTACGCAGACTCAGAGGGAAGTTTTAACAAAAGTCCATGTGCCAAGAGTTAAAAAATGCGCCACGTAGTAAGATTGCCTACTGGCACAGTGCAAGGCGGTCGACATGTTTCAGCCATACGGGTCATTATCCCGGCTTTCATCAGGACCTATAAACATAGAGTGGCTACTGCACTATATTTAACAAAAAAGATGTACTACAACACAATACATTAGTTATTCATCTACCAGGAACTTCAATACTTAAGTGTCCACTGGAGGGAGATCAAAGTGTGTTCTTCCTATCAAAAAATATGAAAGCATATGGTCAGACAACACTCGACTCCACACAAACAGCAACACATGTCCACAGACACTGAGCAACCACACTTGCAAGAATAATTTGCATTCTGCATTACTTTAAAACAAGCATACTAGCTTCATCACCCTGAGGCATTTCCTCACGATGATACTCACCCAGCTTTGTGTGGGTGAAGGCCTCACCTCACCCGGCGACCGCTCGGGAGTATGAGGCCCCGCTCTATAGTGTAGAAAAAAGGGTTACAGTGAGCATACTCCTTCACTATACCCAGTCCAATGACTCTACACATATATCCCCACGGACGTGTGGGTGCAACCCAACTACCTATCCAAAGGACTGACATCTAAGGATTCCCATCAAGATATTCTGTATCCACTTATGTGCATCATTCAGTAAGTTATCTTACAGTTACACAGCGAAGGGCTGTGCATTGACCAAAGGCCACATTGTATGGACAGTGGCAGAGGGTGCTGTAAGGCATCAATAGATAGCCATCTATGACACATATTATCATGTAATTCCTACATTACTAAGGGGCATAGTTGACAGACAGACTAGTGACTAAATATTATAAAAAGCATGTTAGCTAACAGTGGATTGGCTGGCCTAATCAATGCTAAACATTCTATTGCTTGGAGATAGAAATTACAACCCCAACACTCCACTAGAGACCAAAAGAGGGATTGACCAAGAAAAAAGACCGATTCGAATACGGTAGAAAATGGGGCAGCGAGTAGCTCACCTCTCCGTCGGTGCCTCCTGGCTTGCAGCGAGCGGAAGTGGAGGTGAGAATTGTACCGCCCTGTCCCCTTAAATATCATGCGCTAATTGGGTGCATCGTTTAATCAATGTAAGACCGACAAACGCGAGTGCAAGACATGGCACTGCTTTTCCGCGCATGCGCGGTGTCAGTGAGACGCTTATAGGCCGCGCATGAGCATTAGAATACAGACGCCCATTTGTAGCGTCAGTCCGCCGCGCTGATAATGCGAAGAATGTACTTTAGGAGACTCGCATTACCAGGTTTGCAAAGCCTATGTTGGAGTAACAGGCTTTAAGTGAACAGGTGAAGAATCCCAAACTAATCACTAGACATGACAGATATCATGTAAGGTCTGTCAGCTATGACTCTGCAACCAAACGTGTCTAGAGTAAGAAGAAAAGCTAGACTATTTCTTACATTAGTGGCATTTAACAGAAATTGCCATCATAACGAGGGTGCTAGGTAGGGCCTCTTTTTACTGATTAAATCTGTTGCACACAGTGTGTGTTGTTATACTAGGAGTGTCAGAAATTGTAGGCAGGAGGGCTGCGTCCACAATTACGTGGGGAGAGCTGTGGACGCAAACAGTGTTTGCATCTATATCTGAATGACCCGCAACTATGCAGTTGCTCTTAACATATACAAACATAACAGGTGTGTGGAGGGTCCAGGGGAATCTTTACCGACCTGTCTGCTCATACCCCTAATACCAATATACAATACACAAAGGAGCAGACCAGGTCTGGGGATACTGTGTGGTTGTACCAGTCGCTGTGGTGACATATAGTGCATGAGTGGGTGAAGGTTACTGTCAATCATATAATTGATAACACATTTAACCAAGATTGTTAAACAAAATCCTAAACAATTCCCATCAGACCACCCTTTATGGTGGAGTTTACGTCATGTGGGGATTGCTAAAACATTCCATCCGACCATGTAGTGCCGGTATTGGAATGAATACCAGTGATGTAGTCATAATAAACATCGTAGTGTGACATGAGCAGACAGGTCGGTAAAGATTCCCCTGGACCCTCCACACACCTGTTATGTTTGTATATGTTAAGAGCAACTGCATAGTTGCGGGTCATTCAGATATAGATGCAAACACTGTTTGCGTCCACAGCTCTCCCCACGTAATTGTGGACGCAGCCCTCCTGCCTACAATTTCTGACACTCCTAGTATAACAACACACACTGTGTGCAACAGATTTAATCAGTAAAAAGAGGCCCTACCTAGCACCCTCGTTATGATGGCAATTTCTGTTAAATGCCACTAATGTAAGAAATAGTCTAGCTTTTCTTCTTACTCTAGACACGTTTGGTTGCAGAGTCATAGCTGACAGACCTTACATGATATCTGTCATGTCTAGTGATTAGTTTGGGATTCTTCACCTGTTCACTTAAAGCCTGTTACTCCAACATAGGCTTTGCAAACCTGGTAATGCGAGTCTCCTAAAGTACATTCTTCGCATTATCAGCGCGGCGGACTGACGCTACAAATGGGCGTCTGTATTCTAATGCTCATGCGCGGCCTATAAGCGTCTCACTGACACCGCGCATGCGCGGAAAAGCAGTGCCATGTCTTGCACTCGCGTTTGTCGGTCTTACATTGATTAAACGATGCAGCCAATTAGCGCATGATATTTAAGGGGACAGGGCGGTACAATTCTCACCTCCACTTCCGCTCGCTGCAAGCCAGGAGGCACCGACGGAGAGGTGAGCTACTCGCTGCCCCATTTTCTACCGTATTCGAATCGGTCTTTTTTCTTGGTCAATCCCTCTTTTGGTCTCTAGTGGAGTGTTGGGGTTGTAATTTCTATCTCCAAGCAATAGAATGTTTAGCATTGATTAGGCCAGCCAATCCACTGTTAGCTAACATGCTTTTTATAATATTTAGTCACTAGTCTGTCTGTCAACTATGCCCCTTAGTAATGTAGGAATTACATGATAATATGTGTCATAGATGGCTATCTATTGATGCCTTACAGCACCCTCTGCCACTGTCCATACAATGTGGCCTTTGGTCAATGCACAGCCCTTCGCTGTGTAACTGTA